>NC_141104.1:13704175-14364800 GCF_041138505.1 Cibotium barometz | reverse complement strand
AGCTTTGATGATAATGATCGAAACTAATGAGATGGAGGGAGGCTACATGCATACAAATACCACAATCCACAATTAATTAATGTATAATAGTGAACAATTATCAAGGGGTCATGCTACTAGTCTATTTATAGGCTCTAGGTTGAGGAATTTTATGGTTAGCCTATTAAGGGTCAACTCTAACATGACCCAAACAACCATACCACATAGACATACAAAGAGACGAATGGTGTTGGCATAGCTTTTAGGCCAATTTGGACTCATGTGATTGTATATTAGGGCATCACAACCCATGGATAAGGTGTCTTATGAAGCCTTTTCCTTTAGCCCTTTGTGCCGCCAAAAAATCCTCACTTACATATTCAATGATTAGCACTATACTAAATCTACAAATCTTAAACTTATGACTTCAAAATCTTGTAGAATTTGCTAAACAAAAAGTTTTCTTATTTTGAGCTAAGTTAAAATACATTTAAAGTCTACATTTTTTGACATTGAGAAATGTTTTTAACTAGTAAAATTATAATCTTGGAGGTCCATTGTATATAGTTTTAAGTTTTCTGTGAAAACTATTGTACTTGATCTTTATAAATGAAATCCCAGTTTTATCGAGGCATTAGGGATACCCATTATTTGTTCATGAAATTAAGGATTTGGGGTTACAAACATGTACATAAGAGCACAACCATGTTGTTTCTATGTAGGTAGGCCAATCTCATGATGCTTGTGATTCTTACATGTTCATGTGTTTCATAGGTCTTGGTTTGTTATTTGATGCTTAATTTGCCAAAACTAGAAAAGACTGCCCTAGCAATTGTTGATGCTAGGGTTATGACATTTGAGGAAATTTTGATGTAAGAAGGCAATCTTATGACATTGAAGCTACAATTTCTTGTATAAAACTATTTAAAATAGAATCCAAAGCTCCTTGTAGTTGTTCATATGTACCACACATTATTTTCTTGCGATATAATTCTAGTTACAATTTGATCAATCAGCTTTATGACATTTATTTCTCCCAAGTGTTGTTTATTGTAAAGCAACAAAGACTAATATAATCTAAGCTAACCTACAATGCTAGTGTAAACTTAGAACACTCACAAAATATAGGATATTTTTCAGATAAACATCCTAGGCACATTAGAAGATAGTGAGAGAGAAGAGGTGTATAATTATGCTTTAGGCAAAAATACAAGGATGGTTACACTTCACGCTCGTTCACACTAGTCAGAGATACAAGGATGGTTATACTTCACACTAGGCAGAGATAAAAGAATGGTTATAGTTCACACTCATGCACTTCAATGGATATTAGAAAACTAAGAGTGTAGTTGTAAGGTAAGGGTACACACATAGTATGATTGATGAATTGTGTAGAGATGGGCCTAATATATATCTATATAGACCTAGAGACATGCCATGCCTTGACTAGACTACATAGGTCCATTGTCATAGTTGGTGCCACTGTGCATGGTGTAGATTGGGCCCACCTTTCCCATGATCATCCATACTCATTTTGGGCCTTGTTTGGAACTACATTCATATTTGTGGCAACATTTATGGGTAGATTGGGCCCACCTCTCCCATGATCATCCGCACTCATAGGTGCTAACAACAACAACTCATGCCCAAATTTGAAGGTAACCCTGATGATCAAGAGGCAGTAGTTTGGGAGCACAAGCATGCAAGGAATAAAGAGTTGTATCTCTTCAAGGTAGGAAGTGATGATCATTAGCTTACAGCAAAGAAATCAAGTCCCACATAGACTTCTACCCACCATCGATTGGGCAAAAAGTGTTTAACATTACCCATATTTTGGTAAGACTGAAAGGGAAGAGCCCTAAAGCTCTATAAGAACTGAAAAGCTATCTTGCCCTATGAGAAGAGCTAGGAATAAGGCATTAAGTGAAGCAAAGAGGGAATTCAAGCACATTTTGGAGTAAAGTTCTATGGTAGAAGACCTTAGGCGCCAATCTCAGAGAGCACTTCAAAATGTAAGATATGGGAGATTGCTTTGTATATTTTGAGAAATCTAAATATGCCAACCCCCAAGCACTTCAAAATGTATGGTGGGAGACCTTAGGCCAATACCCAAGCACTTGAAAATGTATGATGTGGGAGTCCTTATACCAATCCCCAAGCACTTCAAAATGTATAATGTGGGAGACCTCTTTTTATACATTTTGAGAAATCTTCTACCATGCACATTTTGGAGGAAAGTGCCATGGAAGAAGACCTTAGCCAATCCTTGAACACTTCAAAATGTATGATGTGAGAAATCGATTTGTACATTTTAAGAAATCTTCTACCATGGCACATTTTAGAGGAAAGTGCCATGGTATAAGACCTCAACGAATCCCTGAACACTTCAAAATGTATGATGCGAGAGACTTCTTTGTAAGTTTTGAGAAATCTAAAAGAACCCCTTAGGGAAATCTTGAAATATCTTACGACAGGCTTACAAAATAATGAAAGTTAAGGAGGTTAACCTTGCTAGACCTAGAAAACACCCAAAGCCAGTGTATCAATTGGAAAGGATCCAACTCTTGCAGGGTAGATAGATCTAACTCTCAAAAGTTAACGAGGTTAACCGTGTTGGACCTAGCAAAGACCCAAAGCCAATGTATATATTGAAAAGGTCCTAACTCTCAAAGATTATATCTTGAGATAGATCTCATTGATCTACTCACAAAGTTCCGAGACTACTTAGAAGTACATGGACCTGAAAGGTGTACCTCCAAAAAATTTGAATCATGGAAGGGCTGAGCCATTAAGGCATAGGGCTTATTCAATGAACCCCGAGTACTCCATGATGGTAAGGGAGGAAATTGGCAAGCTTGTAGAAGGCGAGTTCATTTGTGAGATTGAACATGCAGAATATGTATCCCCCATAGTGATAGTGATAGTGCCTAAGAAGAATAGGAAGATTAGAGATTAATCAACCTGAAAAAGGTTAATGTGGGCACTATAAAGAAGGATCGCTATCTTTGTCATTTATAGAACATGTGCTTAAGTGATTAGAGTTTACATTAACCTCAAAAAGGTTATTGTGGCCACTATGAAGAAGGATCACTATCCATGCCATTTATAGTACACGTGCTTAAGCGAGTTGTAGGTGGGGCAAGGAAGCCTAAAGCTTCCTTGATGGATTTTCGGGCTATAATCAGGTGGAGACAGATCCAAAGGATCAACACAAGACATCATTTGAAAGCAAATAAGGCACATATGCATACAAGGTTTACGAGGTTATGCCTTTTAGTTTATCTAAGGCCCTTATGAATTTTCAAAATGCACATCTCACAAGGATTATTTTTGGAAATTCCTTAAAGTCTTCATGGATGACGTTTTGCATCAATTAAAAGTGAAGCACATATTTGGTGTTTATGAAAGGTGCTAGGGAGAAGTAGCTTTTACCGAATCTCTCTCAACCCTCTTAAAATCCAGTTTTGGGTAAGACACAAATCCACCCCAATGGCAGTAAAAAGGTGTGACTCATTCTTGAGTTACCACCACCAATGAGCTTCAAATTTTTGCCTTGGTACGTATGACCAAGTACAAAGTTAGATGGTGGGTTCCAATTTTTAGGTGTATAAATTGCTACACCTCAGCCACTAGCCCACTTGAAGGAGGCACCTACTTTTGAGCTAGTTTGGAGCTGATTCTTGTTCACATTGCACTCCTTTTTCTACATTAAATCCACCTCCATTATATCCTAAGGTTGCATTCTTCCCCTTAGTTCCAAATTGTTGCACCCTTTATCACTTGTATTTCCCACAAGTTTTTCAATAATTTCTTTTGTGCTAGCAATAAGAGCCACCGGTTCTTAGATTATTTCCTTCCTTACAACTTGATTCCAAGGAGCTAGATGTGTAATCTCTACTGGTGCTACTGGTAGTGGGAGGTCACATACAAGACTAATTAGAAAATATGGATTTACTTCCTTGCCTTGATGGGCTTAGAGGTATCTATTTGTTCCCTACACATATAATAAGCCCAATCACCTACTAGCTACCCCAAGTGCACTTTCTACAACTTGTGTAAGTAAACCCAGTTGTATTGGTATTATATTTCTTTTTGTTGAGCATGCCTGGCAAAAGAGGAGATCCTTCTTCTTGACTCTATATGTCATGGTTGATGTGGAGACAACTTCATGGCTCCTTTAACGTTGAGCATAATTCTAACCTTGTTGCCATTGGGCTCGATGCCTACCTTGTCTTTTAGCCTTGGCCATAGTTCTCTTCAAAAACACTGCACATAATTTTGGGTTGATGTACTTTGGGAACTCCTATGTGTAGTTTTATCTCGACATTTGGGTTTTCCAAGAATAAATGAATTCTTAATAATGATATTAGAAGTGAACCTTACCTTTTGGGTTGTCGACATCCTTCTACACAATGTATCTAGCCACTTGGTCCACGTATGGACCCAAGTGTGTCTTCTTCTCAAATTTTGAGGTTCCCTTCTTGTGTCCTTGTTTGGAGTGGACACTTCATTGTGTGAAGTGAACAATTCTGGGGATTCATAGCTATAGGCACTCTCTTTTACCTTTGGAGTAGTGTAATAAATTGCACCCAATAGTAGGCACTCTCTTTAGTGTAGTCAATTGCACCCAATAGTTGGCAGACGACTTAACTCAAGAAAGATGATGACATAATCACAATACTACCACTTTTTATCCTCATCAAACAAATAATACCGATGATTTAGAGATTCACAAGATCACTACTTCTTCTTAGACCTCAAGCTATAAAAAAACACAAGCAAAAAAACATAAGTAGAACTAGAGCTAAGTTGTCCAACAAAGGAGAAGCCCATAAAAAGGAAACAACACCTTCTAAATCAAAATTCCAACCATATTAAAGGCCATTAACGGGTAAAGAAACACCTTCTACAAGTTCAGGGTTTCTAATGAAAGAGAAAGGAAGGTGTGGATATACCAAGGCAGGAAGTTATCATGCATTCAACATGGAGACATTGACTACCAAACCCACAACAAAATCTAAAATCACAAAGTGCTAACCTTAAGAGGTGAAATTCAATGAAGAATATGCAATGCAAGGTACTAAAAGCTCAAGGCTACTATGAAGGAGAAGTAAAAATCTGGATACCAAAGCAAAGAGCAAAACATAGTAAAAGTTGTTTTCAAGCTCCCTGTATAAAAACAACAAGGAGGGGAGATCTAAAAAAAATCCAAAAAAGAAGAAGAGTGCTAGAAAGAAGCCACAAGAACCTTCTTGTAGCAAAAGCAACACTAAAGATGAATCAAAGCTTATGGTGGTAAATGGGTAAATGTGTGCTCAAAGAAAAAGAAAAAAACACAAGCACTCAGTCTCAAAAAAAGAAACCTACATCTTGCAAGTTTTATGTGACCCCCACAAGTACAATGAAAGAGAACATCATCCTCAAGGGAAATTAGGACCAATAGTGAGTTGGTGGAAAAGAATTACAATACTCAAGATTCTCATAGGATGTCCTTGGTGGATGAGCACACCACAAACCTTCCAACATCCCAAGCCTTATCATCCAATCTCATGCCATCACCTCAGGTAACCCCTAACACTTAACACTCCTCTCACCTTGCTATGTTGACTACCCCCTCAAACCATTATGGAGATCGAAGACCTCACCAGCAAAGACAACAACCACCCCTAAACAATAACCCTAAGATCCTTTCAAAGACATCACCAAGAAAGAGTGGCTACCCACCAAGAGTGCCCTGGCTAGCTAAGGCAGGTCTACAAAGACCTAGTAGCTATCATTTGATCCATGACAAGTAGGAGATCCAAGAAGCAACAAAGTTTTACCCACACCACTAGCCCTGTTATGTGCACATTATATGTGCACATACTAGGAAGCTAACCCACCCTAGGAAAATAGGAAAAATTAAGGAAAAATCATGATAATTATTTTTTCTCGAGAATTTAATATTTTCGAGGGTTATCTAGTGTTGAAGTACGTGTTTTACATGCTAACATCAGATAGATGCGGATTATTTGCATATAATTAATGCGAGTATGCCTCGTATTTATAGTCATTTCTGTTTGGTTAATTCTAGACGGTGTTTTCATGATTTTTTACCATTGTTTAGCCATCAAAATGCTAATTAAAGCATTTTTTCTTATGTGTAGTCAGTTCTAGCAAATTGATTTGCTAGATCATTTTGGTCAAAAGAGAGCAAGTGAAGTTGAATTCGAGTGAATATTGATTTTTGAATAATTTTATTACAATGGCTCATATTGACTTCTCAGTCAATGACAATGTTGATGAGATGAGTGATCATCCCAACTTGGGTGGGGAAGATCTAAAATTTCAAGTTGAAGAAGAGGAGGCTGTTTTGGAAAGAGAAAATTTTTGGAAGTGACAGAGCATTTTGAGGCAACTATTGCCAGATGTTCATGACGAGATGGAGTCACTAAAGATGCAGATTTTGACTTTGCAAAAAGCTCTTTTGGCAACATCTCCTACTCCTACCAAAGCGGTTGCTCCGCAGTTTGCACCAAAAGTGTACATCGACAAGAAAAAGGAGAAGACTCAAGAATGTGTAGATTCCTAGCTCAATAG
Organism: Cibotium barometz; assembly: GCF_041138505.1. Classification (NCBI taxonomy): domain Eukaryota; kingdom Viridiplantae; phylum Streptophyta; class Polypodiopsida; order Cyatheales; family Cibotiaceae; genus Cibotium; species Cibotium barometz. The sequence continues at coordinate 14,358,242 of NC_141104.1, read as the reverse complement.
GTGGACTACACATTTTGCCTTTAATCTATTCATAGATGTGCAAAAGCTGCAGATGGCACAGGGTTTATTGAAAGGAAAGGCATTAACTTGGTGGAAGGATCTCAAAGATGATTCTATTCCCACTACTTGGCAAAGTTTTGAGGAAGCTTTTAAGAAAGAGTTTGTCCAACCAGAGGACGAATTTGAAATAATTGCCAAGCTTGTTGAAAATAGCATGGCAAATCAGTCTTTTGACAATTTTATGCATAAATTTAGATAATTGGCTGCCAAGGAGCTAGATGTTCAAATTATACTTTCACTGTGTTAAAACGCTAAAGATCTCTCTAGCTAATAACCATGCATGCACTAGGCATATACTCATCCACCCAACCACCCCCGAGCCCAAGGGTGCACACATAAATACAATGAAGTATAACATATCTTACCTTAGTGTCCCATACCACCAAGAGATATGACTTCACTCCAGCAGCACTTGGCTCTAGCTTGAAATGGCAAGAGAGTAAACACAATGCTCTACACAAGAGAACATCCCTTGAGAATGCCCCATGCCCCTATTATATAGGAGGTCCCTCAAGTGACTCTTGACTCTCCATTTCCATGTGTGACCCTTGGTTGCCTCAACCTAACCTTAACCCAAGGTTAGACGTAATCCTTGCCCCACTAGAGCATGTTCCCATGCTCCCATGTTCACATGCCTAGGGTGGGTTAGCCTCCTAGTATATGCACATATAATGTGCACATAGCATACTTCCCCTCTCTCAAAACATTGCACTCTTGCAAATGAAAAGAAGGAAAATTGCACTGAATGTTCTCAACTAACTCCCAAATTGAATCCTCGATCTCCATGTCTTTCCACTTAATTTTAACCTCAAGGATTAGGCGACTACGAAGTTCCCTTTCCTTGAGTTCAAGTACCTTTTCAGGTTCATGTGGAACATAATACAAATCTTCGACTTCAATAAGTTCTTGAGGAGTAACTATGTTATCCTCACCTCCCAGCTTCTCTTTCAGTCTACTGACATGAAAGACTGGATGAACTCTAACATGTCGAGGTAGTTTTAATTCATACGCAACTGTGCCAATCCGACGTATAACTCGAAATGGACCACAATATCTAGGAGATAATTCTGAGCACTTTCCTGTTGACAAAGCCTGAGAATCTTTAGGAACTTTCAAATAAACCAATGCCCCTGGCTCATAAGACCGAGGTGAGCATCCCCTATCAGCATAAAACCGTGCTCTATCTTGAGCACTCCTGATAGAATCCTAAGCTTGGGTTAGCATTTCTTGCATATCTTGCAAGAAATCCCTCGATGCATCAAGCTCAATGTTCTTAAGATCGACATCAACAAGTGCCCCGGGTTGATACCCATACATAAGCATGAACGGACTATAACGAGTAGCCAAATGCTTAGAACTATTATAGGCAAATTCCATCATTGGAAGATATTTTTCCCAACTCGATGATTTTCCAGAGACATATGCACGAAGCATATCCTCAACAATCTGATTTTACAGAGACATATGCACGAAGCATATCCTCAACAATCTGATTCACATGCTCTGATTACCCATCAAACTACTGTGGGTGATCAGAGGAACTCATACTCAAAGTAGTTTCCAATTTCTTGAAACTTCTTGCCAAAAATGAGCCGTGAACTTAGAGCCCCGATCGCTCACAATATCAGAAGGTAGACCATACACTCTAAACAGTTGCTCGACAAATTGGTAAGCCAATTTCGAAGTTTTAACTATTGTCTTTGTGGGTAAAAATCTAGCCATCTTTGCTAATCTATCCACGACTACCCAAATGGCATCGTTACCGCTACTGGTATGTGGAAGTCTCGTAATGAAATCCATAGAAATACTTTTCCACTTTCGAGACGGAATATCCAAAGGATGCAATAACCGGACACTGATGACATTTGACCACATAATTCTGAACAAAATCCTTCATTTTTTTCCAATAAAAAGTCCTTCTAAAACCAAAGCCAAGGTACACTGTATCCCCCGGTGCATCATGACACTCAAATAGGATCCTCAATTTAATTTTCACCACATTCGGTACGCAAACCTTATCATTTCGAAATAAAAGACCATTTCGAATAAAAAATTGGTGGCTTTTCCTTGATTCACTAGGTTTTGATCACTAGGTTTTGATCTACCTTAGAGTTGGACCTTGATTTTGCCAAATTCTAACATTTTCCAAAGAAAATATATGTACTACATTTTCCCTTGAGTGAATCGTACAAGTTAGAAGTAATTTCCGTGAAGCTAAGTTCATTAACTTCACCAATTCGACTTAATGCATCAGTAATGCTATTCAAGCTACGTTTTCTATATTTAATCATGAAATCAAAGTCCTGCATCAATTCAGCCCATATGGCCTTTCTACCTTTCAAGTCTGGTTGATCATCATAAATGAACTATAATGACTGATGATCTATCAAGACCATAAATTGAGACCCGTAGAGATACTGTCTCCATGCCTTTAAAGCATAAATAATTGCATACAACTCTTTCTCCTGAACTGGGTATCTAGTTTGTGCATCGTTGAGTTTCTTAACTGTCGAAGGCCACAGGCCCTAAACCTTAAACAAGAATGTAGAGTAGTGGCTACCACCTTGACTCACATGATGACATCACCTCCAAAGGAATCAAAAGAGTTTATGGACACTAAGCAGTGAAATATCTAGCCCATGTAGAGAAGTGGCCACCTTGACTTACATGTCGACATCACCAAAGAATCAAAAGAGTTTGTGGAAGGTAATATATCTAGCCCATGTAGAGTGGCCCTATCTAGCCCCATTCCCATCAAATAAGAGACACCCATGGTGCAAAGCTCCAAAGAGAGATATGCACACTCTTCTTGACATTGTCAAGAAACCCCAAGGCTTACAGAAATCATTATTACAATAGCCATATGCACCAGATGATGCAACACCAACTCCCTAACTAGAATTGGGAGGACAAAGGTCAATCAAGCGCACTAACAAAGCCAGTGGTGATGGTATCAAAGCTTTCATGGATAGGCATTCAATTCTATACTTTTGCTTAGCAAGCCCACATGGTAAGCGTGAACTCTTAAACCCCATTTATACATGTAATATAGCACCCTAGGAATTGTACATACACATATACCCGATAATGATTAAAAACTTGAAAACCAAAACAAAGTAAAAAACAAAGAAGAGCCACCCATGGCGCCAAACCCCAAAGAGAAATGTGCACACACTTCCATGCAACCTCAAGACTCAAAGGGATCACTATCACAACACCCACATGTGCCATGCTACAACACTAACTCACCAACTGCTAGAAGTGAAAATCAGGCAATAAGATTTAGGTATCCCTGGTGGTAGGTAGCTTGTTGAGGCAACATGGAAGGTAGACACAAAGTAGAAGTTCTTCATAAGAGGCCTCCTTTGGTTATGGAAGTGTCTTGGACCCTTCAAATTCAGGTAGTTGTTGCTAGAAGGGAGGCCCACACCCTTGATGGGTAGAATGAGTGTGTTGGGAATACCAAATGAACAATTAGCTTGGGCAGATGATGGCAGTCCGGGCCTTCTTAATAACAGGACATGATATTATACCCTAATCTTATAGTGTGATGCTTAGAGATTGGGCTTCTTCATGGGGCTGAAGCATTGGCTATGGGGTAAGGTTGGGTATGTGGAATTGAAGTTGAAGAAAAGGTGACAAAGCTCTTAGAGGGTCCTACAAGGTCAATGGTTCTCTAGAAAATGGGTCATACCATGGGGCTAGGCTTATTCCCACCATAGTCTCCCCATCTAGAGATGTACCTAGACGGTTAGCATTGATGAGCTTTGTTAAGTGTATGTGTCCATGCACGCTGTGAGATGCAATCTGTGGGAACAAACATGCATGGTCCCCCCATCCAAAGATGTACTTGGAGGATTGGCATTGATGAGATTAGTTGTAGGTACATGTGTATGTGCATTCCATGAGATGCAAGATATGATGCCCATAGTGAAATATCCAGATGATGTGCATAATATGGGTACACACAAGGTGTGCCTTGTGTGTATACTCGTCCAAACGCAAAGATGTCTCCAAGTCAACTACTTTCTTCAACTCTTTTGGTTGCTTTCCTTGACATTTACTCGACATGCCTTTTTTTAAGGAGTCAAGAATGTTAGAGATGCATGGTTATGAACTTTTCTCAGAGCTACAATGAAGCTGGGTGCGGCATGTATGGCTCCAAGGATTTGGCATCATCAAGCACTAAGGATAGAGGCAATGTGGATCAAGAGTTGGTGTGGTTAAAGAAGAGGCCATGAAAGAGTTGGTGTGTTTAAAGAATAGGCCATGAAAAGCCCCTGCTAATTTGAGGAGGATCTAGGCCATGGGTCGTACCATGGTCACCCCATCCAGAAATGTACCTAGATGGCTAAGATCAGTGTGATAAGGCTTAATGTAGGTGCTTGAGATAGTGTTCTCTATTCATGCAGAGTATATTTTTGTAAGCGTTGTGCATGGACATGCAGCTACAAATATACTTGTGTAGAAGCTCCTTCAGATGATACCTCTAACAAATTATTTTCCTTGACTCATATTTTTATGCTTTCTTCAACATTTTCCATGCAGCTTGTGTTTTTGACACCCATGGATGAGGGTTTTGTATCAACCTTAGGCCTATAAAGGGTTGAAAAGTAGTAGATGTGTGGCAAGCTCGGCAGCATGGGCGTGAAGCTAAAGATACTGATCCTCTCATAGAAGTACGTGATGAAGAGCTTGTAGGACACCCAATGACTAGTAGACAGCTACATGATATCAAAGGGTTCCAAAACTTGATCTCTGACAAAAGTGACTACCCTATGGTTGTTGGAAGTATTTAACCATACCGTAAAGATCTATGGTAAAAGTTGGGATCTTCATTGAGGTCAAATACCTTGGAAACACTCGTTGCTTGTCCATTGGTTCTTGGGCACCTCCTCAAGGATGAGGATGGTGTACTAAAAAATAAAGGTGCATATAGCATGATCGGGGACCTTGGTGTAGTAGAGGTCATTAAAGTTCTTCATTCTAAGTTGTATCTCTATGGTGGTGAGTAGTGTGTTGTGTCCATCAATGTATGGGAAGTTGTAGATGGGACCTTTCTTCCATGTGAAAGAACTTGTGCCAGGGCCACCTTATTTTGATTAGGATATAGCTATGCTTGACATGGACTTCTCTTGGTGTATCATTGTACTCGCACCACATTTGGTGGTCACTGTGAGGAGATAGGGTGCTACTAGGGTTGGACTCCTATGTGTCTATAGCATGGTAGTCCCTAAGATCACAAGAAAGTGACAACCTCCTCTGGTCTCTGCACCATGGGTGGTCAGTCTTCCACTGGGAAAATAGGTGGTTCATTTGATGGATTTTTGGCCAAGTTGAAGGGTGTAGGGTATATTATGGAAGTTTCCTTGGAATGTAAGATCCCACACATTAGGTAGGTATGCAAGTTGCTATCCATGGACATGAAAGGACACCCCTTCCCATTGTCTTCATTGGCTTCTTTCTGATTGGTTACAGTGGTGCCTTGTTGAGTTCTAGCCACAAGAACAAGAGGGTTATGGGTGGGGGTAGAGTTAGTCCAGTTGAAGCAGTGTGGGTGGGGTGGTTTTGAGAGGGTGGTTTCGAGATTTCTCATGGCTGGGGTTGGGTTTTGCTTTCGTCATAGTAGGGATAACTTGCCAGAAGATTGTATCTCATTCTCTAGAAAAACATCTGATAACTTGCCAGAAGAGTGTGCCTCATCGGTTTATAGATACATTCTTCTCTAGAAGCCTAGCACCTTGCTTTCCTTCTAATGAATCTTTAAGGCCATCCTCTTCATATGCATGCTTGTGGCATTGGATCAAAGCAACAACCTCATGTGCTTCGTCTCGATGGAGATGTCTTGCAAAGAGTAAGCTAAATGGATAGTGTGAATGGTAGCATCTCTAGTGGCAAAAGAAGTAAAGAACTCTTATGCTTTATCTATGGAGGTGTCTTATGAGTAAGACACCTGGATGGTGTGAATGGTACCATCTTCATTAAAAAAGGCCTCATTTGTCAATGGAGATGTCTTACGTGAGTAAGCCACATGGATGGTATGAATGGTAGCATCTCTAATGGCAAGGGCTTGCTCAAGGTAACTATAGGCTATTTGATATAGTTGAAAGATGCCCTACAGCTTCTATTGGTTATTGGGCATGTAACAAAGCTAGTGGCAGGTGGACCTCAGTGAACGAGGGTCATATGAGGGCCAAGTGAAGTAGCTCTTCATTAATGGGGTAGTTGAGGCTGGGTGTGGTGATAGAAGTTTAAAAAAGTGATCTTCCTAAACAGTGTAGAATTAATAAATAGGTGACACCACATGGCGAGGTTGGACACAACCGAATGGGATCTAATCAACAAAAGTGTTATTTCCAAGAAAGAGATGGCCTGGCCAAAGAAGAAGGGATTGGGCGAGGGGGTTTGGTTGTCATGGTGTTGATGCAAGTTAAGATGGTAGGGAAGGTAGATATTGGGATAGGGTTTGATAAAAATATATTTAATTGAAGCAAGTAATTGGCCAAGGTGTGGTTGATGAGGGTAAGGGTATCCACAAGGGGGACCGCCTCATGGTTAGCAAAGTGTTAAGGTCGATGGCCCATGAGGAAAGGATGTCCAAATTCTTTTGGTTGCACCTTTCTAACAGGGTATCATCTGAGGCTATATGTTTGTGTGATTGTTCCATGTACAGTTATAGTTGACAAGTTTACAATACCACTGTGTTAGAGATTATAGATCTATGCTATAAGTGTAGAAGCTTTTGTAAGCACTATTTGGTAAGTTGTTGTAGATAAAGATATCTGGCAGCTTATCATAGAAGCTAGATAGTGTTAATTTAGAGGCTTGGAAATTTAGGATGACTAAATTCCTTACTAGAAAAGGCTATTGGAAGTTCATCACAAGTGAAGAAAAGGAGCCACAGATTGCTAAAGAAAATCCTGATGAAAAACAGGTAGAGGGAGAGAAGACACAGACACAGGAGCCAACCCTAATAGATTAAGCAAACCCTAACCATAGAGGGAAGCCATCTCCATTCTCACACAATGCATTAAAGCCATAATCCATAATCTACAACACACTACATGTGTTGTGTCCACACACTGCTAACCCTAGCTAATGTCCACACACTATGACCAGCTGGATGCGATCGTTTATGTCTCACACATGTTACTACCTAACATGCCAGCACATAGTGCAACTGGCATAAGCTGACATCGAGCTCAAATCTCAACAGCCCCTCTCAAGCTCATGATGTACTGCCATAGATAAAGATAGAGGGAAGCCATCTCCATTCTCACACAATGCATTAAAGCCATAATCCATAATCTACAACACACTACATGTGTTGTGTCTATGCACTGCTAACCTTAGCTAATGTCCACACACTATGACTAGTTGGACGCAGTCATTTATGTCTCACACATGTTACTACCTAACATGCCAGCTGGCATAAGCTGACATCGAGCCTGTTGCTATTACGTAAATTTACAACAGGGCTCTGATACCAACTGTGAGATCCCACTGCCCCCTCCGCACATCAGATTTCCAATATAGCTGGCAGCGGAAGCAGCTCCCTCATGTGCGGGGCAGGGTTTCCCACTCGGGGCCTCGCCCTCGAATGTATGGGCACGAGACTAAGCTGGTGGTCATTCCAAAAACCGAAACCGAGAAAATTTCCCATGCCCGAAAAACGGGGACGATTCCACCATTTTGAATTTCTTAACGAATTTTTCCTAACGAGGTCAAGATACTGAACTAACCTTCATCTGAATAAACCAAATAGAATGGAATTGGTAGAACCAGACAAGTACTCACCCACCCATAATTGAATGCCTTTCTTAACTTTTGCTTTAGAATACAAATATGCACACACTCCTCTTTAAACTTTAACTTATAAAACAATCCATTGACAAATAATTATTGGTTACAGATATCATAACTCAAAATTTCCATCTAGTTCCTTGTTTCTCAAAAACAGGTAACACTCTGGACTCTCCGTCGAGACCAGTTGGCCAGCACAACAAGATCCAGTAACAGATTACAATAATTTTTTGTCATCATATATATATATATATTCCATGAGTCATGACATACGCATGGGTGTCCTAAGCACCGCCAGCCCGTGCATCGCCTGGTCAGAACCCTCCAGGATCCTCCTTAGGCGTCCTGGCACTTCACTCAGGGACCGCTTCGTCGGCCCTCGCCCATCGTACCGGAAGCACACCATTTTTCACCATACCAAGGCTGGGCAAGTTTTTGCCGCATGAGCCATCCTTTGAACACTCCCCGCCAACTGTTGCAACCGAACTTCCCTTAGAAAAACACACATACCAAATGCTCCCTCTAGCATTCTGGCGTAAGACAGTCCTTTAAGAAAAACAGGATTTCTATGCAAGTTTTCAGTTTTGATTTTCTTTTGAATACAATGAATATATCTTAAATCCGTATCCCAATACTTCTAGATCGTAAGTCTGAATTCCAACAGAATTTTTTAAATTCTGTAACCTTGATCCTCAAATCAGAATCAAAGGGTCTTAACTTGATTTCAAATTCGGTGGGTGATTTGAGTGAATTTTCCTGAACTGGTCATATCGTCTTTTCTTGAAACTAACGAAGGAGTTATGTCTTGGTCATAGTCTGATTCAGGGTTTGAGTCTGGAAAGGTTCTCCCTAAACTATCTTTCTCGAAGGGTAATATTTCAATTACTACTTTATTGAATTTCATTCATTGAGTATTTGCTTAACTAAATTCAAAACTAATCACGAATTCCTATGAGGAATAAATTAATTATTTATCTGAAACTTTGACTTCGATAGTTTTTCTGAGTTTTCTCATTACCATCCTAGAGAATATGAAATGGTAGAATTTTCTCTCACAGAGTTTTTACTTATTCATTTAACAGTATTCATGGGATTTAAACATAGGATTAAAGAGAACTCTTATTTTAAAATAAAAATTATGTATGCATCTATTTATGCATAAAATCCAACTTCTATGGAAATAACACTTTTATATAAAAGAAAATCCTTTTATGCATAAAAATCCTTTTATGCATCTATTTATGCATAAAAATCAATTTTGATGAAAGTAAAAATTCTTTTATGCATCTATTTATGCATAAAAATCAATTTGATGAAAGTAACACTTTTATAATAATAAAAATTCTTTTATGCATCTATTTATGCATAAAAATCAATTTTGATGAAAGTAACACTTTTATAATAAAAAAAATTCTTTTATACATCTATTTATGCATAAAAATCAATTTTGATGAAAGTAACACTTTTATAAAAAAATAATCTTTTATGCATCTATTTATGCATGAAGATCAATTTTGATGAAAGTAACACTTTTATAATAATAAAAAATTCTTTTATGCATCTATTTATACATAAAAATCAATTTTGATGAAAGTAACATTTTTATATTAAAAAAAATCTTTTATGCATCTATTTATGCATAAAAATCAATTTTGATGAAAGTAACACTTTTATATAATTAAAAAAAATATTTTATGCATCTATTTATGCATAAAAATCAATTTTGATGAAAGTAACACTTTTATAATAAAAAAATTTCTTTTATGCATCTATTTATGCATAAAAATTAATTTTGATGAAAGTAACACTTTTATAATTAAAAAAAATTCTTTTATGCATAAAATAACACTTTTAGAATACACAAAATAATGGGGATTACTTTTTTTGAATAATAAAAGATAACACTTATTTCACAAAATTTAAGAAAATTTTGCCATAACCTCCTTTGTATGGCTGACCATTTTTTAATTTTTTCTATCCTCAAGTTACTTAAAAATTATCCCAATTGGTTTAAAGCATTCTAAACTAATCAATTTTCACTTTTAAAAGAGAAACAATATGAAAAGTTTAATTCTAACAATTTGATTACATAACTAGGATAAAGAAGGGCTGAATTCAAGAATGAAGAGAGGGGGAAAGCCTTTCCAACAAGGCATAACATCATTTTTCATTTTAAAGAAAACAAAAATTAGAAAACCATTAAAAGGAATAAACAAAAAGTAGGATTTCTAGCTTACATGAATTTCTGTGAGCTTTCCTTTGGTTTGATGGTAAATTCACTGTTTTTGGCTCTAGGGAGGAGTAGAGTAACAGTACATAAAACACTATTAAGCTTCTACAAAGGGGGAGGCTTCTATTTCTCCCAGATTTTTCAAAATACATGTCAATCAACCAGGCTGGTATTATGAGAGTGATGACACAAATGCTACAATTCCAATCCATCATAACAGGTACCATTTGGCTATTCTAGATGGAGGAGCGAGGGTGAGCATCATTACAAAACGATGTTAAGAAAACTGGAGTAAACTAGATTTGGAAAGAGCAGATCTAATTGTCAAAATGGCAGATGGAACATCTTCAAGACCTATGGGGCTATTGAAAAACGTAAGACTTAAGGTCTTTTCGTTCCGCTACCATCATACATTTGTTGTAATGGACGTTCTGTACCAATTGGATTCATATGACATCATCTTGGGTAGACCTTTCATGAGGAAAGCCAAATTGGTGCATGATTGGGCATTAGATCAAGTGTATGTTTGAAAGGATTCGCAGATCTAAAGATTGATCTACAAATATGGAAGGCACACCCAATGGAAGAGAAATTGTTTGGGAATGATTCGGTCACCACTTGAGCGAACCACGTCCTTACAAGTATGCCCACCAATGAAGGAGAATTAAAGGGAAGAGGAAGAGGCTGCAATGTACATGTTGCTTCCACCTCCAGATTTAAGTGAAAACTGGATGCATGTGCTTGCCACTATAGATGTGTTGCAACCCAGAGGAACCCAATATGTTGAATCAGTGGAACGTTCCTACCACCTCAGTGTGCATGTTAAATGTGCAACCAAGGGAAGAAGATACAGAGGATGAAGCCTCCAGCACAGAAGGGTCTGGGTCACAAGGCCACACCAGTACCCAACACCTCAGAAGATAGCGAAAACAGAAGAGGTATATCACTCGACGAAATGCCCTACTACAAAGTGAACCCACAGATGCCCAACGGCTGAGATATCTCAAAGTCACTAAGGTGCACGAGGAGTTTTCTAAGAATTGGGGTGAAGATTTGAGTAAGATATCCCTGGAAGGAAAACAAGAGGAGAAAATTATACCTCAAGAGTAAAAAACGCCTAAACTCACGAAAGCAGGGCATCGAAAATGAAACAAGGCTCTGGCTGAAGCCAAGCATGAGGCTAAAAAGGCTATGGCTCAGACAAAAAAGGGGATTAAGATAAACCATACCTACTCTCAGTGCCGGACCATTTGAAAACATACACAATTGAGACGAACAAAAAGTGGTCCAATTGATGGCTAAAAGAGTAAAGGAAGATGATCTATTCACGCAATACGATGGTTTAGCCAAAGTTAAGGAAATTGATATTGTAGAGCCAGGGGAGGAAACCAAACCTGTCTATATTACTAAGGACTTAACTGCAGTTGAGCAAGAAGAACTTATAGAGCTGTCCTCAAGGAATTCAAGGATTGCTTTGATTGGAAATACATACAGATGAAGGGTGTACGACCCGAAGTGGTACATCACACGATTCCAATCATGGATATTTCATCTCTCCTCTCTCCTAATTCAAGTCTAGTTCCAAAAAGTAAGCTAAACTGACCCAAAAATGGTCAAAAATTGGCCAAACTGATCTGGAAAATTTCTAGAATCAGTTTGCTTGGTTAGCTCACTTTTTCCTGAGTCTCTCCCTTATTCTCTTCAGGAATTGGAGTAGGCAGATCCAATTTCCTTTCCTTTATCACCTTGTTTCTTGGATACATTGTATCCCTAGCCCTTAATTTAGCTTCGTGATTTTGTTAGCACTCCTCAATCAAGGTCTTAGCTTCTTCAGGCTTCCTTATCTCTTCTTCAGCATTTGGATATTTAACAATCTCCTTAGGGGTTGCTGGTCTCTCTCTTTGGGTTTCTTGGGTATGCCCATCTGGTTTCGGCACTTGGTCGCTTCCTTCCTTTGATTGGGTGGATCCGGTGTCAATGGTATCTTCTTTAGAACCATCCTAGATTGCGACCAAGGTGTCATCTTTGCCCACTTTTTTCACTATTCTCATTCTCCCATTTTTATAACGTGTGACATCTACTGGGTTTTTCCCTTTGTCCACTTGTTTTGCTTGTGCTCATGTCAGGACATTCAGTGGCATGATATTCCCAGGTTGCACACTTATGGTCTTGATAGTGGCATGGTTAGAAGTGGAAGCATAACCACTAGCACGATATGGGTAGTCTTTGATCAAATGATCAACCCCACACTTAACACAGGCAAGTGTTGGCATTTCGTTAGGTTGTGCTGCCATTGGCTAAGCTTCGCCCGCATGAACCACATTCTTATTAGGATAGTCTACTATTCGATGAGGTCCATTGCAACCAAAACATTGTATCGGTCCCCTTCCCCCTCGTCCAAGGGTTCATCAATCAATACCTGGTTGATTTTAGCCTGTGGAGGTTGTGGCGGTAGAACAGGTGGCGGCAAAGGCGATATGTCCTGCATTTGAAACATCCCTCTTGGTAAGTAGGATGGGTTTGGCTGCCTTGCAACCGTAGTAGGTTGAACTGGTGGTGTTGGTAAGGCTAGTGGCACTTTGGGTGCCGGCAATTGTGCTACAGGCTCGACCCTCGGATACCTACACATAGAAGTGTTGGTTCCCCAATCTCACACAATGAGCACAATAACGTAACTACCTTAGTCTTAATTGAGGGCATTCGGTAATGGTGTGATTATGTCTGCAAATGGAACACCAAATCAAATCTCTCCAGGGGTAGAGATGAGCATGCCCTGATGCTTCTCCCCCATCCTTGACCTTTAATTTCTCTAATATAGCATTGCTAAGCTCATCCATTGTCATGTTTCCAACTTGCTTGCTCCGGGTTCTTGTGTCCTAGTGACTTGGGACTCGGACTTGGGACTCGGTATGTTGTTGCTACTGAAGCTGCCTTGGCATCTTTAGGTTGTGGCAATTCAAGCATATTGTCTTGATATTCTATTGCCAGCTTACAGCATGCATCTAAAGTAGTCAATCGGGCTAATACTAGATAATCATGCATTTTATGATCTTGGACTCCTTTCCAAAAGCAAGGCAATAACTTATCATCGGTTAGCCTCTTCCGTAACTTGCATCTTGAATTCAAGTGCTTAAGTTGAGATACATAATCTTGCATGGACTCGTTTTCTTTTTGCTTGATATTATGAAGCTGAGCCATAGGACTCCATTTGTCTCACCACTTCGAGAGCAAAGCTTGGTATGACCACATTCTTAAGCCTAGTGAAGTTAACTTTATCCTCTGGCTTTAGGATTTGATACCATTGGTGGGCCTTTCCTTCTAGGGTCAGCGAAAAATCATGGATTATGGTCACATCACTTACTGGCCCACAGGTTTCACAGGTTGACTCAAAGATCTCAATATGTTGGATCGGGTTCCCATTCCCAGAGAACTTTTGCACAAGCTTGGAAATGATATGTGGCTTCATTTGGAATGGTCTAGATTCTAGAGCGGTGCCTAGTTTCCTAACCATTGCTTGGCCCATTTCGTGGCCATATTTAGCAGATCTACCCTTGTGACCATGTTAAGATCTGCATTTTTGTTAACCTATGATGGACATTGAGATGTACTATGTTTTACATCATTAATTTAAATATTCTGAGTCATGGGCGAGGCTTGTCAGCACCATATGTTAAGGATGAAGGGATTGGGTGATCGTCGATGAGAGGCGCACCTTGAATATTAGTAGGATAAGGGTTAGGATCGGCCGGCCATGTATGGGCGCCCAAGTGTGAACGGCCAAGTCACCTATAAGAGTCAAATGTAACCCTAAAATCTTCATTCTCATGTGTTGTGAATACAAGAGTTCTCTTGCCTTATCTCCTTGGTTTCCTTCTCCCTGCGTGTGTGAGAGAGAGAGAAAGTGAGTGAGAGAGCGATCGAGCACTGTGTAGCGGCACGGCGGTGGAGAGGCGGTAGAGCGGCAACGGCGGCTCCTTCTTCACTGCTGCGACGCGAGAATCCTTCAAGGCGGCAGTTGAGCGGTGAGTGACACACCCTTTGCATTCTGTTTGAGCTTCCTTCCCTGGTTGTATGCTTGCAGCCATTCGTGGCTCGCATACGGTGTCCGGCAAGTCCCCAGCTACGACCTGTGTGGCAAAAGCGCACAATTTTGGCGCCGCTGTGCCGGGGAGTTGCCCTGCACCAAGCTCCAGTTTGCAGGTCGGTTACTGCGTGAAGTTTAATCTACACTGTAGGAAAGCGACTGTGTGTTTGTTGTTGAGGTGTTTCTGTGTTTTGCAATCTGTTTCTGCAATTTGTCTTCTGCATTTCTGTTTCTTTTGTTATTTTTCCGCTCTGCGTGTGGGCGTGCGTTCTGTTATCTGGTTATCTGCGTGCGGGGGGGGTTTCGGAATCCCCAGATCTGTGCTATGTGCGAACTGCACCGCGGTCAAGACTAAACCCTAAAGAAACCCTAGAAAACTTATCTCAAAAAAATAAAAATTAAAAATTAAAAAAATTATTAAAAAATTAAAAATAAAAAATTAAATTTTATTTTTAAAGAAAGAACCAAACGTGTGGAGAGGAAAGATTTTCTAATTGGAGAAAAAAATTTTGAAAAGAAGAACCCCAATTGACCCACGACCCACGACCCCGGCCTCGGTCTTTTGATATATATATATAGGAGAGTGAGCCTCCATAGCTTTCTTTCAAGTTAGAGCTTATGGGAAGTTGTGCCCTATATGTAGCCCACTCCCCAAGGAGTAAAGTGAGCATGTGGGATAAAGCCCTCACCCTTTCCTCCACAAGCAAATAGGCTTTTGCCCCTTCCCCCATAGGGAAACAGACTGTTTTGAGGACCACAAGAGCTCTGGATAGGCGAACACGGTGCTGTAAAGCACGCTAAGACCCTTTAAATGATACGCTCGTTTCGAGCTATCACACGCCCTAGTCCAAGTTCGATCGTAAGTAAGGGGGTCAAAAACGAGTTAAAAACAATCAAAAAACAAGTAAAAACGGGATGCGAAACACCTAAGAAACCACTTGTGTGAGTTTCAAGGGTAGTTACCAACGCACGTAGGGTACCCACGTCACATGCATCTACGTTCTGGTCGGGTGCTAGAGCCTGAACTACTAGAAAGGGTTTCAGTTTACGCAGGCTCACACCATCCCTCCACGTTGGCATCTTGGCCTTCGGGGAGTGCAACCCAAGATCCACGAATAGTGGATAGTGACTCGTCCTCTGACTCAGAAGCCATGGAAGGGCACCCTACCAAGAACCTTGAGGAGACAAGCCAAAACATGCCAGGTTGGGCCCCACAACCCGGATCTAGCATGTTTAGTCGTCTAATAGAGACCTTTAGTAGAGCTACACGCTCTGAACATGCGACAAGCGAAGTAAATGAAGAAGGTGGGGTAGTGGATTCGCTATTCACATCTCATGTAGACCCTACCCTCCCAAAGAGTGTCCATGTGGATATTCTACCCACTTCGTTTAATGAGGGCCCTACTGAGCTACCACATTCCGATGCTCTTCCTAAAGTAGAGGTCCCTAGAAGCCAATCCATAAGAAGTGACATTGCGTCCACTTCAAGAGAACCGTTTGGCACACCAAGTCTAGATGGGATATTTCTCAATGAAAATTGGGAATATGATCTACACACAAAGACTCTAACGGACCCATACACGGGTTACACATACCATGTGGGTTGGTTAGAAGTCCTACGATCTACATCTAGCGCCACTAATCTAGAAGAGCAACAACAAATGATATGTGAGGTCATTCATATAATTATCCAATTTGAGAGGCAAAATAGGGGAGTGAACCTAGTTTCCACTGGCCCTATGAGATTTTTGGATACGGGCAAGGCCAAACAACCAACCCTATCACAATTGGAGACTCCCTCGGTGAGTCCCATAGACCCTTCATATGTTGTTTCGCCTGGAGTCTCAATGCAGGTTGAGCCCACGAGCAGTAACTTTAGCTTTCCAACCTTGGCTCAACTTTCCATTAGGGAATCCACAATGCCTACCCCAATGATGAGCATGACAGAAAGCGCACCTGTTAACACTGTAGTTAGTACGACGCTGCTACCTAGTGGAACAGTACCTACAACAGTGCGTGCTAGTGCCTATCGACCCTATGTACCTATCTCTACTCATGCTCATGTAGCTCCTACGCCTCTTAGTATGCCAATGGCGTATGCTCCACGACCTCCTTATCACCACCCTTATCCAATAGGAGCTAGGCTTAGTTACATATCATATCCTACGTCATTTGCCAACATACTCAGACCAACGCCAACTCCTATCAGCCAAGCTATCCCAGAAGTGCCTCCACTAGCTATGCCTGCTCACCTAGGTGATCTCGCAGTGTTTGCTCAGACGATCGGACGATCCATTGCGGAAAACATGCGGGGCATGCCTGAGAGAGAACCTAGAAGCAAGGCAGTACAAGTGGCTAAGCTCACTCAAAACTTCAGTGGTAACGAGGATGTTAGGAAGCACATTAAAGTCTTTGAACACGTGTGTGATTCCTTGGAAGAGCACAATGAGCTACATAAGTGTAAAGCCTTAGGCTTAACCTTGAGTGGGAAGGCCAGAGATTGGTATCGAACCTTAAGGGTTGAAGAGCGCACTCACTACCCCACTCTCAAGAGATTGTTCTTGAAAGAATACATACATGAGGATGTGCTTTGGGGAGTAGCATCTCAACTCCAAAAAGCTGAACGCGAGGAAGGGGAGTCAGTGAGAGACTTTATAAGTCGATTGAAGCATCTAAATTCTCGCTGCACTCCCGATGAACGCTTCAATAACAACCAACTCCTCGATAGATTCATCCGAGGATTGCGCCACGAGGACATTTACAATGGCCTAGTCATTAGAGGTCTTACAACGTGGGAAGCAGTCACTGCCAATGCAATCCAGTTAGAAGACAACTTGATGATTGCAGGTAAAAAGGTGTCTTCAGAAACAAAATCCGTTAGTTTGCAAGTATCTGGGCACGAGCCAATGACAGTAAAACCTATTGCCAAGGAGCCTAAGATATCCGAAATGTCTGTGACCGACCTTACTAAGGCTCTCCAAGAATACTTTAGGGGTAATCGAGCTCCTCAGAATAGCCATATGTACCCAAGGAGAGAGCAACAATGGTGTTCGGTGTGCTTAGGACCACATAGCACGAGTGAATGTCCCACATTCAGAGTCAAATTCAATGGGAATTACAATGCATGTGGTAAGTATGGCCATCAATCTAAAGATTGCCTAGTACTTAAGCGAATGTTGGCAAATCAGGCACCACTAGCCTGGTCAAACACACCTCAAGTACCCGCGCTAATGCCTGCACAACCTGTCGAGCAACCGTCACAGCACATAGTTCCAAGGAATCCGAATGTAGTCCAGTCTGTGCCGTTACCACTGCCAGTGCTAGGACCACAACCTCCACATCCCAAGGATTACCCCTGTAAACCAGATGGGTTGTGAGTCACATAGTGCATGTGGGGATTATGAAGAGGAGATAGACCCCACTGCTCCATACGGGATTGATACGTTTGAAATGATTCCCCAGTACTACATGGAGGATCATTTCGGGCAAGTTAAGCCTGTATATCAAGCGGCTGCTCTCGCCACAAGAGGGCAAAACCTTAATACCTTGGCGAGGAGACCACCTCTTCAATGCTATGAGTGTGGTGGACCGCATCGTGTAGCGGAGTGCCCTAATAGGCTACAGAAGATCGCTACTCAAATGCAACCAAATCAAGGGAGCACATCGGGAATACCGGTACTTACATGTAATCGTTGTGGCATAGATCATTTGATCGCTCAATGTCCACATAATCCTAATGCACCCAAGATTACGCCATTGAATTTGGTTGAGGTCACCAACCAAGCACGAGGAACCACACCCGTTGTACCAGCGAATGTAGTTACACAGTTAATGCTTCAAAATCAAAACTACATTCTTGAAGAGAGGGATACTGCATCAATCGCTCAGGCAAAGAAAAAGAAAACACGGCAGCCTAGTTCAAAGACTAACATAGGGACAGGAGACGACCCCGTGCATATGAATGATCCTGAAGATGATTCTGATTCAATAGAAACCATGGGGACCAAAGCCACTACCTTAAGGGAGGAACCCACTCGGGAGCTCAATGAAGGAGAATCAAGCGAGCACATAAATAAGGGGAAACAGAAGGAAACTTCCTCGGCCCCACAACCAAGTCAGTTAATGCCCTCTCGACCACCCAAACTGACTGAGACTTCCCAAGACAAGCCACGTGGGCCAAAAACCCACAAGAAAAAGATTGGAACTTACCCAAACCCAGTTGAGGAGATTGAACAAGTGCAACACTTAAGGGGTTTGGTGGAAGAAACACAAAGAGAACTGGAGCCAAACCCTAGAAAAATCAACATTCCAGACACAGTGTTTCCTACGCAAGTTCACCCTCACAGGAACCATAAACCGTTAGCTATACCTAGTATCATTCGGGAAGAAAGTGAGGACAGGACATCAGGAAGTGGGCAAACACCCTTTTTGCTTGAAAGAATGTTTAGTGAGGGAATGCCTGACCCCATCGAAGAGGAAGTGATTCCATCTTCACCAATCCCTAGTCAAGGGGCGATGTCTCGAAAAGTACCGTTGAATGTGTCTAAGCTAATGGATTTCATGTCCTCTGAAATCAGAACCACGATCATATCCAAATTATACGGAGATCCTGAGCTATTCTTAGCTCTTCGGGCATTTCTCAATGGAGAACTAAAGGCGGGGCTACCACAATTTGCAAATATGGATAGACCTGACACGCTTCAAGATGAAGGGGAGCATTGGGATCTACAACCCAACCTAGATAAAGACTCAGTCGTTGAAATACCTGTGAACAAGTTGGGACAGTACTTTGAAGGTGACGAATCTAATGCAACCCTCCCCATTACTACCAAGGGATTAACTCTAAAGGGAATCCTTGATGGTGGTGCTGGAGTGAGCATTGTGACTAAAAACTGTTGGGAATCCATGGGGAGACCTCACCTCGAGGTCACAAACATAGTGGTTAAGATGGCAAACGGAACTATTGCTAAACCTATTGGAATGTTAAGGGACCTTAAGATCAAGGTTCTGGGATACAAGGTACGACATACCTTCATTGTAATGGATTTCTCCAAGCATCCTATGTCATATCAAATGATCTTAGGATGTCCTTTCATGAGGGAAGCACAAATGGTGCATGACTGGTCGAAAAACCATGTCTATCTACAATTCCAGGACTCTGTCATTCGAGTTGATCTTGAGAATGGTCGTGCGCATCCTTTAGGAAGCAAAGTTATCATCGATAATCGATCGGATACCACTATTCACTCAGCCCCATTACGGTATTGCTATACATGCAAAAAAGAGACTGATGATGGGAAAGATTCTCCTTATATGGATGTCTTACCGGGTATAACTGAGTCGGATAACGTGGATTGGGTAAACCTAGCGGCAACCATAGACACATGGGGAAATAGAGGCACAAGTTGGGTAACACCTGAGGGGCAAGATATGCCACCGTTAGTGCCAATAAACATGATAGGTGTTATGCACTTGACTCCTAATGGCGAGAAAGTGGCAAACTCCACTGACACTGAAAGTAGCGAAGACTCTGACAAATGCAACTCTGAGTCTGAATCTCAAGAAGAAACTGACCCTGAGCCTGATGGGGGGAATGAATCAAATATTCACCCAAATGTGGAAGCAAGGTGCTCAAGGCCTAGGACAGTGACCTCCTGCAGTTCATCCGAAAGTGAGGGGGACACAAGTGAAAATCGACCAAGTGAGTTCGAATCTGACAGAAACAAAAATCAAAAACTTGGTAAGAAGAAAACGAGACATGAGCGCCAACGCTATCGAGCTAATGTACGCACTGCAATAAATAAGGAAAGATCCACTGCAGAATGGCTTAGTTATGTAGGAGCCATTGATGCTCATCGGAAGATAGCGGATAATTGGGGACAATACCTCCAAAGTGTCATGTGGTGTATTCCGCAACCTCATGACGTCGCCCAATTAGAAATCGAAGAGAAGCCAAAACTAAGTCGTACTGCAAGAAGGCGGCAAAACCAAGAGTTGGCTCAACAACAAAAGGAAGCGGAATTGAAAGAAAAAAACCTGGCACAACAAGAACCAGTAGACTTACACCCCGCACCCGAGCATTTCAAATCATTCACCATAGGGGAATGTAAAGTAGTCTACACAAAAGCCCAACGAACGCCTACCAATGGGAGTAGCGGTGTCTACGATGGCCCTGCGATAGTTAAGGAGATAGACTTAGCAGATCCGGGTGAGGAGTCTAAACCAGTTTTTATTGCTCAAGACCTCACCAAGGCGGAAGAAGCTGCACTTACGAGGCTTCTTAAAGAATTCAAGGACATATTTGCTTGGACATATCATGATATGAAGGGTGTTCCACCCTTGGTGGTGCAACACACGATTCCAATGATAAGCACTGCTAAACCAGTCCAGCAACGTCCCTACCCAATGAATCCTAAGTATGCAAAGATTGTACAAGAGGAAATTGAAAAGCTGGTAAAATGTGGATTCATATACCCAATTGAGCACTCAGAATGGGTTTCTCCGATAGTCATCGTGCCAAAGAAGAATGGGAAACTCAGAGTGTGCGTTGATCTCAAAAAGGTTAATGCAGCCACCAGAAGGGATCATTACCCCTTGCCATATTCTGAACATGTGCTTGAAAGAGTGGCAGGCAAGGAGGCATATAGCTTTTTAGATGGGTACTCGGGTTACAATCAGATCACAATTGCAGTCGAGGACCAAGCTAAAACAGCATTTATCACGGAGTTTGGAGTGTTTGCCTTTCGCGTCATGGCTTTTGGCTTGACCAATGCACCTGCAACATTCCAACGATTGATAAATACGGCCTTTAAGGAATATCTAAGGGACTTCTGTGAAGCTTTCTTAGATGATCTTTGTGTTCATTCCTCTTGGGACGAGCACTTGATGTGTTTACGAAAAATATTTGAAAGGTGTAGATTATATCGCATCTCCTTGAATCCTTTCAAATGCCAATTCTGGGTTAAACACGGAGTTATCTTAGGGCATATAGTGTCCAAAAATGGGATTTCCACAGACGAGAGTAAAATCAAGGTCATTCTGGAACTGCCACCACCCACCAACTACAAGGGAGTCCAACGCTTTATGGGCCACGTTGGTTATTATCAAAGGTTTATTCTCTTCTTCGCCGAGATAGCTCGACCATTGTATAAGCTTCTCATCGAGTTTATTTGGACCGAAGAATGTGACCGTGCCTATGAGCTATTAAAGAAGGCCTTGGCGAGTGCTCCAATCTTGAGAATGCCTAACTGGGATTTACTCTTCCATGTGCATATTGATGCATCAAACTTTGCTATTGGGTGTGTGTTAACTCAACCTGGAGAACACAAGCTAGACTACCCCATTAGCTTTGCCAGTCGCCAGTTGAACGATGCTGAGATGAACTACACCACTACGGAGCGAGAAGGGTTGGCAATGATATATGCAGTAAGGAAATTTCGTTATTACCTCCTTGCCACCAAGTTTGTTTTCTATGTGGATCATCAAGCATTGTTGTATCTGGTAAACAAACCATGCTCCACAGGAAGAATCACACGATGGCTATTGATTCTTCTTGAGTTTGATTTCACTGTTGTTGTGAGACCTGGCAAAAAACATGTTATGGCTGATCATTTGTCTCGCATACCTAATGGTGAGGCTCCTACGGGGGTTGATGATGACTTACCAGACACTTCCCGGTTCATGGTGGAGACAATGCCTGAATGGAGTGAGAAGATTGTTAACCTTTTGGTTAATGGCTTTCCACCCAAGGAGCTTCGTAAAGATCTAGCTCGAAAGCTAATCAAAGAATGCGAACCCTATTGCCTGATAGTCGGGACTCTTTATAAAAGAGGAAAGGATGACGTTCATAGGCGTTGTGCCCGAGAGGATGAGGATCTATACATTTTGCAAGAGGCACATATGGGCGTAGCCGGTGGTCACTTCTTAGGAGGCTTAACTGCGCGAAAGATCTTACAATCAGGGTATTGGTGGCCCACTATGTTCCAAGATGCATCACTCTTTGTGAAGGGTTGCGATGAATGCCAACGATACAAGAAACCCCAACGGAAAGATCAGATGCCCCTACATCCAATCAAAGTAAACCAACCATTTGAAAAGAAGGGTTTAGACTTTGTAGGTCCAATTAGCCTAGCGGCCCGAAACACACAATCTCGCTATATTATTGTGGCCACTGACTATATGACCAAATGGGCTGAAGCGAAAGCGACACGTAAGGCAGATGCGAGGACAACAGCCAAGTTCCTCTTTGAAAATATAATCACACGCTTCGGTTGTCCTTTTGAACTTGTGAGCGACAATGGGATGCATTTTATAAATGATGTGATTAAGGAGCTCACAACAAATTTCATGATATGCCATCATAAATCTACTCCTTACTATCCGCAAGCGAATGGCCAAGCCGAGAGTACCAACAAGACCTTAATCTTTGTTTTGACAAAGACAATTGAAGCTCATCGCACGGATTGGGATCTAAAGCTTACAACAGCTTTATGGGCCTATCGTACTGCATACAAAGTGGCTATTAATTGCACACCATTCAAAATGGTATATGGCCAAGAAGCAGTCATGCCGTGGGAATTTGTCATTCCAAGTCTTCGTGTTGCTACTCAAGAGGGTTGGGATGGTAATCCCTTAGCAGAGCGTCTGTATATCCTTGAGCGGCTAAACGAAGAAAGACAATTGGCTGTATACAATGCCCTTGTGGAGAAGGATAGAAGGAAAAAATGGTTTGATCGCCACCTGAAGGACAAGGACATCAAGGTTGGGGATAAAGTCTTGATGTATGGAGTGCGAAACGAAAAGAAGAAGCTCAAATATGCTGGTAAGGGACCGTATAGAGTATGTGAAATTACCCCGCAAGGTACCATCAGAGTGGAGACTCTTGACGGAGTTGAAACCATTGGATTCCTTAATGGGAGTAAATTCAAAAGATACTATGACCCCCTAAGCCAAGAGGAGTTATATGCAATCCATCAAAAGAAGGCAGCTAAAGAACAAGCTGAGCTTAAAAAGATACAAGCGAGAGTCGAAGCCAAAGAATGTCAACAGCGTGCTAGGCGACAACGAGAAGCCAACTTGGGAATTACACAAGTATTTTTTGAGGAAGTAGAGGAGGATGCACTGGAATCTGACCCGCCTCTAAGATATCCAATTGAGTTACAGAGTCCTTACGCGGGGAGGTGCTGTATAATGCATTATTGGATACAGGAGCTCAATACAATTTGCTATCATATGGCGTGTGGTGTCAACTGGGAAAACCACCTTTATCCAAGAGTTCTATCCAAGTTCAAGGAATCAACAAGAAGAAAACCCCTGTCTCAGGAATTCTGCACACTCCGGTTGCTTATGACAAGGGAACCATAATTCAAAGCTTTTTGGTTATGCCTGCTGGTACAATGGAAGGGACTGTAAACTTAGGGCGCAAATGGATGATGGCCACCAAATGCAATATCGATTGGGCAACCAGACGAGTCACAACGCAAGAACCAACACTAGGTCTGACCGCTCAAAATCCCGCACCTAAGTCATCCACTCAAATATTAGATAATGAAAATTCACAAAGTCCAGGGACAAAACCATCTTTGATTGTTTGCCATTCCTCTAACGCTTCAACGCCAAGAGTGAAACCATACAGGGTGGTCTCTAAAGCTCCGCTTACTATGCCAAAAAACACATACAAATGGGTCCCAAAAGCTTCGATAATAGCTATTTCCCCTGCTCAATCTCGTTCAGCCACCAAGAAGCCTCGGAGGAAGAAAACAGCTACCCACCCGAGAAAGGGCAATGTAACATCACGATGGATCCCTAAAAAATTATTAGTAGCCCAAGGGTACTACGAGGGGAATGACCAGATTTGGGTCCCTAAACATAAGTTGAATCCCTCTACATCACCTGTAAAACCTTGCAAACCAATTGTTGCCACCCCAATGACAATTCAAGACCGTGGTAAGGGAAAGGTAATAGAGTGCTCCGCACCACTTCTTCCAGAGTTAGTTTGGATTCCCAAACGATATCGATCATTACCACCTAGCTCAGGAAGGGGGGAGCCACATGAAGCTTCTAGCTCCTCATGCCAGGCACACACTCATATAGAAGTTTCTACATGCTCTACACCTACTCTTGTCAACACCCAACAAAAAACCGAGGAGTCTACGTCCCCCCTTGTAATAGTATCGTCGGAAACCATTTCCTCCATTCGTCAATGGGAGCGTACACTACCATCTCTGCAATTGGATGTAGCCACAAGGGTCATAAAAAGCTATCTGTCCACATCACAACCTATGACCCGCTGGACAAATTGGTTCCAAGAGGCTGCAACATCATTGCAAATAATATGATCTACCCAAGGAAAGGGGGAGCATGTACTCACGCTCGACATTCTAATGCTTCCTCCTTAACCTTCTCCCCTGACCATGTAATTGCCAAATTCAAGGGGATGTATATATATAGCTTCATACATTTTTTTTTTAAACAAAGAAAAGAAAAACAAAAAATAGTAAAAAGAGCAAGAGCACAAAAACAAGAGAAATATCCGTATACAATCAAGAACTAGATTGACCTGTCATAAACCTACTGATGCTATATCTGTGTTTGCAGATATGGCAGATACCCGATCATCATACACTTCACCCACTCCTACCTTTGGTGAGAGGTATCATCTGTACCTTTCTCAGATATTCCACATGTGCTATCCTGTAAGTGAAACTGAATGGGATCATATAGATGTACTAGCCAGAGAGGAAAATGTTGAGGAATTAGAATGGCTAATTCGCCTATTGACCATGACTGACCCCTACTCCGTAGAGGACATATCCCCGATAGCCCAATGCTTTCCTTTTCCACAAGATGACTATCCTCGCATGGTTACATTTTTGATGAGTTTATGTGGATGGGAAAATGAAAAGGAAATATCTGACAATGATGAATGGACGGATGAAACTCATGGCACTACTGAGGTTGACTTTATTTATTTGGATGATGCGGATAGAGGCTTAGCCTTAGGGTTAGAGCCAGGACTCTACAACATCCTCTTACCGTATCCTCAGTAGTAGTGTGGTGACTGGTAGGTAGGTTAGTGTTTTCAAGTTTTTTCTAGTTTAGATTCCTTAAACAAGTCTTGAAATTTTACACTGATGTGCCTCTCGAGGTATAGTGCTTGTTAGTTGATTGTACAGGTTGAAAAGTTTGAGGTGGGTTCGCTTTCAAGTCCTGAGACTGCCGCAACGTTCATCAAAATATATCTACATCAAATTGCAAGCTGTCTCGTCAAATCAAGGAGATCTCCAATTACAGGTGTAATTCTTCCATACCCACTCTCTTTCGTTTTTACTGTTCAATTAATTGCATAAACTATAATGCATGACCACATGGAAATTGTCAATGTACTACTTAGTTTTTGAAGTTGCTTGCATGCTAGTGTACATCATTAATGAGCTTAACTTTATTGGAAATATTCCTAGGCAGCATGACGTCTTTAGTTAACCTTGGAATACGATTGTCTTAGGTCTAGGGTCAAACCATCTTAATGTTTGACACCTGGCCATGTGTGTGTTGACCTCTAGGACATAGCTATTACCCCTTTGTCGAAAGGATGCAAGACAAATTATAGTTCAAGAGCGAAGATCAAAAGAAATAGATTTTTTTTTTTAAGCCTACAATAAATGGCAATACAAGTCTATGATGTGCTTTAATGTTGGCCTATCGCCTTATTGATACTTGGTAGGCGAGGAGTATTCTACTCCAGACCGATGCCTTGGTTGGAAAGGGGTAGCCTTGCCTAAAGTGAGCTAATAGATTCCTGGATAATGCCTTGTGTTAAACATGGTACCAGGATCGATGTTAGTTTTGCCTTAGGAAGGTCGCCATTGTGTGTAAAAATTGTCACGTGCATTAAAAATAAATAATAATAAAGGCAAAAAGCTCATGTAACTCTGATGTTTCTTGTGTCCCTAGGCTTGTGGTATTAACTTGTTCTTAGAGTAGACACAGTGTGGTCATCTGTTTATTTATTAAGCTTGGTTATTTTCCTGGACTTAGGCCAGTTATAAACCTTGATTAACCTTTGACACCTTGCTTACTCTTGATTTACTTTCAATAATTTTAAACTCCTGTTAATTTGCTACACTAGCTCATTCATGTGACCCTTAAACTAAGTTCTCATAGCAACATCCATTGTGGTCTAACATGCTTGAATTTATACACTTTATATCTTTTGAATTCCAGCATACTTTCACTCTACTTCCCTGTTTTGCAGACGGTCAACAACAACCCTCTCGAGCTTACCATACCATAGCTTCCGAGGACGGAATCTACATCAAGAAGGGGGGCATGTTAACCTATGACGGACATTGAGATGTACTATGTTTTACGTCATTAATTTAAATATTCTGAGTCATGGGCCGGGCTTGTCGGCACCATATGTTAAGGATGAAGGGATTGGGTGATCGTCGATGAGAGACGCACCTTGAATATTAGTAGGATAAGGGTTAGGATCGGTCGGCCATGTATGGGCGTCCAAGTGTGAACGGCCAAGTTACCTATAAGAGTCAAATGTAACCCTAAAATCTTCATTCTCATGTGTTGTGAATACAAGAGTGCTCTTGCCTTATCTCCTTGGTTTCCTTCTCCTGTGTGTGTGTGAGAGAGACAGTGAGTGAGAGAGCGATCGAGCACTGTGTAGCGGCACGGCGGCGGAGAGGCGGTAGAGCGGCGACGGCGGCTCCTTCTTCACTGCTGCGACGCGGGAATCCTTCAAGGCGGCAGTTGAGCGGTGAGTGACACACCCTTTGCATTCTGTTTGAGCTTCCTTCCCTGGTTGTATGCTTGCAGCCATTCGTGGCTCGCATACGGTGTCCGGCAAGTCCCCAGCTACTACGACCTGTGCGGCAAAAGCGCACAATTTTGATCCACAATTGGTCTTTGAGGAGCTACTCCCCCCCTACCTAGACCTCGTCCTCTTCCCACATTTGTTCTTCTAGGCAATTTGGGTATATGGCTAGGTCCGGCCAACTCCTCATCACCTAGCTCATTAGCAGCCTCAGCCCACCTTTGTTAGATTAAGAGCTCCATGCCCCGCAAGAATATAGAATCATTGATCATTTGTTGTATGTCTTCCCTTGTATAGAGGCGATTCTCACCTTCTGCAGATTCCCTAAATAAATTTTCCTCCTCATTTTGCGTATCAAGGCCTTCCTTCACCCTTGACTCTTCATTGATGGGTTCTATAGTTGGGATTGCTCCTTCAGCCAGGCCCATCCATATGCTATCCGTGGCATTTCTAAACGTTTCCAGTTCCTTGCCACATGATTGAAATGGATTTACATTCTCCATGTCCTTATGTTCCACCCTTGTTCTTCGAGTATCGAGCTCTTGTTCTCTTAAGCTTAATAATCGCAGTTGTCGCTCCGCCTCAATCCTCTTCAAGTCTATTTCTCTTTCCTCTAATGTGGGAGAGAAGACTTGACCTGTCTGGGCCACACTTTCCTTTTCTCTCCTAACCCTAGGGATTGTTCCACTGATCCTCAGAGTGTTAGGCTACCTGGAACCAGAAGGTTAGGTTGGTAATTCTGGTCTTAGACCATGTCCAGTGCTGGTGGTTGAACGGGCTCATGCGCTCGCAGATTGCGCGTCATCTTTTGTGCTATGTTGGAGACCAAAAAATCCCCTAGCTATATCAAAGATTCCACTGGATCTTATAGAGGAAGATGGTTTTTCTTCCTCTCCAAGGCCAGAGAGTCGTAGCCCCTCTTCCATGGATTCTTCACTACTTGTATCAACGGTGGTGGTCAGATTCCTCTAAGCTGAAACACTCAATTGAGTGCTCACCGAATGGCCTGAACCAACAATCTTTTGATAAGAAGATCCTGGGTGATTTGATGCACTATTGTCGGGAGTAAGATCATAGCACTATCATCGGGAGTAAGATCGTCTCCAATGAGTTTACCGAACCTCAAGTGTATGAGAATGTAATTTGACAGGATAAATCACTATCCCAATTTATTTTTCATAGGTTTCTACCCGAACTGAGTTTTTGGGTCATGAAACTGCAGAGACTGACAGTTCACACCGTGAAACAACATATGCAACTCACGTCATGAAGTAGCAAAAAATGTAAATCGTTCATGCCGTGAATTGTTTCCTGCACTTTCACGTGTTTAGCAAACACTTCGGATTTTCAAGTCAAAGCTGCCTTGATCTAAGTCGGATAGACTCCAATTGTGTAATTAAGGTACTCCCCTAACTTTAGTCTGACAGCCCTTAGTTCATGAACTAGATTCGCAAATTGACAGTTCATGCCATGAAATTGCAAAGGATAGTTCACGTCGTGAAGTAGTAAATAAGGGTTCACGCCATGAAATGGGGAATGGTTCACATCGGGAAGTGCTGAGTGGTTCACACCGTGAAACCGGAAATGGTTCACATCGTGAAGTCGTTAATGTTTCACACCGTGAAACAGGTGTGTTTCACATCATGAAACACTTACTGCTATTTCATGGGATAAGATTCCTTTGGTTTCATTGTATTAGATGTGTCAAGATAAGGTAACCTATTTTTGGCAAGGTAATCCCAAAATTTTCAGCGTTGATTTGTAGAAGATGGTTCACATCGTGAAGTAGCAGGAAATGGTTCACGTCGTGAACCATTTTCTGCACTTTCATGTGTTTAGTTTCCGCGTCGACAGAATGATGTTTGGGGTGTAATTTACCTATCCAAATGATCCAGAATGGATGAGGGTTAGGAATGCAATGCAAGTCGTAAGCACAACCAATGGCTCCTTGTTTTTGTAATTTTTGTGATTTAAAAAAAAATAGAAAACAAAGTATCACTCCTACTAGCTCACGGCAGCAAGTTTTGTGACAAAAACATCAAAATTAAAAGAAAAAACTAGTGCATCTTTCCTCTAGGCTAAACCAAGTACTCACCCACATTCCAAAACACATGATTTCTAACAACTCTTCTCTTCCACTCAAACCTTATCTATACATTCTCTTCACAATAATGCACTTTCCAAATGCAAAGGCAATCATGAATCTTACATAGTGGGAGCTGAAGCTCAAAGAGGATGGAAGAAATAATGGTGTTTCCTCGGTGCAGCAACGCCAAAAACGTTATAGGCTATCGCACCTCCCAAGAAGGAACTCCACACAAACATCAATGGAAGAAGCAATAGACACAACAATCATTGGGTACTTACCAATCTTCGAGCTCATGTCCCTTGAGACTCCCCAAGCTCGCCCTTTAGAAGCTCCACTCCTCCAAACACCACCTCCACACTGTCACCACGAAGTCTCTCACACCATGCACGCAAGGCAACCAACCTCTCACTCTCTCATACAAATGCATGCATGAAAGAGGCACATGTACTAGAGCACTATCTCTCTCTCTCTCTCTCTCTCTCTCTCAACAAAGTACAAGAGCTCTCATAGCACAAAGGGGGATTGTGTCTTTCATTATGAGAAATTACCTTATATACATCTGGCCCTTGGGCGCCCAAAACTTACTAACTAAGGCCTTGGGTGGCCAGTATCTCATAATGTATAACTTTTATAGTACCTTTGCATAACACTTATTAATGTCCTCAAATGGAGGAGCATATTTGTTAATCCAAAATGGGATTAAGAAATGCAAATGGTCGGACCTATTTCCAAACACACTGAAATCGTCAACAAGCACCCTCATGAATGTGGTGAGGTATTCGTCAACAAACACCCTCATGAATGTGGTGAGGTATTTGTCAAAGATTTCTTGTATGATTATTGGTGCATTTCTAAGGCCAAAGGACATTACATTTGATGTGGATGCCCCCTTCTATGATGAATGCAGTCGTCTCCTGGCATATGTGATGAATGCAGTCTTCTCCTAGCCTTCCGAAACCATCCGGACCTAGTTGTAACCACTAAATCCATCCAAGAAGGAGTACACTTCATGTCTTGCTATTACATCTAGAAAAGTGAATTAGTAAACAATGACAGAGAAAAGGAACTGCATTCATGACCATACTTAATTCTTTGGAATACGGCTCAGTACTATCACAATGGGTGACAGCCACTCTGCTTTGTCCATGAGATAAATAAACCCTACCTTGATCAGCTTGCCCATTTCTTCCTTCACTTATCTTGCATAATTTGGGCCGTTATGTTTCCCAATTGTGTTAATTTTCCCACCCTTAGCCATGGTCTCCCCATAACATTGGGTAAGCTCTAGACATTTCTTCCATTTTCACCACCACAAACACTACAAGAAATGCACATCCTGCTATCTCTATCTCCTCTCCTCTCACAATTCCTACTCGTCAAGCTCTTCTTTCAGTTGTCCTTTTTCCTTGGAATGGTGCTGGCCATATTGTAGTTATGCCCATTCTCTTTGCTAATAAGCCTTCCATCAGTGTATTCATTCTGGATCCTCTATCTAAAATGACATGTAGTATGGTTTATCCTCTCGGCTTGACCATGAGTTCTGGAACTGTTGTGTCACAGTATTATTGGCAATGTTGCCAGCTTGTTCTAAGCTTCTAAAGGTAGCTTTTTTCTATAGTTTGGTACAAGCGACAAGAACTAGTCTAAGGTAATGTTAAGCTTCATCTTGTTGAGGTCCTCCCAAAGCTCATATCCCACTAAATTCTTCTCATTTCTTTCATACTCTTGGCAAGACTTGTTAGTTTCACCTTGCTTCATGCTTGGGGTGGTATTTGTCTTTATTGCTGGTTCTATCTTAGAATGTCTAAGTTAATGGTTTCATTTCCCATATCCCTTTGAGTTGCTTTGGGCTCTTTCTGGCACTCCAACACCTCTCCACTTCCATGAGACTCCTCTGCTATAGGTCTCTTTCTAGAAGCTTTTTCTTTTCTTCTTTTGCAATCATCGCATATGGAGGCTCCCCTTGCAATTTTTGAGGTACAATTTCTACTCTTACCATGTTTACTATTGCAGGTGCTTGTCCTCTCCTTAGGCTGTATCACCCTATTACCTTATGGTTTGAAGATCCTAGTGATGTCTTTGCCATACCGAATAGTTAGGCTTTTTATGTTCAAATGCATTATAGTAATAGCATGTTAATCCTACTCCTCTCGGTCCAAACCTGCAACCCCCTCCTCATCCATATTTTTGAGCATTTTAGGTGTTGTGCCACTTGATTCACATCCACCGATAGTGGGTCTTATCTTTGATGCCTTTCGCATTGTTAAGGAAGGGGCATCTTAGACTCTTCCTTAGTGTGTCCTTGGTTTTTACACTTTATACACTTTTTGCCATTCTAAGCCCTCTTCTTCTTCTTCTTGGGCCCTTTCTTCAAAACTCTCTCAGCTTTAATAGTTGCCACCACCACTTGTTCAAATGTGAGTGTATCTAGATCAGTGGATGCCACTGCTTGTCGTCGAAGTGTTGATCTTAGTCCTCTTACAAAACACTAATTGAGAGTGGCTATTAGTAGTCAGTTAGGTTCATCCAACCTCATTCATCAGTGAACTCTGAGGCATAACTGCTACTGCTGTTGTAGTTTTTTCTAAGTCAGTCTTTGCAATTTACTAAATCTAGACACTCTTTCTAGCTATGCCTATCTCTTCTTGGTACCACTTCTAGCAATGCTACAAACCCATTATTCTCTCACAACGCCCTCAGGAGCTCAATCCCTAGTAGTGCCAAAAGTGTCAAACCCAACACTTTAATCGTTCTAGACCACTTAGCTAGCATCTTCTAGACGTGCTATTTATCTATGCCTAATGCAATAAGGTGGTGGCTAGCACCCCACAAGTCTTCTATAGGAGCCCTATGATGCACTATCACTCAACTTCTCGTTGTTTGCCAAATAGCATCATTTGAAGGAGATTAGAGATGGTGGCACAGATGCTAGGAACACACATCAACATTCCACATTTCTTATAGAGAGAGAGTTAGCCAAACCCCTCATTTAACTTCAAAGACCTCAGGAAAAATTTCATGATCCAGAAAGTCATCCGGAAGCAATCACATCTAGTCTCATCCCTTCTCACTTGGGTCAAACCAATGCACTGATGCCGCCAGATACAACATCTATCTTCATTCTCGTACTGTACCTAGGCTCATATACTCTTCAGCAATTGTTGATTTTGGTGTGTCCAAGTCTGGCCTTCTCATCTCACCTCCTGTGCTCCCCTTCTATCATTTTAGCATGAAGAAAATAAAGTTAAAAGAAAGCACAATTGCCAAGAGTAGCTATGCTCAATAGGCTTAAGGTCATATAGGGAAATCTAAACTAACTCAACAAGGGGTTGTGAATACTAACAACCATTTGGCTACGGGTGCATTTTTTCAATGACCTAGCTATGCACTCTAGACCTCTCTCCATTCCTTATAAGACTCGTCTCATCAGTGTTGAAATAGCAACTGTCCATTCCTTACAAGACTCATCTCATTAGTGTTAAAATAGCAAGTGTCACATAGGGAAATCTAAACTAATTCAACAAGGGGCTCTGAATACTAACTATGTGACCTCAATAGGCTTAAGGTCACATAGGGAAATCTAAACTAACTCAACAAGGGGCTGTGAGTACTAACAACCATTTGGCTACGGGTGCATTTTTTCAATGACCTAGCTGTGCACTCTAGACCTCTCTCCATTCCTTATAAGACTCATCTCATCAGTGTTGAAATAGCAACTGTCCATTCCTTATACAAGACTCATCTCATCAGTGTTGAAATAGCAAGTGATGTTGGTTAAATGTTAAGAGCAAGGGGGAGTGGTATGTGACCCTCAAACAATTGCATGAGTTGCATAAGTCATAGACTATGGTTCGCTCGAAGGTTCAAAAGAAGCCTAAATATGGAAGAATATATGGAATGTCTAGCCTATGTAGAGGCCAAAAGTGGGCGCCTAAGGTGGGGAAGATGCCAATTGTGTGTTCACTTCAAGGGAGATGGTGCTCAAATCTATAAAAGATTAGGGATACCTTAATCAAGCTTATGGGCCATGAATTAATGGATAATGGAGATGTACTCAAGCCTATAAAAAGGCACTCTTCCTAATGGATTATTATATGAGCTTTTATGCTAAACCTCTTGCCTTCTTGTCATTATGCTCTATTTTTCTCATTAGCATTGTCATCACAATTAATTTCTTTCTTGCATTTTTAGCATGCTAAGAGGTTGATTCTAGTCCATTTCTACAGACCCCAATCTTTTCTACACACAAATCTCAAGTTGGTACGAGCGCTACCCATCATCCCTTGAGTAGTTATGCACCCTAAGATAGTCTAAATTCATAAAATGATTAGTTTCCTTAATTAGTATGAGAGCTACCCATTTCTACACACCCCAATCTTTTTTGACACAAATCTCAAGTTGGTATGAGAGCTACCCATCATGGCAGTTACGCAACCTAGGATAGTCTAAATTAGTAAAATGATTAGTTTCCTTAATTAGCTCTAGTAAGCAATTTTTCCCTCTTTTCCCAAGCTCCAAAATGATTAGTTTCCTTAATTAGCCAGTAAGCAGGTTTTTTCCCTCTTTTCCCAAGCTCCAAAATCATCAAGAATCAAGAGACCTTGGTTCATCTACTGCAAGAAGGTATCATTTGAAGCTGCTACAACAACTCAAGGAGCTACAAAGCGTCAAAGGGGGCCATCATTGATCAAATCAAATTCTCCAAAACACTCCAACATGTGGCAGCGAAGGGGTAAAAAAATTCAAAAATTCAAAAACATGTTGCTAGATTTTGACTCATGGGCTCATCATATATGCTGTAGAGAATGTATACATTGATTTGTTGAGCATAAACAACAGATATTAGAGCTTTAATTATCAAATCATTATCTACTCTATTAGCAAAAAAATATCTCTACTAATAAAGTAATTAACACTAATTACAATCAATTTTCTAAGCCATTGAGTGTTCTACTTTACCATTGGGGTGTTGTTAATCACTTGTGCATCATCAAAATCAATTTCTCCCTTGGTTTAGTACTTCAATTTACTCTCCCAAATCAGGGTATTTTTTGGTTCATAGTTTTCTTAAATTGGGAAGTAATAATCATCTGAAAAGCATATCTCCACCATTGTAAGGCACCAACACACTGGCATTGGGAAACCCCATTGCAAAGACTTCCCATCCCCAAAAGGAAACCACTATAATTGATAAATTTAATGGTGATGGTTTCCATACATGGCAAGTAAAACTTAAGTTTGTTCTCATGAAAGATGAGCTTTAGGGGATAGTAAGTGGAAAAGAGAAATGTCTCCAATTAGAAGGCGAAGAAAAAATGTTTTGGCTAGGAAGAGATGAGAGAGATCTAGGCTAGGACATAGTTTCATGCATCACATTGCATTACAAGATAACTCTAAAGGAGCATGGGATGAACTAAAGAAGCTATTTGGTGTGCCAAACAAATGAACTCCAAAATTAGCCTAAAATTTTAGTTTTTTGGGTTGGACATCAAAGAGAGAAAGTGACTCCAAGGACATTTATATAAAATGAAAAGTGTTATGTTTGGGTCTCTAGTGGAAGATGAGGATGCCATAACAATCCTTTTCAAGAGCATGACCTTGGAAGCATTCAACCCATTGGTGGCTACCTTGAAGAATCTACCCAAACCAACCTTCACTAGCATTGAAGCATCCTTGATCGAAAAAAAAAGAATCAAAGTCAAAGTGGGTGGATCTTCATCACACTATGAGGAGAAAGCATTCTTCACCAAGGACTAAGAGAAAGAGTGAAGTGCCACTTTTGTGGCAAGCTAGGCCACATAGAGAGAGATTATTAAAGCAATAAGAAGGCTTCAAACAACACTCAAGCAAACATCATGACCAAAGAAGAGCCAAATGAAGGGGTTTCCCAGGAAGGAGGCTAATCATCATAAAGACTCTTCTAGTTGATGGAAGAGAGAACCCCTCTCACATTGTGTTTAAACCCACTCGCTGTATTCCTACCCTTATGTAACATGAGGTACCTATGATAGACCACTCTAACAAATGACTAAGCGAGTAGATCCAGTGTATGTATGGTGGGAGTAGTTCATCACTCGAGGGGGAGTGTTGAAATAGCAAGTGATGTTGGGTAAATGTTAGGAGCAAGGGGGAGTGTTAAAATAGCAAGTGATGTTGTTTAAATTTTAGGAGCAAGGGAGAGTGTTGAAATAGCAAGTGATGTTGGGTAAATGTTAGGAGCAAGGGAAAGTGGTATGTAATCCTCAAACATTTATATGAGTTGCATAAGTCATAGACTATGGTTCAAAGGGTTCAAAGGCATCCCAAAGATGGAAGAATATGTGGAATGGCTAACCCATGTAGAGAGGCATCCCTCTCACCTTGTGTTTAAACCCACTTGTTGTATTCCTAGCCTTGTGTAAAACTGCAAGCTCTAGGTCGATTTGTAGCATACGAGGCACCTGCAATAAGGGCTTTAGCATACGAGGCACCTGCAATAAGGGCTTTAGCATTAGACAATGGATTAGACCCCTTCCCCATGGATAGGAAAAAGGGCCATTTCTTAACTAGCATGGGACGACCCTTTGCATGCAATGTGGATAAGGCAACCCAAAAATCTAATTCTATTTTAGAGGGCTAAAAACTAGCCCTCTATAATGGAAAAACATTTCCCACCACCAATGTAGCCATTACATCTTGCCATTTCATAGATACCTATCCTTTTCTAAGACATATCTTGTTATTCTAAGATAACCTATCCTTTTCTAAGACATATCTTGCTATTCTAAATCCTCATGCAAAAAAGTATTAGAATGACTTTTATGGGCACAATTGTCCAAACCTCTTCTGGTGGGACAAGTGAGCATATCAATTAAAGAATTTTTTATTTGAGAAGGAAAGGCAAGGTCAATTGCGAGGACGCACAAGGGCTAGGCCCATTGCCTTGTTACTTGGTAGATTACAGAGATTGATGTGACTCTAACAATTGCCCACTAACAATTGCCCAATGGAAAGCCATGTGAAAAGTTCAAAAGGGGGCAAACACCTTACCTAGACACAAGGTGTCGGGGAAAAAGTGGGATCTGGCTTTGAACTTAACAAAAACTCGGTCTTTGTTTGCAATTTCATGCATGAGGTGGGACACCCTTATCCGTCCACATTTAGGTGACTAAGAGAATAAACAACAACAACTGACTGACAAGCCATTCAACATATAATCTTACATGGCAGTTTTTGCTCCCCTTGTAGGTCTCAATCATTGTCAAAATCTGCCTTGCTCCTCATAAGCATCAAACTTGGAATCTAGCATGGCATGACCGTGTGTGACGGTAAGGAATGACCATGGGTTAGCCGTGTTTTTCGGAAGGACTCTTGGCTCCACCATTCACCCTTGACCAAAAACCAACCTCCCCATGGCCATTCCTTACTCCATCATCATATCTGCTCTTATGTGAAGCCAACCTTGGGGGATTCACAAACGTGTGGATGACTTTGACATGGCAAAAGAGTATTCATGGAGCTTTGAGCATAGGTCCACCACCCAGTCCAATACCGGCATGGCAATGTCGAAAAACAAGGGCCATGAATATTTTAACTCACCTTTTCCACAAACCATCTAATTACTTGGCCCACCACCACTTGGTGCCGTGGTAGGAAATAATTATATTATTTGTCCACTATTTGTGAAAAGGAGGGTGGTTAGTTGTTTGGCTGACTTTCCTCTAGATGATGAATGGGCCCTAACGTTCGAAGGCCTTCTGATTCTTGTGAATGGGGCCTTTGCAAGGACTCATGTGCTCGCATGCCTGGTAGGCTTTAGCGGTTGCACCCTTGCCACTAAAAAGAGAGGTGCAAGGTTAAATCAACCCTTGTGGCATGTATTTGAGTACCTTTATTCTCTCTTTAAAAAAACCCTCATATGTGCTCGTAGGTTCTAATAACTAGTGGAGATGCACTGGTTACTACGGCAGCAGTCTGTGTCCCCTTGTACACTCGTGTCATCAAGTGGGTGAATAAGATGGCCACAAAGAGTGACAAATGGGTGAATAAGATGGCCACAAACAAAGAACGACAAGTTGTGGCAAGGGCAAGAATAGTGAGAATAATAATAGTGTAGCGATAGAGATTGTCCTAAACCTGAATTGCAGGGCGTGGCATCATCTGTATTTCTTTGCAAAATGCTCTCTACCGGCAGCCCAAACAGCTCTCTAGTCTGACAGGTACTCTCCTCACGTCTAATGCGTTCTTAGGTCATTGTAAGGTTGCAAAGAGTTCCCGCGCCTCCTTGTCGCCTTAGTAGATCTGCTTTTCAAGCGCAATCTGGAGCATCAGACATCTGAAACACCATACCACTCTGTCAAATGTTTACTGTTGATTTCAGATGACATTTCTCGTAATTTGTTTTGGGCTTATTAATTCATTTGCCTTTTATCCTTAAGAATCAGTTCATTTATTTTTTAAACAAACGAAATCTTCCTGCATGTTTGTGGGAAGATATTAATTCTCATTAGTTCATGGGAAATCTATGCAGCTTTCCTGCTTTTTTTTTGGGGGGGGGGGGGTGGGGGGGCAGGGGGTTATGACTTAAATTTAGCTTCTGGATTGAAAATCTATTTTTTTGGCAAAAGAAATTGGGTTTGGAAGATCTGTTTCTAGGTTTATTGCATTGTATAAATATGCTGAAGAGTTATTAGATGTTGGGTGAAGAGCCTTTTGAAAATATGGATTTTATTCTGCTAGAACAGCATACCTCAACATATATATAAGTAGAAGGCATAAATCCTTCAATCATCAAGTTCATAATTCATTCTTTTGTTGAGCTTGTTTGTTAGAAATTCTTTTGTTGTGGTTCAATAAAGAATTTGTGTGTGTATGTGGGGGTGTGTGATTTAGTATGTATTTGTCTATTTTTGTAAGTTATTATTACTACTGGTGTCTCTCTTAAGCTTTCCTATTTGTTTGTTTTTAGTGATTCTCTTCTTTCTTTTAAAATTATTCGTAAGTTCAGATTCATCTGGCCTCATGACGGTATATATGGATTTTATTCTGTGTGGGGTTTTTGCGTTGTGGGCAGAGAAGGTTATAAGAAAGGATACTTCAGGAAGTCAAGAGGGTCTCAAAGAAGAAGATGGCCCAACACCCTTATGTTCCTGAAAGTCTTCAGCTCCCGGGCTATGTTCCCAACTTCTTGTCAATCACATACATCCTCTCAGTCTACGGGCTGGCAAGCTTGACAGTCATCTCACTGGCGTGGTTTCTGTCTGGTAAGCTTTTCCATGTCCTGTCAATGCTGTTGAGGGTATCTCTCTCAGACAATTTTGGTTGCTAATGGTATAGAACTTAGTCAAACAATGAGATTTAATCTCCATTTGATCTTATTTACAATGGTTACAGAACATTTTAGTTGCTTTTATAAAACTGGCTGCTGAAATTACCATAATGTATTGTGTGTTTGTAGCACTGAGTGCGGCTGCCCGTATCGTCGTTGAACCTCTCGCTTGCTTCATGCCCTATACTTCAGTGGGCAATGTCTGTTGCTTGGCATGCAGTTCCCACGTTTTTAACCTTGCAGTTTGTTAGGCCAAGGTTTCTTCACATGCCACATCTGGGCTACATAATTCCACGATGCTGGCCTCTAGCCCTATTTATGTCCAGACTCCACACACACTTTCAGAAAAGGAAAGCTGATGCTATATCATCATGCATGTGTCCATGGGAGCTCTGCTTGAATCAATGTGGTAGTTTGAAGGAGGATTGTGTCAAATGTACATGGAGGTCTTTCATGACATCTGTTATTGACATGTTTCAGGTAGGCTTCGCCATTTAGTTGGTATCGACAGGCTTCTGATCTGCTGGTGGGTATTTACTGGACTCACTCACATAATTCTCGAGGGGTATTTTGTATTCACTCCTGATTTCTACCAGAAGACCTCTCCGATCTTTCTAGCTGAAGTCTGTAAGTACACATTCAGACCATGGATTAGTTTACTTCATCTTCTTGTGAATGCAGCATTCTTATGTTTTATTCTAAAGTAAAAATCTATTTGTATGGAATTTACAGGGAAAGAATATAGCAAAGGTGACTCTAGATATGCTGCGAGGGATTCTGCCGTGGTGGTAGTGGAAGGCATCACCTCAGTTCTCGAAGGGCCAGCATCTCTTCTTGCAGTGTAAGTGGTCTTCTGCACATAGTTTACTTCCTTTGATTTTATTCTGTTGTGTTTTTGCCTGACATTTGCTATTAGAACTTAGGGCTTATTCCGTTTCCTTTCTTTTCTCCTTAGTGTTGATTGCAAGATTAGGGTCAGCCCATTCTGTTAGGAGAGCATTCTGTGTGGGGAACAAGTTGTTTTCTTGAATCTTAGCTCACTCTCAACAACCCGTTACCCTTTTGGTGCTCGAACGATCGAATCATGGCATCGGACTGGGACACCTCTTGGACGTTAGATTTGTAGCAAGAGAACTGGCCATAGAAAAGTGGTGCAAATGGTCCTGAAATATGCTAGAAAAGATTCTTCCCTGGTACATGGTGGGGGCAAGAGATTGAACTAAAAAAAATGAGTCTAACCTTTTAGTAGGTGAAAAATAAGGAGGAAAGAACCAGCCGACTGCAAATATTCAGCATCTACAATAGGGGCGTCAGTCCTCTCATTGCTCATTATTAGTATTGGAGCTTTCCCTTCCCCTAACTCAACTTTCTCCAAGGCCTGTAGAAGTGTAAGGGGTTTGTACACTCTACAAGCTCCCCTAAACACGACTTAAACACACGTTAATCCAAATTAGACTCAGCAGGCCCAGGCCTGGAGATCCAGTACAACAGATCATACAGACCTTACCAATAAGCCATGGTGTCCCATACCACTAGGACCTGCCATTGACAGACTCTGCATCACTGTGGAATCTGGCATAATAAGAGCCCTAATTTCATGATTAAACAAGTATTAATGAGAATAATGCTGGACAAGCACTAAACCAAATCACCACCACCATGAATGACGGACACACACTAGGGCCGGAACGGGCCAATCCCCCTCAAGAAATTCGAATATTCCAATAGAGTGATTATCAAATTGCACCTCATCCTCAGGCACTGCCCTTATTAACCCCCGATTTCCTGCGCTCAAGACCATGGGTGAAGAATTTCTTGGTTTCTTTGCTTAAAAGAAAGATGATCAGGTACCAGCATCTTCAATGCTTGCACATCAGCGTCCAGGTGATGATAGCCTTTGACCTCATTCCGCGCATCCAAAATTACTCTAAGCTGAAGGATCTAGCTTATTAGCTTATCCTCATTTGAATTTTTTCTTTTTGTATTGGCTTTGATAGAGCTAGGGTGAAGGATATAGGTTAGCTAATCATTCTTTTTGACTTATCTAAGGATCTAATCGTCCACGCGGCTATTACGGTCTTCTAGATCCTTAGCTAATCAAAAAAGATCGATTAGCTAACCTAGATCCTTCTCCCTAGCTCTCTCAAAGCTAATAAAAAAAGAATATAGATGCTTCAGCTTAGAGTCATTGTGGATGTGCGGAACGAGGTTGGAGGCTATCATCACTCGGATGCTGATGTGCGGCATTAAAGATGCTTGTAGCTGCTAATCTTTCATTTAAGTGGAGAAACCATGTAATTCTTCACCCATGGCCTTGAGGGCGGGAAATCAAGGGTTACTAAGGGCAATGTTTGAGGATGAGGTACAACTTGATGGATGCGAGTTTGAGAGAGCAAAGAGTAGCAGTTCTCCTTGGATGCGGCAATTGGGCTCGTAAGATCGGTTCCATCTCCGAAGGACAAGGTCGGTTAAGTCAATGGAGGAGCTTAGGATGCATGAAGGAGAGTGGAACCAGATAAAAAGGTAGAATCAAAAGTGAAGCATGAAGAATCGAATGAATCATAAGAACTTACAGATTCTTCAAGTAATACACTCTCTTACAACGTTAAACTAGTACTAAGGGAATTAGATCATTTCAAAATGCTCGGACTCTGTAGGTGCTCTGAAGATAGCACAGCTTGTGGAATACTTAAATCTTGTAGGGAGGAAGTTGGAAATGAAAGGATATAGCAAATGTTGTAGAAAAGATGAACCAAATCCTTGCGAAAAAGTAGGTCCACAATAACTAGGAGACATCTTTCGAACCCTCCCCATGCACAACATCTCAGAACTCTTGGGTATCTATAGATAAACAAGCTGTCCCTCGGAAAACTCCCTCGTTGAACGCTTCCTATCAGCATAAAACCGTGTTCTATCTTGACTCTTGAGCACTTTTGATAGATTCTCGTGCATTGATTAGCATCTTTTGCATATCCGCTAAGAAATCTCTAGCCATACAATCAGTACTAATCTCTGTGAAACTCAAAAGATTTACCTCTCCAATCCGACTCAAAGCATTTGCAACCCAGTTCAAAGTGTCCTTTCTATACTGAATCTCCATATCAAAGTCCTGCATAAAGACCGCCCATCGTGCCTGTCTCCCTCTCAACTGAGGTCTATCATAGATGTCCTTAATCGACTCAGGGTTATTCAAGACTACAAATTTGGATCCATATAAATAATGTCTCCAAATTTTCAATCCATGTATCACCGCATACAACTCTTTCTTTTGAGTATGAAACTTGACTTGACTATCATCAGTCTTCTTGCCACAGGTCGGTCCCCTTGGAATAAGGCAGTCCCTATCGCGTAATCATTGACGTGAG
Organism: Cibotium barometz; assembly: GCF_041138505.1. Classification (NCBI taxonomy): domain Eukaryota; kingdom Viridiplantae; phylum Streptophyta; class Polypodiopsida; order Cyatheales; family Cibotiaceae; genus Cibotium; species Cibotium barometz. The sequence goes on along the minus strand of NC_141104.1, from coordinate 14,316,478 downwards.
TCTCAACCACAAATTGTTGACCAAGATCCGATAAGGCTAAAATAGGTGCTTCCTTCACCTTAAGCTTGAGAGTCTGGAAAGCCTCTCTTTCCAAATAATAGGACTGGTGGACTTACATCCCTGTCCTTTTGAGAAGGTTTGTGAAAGGAACAGTCAGATTCAAATAATCCTTCGTTTAGATCATTTTAGCTCTTAGTTGTTATTTATCATTGCTTCTAGTCTTGCTTAATCATTACTTTAATAGGGAAGTGATTTGTTTTTGCTACTCTAGTTGTAAGTGCTAGCCTTCATTATGGCTGAGTATGCCCTTCACCTCCGGAGAAGTGATAGAAACTCAGCTCGTTGGTCTCTGTATAAAAATTGTGTCCTCTTGGTTAGGAAATAAATTTTTATATGTAAACCTGCACCTACTCTGGGGCGCTGATGGCGTGAGAAGGGATGTCGTAGCACGTAGTCCATGCTATGCATGACGAAGTTGATGATCTTATATTGCATGATTGGACAATCTTTGAGGTAAAGTGCACACTTTTTGTATTCTTGTCTTTACTTGTTTTGTTTTAGTGAATTAGTCATTTAAAGTTTGTTTTGGTATTAAAAATTTGTTTAGCTTGTTTGTTAGAAATTCTTTTGTTGTGGTTCAATACAGAATTTGTGTGTGGGTGTGTGTGATTTAGTTATGTATTTGTCTATTTTTGCAAGTTATTATTATTATTTCTCGGGTGTCTCTATTAAGCCTTTTTTTTTAAATTTTGTTTGTTTTTAGTGATTCTCTTCTTTCTTTTAAAATTATTCATAAGTTCAAATTCATCTGGCCTTATGATGGTATATAAATCCTTCGTTGACTTTTTAAGAAAGACAATGAATTCCAAGAATGCCCGAAGTTGCCTCATTGTCAGAGGAACTAGCCAATCCAACACCTTCTAGATCCGCTCAAGACCAACACTTATACCGTCCCAAGAAATCCAATGACCTAGGTATGTGAGCTCCTTATAGAAGAGTTTAGCACATAGTCGTCCCCGTCTCAAAATCCCCAAATCTACCTTGAGATGTCGAACGGCTTCTTGAGGGCACGACTATAAACTAAGGTATCATCTAAGAACACTACAACGAATTTTCCCAAATAATCTCAAAAGATATCATTCATCATCTGCTGAAAAGTAGCAGGAGCATTCATGAGCCCAAAAGGTATCACATCACCCTCACCTATATAGCTTTTACCAATAAAGCTATACCTTATGGATTATCCACTTGTAAGTCACTTGTAAACTTTATAAGCCTTGACCCTTAAAATCAGACTACTTTTCTTGATGCCTGGTCCCCCTACCGTGTAGATTAGGTCAACTAACCCTATGGTTAGCATCATCATGTGTTGGGAATCAAGGTCTTACCTGTGTGAACCACTCTTATGAGTGTGGTAGTATGTTTGTGCCTCTTAGAGGGGCATCAATAATATCTAGATATTTGCGTGTGCTATGACATAAGCAATGATGTCAGGAACTTTTGTAACCTATAAAGGTACTTTCACTTCACATTGAATCAATCATGATTCATGCAACTATCACATCATTGAGTTGTGTACATCACTCTCTCTAAGAACTTTGTTCTCTCTCTTCTATCTCTATCCTTCTGCACACACACCTATGACATGAAGATCTTTCAACCACTATAGTTGAGCAATGTACCTGCAAACCCTAGCTGCAGCTAGTTTGACATTTAGTATCAGAGCCACTGGCAAGTGATCCGCTTTCAGCGCTTCTCCTACTGGCCATTTACTTCCACTGCTTGGCCCAACTTCAACAGCCACCTGGTGCTTGTCTGTTCTGTCAGTGCCAACCTGCAGCTTCTCAACGCTACTCACCTACCCATAAGTGCCACCTCGCTACTGTGCATTGCCTGCCTTCACTCGCCTGTTCCCCATGAGCTGCTGCTTCTGCGTCGTTCGCTGCCCAGTCTCTCAGCCTGACCACCTTCATCAACATGGCATTGCTTATCAAAGGTTTCAATAACCTTACTAAAAGCCACATCATCAGTTGTTCATCTTGTCGCCACATCCACAAGAAGAAAAATTGATACTAAGCACTGATGTTCCGGAAGCTTGGGCGGGATATTCTCTGCAGTTGCCTCAGACGCAGAGAGTAGCTTATTTGAAGAGAAGAAGGGAGAGCTTGCATCAAATTCAACAAAAATTCAGGAAAGTAAAATCAATTTGGGTCTTTTTTTATTTCTGCAAATCCAGCTTAATCAGAGCATTAGTCCACCTCTTAGAGGGGTATCAATAATATCTAGATATTTGTGTGTTGTGACGCAAGCAATGATGTTTGAAGGTCAACCTTTGTAACCTATAAAGGTACTAGTACTTCATTGAATCAATCAAGTAACTATCACATCATTCAATCATGTACTTCACTCTCTCTCTAGGAACTTTGTTCTCTCTCTTCTATCTCTATCCTTTTGCACACACACACCTAGGACATGATCTTTCAACCACCATAGCTGAGCTCTGTAACTGCAAACCCTAGCTGCATTTAGTTCAACACATGTACATACCAAGCGACTAGGAGGTGCAGATTTTATTCTCGATCTTCAGCACCAAGTTTTCTCTGCCGTCTTCAACCAACATTTGCTTTCATAAAGAGTTTCTCTTGCAATTTGGGTTGTCATTTTCTCTAGTAGATTTAGGTTTTCTCTTCATTTTCCATGTAGTTAGATTGGCCTCGTGGGGGTGGGGTTGGGGGGGTTGTTTAGTTTAGATGTAATCAAGCAGGGGGGTTGTATTAGATGTAATGAAGCAGTTTTAGTATTAATAAGGAGCCGGATGTGTAAGTTGCTGAGAGAGAGAGAGAGAGAGAGAGAGAGAGCTCTACTGAAAATCTTCTCTATGCAGTTATGCCATTGCAACTCAAAAACCATACAGGCATCCTATTCAGCTAGCCATCTGCTTGGGGCAGCTATATGGTTGTATTGTATATTTTCTTACCACATGGTTGGATGGCAAAGAATATGCTGCCGGACCATTCTATTTCTGGTTTTACTACATATTCATGAACTTCATATGGGTTGTTATTCCATCATTGATTGCCTCGAGATCCTGGAGGAAAATTGTACAAAAATTTGAAAACAAGAAAGGCAAGAAAAAGTGAAGGTTGGCAGCAGCATGCAGGTGACTTTTGACATTCATTTAGGCTGCTTTTTGGAGGCTTCCATTTCCATCTGGAACTTTTTATTCATGTAATTGACGTAATTCTCAAGGTCATTGGAATTATTTTGTGGCCTATTTTGATGATCCGATGAATGTTGTAACTTGTGCTTGTACTCAATTAATTGTCTAAATCTTAAATTCCATCTGTTTCATGTGTATAAATCATTGTTTTGTCATGCATAATGTACCATGCACTATGTGTCGTGCATTTGTGTCCTGTCACATGGCATCTGTCATGTGTTTCAGTAATGCTGTAGCAGGTAATATGATTAAAAGTCAGCAATGGTGAGATGACAAATGATGAGGACAGAACTCTAGATTTGCCAAATTCTGTAAGTTGTCTAGTAAAAAAGTTGTGTTAATAATTTCAAAGTTCTGCTGAGTGTTAAAACAAATTTAAATATTACTGTGTGCAAGTGCACTTGTGTGATGCCAACCTTGGTGCATACAAGTTTTCTGCAAAATCGGTTATGCCCTTTTTTTCCCCGGTTATTTCTGCATATCCTCAGCAAGGTGATTAAGGTTGTGCATCAGTGAGAGAAATCCCTTGTAACCTCTCATGATGAGATGTTGGTCGTGGAATGCATGAGGTGCCTAACAGGCATGACATCCAAAAACATTATAGAATTGGGGTCCAATTTGTCTATGACGTGGAGCAACTACAAGAGGAGGACAAACAATCCCAGACCATATTTGGGCGTCTTGGGTGTAAACCATGCAATTCAATAGGGAGAGTTACACTGGCTCTCTGTTAAAATTCATGCTACTTAAAGTAAATAAGAAGCAAGAAAGATACAAGACAGACCCAAAAAGCTTGTTGATTTTTTTCCCAAATTTTATGTTCTTTATAGTGCTAGAAAGACAAATTTTCTTTCACGTGCAGGGCTTGTTTTTTTCCCACGCCCGTCTATGGACTCAATTAACCTCTCTCTCACAACTTTTGAATGGCCAAGTCAAAATGCCATGGGCAAAAAGTTCAAATATTTACTTACATATACATATTTTCGGATTGATATCCTGGGTTCGATATTTTGCACAGGCCAGCTAAAGATGCCAGGATACATGAAAGGAAATGAAGTCCTTGATGCTTGGACAACAATGTTTTAAGATACATTTTCAAGATGCTATTCAACAAGATGATGCTATTTTATGTCTTGGTATATCTCATTCTCATGTATGGAGAAGTGCCATGGTGTCCCTTTGTTTGCTAATAAGGGTTAGCCCCTTGACAAGGAAGGACAAGCTTGTGTCAAGCAGAATTCCGAGGTGCCTACAGATTAAAATCCCTTAGTGCACCTCTGTACATGACTAACTCACTTGATGACATGTGGAACTCTCTAACCAAGAATATTTTTGAATGGAGCTCAGTCTCCCATTTCATTTACCTCCAGCATCTAGTGTATTTTCTCAAGAATTCAGATCTTTTGAAGTGATTCCAACAACGATGGTAGATGATGGGGCTTGTTTTCACGACCTTCAAAAATCACCACGAGTGGTACGGTACAGTGGTGGTATTGCAGTGAGCAGGGTCTTGATGGTTGCAAAAGATGCCAGCTAGGAAATATCACCAGTGGTATTTTGAACACCAGGTGGGAGGGTCATGCAGAGGTAACGCCAGCCGCTCACTCATGGCATGTGAAATGGAAAGCCACCATGGCTGCCAATCTCTCTCTCTTTTCACCTATGGCACAGGACATGTGAATAGGAACATGGATACATATGCAACATGGATACATATGCCTACTAGTTCTTCATAAATTTTAAATATAATTTGTACCTACACCCCAATATTCTAAACTCAATGGTTACAAGGAGGTTAGGCCATTAATTACCACTGATGGCCTAATTGAATGGTTACAAGGAGGTTAGTACATCAATTACCATTGATGTACTAACCTCCTTGTACCTACATCCCAATATTCTAAACTCAATAGTTACAAGGAGGTTAGTACATCAATTGCCATTGATGTATTAACCTTCTTGTACCTACATCCCAATATTCTAAACTCAATGGTTACAAGGAAGTTAGTACATCAATTACCATTGATGTAGCTAGCTTAATCATACAAGATAATATATGTAATTAGATTAGAATGATGGTTTCCATTTAAATAAATGGGAGACTTTATGAAGCCTTCAAAAAGGTATCAAGTAAATCGCTCATTTTCAATTAGCTATAAAGATAAAATTGCAAAAAAATGCATTGCATGCCAACACAAGTGAAAACATTTGTGAAAGATTCAACCAATGGTCTTTATACTTTCTTATTGATAGAAGAAATTAATTATTAGTACACATTCATAACATGATAATAACATCTTATTGTTTTACCTTAGTCAACTTTCTCCATTGTTGATGTTTTTTTCCTTAAGAGACCTCTAGCAATGAATTAATTCTTTCTTGAATGCACACTTAAAATTTGGCCCTCCTCCATTGTCTTTTGACACCTCTTGTGCTAGTTGAGTACCTCACTCAAATGTGTGTGATATTCCTTTGTGCCAAATTCCTTAAGTAGAATGTTGAAAGTTGACACTATAATTTTCATGATCATGTTGAATGCATGTAGTCAATCAAAGATGCCAGCCTTCTTCTTTAACTCCTACTCTTTTTACGTGTCTTTGAATTCCAAATGAGGCCTTGTCTATGGTGTTAAGATCTTTTTGTTTTTTGTTTTTTGGAGAAACTCCAAAGCAGTACGACTTGTCTATATAAGTGCTTAGGTGGATTGTTCATCTATTTAGAAAAGGTATTTTTACAAGGGCTTTGTGAAGAAAACATAAGGTAACCTACCAAATAGTCGTAAAACTCATTTGTTATGATTACCATTGTATTAGCAACCTTGGATTGAGGTTTTCTATCTGAGCATATTTAGCAAAGTTTTTCTTTCAAATTCCTTTTTTTTTTTTTAAATTGCGAGGGGTATTTTAGAGACAAAATTGACAAACCACATGCCATTAGGCATGCAGGAGAAGGGGGAGGGTATTGAACGCGGGCTATCACGGTGTAGGGCAAGAGCCCTTACCATATGTGAGTATATTTAGCAAAGTTTTTCTTTCAAATTCTTGAAAAGCAATAAGCTTGGTACCTATATTATTAACAAATACTTTATAGAAAGATATTTCTTGAATGTTAATAGAAAAAGAGCAGATGCATTCTCTAAAGACAATGAAATTCAATATTTGGCCATGCAAATAGTTAAAAAAAGTCAAATATTCAAGCCATTTGGATCAACTATTAACACAAGGATCCCCATCTAGGAATTTGCAGAAGACAATATCTCGAGAAAAATAGTTATTCAACCATTCAACTTAAGCTATTGCTATAAATTCAACATAAATCAAGCTTTAGAAATTAGCACATGAAAATACATGAAAATACTTAGCTCTTGTATGACACAAACAATGGGTGCAATCTTTTCCCCTCATGTGTGTAGCATATTCCCCACACATGTGTATTTATAAGTTTTCAATTGCTAAAATAGGCCATAGCCTCCAAAAATATAAAAGATATGCTTTTTCTTGCACGTTGCTGCTCTGTCTCTTTTCCCAAAATAGAGAGCTCTTCGATATTAGATTACTTGGAACTAGGGGAAAGCTTTTAAGCTTTAAAAAATAAATATTTGCAAGTCTATGCTTCAAGTACGAGCTTGTAAAAATAAATAAATGGATGTGCACAAGCTATCATAAAAATACAAAACTTGTCTAAAATAATGAATGCCTTCTAAAATTATTAATTTATGTGCTTTCACCTCAATCTTTTAAGTCCTCTTCACCTATAAAATATCCAACAATAAACTGGTAAATAATTATTCCATAGGCATACAAACCATCACCATACACATGTTCATCAAGTGTAAGTACTCCAAGAATCACCATGTCATATAAAGCAACTACAACAAACATAGGCAAAGTCGCATACATCAATGTGCACTAAACGTATTAATATTTAAAATGGCATCACCCATGATATTAAGATAATTTGGCATGATGCAAAGATAATCCAAGCGTCCCCAAATTATCTAAGCGGGTAAATTTTTTAAGAGGGCTTAAAATACATTATCATAACATTCCCTCTTGCTCTTGAGTTTGCAATTGCCCTCAATTGTAGGTTTGTTGAAAAGAATGGAGGATCTCAGAGAAGGAATGGAAATATTTCTCACACACCCATCTTGCATCTTCACATGGATGATTTTGAAAAGTCATTAAATATTTAATATATTGATTACCAGAATGGGTCAACATAATCTGTTGGTCAATGATAATATCTGGAATCAAAACTTCTTCCTCACCCTTAATAAGAGGTGAATCCTCATATATAGGATGAGTGGGAAGTGATCCCCTAAAAGGTTTAAGCAAACTAACATGAAATGAATTATGAATCTACCAATGAGAAGGTAATTCTATTCTGTAATAAGTAACATCATTAATTTTGTGAATTACCTTAAAAGGTCCATAAAATCTTGGGGCGAGCTTAACATCTAGGAATTTTCCAATCGTCTTAAGTCTACGTTTCCGAATTAGCAAAAGTACATAATCTCTAATTTCAAAAGAGATAGCTTTACGTTTGCGGTTTACTTTCTTAACATATTGCTCTTGAGCATGTGCAATAGAATATCTTACGTCATTCAAAATGCTACTAAAATCAATAATGAATTGATCAGCAGCTTTAATTTTATGGGAAAGTCTAGTAGCCAAAATAGACAAATATTTTCCATATATAATCTCAAAAGGTGCTTGAGTGGTAGCCAAATGAGGAGTATTATTGTATGCAAACTGCAGAAGATGAATGCAATTATCCCATGAACTAGGCTATTGGGCAACATAGGCTCTAAGTAGATCTAAGATAGTGCTATTAGTAACCTCAATTTGTCCATTCGTTTTTGGATGGAAAGCAATGGAGGAGCCTATCTTAGTGCCTAAGCTGGAAAAAAGAGTGATCCGAAAATGACTGTAAAATCTAGAGTCTCTGTCAGAAACAATGACTTTTGGCAACCCGTGATGCACAAAGATCTGCTTGATAAACATAATCACGACTTACTGAGAAATCAATGTTTTCTTACAAGGTAAGAAATAGGCTTGCTTCCTTAGATGGTCCATTATAGTCCAAATTATGTAATTATGACTAGATATAGTAGGCAAACCCATGATGAAGTCCATTGATACATGTTTCCAAGTATCATTAGGGATTGATAGAGTTGTGAGAAGTCATTGGGTCTTACCTTTATAGCTTTTAATTTTCTAACAAATAGAACATTCAACCACAAATTTTGCTACATCTTGTTTAAGATAAGGCTAAAAGAATTCTCTAGACACTATTGTAAAGTAACAGAAACACTTGCATGACCCATGTATGATGGTTGATGCATTTCCTCTAATATAAACTGTCTAAATGGTTGTGTAGCACATAATCTCTTTTGAAAGAAAAGGTAATCATCATTATACGAGTAATCACCAAGAAGGTTCCAATTATTGTCTCTAAACCTGATCCAAACCTTAGAGACATTAGGACCATTCTTATAGGACTCAAGGGTAAACTCTCAATCAGAGAGATGTTATGGACATTAGGACGTCTACTTAAAGCATTTTCCACAACGTTTTCCTTCCCTGGTTGATATTTAATCATGGGTTGAAAACTTTGGATAAATGAAGCCCATTTAATATGGCGATCAAAAATCAAAGGTTAGGTCAGTAAATGACGAATGCTTTGTTGGTCAATTTTGATTAAAAATTCAAATCCCATTAAATAAATAATGTTTTCAAAGTCTCAAGGCATGAACGACAGTAGCTAATTCTTTGTCATATGTACTATAATTTCTTCCTATTGGTTTAAGCTTACAATTCTCATTGGCAATGGGATGTCCATCTTGCATGAGAAGGGCACCAAAACCTTGTCCACTTGCATCAGTAAAATAACTACCACAAAGAATGGTCCTTGAAAACCCGATAGTGTAAGAGTTGGTGTATAAATCAAAGCTTTCTTAAGCTCAAAAAAGGAACGATCATGTCTACTAGTCCAATCAAAGTGTCTAGCTTTCTTAAGAAGTTCGGTTAAAGGATGTGCAATACATTTAAGATTTCTAACGAACTTCCTATAGTAGCTACATAAGCCAAGAAAAGATCGAAGTTTGTGAATATCATGCAATTTGGGCCGATTAACAATGCTTTCGATCTTTTTAGGATCTACTCGAATACCATCAACAGATACAATATGTCCTAAGTATTCAATTTCCTCTTGAAATAAATTGCTCTTATCAGGATTGACATAGAGCTGATTCTCTCAAAAAAGTGAGCACTTTTTCCAAAATGCAGTTCGTGCTCTTGACAATTCTTAATGAAAACTAAGATTTAAAAAAAACAACAAAATTTTGATGTTTCAAGAATATTCTATTTATCATTTTGTTGAAAGTAGTCGGGATATTAGTCAAACCACACAGCATAACTAAAAAATCATAGTGACCGGTTTGGGTTCTAAAAAATCATAGTGACCGGTTTGGGTCCTAAAAGTAGTCTTGAAAATGTCTCCTTCATCTATACAAATCTGATGGTAACCAGACTTGAGGTCAATTTTGCTAAAAACTTGTGCTCCCTTGAGCTTGTCTAGCAAGTCATCTAGTCGTGGTATCGGATATCAGTTCTTCACGATAATCTTGTTTAAAGCACGATAATCAATACACATTTGATATGTCCCATTCTTCTTTTTGTGACGAGAAGAACTAGAGCACCAAATGGAGAACTGTTGGGTCTAATCAGTCCTTTCTCTACAATTCTTCTACTTGTTTCTGAATCTCTTTCTCCATGTTAACTCGATAAGAAGCTCTACATGGCGAAGAGCTTCCAGGGTTTATCTCAATTTTATGATCTTTTAGACGAGATTTAGGTAAACAAGGAGGGAGGTTATCTATAAAATAGTTAGAGAACTTAGAAATAAAAGGATCATGAGACATGTTTGGTTTGGAGTCAGCCCCTGAGCACTAAGCTAGTTGTTGTTGTTGGCAAGAATAAAAAATGTCTTCTCCTTCTTTCTTATAGCTCTTTAACTTGAGTATGATTTAAAAGAGGACCTAAATCATCCTTAGTTTGATACACACTGAAGACAAATTTCTTTATCATCTTTCATTAACCATATGGTATGGGTGTCATAATCAATATGAGGGTTATGTTCATGTCTCTATGACATTCCTAATATGGCATCAACACCTTGCAAAGGAGAAACTAAAAATGTTATGTTTTCTTTCAATGAGTTCATTTCCAATTCTAGATTCTTAACCTTTTTAGTGTAATTGCATTTAGTTCCTTGAAATAAAACTTTCACTTTATAGCTAGAGTGCGATGTATCTAGGTTAAGTGCAATGTATTTAGTTCCTTGAAATGCAGCTTTCACTTTATAGCTAGAGTGCGATGTATCTAGGTTAAGTGCTTTTAATGCCTTTTTTAAAATGAAATCATGACAACTACCATAATCATGTAAAATATAAATTTATTTTTCTTTTATTCTTCCTTGAATTCTCAACAAAGCATAAATAGGAATCTTACCTTCATCCGAATAGTCAAGATCAGAATTACCCTCTTACTTGAGTGAATCATTGTTGTCATCTTCAACCATGGTGGCACAAGCCACATGTGTGGAGTTCTTTTCCTTCTTTGGATATTTGGTGCAATGTGCCCTCCCTCCTTGTGACATTTGTAACACCTGATGATATGATCCTTCAACTTGCCATTTGAGGGTTTGTCAATGTTATTATCTTTTGAACATCTCCTTTGGCTACATCTTTACCCTTATTGTTAATCTCATTTGGATTAACAAAATGATCCTCAATTAGAGGACATTAATAAGTGTCATGAAAAGGCATTATAAAATGTTATACATTATGAGATATTGGCCACCCAAGGCCTAGTAAGTAAGTTTTGGGTGCCCAAGTGTGAATAAGGGCCAATTGTATATAAGGGCCAAGTTTTGGGCGCCCAAGTGTGAATAAGGGCCAATTGTATATAAGGGCCAAGTTTTGGGCGCCCAAGTGTGAATAAGGGCCAATTGTATATAAGGCATTTTCTCATAATGAAAAGGACACAATTCCCTTTGTGCTATTGAGAGCTCTCCCCTTGCTACTTGAGAGAGAGAGTGAGGAGTGAGAGAATTCTAGCATTGTGCCTCTTTCATGCTTGTATGAGAGAGTGAGAGAGAGGGCGATTGGTCTATGTGATGGTGTGAGCGACTCCATGGTGACAGTGTGGAGGTGGAGCTTGGAGTTTGGAGCTTGACAAGAGAGCTTGGAGGCCAAGGGACTCGAGATCCAAGCATTGGAAGCACCCCACGACGGTTGAAATCTATTTCTCATCCATTAGGTGAATGTGTAGAGTTCCCTCTTGGAGGTGTGGTAGCCCATAACATTTTTGGCATCGCTGTCGGGGGGGGGGGGGGGGGGGAAACACCTTTGTTTCTTCCATCCTCTTGAGTTTCAGCTCCCATTGCATAGTATTCATTATTGCCTTTGCATTCTGGTAGTGCATTGTGTGAAAAATGAAGGGATAAGGTATGTGTGGTAGAAAAAAAAGATATGGTTTTGATGCTGTGAATGTTGTGGTGGAGTAGTTTAGGAAAGGATTCATTGGTTACTTTTGATAATTTTGAAGTTAGCATCACTAAAAACACCAACGTGAAGGAGCAGGTTGAGTGTTGTTTTCTTCTTTTTTCAAAAATTTTATAAAAATCAAAAACATAAAGGACCATTGATTGAGCTAGGAACTTGTATTTCATTCCTTAGGAGTGGCACAATCTAATTTTCATCATTTGGATAAGTATTATGCACCCAAAACCACAGACTGCCGACGCGGGAATTCCACATGAAAGTGCAAGAAAGTTGTTCACGTTGTGAACCATTTCTTTGAAACGATCCAGCCATGGACCTTAATGTGGCCACAAGGGCAGACCTATTAAATATGGCAGCAGAGATGGGCCGGGGGATGGTCAGGGAACTAGGCTCTACTCTAGAACCCCGACCTTCCCAGATGAAACCCCATATCATTTCAAAGCTTGTTCAAAAGTTCTCTCGAGACGGGGATCCTATCCAACATGTAGAGATTTTTGAATCCACATGTCTGCAGAATCACGTCCTGCTGATTCACGTCCCACTGTTTCACGTGGTTGTGTTTCACATCGCACAGTTTCATGTCATGATGTTTCACGACGCACAATTTCATGTCATGATGATTCACGTCATTGTGTTTCACGTCCCACAATTTCACGTCATTGTGTTTCACGACTTGCTGTTTCACGTCTGCACAACCACACCGCTAAGTTTCACGACTGCAGATTCACGTCTTGCTAATTCACGTCTTGTTATTTCACGTCTGCACATTCAGGTGGTTGTGTTTCACGTCGCACAGTTTCACGTCTACAACTTCACGTTCCACTGTTTCACGTTTGCACATTCACATCATGGTGATTCATGTCCCCTCCACTGTTTCACGTCATGCTATTTCACATTGCACAATTTCACATCTGCTGCAACTTCACGTTCCACTGTTTCACGCGTATATTTTTCACGTCTGTATATTCACAGGAATGGGTTTCACGTCATTTTCACACCTAGTAACTAATCACTAGCATACCAATACACTAACATTCTCTTCATCTAGACTACTCCCACTAAATTTCTAACCAAAAAAAAGAGAGAAAAAAGGGAGAAAAAGAAAAAGAAAAAAGAAAAAGTAACTACCCACCAGTCATTCGAGTGATTGTATATGCTGATATACAGATGTCGGTCTTCGAATCCAAAGCCCGCGAGCAACCATCCACCATGCAAGCAGTGCTACGGGGTCCCCAGCCAGCCACCACCGACAACAAGGATCAAGCAAGCTCAAGACAAATTTCTTGGGCCCTTATGCCCAATCATTCCAGGGAACCCTCGTCAAGAAAGAAATCATCACACCCCCCACGGGAAGGTGACTACGCCACAGCCCAGAATGTCTCCACTTGCTAGAAGATGCGGAAGTCAAGGCAAAACTTGACAAAGTAGGCCTCGACAGAATGGCAGAGGTACTGCCCCGTGTAGTCGACACAGGCCTCTGCGCCGAATACCTGAAGACATACGACAAGCAAACAAAGAGAGGAAAGATTACAAAGGCTGATGTCACCATAGAATAGCTCCTCATCACAGAGGACTTAATCAGAGAAGCCTTATAGCTCCCAGCTGCATTGAAAGCCCACAAGCACAACATTGATACGATGCCTATAAATGATATGCTCAAGAAAGATTCTTACAATTCAAATGGATCAAAATACGACAATATCAAAGATGAAGCTACAGAGAAGGCATGCAGAGCGATGTCCCTCCTGCTGCTGTAAATAAAGCCTGTAGACAGGTACAACAACAGAGTGGGCTTAAACAAGATCGCAAAATCTTATGAGGAAAAGGAGGAGGATTGGGCTTTCTATATGCATAAAGAGATGGAAAATTACTTGAAGGCCCATCAATCAAAGATCAGCAATCCATCCTCCTTACACAGGTACTTAACCATGTAGCAAAGAGGCCTCTGAAAGAGCCTGAACTAGAAGAGCACATGCAGTTAGCACTCATACCCGACCAACCTCAAGAAGCTACTGGCAAGTTAGAAGAGGAGCAGGCAATAGTAATGGAAACACAGGATCTCATCAAGAAAATCAAAAAAGACTGCAAAAAGAAAACAGAAAAAAAGATGAGAGGAATACTTGTTAATGTAGCAGCAGAATCACAACAACTGGAAGCAGTGGTGGCAATAGAAATCCGCACATACCAAGAGGCCCTTCAAGAAAAGATACTTGGCCCTCCTGTACAGAACCACAGCAACAACTCACCCCTCCAGCAAGCCCCGCACAACTTATTTTTAAAGACCTCTCTCCTCTAAACAAGCCTAGAAGATACACCAACAGAGGCAACTGAGGAACAAGCACTGAGGAACCAAGTTGCAGAGGGGCGAGTAGTAGAAGAAGCAACAGTCACAGTACAAGAACTCGAGGCTCCCCAAGAGTCAAGTAAGAGACAACAAACGCCAGAACCTTCAAGTCCAAGTAGAAGGACAAAGTTGGAAGATAAAGAGCAACTGCCCTAGCTAGCCTCCTTTCAAGACATGGATTCTCAACAATTTATCCAGGAAACCATGGAAAGCCTAGAAGCGCTCCTTCATGATCCACTTAAAGAACTAGAAGCTGAGTCAAGAACAAACTGAGAACAAGAGCAAAAGGTATGGTGTTGCCACTCTGATTAACAACACACATGTTACATGACAGGAACGTCGTCCTATGATGGAAGCAACTGAAAGATGCAAATACACAAGTACAAAGCGTAAAGGCAATCCTTGAGGCAGCAGAGTCAACTCATAGGGAGGTTATCATGAAGATTTTAAAGGCTGCAAAGAAACAAGAACAGAGGTACAATTCCTTGGAAAGTAATAACCTTGTCTTAAGCCAAACAATTGTACAGAAGATCAACGAAAATGCTGACTTAAACGCAAAGCTAGAGCAAGCAAAAGATCAACTTCAAAAAGAGATCGCGCACACACAAAACCTCACAACTCTGCATGCCCGACAAATCAAAGAGTGCCAAGACAATGCAAAGGCTAATGAAGATGTGCTTCACCAACAAATCGAGCAACTAACAACCCAACTCAAGGCAAAGCAAGAAAGAGTGCACAATTTGCAACAAGAAAGAGAAAACAAGTGAACAAAGCATATGCAGAAAAGATCAAAGCCCTCAACGAAACCATAAGTGCAAACCAGGCAAAGGTGCAAAAGAATGAATTGGAGCATCAAGAGGCCATATCTCTTAGCTTACAGTGCAACTACAAGACACTCAAAGATTGGCGGCACAAAGGCTCAATCAAATTACTGAAGCACAACAAAGGGAAGGCACTACCCGCGATGAGCACAAGAAGATGCAACAAGGAGATTTGAAGAGATGGATGCTGAAAGGACGATCCGCTAAATGACCATCTCCAACCACCTCAGCAATGCCGACTCTCTCCTACATGATCTGGCACGTCAACTAGCGGCCCAAGAAAGGAATCAATGCCCAGAGCCGATCGATGATCTGCGTATCCTCCTTGAGTGCACCTCATAGTTGGGCCAGCTCTACCAGTAACTCCTCGGGCCCCTCCTCACACTCTTACTTTGGTTTTATCTACACTAACACTCTCATTACTTTAGTATGATATAAACGTAGCTGAAGATATAGGCCTAGGTGAATTGACACTAATTAAACAAAATATTGAACGCGATGCTAACCCAACAATCATCATGGGCATTTTGAGGGGCGACCTTATATTAACTAACCCTCAGGACATCTTCTTCTACCCCTTACATCCTATAGTGCTAAACCTCCGTAGTTGGTGTGGTGTGCTCCAAAATTCAGAAATCTTGGATCGAAAAACTTGACCTATTTGTTCCAGATGACATACCAGAGACGCCAGCCAACTATGAGGTGGTTGCAAATACTTATCAATGGGTAATTAGTCATGGGTGGCTGGAAGTGTACAATACTCACCAACATTTGAATCTCTGTGAGTCTACATTATATCACCCTGTCGGCATCCTTAAACTCTATACTAATATCCACAAGCATTTAGAAGCTATGATCACTAATGTAAGATATAATTTTGATGCCACTCACATAAACTACATTAATCGTGTTCATCAGCCTTTGGAACATGGCTGGTACATTGGTTAGGCTGAATAGCATAACACGATAAGCATACACCCCACCTTCTATAGAAAATATTGTTTATCTTGGTCCTCAGGTGGTGTAATGGAAATTTGATTAGCCTAAAAGTCCATCAAAAAAGCTATAAGCTTCCTTGCATGTAGCTTACTCTAGCACATGTTCATAATAAGGCAAGGGGTAGTGATCTCTGTGGCAGCAAGTGGTAGCATTCACCTTCTTGAGATCCACACACACTCTAAGTTTACCATTTTTCTTAGGCACAACCACAATAGGTGAAACCCACTCTGAGTGTTTGATCTCATAAATGAATCCGCATTCAATAAGTTTGTCAATTTCTTCCTTCACAATTTTGGCTTACTTAGGATTCATTGGATAGGGTCATTGCTAAACTGGTCTCACATTTAGTACCATTGGGATGGTGTGTTGTACAACACTAGTAGGCACTCCCTTCATGTCATAAGAATTCCATGCAAAGCAGTCCCTATACTCCTTGAGAAGAGCTATAAGTTCAGCCTCCTCGGCCTTATTTAAGTCCTTGGCTATGTAGACAAGCATAGTCTACTTGCTTGACCTCTGTAGGTCCGTCACACTCCTCCACTCTCACTTGTGGGGTTACGTTTGGCATTATCAAACACTAACTTCTGTTCCCCTATGGTGTATGACTTGTAATGCTCATGTGCTAAGCGTAAATCAAGTTCATTTTCCTTTCCTTCATCAGCTGCTTCTTCAACTGCAATCTTAGCTTCTCACACCTTCTATGCAAGTTCACGATTTTATTTCCTCTTGGCTGTGTGACTCAATTTTGGTTCATCAGAGACTTTCACCTTAGCTATATCAATTAGGGGTAGCCTACAATACTTGACCTTTTCTATCTCCTCTCCCCAATCATCTATAAACATTTGATGTAAGTCTACTGGATCCATGTACTAGAGCCATTGGGTGGTAATTGTTCTTTCTTACAGCCTTCTATGATGATTCGATGCATAGCATTTATGTCTCTACCATCTTCAGAGATGCTCCTTGGTGTTTTGAAGAACTTCATCCCTTTCTTCAAATTGGGAATCCGTATCAGATTCGGAGCTATTCCTTGTAGTTTCTTTTTATGTTAACTCTATTTTTCTTGTGGTAACTGAGGAGTTGGTGTCGCTTTCAGTATCTCTTTAAAACTCCTCACCACTATTGGTTCTTGAGCTTGAGTCATCCCATGTGGACTCAAGTTCACTATAACAAATCCCCTTGGTATCAGAAGGTAGAGCACGAATCATTCATAGGTGCACAACCTCAGGGAGCTCCTCACCATTAGGTGTAACCCATGTAGATCCTCTAGCTGGGCATCTATTGATTGTAGCTATCATATGTATTAAGTTTTGATCATCTCAGGCTTAATTGCTTGTTTTTTAGCATCTTTGTAGGGTGGGTCCTTCCCTACATTGGTCTCCTCTGCAAGTATAGTAATATTGCAAAGGGGTTGAATGGATGGTCGTATCAGATCTCTGCAAAGTATAATAATATTGCAAAGGGATTGAATGGATGGTAGTATCAGATCTCTAGTCGAATAGTCCACCACTACCCATTGGATGTGTGTGACTAGTCAAGAGGTCTACTCTAAGGATTAAGTCATCAAATTGTAGGAAGACATGGTTTTTGGACCAATCATGGACCATTTTAGCTTCACGCATAAATGGTCTTCCTAAGATCATTTCATAAGAATTGGGTTGCTTGGAAAAGTCCATCATAATGAATGTATGCCTCACTTGATGTTTGAACACCTTGTTTTTTAGATTGCATAACATTCCCATTGGTTTGATACCATTTTTTCCAGCATTTTTTGGTGATTATACTTGTAAGATTTCTCCCTCCATCTTTTAAGGTGTAAAGGTATAAGAACATCCCCTTCTGTTCTTGTAATTATTCCCCTCTCTGAAATAGAAGAAAGATCTTGTTTTACCCTGTTTTGGCATAGAGAGAGAAAATGTCTAGAGAGAGAAAATTCTAAATTGAGATATCTTTGGATATAAAAATCCCCCTAGTGTATAAAATGGATTCCCCTGAAAGAGAAATTCAAAATAAACTCTCCAATGTGCATTTGGAATTAATTGAAAATGTGTATAAAGGACCTTAGCCTAAGGGTCTACATTTTCAGAAATTTTTGGATTATAGTCCAATTAAGGTTCCAATGGGCCAATTGGATTAATCCAAGTGTGGGGATGAGATAAATCCAAAAGAATAAAATAAAATATCCAAAAATGAGTAAATGCTCACATAAGATGAAGAGTTGACTGAGTACAAGGTTTATTAGTTAAAAACTATGAGATATTACTAAAAAATGAGTATTTTAAAATAATGATGCGTTTTTGACACCTTGGTAAGGAGAGGGGGACTCTTGAGGTAGGCACCTATTTCACATGTGTGGAAGGGTTTTTAATTCAAATAAATTGTGATATTTTTATCTCTCCTCTCTCTTGGATCAAACCAAATCAAAATGGGAGCCAAACTGATCCAAATCTTGTCCAAATTGAGTCAAACTGAACGTGGAAAATTCTAGAACCCAGTTGGACTTAGTTAGTGGCCTCCCTCACCTATAAATAGATCCTTCGTCTTTTGTGTGGAGCTATACCATGCCAGTATTATATTAAAATAATATTTTCTATTATCCCTTAAATTTTTCTCTCTCTTGGGAGCTTGGAGCTCTCTCTCTCTACAACAACTCTTGGAGTTGCTCTTCTCCTCTTGGTGGACCAATTGATTGGTCGGGGGCTTCACTGTAATTAGAGAATCAAGCCAAACTTGGAGGTAAAATCAAATTTTATAGTTTTTGTTAATATTCTCAAATGATTTCACTTCTCAACCCCTCTCAAGCTTGAGAAGTTTCTAATTAGTTGTTTTAAGTTCAAATCAAGCTTCCCCTAAGAATTTTAATGAGTAATCAAGAAAAAGTTAATCTTTATGCTTAATTAGAATGTTTTCTTATGTATATCTCTCTCTCCAAAAAGAATAGTCATTCCTATGGCTAGTTCTTTAGCAAAAGAATGCTTGTCATTGATAAATTCTTATTACAAAACCAAACTCTAAGCTTGTTAAGCTAGAGGATAAGAAAATGGTATTTTTATGCTTTAATGTTAACAAAATAATGGTGAATTTTTTTAGATTATTATAAGTAGTTAAAAAGCTACTTTAATTGATTCTAAATGTGAAAGAGATAATCCTATCATTTTGGGAAAAGAGGACTAATAGAAATAGCTTAATCTAGTAGAATAATCATAATTAAGTTTATGATTATGGTTAATTTATGATTTAATTTCATAATTTAGATTTAAGTTTAAGAATAGATCTTCTATC
This sequence comes from Cibotium barometz, assembly GCF_041138505.1. Lineage (NCBI taxonomy): Eukaryota > Viridiplantae > Streptophyta > Polypodiopsida > Cyatheales > Cibotiaceae > Cibotium > Cibotium barometz. Next base: position 14,297,246 of record NC_141104.1, on the reverse strand, counting down.
ATAATTGTATTACAATGTCTTATTCATTTTTAGAAAAATTGAAAATTATCAGTAATAGTAGCAAAGCTATGGCAAAAAAATTTAGAAAATAATACGTATCTTATTTTTATGCATAATGCTAAAAGAGGACTTCCTACCATATTCTAGGATTGGACATCCTATGCAAAAAGAATGATTTTCATCATATTCATGAGAAATAATTTTTTTATAATTATGCATAATTAATTGATTATAAGAAAATAATAAATTTTGAAAAATTTATTTTTATGCAAAAAGAGGAATTTTCATAATAATTGAGATCCAAGTAATTAAATGGTAAAAGAGGAATTTTTGATAAATTTATTTTATGCAAAAAGAGAAATTTCCATGATAATTGAGATCCAAGTAATTAAATGGTAAAAGAGGAATTTTTGATAAATTTATTTTATGCAAAATTCCCATGATATTTGAGATCCAAGAAATCAAATTGGTAAAAGAGGAATTTTTAGCATAATTCAAATTATGAGCATTTATCAAAAGTGGAATTTTGAGCATTATTAATTTTATTAGGGAATATGGGTAGAATTGATTTTTGTAAATCCCATGAATTTTTTACTCAAAAGAAGAATATTGAATATATTTCACTTGAGAAATTTGAGAAAGAATATGAAAATATCCATCGAGAAAAAGTATCTTTATCTAGGCCAAGTAATTGGCAGAAATTTAGAAAAGTCCCATCGGTATCAAAAGTAAAAAATGTTACTAAATGTGAATAGATGTGAATACGATGTGAATAAGATGTGAATACGATGTGATAAGATGTGAATGCGATGTGATAAGATGTGAGTGGATGTGATAAGATGTGAATGCGATGTGATAGGATGTGAGTGGATGTGATAAGATGTGAGTGGATGTGATAGGATGTGAGTGGATGTGAATGCGATGTGATAGGATGTGATAGGATGTGAGTGGATGTGATAAGATGTGAGTGGATGTGATAAGATGTGAATGTGATGTGATGTAAATGGATGTGGACATGAATGTGGTTGTGATGAGATCTGGATGAGATGTGATGTGATGTAAATGGATGTGGATGTGGATGTGATGAGATGTGGATGGGATGTGATGTGATGTAAATGGATATGAATGTGGATGTGAAGAGTTATGGATGGGATGTGATGTGATGTAAATGGATGTGGAAGTGAATGTGATGAGATGAGATTGAGATGTGATGATATGTGAAAGGATGTGATGTGATGTAAATGGATGAGAATGAGATGTGGATGTGATGTAATGTGGATGGAATGTATGTGATGTGATGTGGATGCAATGAATGATAATATCTAAATGGATGTGATGTGATGTGGATAATATCTAAATGGATGTGATGCGATGTGAATATGATATGATGAGATGAAAATGGATGTTAGTATGATGTGACGTGAATGGATGAGATGTGATGTGGATGGATGTGATGTGATGAGATGTGGATCTGAATGAATATAAATGAATGTGATGTAATGTGAATGGATGGATGAGATGTAAGGTGGATGAATGTGATGTGATGTGGATCTAGGTAGATGTGAATGGATGGGATGTGACGTGATGTGATGTGGATATGAGGGTAAATGTGAATGGATGAGATGTGATGAGGATAGATGTGATGAGATGTAATATGATGTGATGAGATGTAATATGATGTGATTGGATGGATGTGATTGGATGAGAATGGATGAAGACAATGGATGAGAATGGATGAAGACAATGGAAATACATATGACTGGATGTGGAATAAGTAATGTGAATTGATGTAGAAGAATGTGGAATAATGAGAAATGATGTGGAACAATGTGGAAAGATGAGAGTTTGTTAGAAACTGTATTTATGACCTATTTTTAAATGACTGTTTTATGTCAAGAATGTTGGGGAAGCATTTTGACCATCTTATGAATGAGGTCATGGAGACCTAAGTGATAAAGTTGCAACAGCTGACAGAGAGTCAACGGAGAATGTCTCGCGTAGCAAGGTCGGTAGAGGTCTTGACCAGCCTCGGTTCAATTTAAATGGTGAGCATTCTCGGTCGGTGGATGAGGGACCAAGTAAGCGGCCTATGAGTGAAGCGCTAGGTGACCTACGAAGGAACCTAGAGGGTGCTGACCATACGGTGCTCGGGCTCTGGGTCGCCGAAGATACCCACACGTACGTCGAGGAAGAAAATAGAATAAGGAGTTAGAGTTGTTTTCTGAACTCGGGCATGGATCTGGTTGATTGTCCTTGCTGGTCCTCAACGGATGAGTCCATGGCTCTTTTATATGGATCTGTTGGTTGATCTTGCTGATCTTCAACGGAGAGTCCATCTGGATTTTCTTATGTGATTATATTGCCGAGTACTATGAGCTAGGAACTATTGAAAAGGCCCCTGAGTGAATAGGTGGTGAGCGTTCTAGTTGCCAATGATGCCATAGGTACACCGATGAAGGAATGATTGGAAATTAGAATTCAAGCTGGATATTTTGGAGGATTATGATCAATGATACTATGGTTTCATTAAAAGATTGTTTTAAAGACAACTGAATCTGTGAAACATGCAATTTCATATTGGGTGTGTACGTGGTGTGACTATCTTGAAGTTTGCTTGAAGCGCCGCTAGGGGGCCTGGGAACTCTTTTCCTTGGTACCCGGGGCAAAACATAACCAAATTTCTAAATGGATCCTATCACTACAGTGGTTGGGTGGTTGGCTAACCCATGGGATTGGATGGGGTTATAGGCTGGACTAATGGATCCCTAAAATAAGACTCAATTCTGTTAAGTTACGATAGTTGAAGTAAATCCCGGATAACCCCTTGTTCTATGAAAAAGAATCAACGGCTGTGCCTCTTGATGAGGAAAAAAGTGTTGGACTCTATGATCCAAGTGCAAGACTCTTCCTTGATCTGACCATGAGACTTACGGGTTTGGTCGAATCAGTTTGGTTAGTGATGACCCTGACTACGTTAGAATAAATTTATATCTTGGAGGAATCACCTATGTCTGCTAGACGAGGGAAGTTTTTTCGGGTTCAGTTTTGGAAGAACCGAGGGATTAGTCTCTTGTCCGGATATCCGTGGGCGAGGCCCTGAGTGAGAGGTTCTGCCCTGTACAAGAAGTGCTACTTTCGCTGCTAGCACCCCGGAATTCGTTGCGCCCGCACCACCATCAAGGACTCCCATTACTGTGATGCCCTTGGCGGTAACTAGTAGTAATGCATTGGATTCATCACCTTTAAAGCATTGACCCAATTTATTCAATGGAATTTTGACCATTGATTTGGCATACTCATCCTCACTTGGGTTACTCGATCTTCTATGACTTAAGTCATCAAAATTCCATAGTAGGGTTGAGTCTTGTGGGTTTCTACAAATGGTGATAGTCCTATGTTGAGTTCTCCATTTAAAAGAGCTTTCAATGCTCTAAAGAGTTTGAGATCTCCACACAAGCACATAGTCATTGTTGTCTTTGTTTCAGAAGCCATGAACTCCAACAATTTAGGGATGTTCAAGGGAGTATCCGTCACCTCGCTACAATATGAGGGTGCTGGTGATATTGGAATTTCCACCTCTTGAATGGGTTCAAGGTTCTCATACTCAAACATTCTCCTAAAGAGTTGTTCTAAAGAGTTGAGAATCCATGCTTGGGGCAAGTGAGTTCTCACTGACCTCAAGGATGACACTAGGTATATCCAAGGGTTTGTGGGTTATCAGATAGGCTTTAGGTTGTTTTTATAAACAATGTCAAAGATGTTTACTTGTTTTGGTCTTGGTTCTAACTCCTCATGAGTATGTGTTCCAATTCTTTTATGGGGTCAAAGTATAAACCAACTTTCTCTTTGTTTGGTTTCTTAAGGGCGTGCATCCTTTCCTTTTTAGTCTCCTTAGTTTTTGTTTAAGTGTCTCTAGTTTTCTCAAAACCAGCATGTGTGTCCACATCGAATCAGAATCCTCATCAGTATCATTCATGTAGACTGGTTCATAATGTGTTCCTAAGTTTACTCATTCCGTTTTCTCCATATTTCCCCATTTTATGGATTTCTTTCTTCTATGGCCCCTCTTCTTTTTGGATCCCACTACTACTGAAGTAGCTTGGTTTTCTACTTTCTTTTCCATAGTGGGTGTGTTTTGATCCATGAGTGAGTCTTGTTATTGCATTTACAAGTGGGTTAGGAATTCTCAAAATTGATCTCTGAGTTTGACCACCCAGTCAAATCATGTTGAGAGGTGTGATGGTAGGAACATTCTCCTAATTTGCAACCACCATTTTCATTGGGCAATCTTTAATCCAATGATCTATGCCACGATAATTACAGGTTGTAGGTGACATGCTGGAAGATACAACTTGGGTGATTGGTTGGTTTTTGATGGACACTCAAAGACTCGGTGTGGTCCCTGATAGCATTGAAGAGGCATTCTCTTGACAATAGAGTTGATGTCTCGACCTCTTCCTACTACAGCTAGTTGGTATATGGGTTTGACTCTGCCTCTTGCATCGACTACATAGTAGTCCGGATAAAGCTCCGTGGACTCCTCAACAACATGTGAGGCACTCTCCAAGTCAACCTTGTATTTTGGACACTTAGAAGGTTCCTCGAAACCTAATTTATTCAATGGTGTGATCCTCAAGGGTGGAGATTGAGGTCCCAAAACTGGTGGAGGTAACGATTTGTGCATTGTAAATCCCCCTTGCAACAATAGGTTGTTGTGCAATTTGCTCAGTATTGGGTTAAGGTGTTGTAGTAGGCATTATGGCTTGTGGCTATGGTGGAGTTGGTAAAGCTAGCTTTTGAGGTGGTCTGAAAGCATTAGCAAGGGTTTGCAAATGCATGTGGCACTATGAAGCCTCATGACCATAACATCCACAAAAAGTATAATTACCATTATAACGTGCCCTTAGGACTGGGCACTCACTAGTAGAATGCCCTTGTTGGAAAATCAAGCACCATTCAAGCTCTCTCCTTGGATACATATGTGTGTTTTTTGGAGCTCTATTGGCCTTCATTGCCTCTTGGAGTGCTTTCATAAAATTTGTGAACTTCATCAAAATTAATCTCTGCTAAAGTGTTACCATTAACCATGGGTTTAAATGTAAGAGTGCTATGTCTCCTAACTCCAAAAGCAACAAATTTAGAATCCAATGCTTTGTCTCCCTTGACCATCATATTATCTTTTAGTTGGATGGCATTTTTTGTGACTTCATCCCCATGTAGTGATCCTTCTAATGACTAAGCCATTATAGATCACTTCATGTTTAAGCCCATGGATGAATCTATCAAGCATTTGATTATTCAAATAGTTTTCATGTGGAAGGAAACAAGAGTTCAAATGCTTGAGACGGCTAATGAAATCTCTAATCGAATCCTCTTCTTCCTCATTGGCTACACCCCATAAGACTCCTTCACGCAAAAATTTCTTCAAGAAAAATCTCCTAAGAGCAGTGAAGTTTAAGCGTTCCTCGACCTTGAGAGTTTTATACCAATCCCCAACCTTACCATCTAATGTTAGACTAAAGGCATTGGTCTTGGAGACTTCATTTTGTTCTCCTAGTGCCTCACACACTTGATCAAATACCTCCAAATGTCTCCTAGGATCACCATCTCTAATGAATTTATGAGCTAGCTTGGCTATCTGGGCATCATTTCCATGGCTATGTCGGCCCCACCATCTCTCACAATAGATGCTATGCTCTCCACTACCGCTCTTCCCAAGGCTTGTGCAAAAGAAACTTGGTTTGTGTGTAGAGCTGGTGCTAGCATAACAGGAGCAATGATAGGAGTAGGTGGAGGTGCAACACGTGGCACTACATGACGATGCATTGGTCTAAACCTTGGTGTGGGGGTAGATGTGCTACATAAGATATGTGTCCTGTTAGCACCCCAATAGGTGCTTTAGTTATATGGGCATTAAGTGCAATCCGTTTCTGCAGGAGTTGGTAGCACAATCACTCTAGGGAAGGGATGTTTCATGGGTGCACTAGAATGAGATGTGACCCCTCTAGGAATGGCAATACTAGATATGCCGGGCGCAAGGGGGTCCATGTGTGAAGTGGTGATGGCTACCGTGGTAACCGTGGTAACCATGGGCATGTGTGGCTCAAAGGTAATAATGTGTCAATCATAGTAGGTGCCATAGTTGGTAGTGTGGTGCTTACCACTAGATGAGGCAGTATACTAGCAGTGTCTTAGTAGGTGGGGAAACTCTAGGATCTAAGAAGGTGAAGCTCATGCTAGAATGCTCTTGAGTCCCGGCATGGCCTTGTGGGTTAGATGATGTGGGTTGGTCTATAATCGCATTTACTTCTTGCAGACATAAGCGATTACGAGACTGGTTACCTTCATTCACAGCATACTTATCTTACAAATGGATAAAAGATTAAGTCAACAGCATGACAGATTGAAGACAAGTATGGAGAAATTACACAGAACATTGCAATAGATTTGATTGATTGATAATTCCCCTTGATTCGTACATACAGTTACATCCATATATAGGAATAGTATCCTGTGATCCGAATAGATACATCTACCAATGACATCCCCTGGAATCCCTAACTGATTATTGCGCTTTACAGTTTACCCAGTGCGGTTGCAGTGTGCAGTTAATGCCGCAACACTTGGCATGCACGATGGACTTGCACGAACCCAAAGAATGGCCCTTGATGATAGAAGTCAAGTGCCTTATCCATCCAACCGCATTTGCATCTCTCTTTAAGCTTCATCATCTGAATCCAAAGTTTCCACTTGTTCTCTCTTTAAGCTTCATCATCTGAATCCAAAGTTTCCACTTGTTCTCCTGCAAAACCAAAAACAGCTGCATCCTCCGCAGTAGTAACTGCAACATGCTCTCCCGTAGACTGTGGAACTCTAGCTCTATGTAATTCATCAATTTCCTGCACCAGATCCGTGTATCTTTCTGTTACTACTACTGGCCGTGTTGCAGGCCACTGCGTGCAAGGAATCCATTGTTGCACATATTCATTCTGACCGGCCCTCCGTTCTTCAGGTGTAGGTTCCCTAAGAATGACCCTTTCAACAAGAGGGGCTTGAAGCTGAGCAAAAGGCACTTGGTGCTCATAATGCTGGCTAAGATATGAATCAGCTTCAATCCAATACGGTGGTTGAGGGGGTAATGCTAAGGAAAATGAGTGTCCCATCTGCTCCAGCCAGAAACATAGGCGCTGAATTTGTTCCTTCTGCCTATTCACCAATGAAGAAGCTCTGCGCCTCTTAGCAGTTTGCTCTGCCAAAGCACAGACTGCATCGTCATGTTCCTGGACAAGCTTGGCAATATCTACATCTAACCAAGCAACAGCCAAAAGAACAGACTGTGAAGCAGAACCTTCTTCCATAGGAGCCTTACCCCGATCATTCTGTGCAATGGGCACAGAAACAGTACTAACATTGGAAACTTATGATGGCTGTTGTTATGAAACACTGGTCTTCCACAGAGCAATTTGCTCTTCCCATTGATGAGCAACTTCAAAACTGAGCGTTAAAGCTAAGGACTCTAAATCTTCCATATTAATCAGAACATCCCTTGGATGCTGCTCTGCAAATAATTAGCTAAGGCCTCATTAGTGCGGTGTCTGGCTAGTTCTTCATTAATAGCTCTGCAAAATACTTCATGATTGTCTCTTGTTGCCTCCTCAACACTGCTTTCAGCCACCTCTACAACCGCTGCTCCAGAGCAGAAATTCTATTCTGAAGACCTGGAATACTATTAGATTCATGTGCAACAAATTATCATTTTGAGACTAAAGCCGCGCCACCTGTGCTTCAAGAGCAGTTATGCGAGTAGCTTGAGCACTAGCTTGAGGAACATTGCGATAAAAGTCTACGGTACGCTGAAGTAACCGCACAACACTTTCCAGGTGTGCTGGTTGAACCTCCACAATATGTAAATGTAAATCATATATTGCAAGTGTTAGAAGATTGAAGTTTTACCTGGAATACGTAGGGTTTCCTAGGGAAAAGGGAGAACTGTGGTAACCATCGCATCAGTTAAGACTGCGGTCCCCACCCTGAAAGCTGAAACAGCAGGCGCGCCGTGAGCTCAATACTGGAAGGGTAGTATTCGGCACAAGTACCACTGTCGTGCTTACCAGTGACCGCTCCTGAATCTGTTGGCGTCACCAGTGAAAAGCAGAAACCCCTTGTGGTGACATTGCGACCGCAGGGTGCACAGGAGTACCCACTGCTGGCACAGCCGTAGTGACAGAAACAGTGCCATCAACCCGTTCAGCCTCACTGGCCACTTCTACATGTGGGCGCTTTTGGCCTCTAGAACTGCTACTGGCAACTAGTACTCCATCAGAAATGATGACTGTTACTGAAGCACTCGTAGAGAATGGAGCCGAAAAATGATAGGCAAGCCGAAGAGAAACCGAAAAATTGGCGGGCAGAGGAAATAGGATCTGCAGTATCTGCCCCACCTTAGAGTGTACTACCTGCCCTTTCTGCACCACCTGAGAGCATACCCTCTGAGCCTCAAATCTAATTCTATCCTTCAGAATGCGAGCCCAAGAAACAAGGCCTCAGAGGTTTTGATAAGCTGTTTCACCTTCACTGACATAGTGTAAGTCTTTGCTTGGAGCTAAATGGCTTCTAAAAACCATCTGTAGCATTCCTTTGCAGCCAAATCAGTGCATCCAGAAAGTTTATACTCCCCACTAATTTTTGGACCAAACTCTGCCTCCATCTCGGCTGCAAGAACCGCCACCGTTTTGCTAGCAGCAATAGCTCCGTCTATGGGCAAGTGTAGCTTCTGCTGAATGTATTCCACGGTGAGCTCCACCGCTGCATCCTGTAGGTCCACCACATCACTGATAGGCTAATTGCCGTAACAAGGGCAATGACTGTGGGTGTACCTGCACACGCTCCTAATGGAAATCAAAGTAAACGCGGATGCGCTTATCCTTGAGCCATGCATCAATAGCACGCCGCTCAAGGTGAACGATCGGCGTTACCGAAAAGAACTGCGCAAGAGAGGCAGTCATGGGTGGCTGCCAGAAGAAAAGAGCGCAAGGAAGAAAAACAAAAGGCAGGCAGAAAAAAGAGAGAGAAAATAGAATGCCTTTCCACAAAAGAGAGGGAATTGTTGCATGCAAAACCCCAAACGCTTTTCGATGCATGAATGTATGACACCTGGAAAAAACCACAAAAATGAATTAACGAAAGCCGCCTTTGATGTGGAATGACTGAAACCATCATGAAAGAAAGTGTATCCTTCTCAGAAACCAAAAAAGGGCATTGAATAGGAACTGCCGAAAAATAATGACGCATCTGAAATTATTGATCGGAGAAGAAAGAACTTCCCCATGAAGATTTGCGAGGAAATAAAAGGTGTGACCGCCGCAAGAAGCATACACCCAAAATGGCCCGGTCCACCGCACCTTCAATTTTGCGGGTTTCTTGAACATGCGGGAAGAAAACACCAACACCAATTGCCCTCTTTGGAAAAATTTCTTCTTCGAATGCCAATCCACTTGCCACTTTCTGTGACTTTGAATTTCCTGCGCCCAATAAAAGCTTTTCATCCTCTCTTCATATAATTCCTGGATGACATCCAGTCTGTATGCCAATGAATCCGCTGGCAGCAACAATCTGTCCGTAAACCGCAAGGCGCAAACTAGGAAACCACAAATTCGACCGGTGTGATGGCCTCCATGCCAAAAGCAAGTTTGAATGGTGTCAACCCAGTTGCGACTTTAAATGCTGTGCGGTAAGCCCAAAGTGCGCTCAGAAGCTTCACATCCCAATCTGTCCGATTAAGACTGACCACTTTAGTCAGAATGCGGATTATCTGCTTATTAGAAGATTTCATCTGCCCATTGGCCTGAGATAATACAAGGACAATTTGCGATGCAGCACAAAGTAAAACCCCGTCATTTATTTGATGACTTTATTAATAAAATGACCGCCCCGATCACTGACCAACTCCACTGGACAACCAAACTTGGTAAAAACATCCTTAAAGAGACACTTGCCACAAAGAAAGCAGTATTATCTCGCAAAGCCCATGCTTCTACCCACTTCGTACAGTAATCCGTGGCGGTGAGAATATACCTGTTCCTGGTTAGAGCCACTACGGGTTTGATTGGGCCTATAAAGTCCAGACCCCATTTTTGAAATGGTTCCAAAGGAAGAATCTTATGGAGAGGCATTCAATCCCGCTGGGACGGTTGTCCCATGCGCTGACAAACATCGCATTGCCTCACAAATTGCTATGCATCCGCATGAACAGATGGCCACCATAATCCACTTTGTATGACCTTCTTTGCGATGAATTTACTTGAGAAATGCCCACTAGTAACTCTGCAATGGGCTTCCCACAACACTGTCTCGTGCTCATGGGGCAAGATGCATCGCAACAGTGCGTCTGCAACATTGCGATAATAAAGTTCCCCCACACAGACTTCAAATGAGCGGCTCCGCAAAGCACGGCGCCGCCGCTGGTCCCTGGTTAAATGAGCAGGCATCTCACCACTAGAGATAAAAGAAAACATTTCTTCATACCAGGTCCATGGGATGCTCAGGAGAGTTGCTCCTTCCTCTTCAGACTGTACCCCCCCAGCATTTGGCCGAACCGTAAACAGTGAAGCATCCAGAAATTCATCATCCACGTCGACTGCTAGCACCCCTGAATCCAATCGAGAAAGGTAATCTGCCACCACATGCTGAGCACCAGGGCAATGGATGACTTCAAAATCAAATTCCTGTAATAATAGAATCCATCGAGCCAATCTGCCTGTTAAATTTTGTTGCCGCACCAAGTAAAGAAGAGCAAACTGATCCACATGGAAGAAAAATCATTGGCCCAGAAGATAGTGTCGAAACTTCTGCACAAAGTACACCATTCCAAGGCCTTCCCGCTCTGTAACCGAATAATTCTTTTCAGTAGAAGACAACCGACGACTGGCATAAAAAATTAGGCGCAGTCTACTCGTGCATCAAAACACTGCCAATTGCCACATCCGAAGCATCCACAAAAACATGAAAATCAACCCCCCAATCAGGAGGAATCATCACTGGTGCTTGTGAAAGTTGAATCTTGAGCCAGCGACGATAAGCCAAATCACAGTCTTCAGACCAACGAAAATCCTTGCGGTCAGAATGAGCGGCTGCATTTAAAGGAATTGCCAAATGTGCCAAAAACCGCAAATGACGACCATGCCATTGAATTTGGCCCAGAATTCGCATACAGCCTTTAGGATCCACAGGTGCAGGTACTTGCATAATAGCCGCCACTTTGTCTGGATCTACCGCAATGCCATCATGGGAAATGATGTGACCCAGCAATTTGCCACTTCGCACCGCAAAAACACACTTGAGCGGATTAAGACTGAAGGACACCTCCCGACACAGCACTGAAAACAGAGCCGCAAGTGCCCCAAATGCAACACACTAGTGCCAAAGACACTCAGATCATCCAAAAAAATGCGCATGAAATCAGTGAGAAAGGGCCCAAAGATTTCATACGTCGCGCTGGAAGGTGGAATGTGCATTGCGCAATCCGAACCACATGACTGTGCACAGAAACACCCCCCATGCGGTGATGAATGCAGTTTTGGCTTGATCCTCTGGTGCCATCCGGATTTGATTGTAGCCGCTGAATCCATCAAGAAACGAGTACATTTCATGCCCTACTACATCATCCAGAATGGAATCCATGTAGGGCAAGGGAAAAGGGTCCGGGACTGTGGCCGCATTAAGCTTTCTGTAATCCACACAGATGCGTGATTTTTTGTTCCTTTGAGACAATGACTATAGGAGAAATCTAGTCCGGGTTTTCAATAGGTGCTATGAATCCCACCCTCAGCAAGCGGTCTAGCTCTTCCTTGACTTGCTTGGCTACATGCGGGTTTATACGATAACGCTGCTACCTAGAGGGTGTCGCATCCGGCTTCAAGTAAATGCTATGTTGGTAAAACTTCGGGTCCAAACCTTTCATGTCAGCATAATCCCAGGCAAACACATCTCAAAATTCTCGTAGAAGTTCCACTAGATTAGTTTTAAATGCGAGTTCCAGCAAGGTACTAATTTTCACCGGCTTAGTCTCCTTGTCATCTCCTAAGAAAATGGTCTCCAAGACATCTCCTTTAACATGGGTAACGCAGCTCATTTGCGCCTCAAAGGTGCTCTCCTTTTCCAGAATGTCTTTCATGTTATCTTCAGGCGCATACTCCTCAGTACTCAGCAATTTTTCCCCAAAGAGTTCCCCTTTGTCCATGGTGACTGAACACACCGCAGATGTAGGCCTGAGGTATCCCGCAGCAATATATGCCACATCCACTGAGAAGAATGGAATCAAATCCTCATTTTCTTGAAAGAATTTTCCCTCTTTCATCCAAGCCAACTGCCATATTCACTGTTTCCGCAATGACAGGCCAAACTAAATTGCTCAGTTGACGGCGTTCCCTTAGAGCAAATTTAACCTTCCTATGACCCCGATGGATAGTCATCAGATTATGCTCCCAATTATGCCGGACCTTTGCCTAGCGCAACCAAGGACAACCCAGCAGCAAATTGCACTCCTCAACAGAATCCTCCATGCTCAGCACTACAAAGGACATGACGAAGGATATGCCGGCCACCTCAATCACCACACCTTTCAAGACGCCCAAGGGTCAGACTCCAGGAAACTACTTTCCCTTATACTCTTATCTCTTTATGTTAATGGTTGTAGAGAAGAGAAGAAGATAGAAGAAAATTCAACCATCCATCTCTTTCGTGTGTCTTGCTCTCTCTTGTGTGTGTGTGTGTGTGTGTGTGTGTGTGTGTGTGTGTGTGTGTGTGTGTGTGTTTGCTCTCTCTCCCCTCTCCCCCACATTCTCTTTATGTGACAGCAGAGCCATTTTGTTTTACTAGTTATGGCATAGTTATAGCATCGGCTTATGTAGTCAGATTCACACTATGGATTGACCTTTGTATGTTAAAGTAGGAGAGTACTTTCCTTTATAGTATGTACTCTTATCTTCTCTATATATCTAACCCGGCTAATGCCCCCCTCCACGTGGAGGATTTTTTAGGCATCTCCCTCTTTTCTAGACTAAACTAGCCTTTACACGTCCTCCTCCGTCCCTCTTTTTCCCTCATTAAATGAGACCTTGGGCCCTCATCACCTGCCATGTGTCAAAAGCTTCTATTTCAAATTTTGAACTCCATGCTAGCTCATTTTGAGAGAGAGAGAGAGTCGTTTGGTTTCTCTGACGTTAGAAGAGGAGGTGCAAAGAAGCATCTTCTAAGATTAGGTTTAAGCTTAGCGAGGCTTGGCTGTTTGGTTGGAGTTGCTGTTGTTGGCTGTGCAGGCCCCTCTTGAGTCCCATTAGGTAAGTGCTATCAGCTCAAGTAACACGAGGACGACCACGCTTTTAGCCTGCAAGCAACCCATCCTCTGCACATGCTCATCTTCACAAGATGGACGGCCACACTTTCAGCCTGCGGCAACCCATGCTTTGTGCCCACAAGAAGGTACTTAATCTTATAATTAATGTGTGTATAATCACTCATTTAGTGATCTAATCTACACCTTAATCTCTATGATCACCGCAACTGATTATTAGCATGCACGACAAGTGGGGAGGTCTTTGGGCATTTTTCGTTTCCCAATTTGAAAATCAATTAAGAAATTAAATTTTTCTTATAATTTCTTTTTTTTCTCGTTTATTTATTTTTCAAAATTACCCCCAGGTTCTTTCTTTTCAACGAGATCTTTATAGGACCTTTTTTTGTCTTGGGTGTTTTCACTCTAATTGAGCCATTTTTTGAAAAAAAATAAAATTTGAAGCTTCTCAAATCAAAATGATGGGGTGATGTGTGACATGGGCTCACTGCATAAAGTCGTCAATAGAAAGAGGGGCATCTATATCTTGTTGGACACCAAGGCCAAGTTTATTAAAGGTTATCCAAGAAGCTCCATAGTAGCAGGAGAGCAAAACACCCTCTATGTGTCCATATTTTGATCTACAATAGATTGCAAATATATGGCCTTTCCTCTCATGACCATGTGTAATCGTCTCCTCGCAACATCCTCTCTCTCTCCACCTCCTAGTGGGAGCATCTCCGTTACCACCAATTGGAGTCCCGTTACCACCAATTGGCGTCACACACCTCCTAGTGGGAGCATCTCCCTTACCACCAATTGGAGTCACACACCTCCAATTGTCTCTACACAATGGTATTTGAGATTGAAAATAGTAATCTCTATTTTGTGACTTTAAGTGTTGCCAACAAATTTATTGTGAGTTCTATTTGCATAAATGCATTTGTCTCTTCATGTGAAGTGTAAAAGTAGTTTTTAAGAGCGTTATTAATGTCCCAATAGCCTTCTTTGGGCATACTCTATGGTATCCGTACTCTATGAGAGAGAGAGAGAGAGAGAGAGAGAGTCGCGAGAGAGAGAGATAGAGATAGAGAGAGAGAGAGAGAGAGAGAGAGAGAGAGAGAGAGAGAGAGAGAGAGAGAGTCGCGAGAGAGAGAGAGAGTCGCGAGAGAGAGAGAGAGAGAGAGAGAGAGAGGGAGTGTGTTGATTTGTTTTTGAAAGAGCTTCTCTCTCTCTCTCTCTACGCTTTATCTCTCTCACACTCTTACTCTCTCTTTACATAGGAAATGCAAAGAGAGTCTGTGTCGATCTGTCTATGTGTGTGGAGAAGAGAGAGAGAGATCAAAGAGAGAAAGAGGGAGGGAGAGCTATGTATTTTTGCATAAATGCATTTGTCTCTTAATGTGAAGTGTAAAAGTAGTTTTTAAGAGTGTTAGTAAACCATAATAGTAATATCCCAATAGCCTTCTTTGGGCATACTCTATGGTATCCATACTCTAAGAGAGAGAGAGAGAGAGAGAGAGAGAGAGAGAGAGAGAGGTGTGTGTGTGTGTGTGTGTAAACGAGAGGAAGAGAGAGAGATGTGTGTAAAGGAGAGAGGGACACTCGCCCATATATATAGACATAGCTTCTCTCTCACTCTCACCCTCCAGTTTATCTATCTCACTTACTCTCTCTCTACATAGAAAATGCAGAGAGAGAGAGAGAGGGGGGAGTCTTCTCTCTCTCTCTCACTCCCCCCTCTCTCTCTCTCTCTCTCTCTCTCTCTCTCTCTCTCTCTCTCTCTCTCTCTCTCTCCATGTGCTTTATCTCTCACTCTTACTCCCTCTTTACATAGAAAATGCAAAGAGAGACTGTGTCGATCTGTCTATGTGTGTGGAGAAGAGAGAGAGATATCAAAGAGAGAAAGAGGGAGGGGGAGCTATGTATTTTTGCATAAACGCATTTGCCTCTTCATGTGAAGTGTAAAAGTAGTTTTATAAGAGCGATGTCCCTATAACCTTTGTCGGGCATACTCTATGGTATCCATACTCTATGAGAGAGAGAGAGAGAGAGAGAGAGAGAGAGAGAGAGTGAGAGGTACCTGTATGTGTGTAAACGCGAGAGAGAGAGAGAGAGAGAGAGAGAGAGAGAGAGAGAGAGAGAGAGAGAGAGGTACCTGTATGTGTGTAAACACGAGAGAGAGAGAGAGAGAGAGAGAGAGAGAGAGAGAGATGTCTGTAAAGGAGAGAGAGAGAGGCTCGCCCATATATATAGACATAGCTTCTCTCTCTCACTCTCTCCCTGTGGCTTATCTATCCCACTCTTACTCTCTCTCTACATAGAAAATGCAGAGAGAAAGAGAGAGAGAGAGAGAGAGGGAGGGAGGGAGGGGGAGTGTGTTGATTTGTTTTTGAAAGAGCTTCTCTCTCTCTCTCTCTCTACCTTTGCGCTTATACAAAGAGAGATTGTGTTGGTTTGTCTATGTGTGTGGAGAAGAGAGACAAAGGGACATCAAAGAGAGAAAGATGGAGAGAGACCTATGTATTTTTGCATAAATGCATTTCTCTCTTCATATGAAGTGTAAAAGTGGTTTTTAAGAGCATTAGTCCCAATAGCCTTCTTTGGGCATACTCTATGGTATCCATACTCTATGAGAGAGAGAGAGAGATAGAGAGGTGTAAAGGAGGGAGAGAGAAACTCGCCCATATATATAGACATAACTTCTCTCTCTCACTCTCCCCCTACGGTTTATCTATCTCACTCTTACTCTCTCTCTACATAGAAAATGCAAAGAGAGAGAAAGAGGGAGTGTGTTGATTTGTTTTTGAAAGAGCTTCTCTCTCTCTCTCTCTCTCTCTCTCTCTCTCTCTCTTTACATAGTATATGTATGTGTATATGTATATACATTATATATGTTTATGTTTGTGCCTATTCCTAAAGTATACATGTATGTGTGTATGTATATGCATCTCTATATTATTTTGTCTCCGCATGTATGTATACACAGAATTGCATGTATATATATTTATATGTGTGTATATTTTGGCTAGTCAATAGCTTTCGCATAAGCAAAGAGATTTTGAGTGCGTGTGTAAACATGAGAGAGAGAGAGAGAGAGAGAGAGAGAGAGAGAGAGAGAGGTGTAAAGGAGCTTCCCATTGTATAACTCCACAAAAATGTATCCTAGGTTCATCACAAAGACCGGGGCGAAACAAGAAGGTAGCTTTGTTGCTGATATCTCTCAGAGTCCATGGCGTTGGACAAGATTGCGTTCAGGGGAGGTGACGATGTGCTTTGGAGCATCTCTTTACATCAGCTCGATTTCTCCGCGGTGATGGTGTGGACACCGGTCTGAAAGCAGAGCGGTGAAGAGGCTTGCTCCGAAAGAGATGAAGAAATGCTCTGTGAGAGAGTTTAGAGAGAGAGAGAGAGAGAGAGAGAGAGAGAGAGAGAGAGAGAGAGAGAGAGAGAGAGAGAGAGAGAGAGAGAGAGAGAGAGAGAGAGAGAGAGAGAGAGAGAGATTAAGCGTCTACTTAAGACCCAATGGGCCTATGAGACCAAATTGGTACAATAATGTCCATGGCATATCTCATCATGGAATGGAAAATAAAACAGAATGAAAACATAAATATAGCTATCTCCCTGGGGTGATACAAAACTGTCCATGGAAACTCGTCATGGAATAATAAAAACATAAAAACATGGGAGCAACATCAGCTCTGAGTAGATGGTATACCACTCTCCAAAATGTCAAGCATGGGGTTGACAGGTATGGCCGAGAGGTCTCCCTCAGCTATGTCATGTGGAAAGGTAGCTCGATGGCAATGGAGCATGTCCTGGATCTGGAGCTGATGAGGTGATCGTGGGCCAACGGGGAGGTCAAGGGCGTTGGGCACACTGGAGTGCAGAGGCTCGGTCCGAGGTAACTCCTCTCGAGCGAGGTAGGTCCATAGCAGCTCATGGAGGGTCCATAGCAGCTCATGGAGGGTCCACAAGATCCACTATATCGGTCTCCTCCACCTCCTGGGTCCGGAAGAAACTGGTGATGGTTGGCTGCGGAGGGAGGGGGCGGGGTGGCTGGGGCCTGTGTCTCAAGAAGGTGTCCCTGTGGCTGCGAAGCTCAAGCAGGAAGAGGCCCAGGCAACGCTGGTCCTGGAAGTCAATGATCCTGGAGAGTGGACCGAATCCCTCATGAAATAGACAGTGAAACCTCCCGCGAATCTCATAGTATACTGGGCAGCGGCATATGTAATGCTCCTCCGTCTCAACCTCTATGTGGCATAGTCGACAGATCCTCTCCTCTTTGGGTGTCCGTACGCGCTTCCCGGCCCACTCAGCTCTACCTGTCTCCACTCTGAGGCGGTGGGAAGAAACCCGCATCTGGCCAATCACAATCCGCATGGCATGGGACATGTGAACACTTAAGTAGCCCGGTTGTTGCTGGATGAATCCATCCTCAGTGAGTGTGAGGAAGTGGTCTCTGTAAAAGTGCATCTTCGTGGTGGGGAGCTCCGGGGGTGTGATCCATGTGCAATGTGTGTAGAGGCTAAGAAGATCTGACCGGATAACCCGGTTGGTATCCTCGTGAGACAGCCAGAAAAAAGGGGGGTAGGCGGTCCATGTAGAGCCCATATACTGAGAACCAAGTGGAAACTAGTGCATACCATACTCCAAAGTGCCCCTCAAGTGCTAGCTATCTGGAGGACTCCAGGGCAAGCCTCGGGTACCCATGGGGATCCATGTGATTGATGCGATGAAGGTATGTGACTGTCTGGAAGAGTGCCTCCACTACCATCGGGGCTGTAGCAAACTCTGCTTGGATAATCTGGTGTGGGAATGATGGGGATCATACGGGAGAATATCATGACCTGGGGCCTCTCAAGTCGCTGCTGCCAATCCTCATCAGATAAATCTGGCCCCCAGAAAGCTGCTCCATACATCAAGGCTGGTGTGACGAGGGTGTCAAAAATCCAACCCTTCATCCTGGGCTCCTGGAAATGTGCCTGGAAGCACTGCCGCTCAAGTAAGCTCAAGGTTGCATATCCCCGCGTCACTCTGGCATGTGCTACGGGAAGCATGGTAAAGCGTGGGACACTGAAAGTGACACCAAGGTAGACATAGGATGAGACAATCTCCAGAGGATCCCCTCTATATGTGAAGCTCAATCTAGATTTGACGGGGCGAGAGGTATTGAAGACCATTACCTTGGTTTTACCAAGGTTAATAGAGAGGTCTTGCGCTGAGTGCAAAAGTCATTTAAGGCATCCAACTGTCTCTGAAGCCCTTCGATTGAGTCTGAGAGGAGGACGATGTCATTTGCATAAAGTAGTATGGGGATCAATATGCCTGCCAATGTGGGACCAGCCCACCTAATCCATCAATGAAGCTTGAGATCTCATCAATGTAGAGGCCGAAAAGAGTGGGTGATAGAGGGCAGCCCTGTTTCACCCCAAAGGTGCTGGAAATCTCATGTGATGTACCTCCTGGCAATATCACTCGTTCGGTGACAGACTCATGGAGGGCGATGATGCTCCAAACCATGTCAGATGGGACTCCGATCTCCTGTAGACGGTGTAAGAGGTGGGCTCGGGGTACAGTATCAAAAGCTTTGCGGAAATCCACAAAGCAGCAGTAAATCCTTTGGTGTCGTGCTCTACCCTCCTCGATGATGGTGGCAGGGAGGGTGAAGATGTGGTCAAGGTTAGAGTAGCTCCTCCGAAAGCCAGCCTATCCTAAGGCTCTGCATCCTTGGCTCTCTGTCTGCAAATGAAGTGAGCTCCGCCTCTAGCAGTAAATCCTTTGGTGTCGTGCTCTACCCTCCTCGATGATGGTGGCAGGGAGGGTGAAGATGTGGTCAAGGTTAGAGTAGCTCCTCCGAAAGCCAGCCTATCCTAAGGCTCTGCATCCTTGGCTCTCTGTTTGCAAATGAACTGAGCTCCGCCTCTAGCACTGATCCATAGAGTTTGGCCAATGTGTGGCCAATCATGATTGTCATGTAGTTATTAGGATCAAGTGGATCTCCGGCTTTGAGGATGGGGGTGATGGTGTTGGTGGACCACGAGGGTGGAAATCCTTCACAAAGGGCTCTATTGAACATGTAGGCTAGTAGGGGCGCTAGGGTATCATGGCCTTGAGGACCATGCCCTTTGTGAAGAAGGTGGAGGTGGTGGGGCGGGGGTTTGGTGGTGGGGATAGGGGTGGCTGATGGGGGATATGATAGAGGGAGCGTGCATAGGAGTGCCATGTGTTTGGGCAGGTGATAGGTCTGGGAGGGTGATGTTCTCAGAGTTTCCCCCATGCCTCTTTGTAGTTCGGCCCTAAGAAAAGTCGGTATAACTCATCCTCTTTTCGAGCATAGAACTCCCTTTTCTTGCGCTGGGTGAGCCGTGGAGAAATTCGTTACGCTTGGTGCTTTGTGATTTGCCCAATCCGTACCTCATGCTTAAGACGGGAGCGTGTGGCCTGACATTCGTCATCATACCAACATGGAACCGCAAGGTGGCTTGGCAGTAGACCGCCGCGTGCAGATGAAATAAGCTGTGGCGGATGTGTGGAGTATGGTGGTGAGTTGTGTTGTGAGGGTGGAAAGGGGGACAATAGGTTCCACATCCTGGAGTTGGCGGTAGATGTGGTTGGAGTAAACAGGGTCAAGCTCATGGATCAAAGAGGACCTGAGTGTAATGTGAGATGGGGGGGTGGTGGAGGGATGGGTGGTGTGCAGGTAAGAGTGAAAGAGAGGTAGGCACGGTCAGCTTCAAAAGGGGGTGGCGGAATGGAGAAGTCGGGGATAAGGTGTGCCAAAGTTGGAGATCCCATAAGGTAGTCCACAGTGCTAGTACCTCCTAAGCGAGGGAAGGAGGTGAGGGCGCTGGAGGAGGGCCATCGGGACATCACGTTATAAATAACGAGATCATGTGCAACTCCCTGCTCTAAGAAATATCTCCCGGACACTGTGACCTCCTCACGGTCCTGTGATGATCGTTGTAGCCCTGTGTCAGTGATGTCCAGCTCCTGTAGTCTGATAGGGTCGTCTAGATCGAGTAGTGGGACCTGCTGACTTCCCGTCGTCATGGCGTTGAAATCCCCAGGCAGGAGGACTTCCCCCAACTGTGAGAACTCCATGATATCCTCATATAATGGTAAGTACGGTGACTGGCCATGCTGTGCGGCATAAGGGGAGTGGCGTGGTGCAAAATAAGAGAGAGAGAGAGAGAGAGAGAGAGAGAGAGAGAGAGAGAGAGAGAGAGAGAGATAGAGAGAGCTCTTCCCTCTTGTCCATCACACAAATTTGAGAGGCCTCTCTTCTCTTCCTTATGCCTCAACATCGGCCATCAATCTTCCTCGTTATAGAACATCGAGAAGAGTTGAATGGGTTGGAGCCTAGTGGAGGAACTACATGACAAATCCTCTCTTGTCAACCATGCTATTTTTATAAAGATTTCTTTCTATCAAGGACCTCTAACAAAACTTTGAAGCCAAAAAAAGTAGGAGAGAATCTCATGAACAAGTTAATGAATACTCACCAAAAGAGCTTTTCTGTGCCATATATTATATTCACTCTAATAACAGTTATTTTTTTCAATGAATTGATTACTCATTACTATCTGTTCACTCTATAGTACTAATTAAATTCACTTCAATGCAGTTCATTAATTTATTGAGCTTTTATCAAGGTTGAACCTTAGCTGAACCTTAGCTCTAAGAGAGAGACTCCTTGCTTTGCCTCTTGCATAGTAGAAAACAAAGCGAAAATCATTTCACACGACCCTCCTCCCACCCCCCGCCCAGCCAATCCCCCCCACCACCTCTCATGCAGTGGAGATTCATAGAGAGGTCGAAGCTTGGAGGACATAAGAGGGAGGGAGACAACTTTGGCACATGAGAATGTCATACAAGCTCAACAAGACGCAAGAAAGACAAGCAGATCAAACATTAGCGGGGAGAGAGAGAGAGAGAGAGAGAGAGAGAGAGAGAGAGAGAGACCTCCCTATTGTGCATGCATGCCACATATATTAAAGAGGGGATATGTTATTATCATCATCATCATGACACAAATCTCCCGTGTAAAGGTCAAAAACCTTAACACCCAAGAAACACCTAAGGTCTAATAAATTTTTAATGTACAAATAAACTAATTAATCCCCAAAAAACGATGTTGGCTAGGCTAAAAAAGTTTATTGTGTAAAAATATTTTACCCGATGAACCGAGCGCGCGCGCTCTCTGAGTATCAGGCGATGATGCGGGGGTAAGGCTCACTTTCTCTCTCTGCAAACCATGCACCGGAGCAACACCACACGGATGACCCATTTTCTATGCAGTTAGGGTTTCCAATTAGGGGAAAGTCATTACCAGTGGGGGCCTACAGAGGAGGCGGAGGCAAGGGCCATGCAGGTTTATACAGTAGAGGACCTCTGTAATTGGCGCAATTATGCAGTGCTTGCAGCGAAGTATGATCTGCATAGGCAGCATACAGGGCAAATTTGACCTTAGTTTTTTATATATTAAAATTCTGATTATGCACTCTCATCATTTTCAATATAGTATGCATGTTTGTACGGGACCATGATGCTTCAATGTTGCAGCAGAAGCTTGAAGGCCATCGCTGGAAGGGGGATCACTGCATTCAGGACTCGTTGCCTACATGCTGCTTCTTCTGCTACCTCTGAATCGCAGGCGCACCCCCAATCTCGTACTGCTAGCTTCGGTAAGCTCTCCCAAACACAGAGAAGCTCCGTACAGTATTGGGTTTCCATAGCCCTAGAAATTAGCCTTTTTTTCCCCCTTAAACTTTTGTGAACACAGGGTTCAGAGAAGTTCCAGAAGAGGAGAAAGAAAGACTCGTTGGGGATGTGTTCAAAAGTGTGGCTTCCAATTATGATGTCATGAATGACATAATGAGTGTGGGGTTACATCGCCTTTGGAAAGACAGGTTAGGCCGTGTATACTTGTTAACAGATATAGGCCAGGAGAAAGTTTGTAAAATCTTCTGAATTTATAACCTCTGAATCCCTGGAGATTCAGAGAGAAACCAATTGATCAACCTTGGGTGTAAGCTTTGGTTAAACATGCCTTTGGAGAGAATTTTGTTGAGTTGATCAATCGTTCGTTTAGAGGATTTGATTCACTATGTTTCACAAGATCTAGAATGGATTGTGGATTTTCATGAGTTTGCGAGAGGAATAGGATTATTTTGAAGTTGCTAATCAAGTGGAAAATTCTTACTGAAGATGATCGCTCTTAGAATCTTTGGTTAGCCCCTTGACTTTTTTGTTTGTTTCTGCTTCAAGAAGGGGGTGGGGATTATGTTATGGCCTTAAAGGTCATAACATGGTTGGTGTGTATTTTGAGGCTAGGCTTATATCTAAGGTGGCCGAGATGGATGTGTAGGAAACAAGTGAGTTTTGGGCGCTTATCGGCAAGAGTTAATGTGAAAAGCTGTAATTAATTATATTTATTAATAAGTGTCTTTTCTTGCTTTATCACTAGCCAAAGCCTATATAGGCTCATAAGTGCACATCCCCACTAGGGAGGACTCTCTAGGGGATCAAGACCCAAGGCCTAGGCGATGGCTCTAGCCACACTTTGGTTGGTGGGATGTGCATCTGTCATCCTCTAAGTTCCCAACATATTCTCTTTTAGCAAAAGAGGAGACTCACAACAAATTCTTCTTTATTCTAGGAACATACAATACATTTGTAGTGCATAGATTCGAACCATCGGCGCTTGTGAGTATAATCTCATCAATGCCTTGGACTAGATTGTTTGCACTGTGACTTTCTTGCCATCTGGGGTAGCGCTTATTGAAATGAACGAATCCATCTTAGAGGTAATGTGATTGGAGGTGTAACATGCGGAAGCTTCGGGAGAGATCGGTAACTTCAATGCTCAAAAATCAGCACACTTTTCACGACGGAACTAACGCACAAAACTGAATGAAGATGTGCAGAAAATAGAGAGAGAGAGGGGGAGAGGAAAGGACACAGTATTGGGTCCCAAATACCCTCTGTAGGGCCCCCACCACGGATGGTGTATTTGCTTTATTAGAATGATGTAAATCTGAAAAGAAAATACAAAAATCTTGACCTTTCTTGGCTGAGAAATCTTTGCCCTTGACCTGCAGTCCTTCACCCCTTTGCGTTAGCAACTTCTTGGCTGTCCTGGCCCTTGTTTGCTTGAGCACTTTGTGAATTATGAGTTAACACAATGACTTGTGGGCTCACCTATTTATACTCCCAATACATAAAAAGCTGTGCTTTTCTTCATGGCTGGCTGGGCATCATGCGCCTGAATCTCTAGGGGCTGGGCACTGAATCCCCTCTGTTTTGAGGGCTGGGCAGCCTATGTGGGCTGCCCCACACTTGCCCTACAGCCATCATAACACTAGATGTCCTGTCGGCTGCCCTTGGCATGCCCCTAGGGCTGTCCTACAGCCTCTCCATGGCTGGTGGGTTCAGCCAGGGCCTTCCTGGCCCTCATGGGGGTGGTTTTACCCTATCCCCATGCCCTCACAATGACTTGGGGTAGCCCTATGGGCTGGCCCCTCTTCCTAAAAGCAAAACCTAACTATCTACACAATGATCGGGCATCCGGTACCATACCAGATACACAGAATCACTGGCATCATTCCAGAGGGACACTCACAGCGCGGACTGGCACTGTTTCATGTGCAGGATAGTGCACACCTGACCTTGGACTCCTGTGCAGGACAATGCACACCTGACCTCGGACGACTAAGATGGATCCCTGGCTGACTTGTCCCGGACTGGGCTCACATGGGACCAGTTTACCATCCCAGGTTCTGCACCTTCTGTACAGATATGTCTACGTGGCATCCAAGTGCGGGATGCACGTGACATCCCCTTATGCTTAACTTGACGGAAGCTGCATAGCCTCCAAATAATCCGTCAATAATGCCGGATAGTCTTCGAAAAACTCTTTGTCAAGCCATACCGCTTCGTGGGTCCCTCGGTCCTAAAACTTCGTGCGGAACTGTCTTTGTCTTCGGCTTGAGCCATTGTCACCATTTGGTCCATCTCCATTTCTGGAGCCACTTCTATGGGATTGTCGCTCTATAGAGCGGCCAGATTTGTGCCATGTTCACATGGGGCCAGGCTAGTGTCCCATGTGAAAGGGCCAGTTTTGTGGTGTCACATGGACGGGAGCCAGATTAGTGCCACCCGTATGCGACCAGTGCTGTGTCACATGGACAGGAACCAGTTTTTTGTCACCCGTGTGTGATTTGCTTCGTGCTGTATGGACGGGAGCCTGTTGGTGCCACCCGTGTATAGCCAAGATAGTGTCTTACCTATGGGACTGTCACTCCATAGGAAGACCAGGACATATTTATTTATATTTGTCGCGCCAGTTTTGTGCCCGACAGGAATCTCTTGTACAAGTTTCATGAAAGGGAGATTTCGTCCACTATTTGTGCACATGCATTTATGCCTGCATGCATAAACTTGTTTTTGCATGACTTGTTTGCGTGTGTCTGCTTGTTATGCCGTGCCAGTACACTGGATGGGGCCGCCCCCAGTGTACCGTGGAATGCTGTTTGCTGACTTGGTGGTGTGGCGTGTGAACAGGTGGTAAGTATTGTCATTTTGCCCTTATTAAAATGTAAAATCCATAAGCTAAAGTTAACTTTATAAGCTAATGTGTTCACACACATTTCAAACAAGGGCTGGACATTTCCTTTTGATGGTGCCCATAGTATTAAATTGAATCTAAGGTTTTATAACCTTTGATAAGGCTTTTGCATGGAACATTTATTGAAAATTCCCCACGTGGTGGGTTGGTGGTTTCTTTCTCTCCATCGCCTGCAGCCTACTCCCCATCGCCTGTATCCGCCTGAGGTTGCCCACACCTGAATTTTGCTGTGGTACCTACCTGCTGTACACGCCTGTTGGCTGCTGAATCTTCAGTACTTGCTGTCCACGGCTGTGCCAGCCCCTGGTGTACCTGCTGTCCACGGTTGTACCAGCCCTTGTGTACTTGCTGTCCATGCCTGTTGGCTGCTGAACTTGCAGTACTTGCTGTCCACGCCTATACCAGCCCCTGGTGTACCTGCTGTCCACGGCTGTACCAGCCCTTGTGTACCTGGTGTCTCCATGCCTGTTGGCTGTTGAACCTGGAGTACTTGCTGTCCACGCCTGTACCAGCCTCTGGTGTACTTGCTATCCACGATTGTACCAGCCCTTGTGTACTTGCTGTCCACGCCTGTTGGCTGCTGAATCTACAGTACCTGTTGTACCCGCCTATACCAGCCCTTGGTGTACTTACTGTACCTGTTGGCTGCCCCTGGTGTACCCCTCGTACCTGCTGGTTGTCCCTGGTGTACCTACTGTACCTGCTGGCTGCCTTGCTATACCTGTTGTACTTGCTGCTGCATGTACAGGTACCTAATTTGAGAAAGCTAGGCTTCGGAAGAGGCCAGGACGAGAGGGATCATATCCAAAGCTTTCTACTCGATATTATGGACCCTTCCAAGTGATTGACAAGATCAATGAAGTGTCCTTTAGGCTTGCTTTACCTAGCCATTGGAAGATTCACAATGCTTTTCATGTGAGTCTTTTGCGGAAGTATGTGGGGCCAGATCCACAGGAGCGTGTTTCACAAAAGATCCGCCAGAAGTTGATGAGCTTGAGGAGATCCTTCAGCCAAAGCAGATTGTATTTCACAAGGAGAGAAAGTTACCGCATGGGAAGCTTTCCAGGAGATACCTTGTGAAATTTAAAAATTATTTACCAATTGATGCAAAGTGGGTAGATGAGGATTATTTTGTTGACTACCCTCAGCTTCTACAGGCATATCTTGAGGCTTTTCAGTTGAGGTCAACTGTTTAGAAGCCCGAGGGGATGTCACCATTTGGTCCATCTCCATTTTTGGAGCCACTTCTATGGGATCGTCACTCCATAGAGCGGCCAGATTTGTGCCATGTTCACATGGGGCCAGGCCAGTGTCCCATGTGAAAGGGCCAGTTTTGTGGTGTCACATGGACGGGAGCCAGATCAGTGCCACTCGTGTGCAACCAGTGCTGCGTCACATGGACGGGAACCAGTTTCGTGTCACCCGTGTGTGATTTGCTTCATGCTGTATGGACGGGAGCCTGTTGGTGCCACCCGTGTATAGTCAGGATGGTGTCTTACCTATGGGATTGTCACTCCATAGGAAGACTAGGACATATTTATTTATATTTGTCACGCTAGTTTTGTGCCCGACAGGAACTTCTTGTACAAGTTTCATGAAAGGGAGATTTCGTCCACTATTTGTGCACATGCATTTATGCCTGCATGCATAAATTTGTTTTTGCATGACTTGTTTGCGTGTGTCTGCTTATTATGCCGTGCCAGTACACTGGACGGGGATGCCCCTAGGGTACCGTGGAATGCTGTTTGCTGACTTGGTGGTGTGGCGTGTGAACAGGTGGTAAGTATTGTCATTTTGCCCCTTTTAAAATGTAAAATCCATAAGCTATAGTTAAGTTTAATGTTTATAAGCTAATGTGTTTACACATTTAAAAGAAGGGCTGGACATTTCCTTTTGATGGTGCCCATAGTATTAAATTGAATCTAAGGTTTTATAACCTTTGATAAGGCTTTTGCATGGAACATTTATTGAAAATTCCCCATGTGGTGGGTTGGTGGTTTCTTTCTCTCCATCGCCTGCAACCTACTCCCCATTGCCTGGATCCGCATGAGGCTGCCCACGCCTGAATTTTGCTGTGGTACCTACCTGCTGTACACGCCTGTTGGCTGCTGAATCTGCAGTACTTGCTGTCCACACCTGTACCAGCCCCTGGTGTACCTGCTGTCCACGGCTGTACCAGCCCTTGTGCACTTGCTGTCCACGCCTGTTGGCTGCTGAACCTGCAGTACTTGCTGTCCACGCCTGTACCAGCCCCTGGTGTACCTGCTGTCCATGGCTGTACCAGCCCTTGTGTACTTGCTGTCCACGCCTGTTGGCTGCTGAACCTGCAGTACTTGCTGTCCACGCTTGTACCAGTCCCTGGTGTACTTGCTGTCCACGGCTGTACCAGCCCTTGTGTACTTGCTGTCCACGCCTGTTGGCTGCTGAATCTGCAGTACCTATTGTACCGGCCTGTACCAGCCCCTGGTGTACCTACTATACCTGTTGGCTGTCCCTGGTGTACCCACTGTACCTGCTGGTTGTCCCTGGTGTACCTGCTGTAAGTACAGGTACTTGGCTGGTTGTACTTGCACACTTGTGAAGTACCTAAAGTGCTTGATTGTACCTGCTACAAATAGTACTGGTTGTATCTGGAAGCAGTGGCCACCGTCTGGGCTGTCCGGATGTATATCATCGCACAATGTGCGCCTTTCCTGACTACTCGCTTAGCCTGCAAGTGGCTTATGAGCGGAAAGTTCGGAATTCCTGCCTCACACTTAATGGTCACTGGGGCGTTCGACACATTCTGATTGATGTGGAACGTGTGCTTGTCCCACTTAACATCATGAAGAAACTTGTGAAACCACTGAATGCCCAAAATTATGTCTGCTCCTACAAGAGGGGCAACCATAATCACGCACAAATTCTATGCCCTGAATAACTAACTTAGCACCTAGAGCTTCATACTCGACGCTCGTTGTCATGCCTGTGCTAAAACCCTCAACCTGTTTGTCCACCGAAGTCAAGATGAAACGGGCACGCCTAACGGCCTTCGTGACCACATCCTCCGTGCTGCCGTTGTCAAACAAGACGGCGACTCTCTGGCCACCTATGTAGCCAAAGGACTTGAGCAATTCGTTGCGCTCATACTCCTAATCATGGGCGCCCTTCTCCTTATCTTCGAGCTCCCGGCTAATAATTGCTCCAACTGAAGCACCGGGATTTGAAGAACTAGGGGCAGCCACTGGGGTCTGTGTGGGAGCTGAGCTCACCACGGAAGCTGTGTAGACAGTGGCGGCGGGCTTTGGAGGCTTCTTAGGACACTCCCGAGAAGTATGTCCTTTTGTACGACAAAAGAAACATCTACCCTCCTCCTTGTACTGAGAAAGCTCCTCAGCACTCAACTTGCACCTGTCTTGCCTGCCTCCGCTTTCTGGTCTGGAGTAAGCTTTGACGCATTGTTCGAGTTCTTGGAGCTAGAGGCTCCCGAGCTTTGTCCTGGGGAAGACCCCGTCTGGTTCTGGCTTTTGCCCCCCGAGGCAGGAGCCCTGGGAGAAGCCGGCTGGGAAGTCTTGGGCTTGCCACCATTATGTTTCATTTCTGCACTCTGCGCAAGCGAGAGTGCGTCCTCAAAGGTGGCTGGCCTAAACATACGCACCTCCCATTGGATTTGTGTGTCCAGGCCATACAAAAACTGCCCTTTCTTGTCCGTATCAGATAAGCCTAATTGCAGACATAAAGTCGAAATTCTATTGGCAAACTGAAGGACTGGTTGCGCGTTCTGACGCGCTCCCCTGAACTCGTCTTCGAGTCACTCAAGGTAGTGGGGCGGTAGAAACCGCTGCTTAATGTCGCGGACAAACTCGTCCCACACATAAGCTGCCATACCTGCTCTGGTGTGGGCATGAGCCCACTGAGTCCACCAAGAAATGGCCTCACTTTCCAAGTACCAATTGGCTAAGATCACTCTGTCAATATCTGTCTTTCTAACTGCGGCAAAGTAAGCTTCAAATTGATGCAACCATGAATAGAGAGTTGTGGGGTCGAGTTTACCATTATGCTTACTGAAATTCATTTTCTCGAGAAAATGATTTGAGGGCGCCACTGGTGTCAATCTGGCATCCAAAGCTTTGAGGTAACGCTCATGTTCCACGCTATGTCAGGAGTAGGGTTCTACCTCTGAGGGGGGATCTCGTATTCCCAATTGGTTGTACCAGACGTTGCGGGACTCAGGGGTAACAAGGTTGCCTTCACCTACAGCAAGGGCTCCCCAACTATTGGAGCGGTTGCGTACCACTGAAGGGAGAGAGTTAGGGTTTCATGTGGGAGACACACACAGAGAAGAAGGGAGAGAGAGAGAGAGAGACATGTGGGGATAAGTCAACTCACAGTATGAGTGTGTGACTCCCCTATCACACATGTACTAAGTGCACTATGTGTACTAGAGCAAATATACATGTGTGATAGGGGAGTCACACATTCATACTGTGAGTTAACTTATCCCCACATGTAGCAGATGCACATATCCTGTGTGCCCTTCAGGTATCTCATGACACCTTTCACTGCTTCCCAATGCTTCTTGCCAGGTTTGGCATGTATCTAGTAACCACTCCCACTGCAAATGCAATGTCCGGCCTGGTAGCAACCATGGCATACATGAGACTGCCACAAGCTGAAGCATACGGAATCTTGGCCATATCATCCCTGTCACTATCCGACTGTGGGCTGTCCATAGCACTAATTTCACATATGAAGGCAAAGGAGTACTAGTCTTCTTCCCCCCATCCATATTGAACCTCTGCAAAACTTTGCCAATGTATTCCTTCTGAGACAAATACAACACATGCTGATTTCTGTCCCGAAGTATCCGCATACCCAAAATGTGATTTGCATCACCCAAATCCTTTATGTCAAAGGTCTGATGCAACCTCTTCTTCAAGGCATCCATCTCTTTACGAGATTTCCCGGCAATCAACATATCATCAACATACAAGATGAGGAGAAGTACTCGGCTCTCCATGAAAAGTTCCAGAAGATTTTTCTTCGGGACAGTCTCCCTCCCTAGCTCCCCCCGTCCAGACCGGAGGACCACAAGATTGACCTCCTCCCAGGCGCGGAACCCCCGAGCAAGTTTCCGTATCGCCTTTCCAAGGCAATGGAATCAGAGTTGGACCGCCAACTCCAAGAATTGTTGCAATCTGGCTTCATCCGCCCGAGCGTGTCGCCATTTACAGCCTCGATCTTATTTGTCAAGAAGAAAGATGGGTCTTCTCGATTGTGTGTCGATTATCGTGCACTCAATAAGCTAACTATCAAGAGTAGATTCCCGATGCCTCGAATAGATTATATTCTCGAGAGGCTGAATGGAGCAAAGGTGTTCTCGAAACTTGATTTAAAGAGTGGGTACCACCAGGTGAGGATTGTGGAGGGGGATATCCCCAGGACAGCCTTCCGTACAGAACGGGCCCACTATGAATTTGTGGTCATCCCATTTGGCTTGACGAACGCCCCAGCTACATTTAACCGCATGATGATGCGTGTTTTCCGGGACTTGATTGGAAAGTGTGTGTTCATATTTTTGGACAACATACTGGTTTTTTCAACTACGGTTAAGCAGCATGACATTGATGTGGAGAAAGTCCTTAAGTTGCTGGAAAGCAACGAGCTCTATGTCATTGAAAAGAAGTCGGAATTTTATCTGTTCTAGGTGCATTACTTGGGATACATAATTAGTGCTGAAGGCATTCGATGTGAGGTGGGATTTCTATCCGAAGGGACATGGTGCCTTGAGGGTATGCTAGCCCACCCCCAATAGTTTGCCTCTATATGGGGAGGAGGTGCAAGGAGAGGCAAAGCACGGACCCATGGTAGGCACCTTAGGAACGCACTCACGCACCGGGTAGGCACGTTAGGCCTTCCCGGGTGCGGGCGAGGTTCCGTGGGTGCTAAGTGCCCCGGGGGGTGCTCTCCCCGCCTTGACGGTGATCGGTCCCTAACGTGCCTACCCGGTGCGTGAGTGCGTTCCTAAGGTGCCTACCATGGGTCCGTGCTTTGCCTCTCCTTGCACCTCCTCCTCATATAGAGGCAAACTATTGGGGGCGGGCTAGCATACCCTCAAGGCACCATTTCCCTTCGGATAGAAATCCCACCTCACATTCGACTTGATCCGGCTAAAGTGACCGAGATTGTCAATTGGAAAATACCTCACACAGCCTATGACATCAGATCCTTTGTGGGTATATGCCAGGCATACTCCACCCACATAGACAAGTTTTCTGATCTCTCAACGGATCTTACCGATCTGCTAAAGGGTGTGACGACAAGAAGGCAAAAGATTCGAATTACTCCACGAGCGTTGGAGGCATTCAAGAACCTCAAGGTGGCTTTGTTAGAAGCACCTTGTTTAGCACTTGCCTCGTGGGACGAGCCATTTCAGGTGATCACCGATGCGAGTAACATCGCAATTGGAGGTGTTACAACAGAATGGTCATCAAGTAGCTTACATGTCTCGTAAGTTACTGCCCGCAGAGAAACTTTACTCAGTCTACGATCGTGAACTCCTAGCAGTTATACAGGCCTTGAAACATTGGAAACATTTTCTTTATGGCCGTGACTTTGAGATTCGCACGACCATCAGGCATTACCCTAGATTTAGACAATGCCAAGTGCACAGTGGAGTGATCGACAACATTGCTGGAGCCAAATATTCCAACAATTCGGTGGTATGATTGAGTATCTTCCAGGAAAGGCCAATCCAATGGCCGATGCTTTGAGCAGGAAGAGACAAGTGACTTCGATTTAGACCATTAGACTCGATCTTGTTGGTACAGGACTCGATGACATGAAGCACACGTATGCGGATTCCGAGGAATTCAGTACAAAGTGGGAACAGGCATTGGATGCCACAGGACCATGCCACTTTCTGATACGCGATGGTTGGCTTTTCTACAAAGGCCGACTGTGTGTCATGAAGTTACTCGGGACAGCTCTTCTCCATGATGCTGTCACCAGCCTGGACATTTCCTAGTATGAAAGGGGTCTGGTGGACTCCAAGATGTCTGAATATTTGGAAAGTACAAGCTTTGGGAATGGGGGATTATCCTAGAATACAAAGGACCACACTCCTAAAATTTAGGAGAGTTGCTATTTTTGGCCCGACTCCGATGGAAATTCTGTTCGCGTCATTACATCTGGAATTGAGCAGATACCAAGAGTTGGCAAAGTGGCTATGACAGAATGTCTACCAGTTGGGATATTTTTAGAGATAAAGTTTATGAAAGGACCCATCTCTTAGATTGGGACATGTGGCAAGAAAGTGGACCCAAGTGAGACAAGTGGCCTGACACTTGTTAGAAAGTGGATCAAAGTGAGACAAGTGGCCTCACACTTGTCACTTCAGCTATTGTGTGGCTCTCCACTTGTCATTGTAGCCTTCTCTTGCCATTTTAGCTCATGGGAGGCCCAAATCTATAAATTGGAGCCCTCTCTCTTCATTAATGGAGGCACTCTTGCTGCACACTAGCCTCTACCACCGTTACAGGCTGCCCTAATGATGGCTACTCTCTTTCTCTCTCTCTTGAAGGCTGCCCATGAAGAATACCGGCTGTTGGGGACTGTTTTGGAGGCTTCCATCGCGAAGAAATACTGAAGGCAAGGGTATTTAATAATTTATTATGATTTCTAACCTTTGTACTTGTTGTACCAGTCCTTGTACCGGCTGTATCAACTTTTGTACTTACTGTACCTACCACCGTACCAGCTGTACCAACCATTGTACCAGTTGTACCTACTATACCGGCTAAATGGAGAGTTGTACTTGCTGTACCAGCTCTATTGCATGAAGACCCGTGGTTTTTGGGGAAGAATCAGTACCCACACGGAGGTATATGGATTATGTTGTTGGCTTTTTTCTACAGCCTATGTTCCGGCTTGGTAGCCTCGTGTTGGGCTGTGTTATATCATTTGTATATGGATAATCCGGCATCTCCCGTGGGGAGAGTAAGGCCCTCAAAGCTTGTACATGATATTATTCTCCTTGGGTAATAAAATACTCCAAGGGGGGGGGTCGGCCCATTCCAGCCTCTATGTGGTGTCACATGTGCAAGATCCATTTTCAGCATTTGTGGATGTTTTGTCCAGCTTTTATGTTTTATGCAAAGTGATGATGGATATGTGTTAAGGTTGTGGCCATGTTTAAGTGTTTTGATATGCATTGATGGTATCAACAAGTGTGTCAAAGGCCATAGTCCCCCGGGCACCCGCCACGAGTTACAGATGCCCATGACGCCATTACTGGTGGTCATAAGGGCATGAACTCGACTCTGGAGAAATTGGAACGGCAATATTATTGGCCAAAGATGAGGCGAGATGTGTTTACATATGTACAACGCTGTGACATTTGTCAAAAGGTGAAAGCTAGTGGAAAGAAGATAGGGTTGTTACAGCCCTTGCCAATTCCTGAGGGTCCTTTCCAAAATATTTCAATGGACTTTGTCACGAATCTGTCTCCCAGTCCGCGTAAGCGTAATACGCAGTGCTTAACTATTGTTGATAGATTTAGCAAGTTTGTTATGCTTATTCCTTGCAAGGCCAATGTGACCGCCGAGGATGTTGCTCAATTGTTCATTCGACATTGGTACCCGATTTGCGGGATTCCTAGGACCATAGTGTCAAACCGAGATACCAAGTTTACCAGTCATTTTTGGAGGGCATTGTTTGATAACTTTGGTACTAAATTGAATTTTTCTAGTGCATTCTACCCACAGACGGACGGCTAGACAGAGATATACAACCAGTTGGCCTTTGATGTGCTGAAGTGTTATGTCCACAATCGGCAAAGTAAGTGGGAATCTTATTTGCCTTTAGTTCAAGCTGTTTTGAATGATTCTTTTTCTTCAGCTATTGGCAAGACTCCATATGAGGCAACGTTTGTAAGACCTTTCCAATCGTTTTTGACCCGTCTTCAGTACCTGAAGCGAACAGAGTGACGGAGTCTTACCAGGAGATTTTAGAATCAGTAAAAGACAGATTGGCTAAAGTGCAAGATGCCTACACTCGACAGGCTAATAAAGACCGAAGGGATATGAAGTTCTCGGAAGGGGATTGGATTTATCTTCGGATTATGAAGCAAAGGTTGAAACAGGTGGGCAAGTGATGCCCAAAGTTGTCTTTCAGGAGCTTCGGACCTTTTCCCATCCAGAAGAAGATTAATGAGGTGTCTATGCAGTTAAAGCTACCTCCAAGCTGCACGATGTGTTTCACGTCAATTGGTTAAAGCCATATGCAGGTCCTATTCCTTCAGAAGTTAAAGACGAGGTGGAACCAGATATTGTTGATGAAGCAGAAGTTATGGTTCCAGAACAAATCCTTTTGCACCGTTTCAAGCATGGCTGTGACCGCTCCCTACTGGAGGCCTACAGATCGGAAGACAATATACACATATTTAG
Organism: Cibotium barometz; assembly: GCF_041138505.1. Classification (NCBI taxonomy): domain Eukaryota; kingdom Viridiplantae; phylum Streptophyta; class Polypodiopsida; order Cyatheales; family Cibotiaceae; genus Cibotium; species Cibotium barometz. The sequence continues at coordinate 14,262,862 of NC_141104.1, read as the reverse complement.
AACACTTAATTTAACTGTTATTAAACAATGGAAATAACATCAGCAACACAAATACTGGAAATACTAAAAATACAAATGACACCAGTACTGGGGCCGGAAAGGGCCGCCCCCCCTCCTCCCCCCCTCAGTACTTTTTTGTATTTCTTGGAGTATTTATATTTGTACAAGTGTCACGGGCCTGACAAGCTAGATTTCTCCACAAGGGAGTGAAAACAACCAAAAAGAACTGGTTCAAGTCGATGAAGAGGTGTTGGGCAGAGTAGCCCCAAATCACAGGCTCATTCCCACCTTCACTGGGTGGACACCTGCCTTTCACTGGTCTTCCAAGACTGTGCACCAACAGGCACGCCCGTACTGATGCAAGCCAAGGAGTACACCGCAGAGGGAACGTGGCCTGGTTCTCCCCAATGAGCTTTGCTCCCAAATTCCCTGGTGAGTCTAACCTTCACTGGCTCCCAGAAGCTCTGAGAGCGCGGTTAACAACACCACACAGGGAAATATACTAACCACACCAGGAAGAATTTCCTGAACATGGTCAGCATATACATGCCATGCTCCTGCACAACACAACTTAAAGCATTTTTTGAATTTAAATTAGCAAATTTCAGATTTATTCAAATGAGAAAAAGAATAAGAGAGCACCTGGTACGATGAGTACAATCCAGATACAACCGGTACTATTTGTAGCAGGTACAATCAATCACTTTAGGTACTTCACAAGTGTGCAAGTACAACCAGCCAGGTACTATGCAGGTACCTGTACTTGCAGCAGGTACATCAGGTACACCTGGGCAGCCAGCAGGTACAGTAGGTACACCAGGGGCTTGTACAGGCGGGTACAACAGGTACTGCAGATTCAGCAGCCAACAGGCGTGGACAGCAAGTACACAAGGGCTGGTACAGCCGTGGACAGCAGGTACACCAGGGGCTGGTACAGGCGTGGACAGCAAGTACTGCAGGTTCAGCAGCCAACAGGCGTGGACAGCAAGTACACAAGGGCTGGTACAACCATGGACAGCAGGTACACCAGGGGCTGGTACAAGCATGGACAGCAAGTACTGCAGATTCAGCAGCCAACAGGCGTGTACAGCAGGTAGGTACCACAGCAAAATTCAGGCGTGGGCAGCCTCAGGCGGATACAGGCGATGGGGAGTAGGCTGCAGGCGATGGAGAGAAAGAAACCACCAACCCACCACGTGGGGAATTTTCAATAAATGTTTCATGCAAAAGCCTTATCAAAGGTTATAAAACCTTAGATTCAATTTAATACTATGAGCACCATCAAAAGGAAATGTCCAGCTCTTCTTTTAAATGTGTGTGAACACATTAGCTTATAAACATTAAATTTAACTATAGCTTATGGATTTTACATTTTAAAAGGGGCAAAATGACAATACTTACCACCTGTTCACACGCCATACCACCAAGTCAGCAAACAGCATTCCACGGTACACTGGGGGCATCCCCGTCCAGTGTACTGGCACGGCATAACAAGCAGACACACGCAAACAAGTCATACAAAAACAAATTTATGCATGCAGGCATAAATGCATGTGCACAAATAGTGGACGAAATCTCCCTTTCATGAAACTTGTACAAGAGGTTCCTGTCAGGCACAAAACTAGCGCGACAAATATAAATAAATATGTCATGGTCTTCCTATGGAATGACAGTCCCATAGGTAAGACACCATCCTGGCTATACACGGGTGGCACCAACAAGCTCCCGTCCATATAGCACAAAGCAAATCACACACGGGTGACACAAAACTGGTTCCCGTCCATGTGACGCAGCACTGGTCGCACACGGGTGGCACTGATCTGGCTCCCGTCCATGTGACACCACAAAATTGGTCCTTTCACATGGGACACTGGCCTGGCCCCATGTGAACATGGCACAAATCTAGCCGCTCTATGGAGTGACAATCCCATAGAAGTGGCTCCAGAAATGGAGATGGACCAAATGGTGACATCCCCCCGGGCTTCTAAACAGTTGACCTCAACTGAAAAGCCTCAAGATATGTCTGTAGAAGCTGAGGGTAGTCAGCAAAATAATCCTCATCTACCCACTTTGCATCAATTGGTAAATAATTTTTAAATTTCACAAGGTATCTCCTGGAAAGCTTCCCATGAACTTTCTCTCCTTGTTAAATACAATCTGCTCTGGCTGAAGGATCTCCTCAAGCTCATCAACTTCTGGCGGATCTTCTGTGACAGGCTCCTGTGGATCTAGCCTAACATACTTCCGCAAAAGACTCACATGAAAAGCATTGTGAATCTTCCAATGGCTGGGTAAAGCAAGCCTGAAGGACACTTCATTGATCTTGTCAATCACTTGGAAGGATCCATAATATCGAGTAGAAAGCTTTGGATATAATCCCTCTCGTCCTAGCCTCTTCTGAAGCCTAGCTTTCTCAAATTTCAGCAATACCCAATCACCTTCCTTGACTTGCATGTCTCTCCTATGCCTATCAGCAGCCCTTTTATGCTTATCTTGTGACCTTGCAATGGCTGTCCGCACCTGAGCAAAGGCTACATCCAAGTCACGCCATACTCATCAACTGCGAAAATCTCATCCTTTGTACGAAGGATGGGTGGCAAGACCACTCTGCCATAAATAATCTCAAACGGGGCCTTTCCCGTGGAGGCATGAACTGTGTTGTTGTAGGCAAACTCTACAAGTGGAAGATACTTCTCCCATGCAGTCTTTTGGTCAGCCACATAACACTTCAACAAATCGCCACCAACAGAGACTGTTCGGGGGATCTGGCAGGAGTTGATTCACACCCTGCGAGGACAGTATGACCGCATCCGGGGCGACTCGGATCAAGCGATCTTGCGGCGCCCCTTCCACACCACTTGGCGCAACGGCTCCTTCTATACTCTACACGCGGGTATCCCCGCTGGCACTACAGGCCACCTGTTTGGATTTTCCCCCCTCCTATTGTATGATATAGCCTCTCAGTTATTTGTACTGTTATTTGTACTTATTTGCACCTAGGGAGAGTCTCCCTAGCTGCCTTGATTGGCTCTCTACTCTGCCTTCTTATGAGCAGGAGAGGGGTTTTGTAGCCCAGTGGGCGTTTTTTTATAACTAATGAAAGGATCTTTTCTCGGAAAAAAAAAACACTTCAACAAATCCAACACGGCTGAAGTTGCAGCTTCACTTTGGCCATCCGTTTGGGGATGATAAGCTGATGAAAACTCAAGTTTAGTGTCCATATTATCAAATAAAGCTCTCCAGAAGAGGCTCGTAGTTATGGGATCTCTATCCCCAACAATGGACTTAGGCATACCATGATACTTGAAGATGTTAGCAAGAAAAAGCTTCACCATATGAACAACTTTAATGGTTTTCTTGACGGGCAAGAAGTGAGCTTGCTTGCTAAACCTGTCCACAATGGTCCAAATAGCATCATTCCCATGCTGGGATCTAGGCAAGTCCATAATAAAGTCCATAGTAATACTTTCCCATGGTTGCGAGGGAATAGCAATGGTTGAAGCAAACTTGGAGGCTTTTGCCTGTCAAATTTCACCTTTTGGCAAGTAAGACATGCACGCATGCTTGGCCAAAAGAATTATCTCTCAATCATGCGTGTAATAAGCATGATACCTCTATGACCAACATAAGGTGGAGCGTGACATTCCTCCATAATCTTTGGACGCATTTCCTTCACCACACATAAGCAGTTATCCTTCATAAGATAACCCTCTTTGATCACATAAGAGGCCTGCGAGTGACCAGCCATCAAATCAGTCCATATATGGCAAAAATCAGCATCCAAATGATACAAATCTCGCATGGCAGATAAGTCTCCATGAGAGGCCACTGAAACTGCAGCCACATGAGGCCTCTTGGATAATGCATCTGCCACTACATTTTTCTTTCCCGGAATATGTACAATCTGAATATGAAACATGGAAAGAAAGTTTGCCATTCTCATCTGCTTCTCCGAAAGCTTTGTTTGAGATAGAAAGTATCTCAAGCTTTGATGATCTGTTTTGACTACAAATTCAGTCCCAAGAAGATAATGTTTCCATATCTTTAAGGCATGAATTACAGCCAAGAGCTCTTTCTCATAGATATCCATATGAAGCTCGGCATCATGCAATCGACGGCTCTCATATGCAACTGCATGACCTTCTTGATTTAGGACAGCCCTTATATACAATCGCCACAAGCATCACATTCCACTATGAATGATCTTTGCAAGTCGGGAACAATCAATACGAGTCCACATATGATAGCATTCTTGAGTTGCAAGAAGGCATCCTGCTCCTTTGGAGTCCATTTAAAAGTGGCTTTCTTCTTTGTGAGATCATGTAGAGGGGTGGCTATCATAGCAAAATGCCTTATGAAACGCCTATAATATGAACATAATCCCAGAAAACTACGTACTTGATGTACATTTTGCAACTCTCGCCAATTCCGAATGGTTTCTATCTTGGCAGGATCCATTCTTACACTATCCTTGGATACAATGTGACCCAAATAATGTATCTCTGAAAGGAAGAACTCACTTTTCTTGGCATTAATGAAGAGTTTATGCTTCCGGAGCTCTTCAAACACTGTGGCCAAATGAGTCCTATGCTTCTGGTCATTCTTGGAGAAAACCAAGGTGTCATCAAAGAATACACCTGTGAATTTTCGATGGGGTCGGAATATCCTATCCATCATACGATTGAATGTGGCTGGGGCATTGGTGAGACCAAAAGGCATCACCAAAAATTCATGAAGGGAGAGAGTTAGGGTTTCATGTGGGAGACATACACAGAGAAGAAGGTAGAGAGAGAGAGAGAGAGACATGTGGGGATAAGTCAACTCACAGTATGAGTGTGTGACTCCCCTATCACACATGTATATTTGCTCTAGTACACATAGTGCACTTAGTACATTAAAAGTACTAAGTGTACTATGTACTATAAAACTTAAAGGCATTATGCCCACCCTTGTAGTGTGTACAAGCCCATAAGTTTTATAGTACATAGTACACTTAGTACTTTTAATGTACTAAGTGCACTATGTGTACTAGAGCAAATATACATGTGTGATAGGGAAGTCACACACTCATACACTGTGAGTTGACTTATCCCCACATGTCTCTCTCTCTCTCTCTCTCCCTTCTTCTCTGTGTATGTCTCCCACATGAAACCCTAACTCCCTCCTTTGCCTCTATATGTGAAACTCAGTGCTATGGACAGCCCACAGTCGGATAGTGACAGGGCTGATATCGCCAAGATTCCGTATGCTTCAGCTTGTGGCAGTCTCATGTATGCCATGGTTGCTACCAGGCCGGACATTGCATTTGCAGTGGGAGTGGTTACTATATACATGGCCAAACCTGGTAAGAAGCATTGGGAAGCAGTGAAAGGTGTCATGAGATACCTGAAGGGCACACAGGATATGTGCATCTGCTTTGGCAAACAGGATGCATTAGTGCATGGTTACACGGATTCGGATTATGCCGGTCATCCAGATAACCGGAAGTCTACTACCGGTTATGTGTTTACATTCACAGGAGGTGCTGTGTCATGGATATCCAGCTGTGTCATGGATATCCAGGATGCAGAAGTGCACTGCCTTATCTACTACAGAGGCCGAGTAAATTGCAGCCACAGAGGCTTGCAAGGAGGCATTATGGCTATCTCGGTTAGTGGTTGATTTGGGTTATACAAGGAATATTCCATTGTTGCATTGTGACAGTCAGAGTGCCATCCAGTTGGCAAAGAACCCTGTCTTTCATGCAAAGACGAAGCATGTGGATGTGAAATATCACTTCATCGGAGAGGTGATAGAGAACAAGCTGATTCAGCTTGTCAAGATTCACACGGATGACAACCCGGCTGATCTGTTGACAAAGAGTTTGCCTCCAGAGTGGTTTGCTCATTGCAGACACTTGATGGGCATTGGATGAGGCCAGTTTTAGCCTTGATATGGCCTTGTATATTATCATGTACATGCTGATTTTTCTTTTCCTTCATTTAAGGGCTCTTTGCCTTTAAGTGGGAGGTTGTTGGGGTAAAGGCATTATGCCCACCCTTGTAGTGTGTACAAGCCCATAAGTTTTATAGTACATAGTACACTTAGTACTTTTAATGTACTAAGTGCACTATGTGTACTAGAGCAAATATACATGTGTGATAGGGGAGTCACACACTCATACTGTGAGTTGACTTATCCCCACGTCTCTCTCTCTCTCTCTCCCTTCTTCTCTGTGTGTGTCTCCCACATGAAACCCTAACTCTCTCCCTTCAACCACGACATCACCTCAGGAGAACCTGTGCATCAACTATGCACTGATGTCACGCATCCAGGACTTGGAACCTACTCATATTGGGGAGGCACTTTACAAACCGACTTGGAATGAAATCAGACTTGGGAGCTGGTTCCTAGACCGACAAAGCTAAAGGTGATTAGTGTCAAATGGGTCTTACAGATCAAGTACAAATCGGATGGGACTGTGGATGAGCAAAAGGCTAGGCTTGTGGCCAAAGGCTATTCTTAGAAAGCTGGCGTGGATTTTGATGATACTTTTGCACGGACTGCTCGAAGGCAATTGCTACTGTTTTTTGTTTACATTCTCAATCGGTTTTCTACTACTGCTATTCCAGGGCAGACCCCCTTTCAGGCCTACCTAGGAAGAAAATCCTTGGTTTCACACATTTGGGTTTTTGGGTCAGATGCATTTTTACTTATACGTGATTTTTACTTATACGTGATGGTGACAGGGGAAAGCTGGACGCCAAGTCCAGGCACCATATTTTGGTTGGTTATAGCTCTGAATCCAAAGGTTATCGGCTCTGAATCCTACAACTTCGAAGATCATCATTAGCAGAGGTGTGGTGGTTGATGAGACTTCATCTTCCACTGCAGAGGGGGTTTCTTCATCACCAGGGGCTGATTCGACTCAGCCTCTCCTTGGTTCCTCGTTGGATTCTCCTTTTCCTCTTCCTTGACTTGAACCGGCACATCCTCCACCACCTTAGGAGGAGGAATCATCCACCAATGATTAGGAGGAGGAGATTTGGGTGGATGCTCCTGTTACATGCGGAAGCTCTGAGAGTCTTCTTTCAGCCCTAAACACCTCAAGCTGATGCAAAAATGCAGACAGAAGAGAGAGTAGAGAGAGAGAGATGGCTGGAAATTCAGTATCTTCATATGGTACAAAAAGGTACATAGGTACTTGCAGCCATGGGCTGCCTTCCATGAAAAGGTGGAAACACCCAAAACAGTTCTAAATCCTTGACCCACTCCGTAAGGGAGTGAATGACTCTAACTATGAGCTTTAGTGCCCTTATATAGGCCCTTGAAGTGACTAGAGAGCTGGCCGACTGCTGGTCGGCCAGCTGACTGGACATCATCATAATAAATGCAGCTCCCGACCTGCTCTCCATGCAGCCGACAGCAGCTTCCTGCACCTCTACGCAGACGACAGGTCATCCTTGTCCTTCTCCTAGTCCAACATGGTATGAGCTGATGTCGATGCAGCGCGGTGTGTGTGTGTGTGTGTGTGAGAGAGAGAGAGAGAGAGAGAGAGAGAGAGAGAGAGAGAGAGAGAGAATATTCAATTATTGTCTTGCAGACTAGTCTCAAAGCTTAGGCCCTTTCCTGGTATGCAACATCTGGATGTGGCTGGTGGTACAGGTATTTATCAACTATCAACATATGGCCTAGCATCTTGATGCTTAAAATACAGTATGAATGATCCATAACATTTACATTTTAAAAGCTTATTTTCTAAAAGAAGATGTTACATCAATACCGGATTGCTACTACTGGACCCGCATTGGGAGTTGCATCATATACTCACTGGATTTTCATGTTTTTTGGTGAATAGGTGATGTTGCATTTCGTGTTATAGACGCCATCCATTCATGTGAACGGATGGGCATGCCTGTAAAGTCCTCTGATATAGAGGCAGAAGATGATACCCGTGTCTATATCTGTGACATCAATCCAACTATGCTAAATGTTGGCAAACAAAGGGCCCAAGAAAGGGGTAAGAACTGAGTCGCACCTTATTCTTTGTGGTGTGTGATGTGCAGTGCTGGTAGTTTTAGGGAGTCTCAAACACATGTAAGCCTTCACTTATGTCCAGAAGCACTTTCTGCATTACATCTAATAAACTGATTTTGAAGGCTTGTGTCAAAGATAGTAAGTTAGTGAGTGGTATCTGGCTGCTCCTTGGGGAGCACTCTTCATAATGATTGGGAGATGCACGTGCGTGCACACACATATGTAGGCACGCATACACGCTCACAAGCATCTGGGCGCGCACATGCACACATGCATGCTTGCTCGCTTGCTCGTGCATGCATACACAGCAGGATCTCTCTCGAATGTAGTGTCTTTGTCATGCTCATCCTTTGACTTATAGAACTACACCAGCCTTTTCTGGAAAAAAGAGGAGAATCTTTAGTTTTTAATCTTTTTATCAATGTATAACAGGCTAGCAAGGCATAGCTTCCAATATACACTATATTGGTTCTTTTGCATCTCATCCCGCAGATTCTGGAAAGATCCCGTTTCTTCTGTGCAGTAGTCACAAGAATATTGTTTTCTTTTGAGGAGGTTTTTGATAAGCCTCTCTGCATGCACAAGTTAATTTTTATCATTTTCTATGTTTCTAGACTGAGCCCTACAATTGTTTTGTTGACAGGGCTTGGCAAAGCACACTCATTGGTGTGGGTTGAAGGGGATGCAGAAGCTCTAAGCTTCAGAGATGACTCCTTTGACGGCTATACTGTTGCATTTGGTATTAGGAATGTGACCCATATCGACAAGGCCTTGAAAGAGGCATATAGGTCAGATGTTTTCAAAATGTTACATCACTATATTTTTGTTTTTGGAATGTGATGCCACTCATGCAGCAGACCACATGCCTTTGACAGAGACTTGATCTTTACTTGTTTACTTGTCACAGAGTGTTACGACGTGGAGGCCACTTCCTGTGTTTGGAGCTTAGTCATGTAGAAAATCCAATTTTTAAGCAATTGTAAGTGCGATTGTGGCAAATGCCATATTACCAGATGTGAGTGTTTGAGTCCTTTGGATTGTTTGGCTTTCATATGTAGTCTGTCGTATATAAAGATTCTGTAAATTGGTCATTTTGTCATTTTTAAAGACAGTTTTGTACCTTCAAAAGGGTTTAATTTTGGAAGAAGTTTATGTTATTGTTTTCCTCGTGTTTTAGATGCTTTTCTTCTCTCCTTTGCTTGTTTTCAGAAAAAAAAAACCCCGAGCATACCTGAGTTACGAGTACCACAACAGGGTACCAACCTTTCAAATATTGCCAGCCAAGGCTTCTAACACATGAGCTGTTTGGCTGGTTGGAATGAACTTTGTTAGAACTGTGCATTGGAGAATAGTCGCAGTCTTTGATGTCATGGCAGCCAATATCTATACGCAAGGGTTAATGAAGCTTTTGAGGAGTTAGATTGCATGCTGTTGTCACACAGTTGCCATAGAGGAAGGTGGAGAGTGGTGGACATCCAACGTGTAGGTGTAGTGTCCACCATCACTAGATGATGTGAAATCCCTCTTGTGAGGGGCGTGTCCTCCAAGAGATCCACAGCCTCCCTTGTGGGAGTTAATGGGCTGAGGGCTCTAATCAGCAGGTTAATGCCTTGGCTGGAAACAAAAGAGTCCGTTTCTAAGGTCAGAAACCTCTGAAATGTTCCTAGCTAGAAACGTTTTCAAAATGCAAAAAGCCTCTGGCAAGAAACATTTTGCCTTCTCTTCAATTTCAAGATGGAAAAGTTTGCTGTTTTTTTTGTTTCCTTCACGCATGCTGGTTTCTTCATGCTTTCGCCTTCCTACTGCAGTGTGCAACCTCCTCCTTTGTCGTTGCTAATTAGTCATTCAAAATTTATTTAGCTTGTTTGTTAGAAATTCATTTGTTGTGGTTCGTGTGTGTGATTTGGTTACAGTGTTATTACATTAGGCACACTCTCCTCGAGGCATCAGAGCACCTTCATTGTATCACACTATCTCATCAGTGAATTGTTACCCTGTATGCCATGGCCAACAGTCAGTTCCGCAGTGATCGTTTAATCAGTCGAGCCGAGCATGCCACTTTCCAGGCTCGAGAGTAGAGGCAGCTGAGGTGCCCCATGCAGATGTGCTTCAGTCATTGTAAGAGCATGAGGCAGCTGAGGTGCCCCATGCAGATGTGCTTCAGTGATTGTTAGAGCATGAGGCAACTGAGGTGGCCCATGTGTGATATTTGTTGTTGACATCAGGCATGAACGTGTCCAGTAAACATTGTTTGATTTTCATTTTTCTCTGCTGCAAGGTCACTGCTTTTTAATTTCCCTGTGCATTGTTTTCTGTAATTTTATGACAACTAATCCATTTCTTTTTGTCCTTAACAGGTATGACTTCTACTCCTTTTCAGTCATTCCAAGCATTGGAGATCTTGTTGCTGGTGATCGAAGCTCTTACCAATACCTTGTTGAAAGCATTCGAAAGTTCCCTACACAGGTTCTGATTTTGATATTTTTCGGGAAAGATTAACAGGCCCAAAAGTCTTCTGTTTGTTTAAGTGGTCGTTGCCTAGCAAGCTGGTGGTTATTCTTATGGTTTCTTTAATTTTGGTTGGTCTAGGAAAGCTTTGCTCTTATGATCCAACAAGCCGGTTTTCAGAAGGTGGAGTATGAGAACCTTGTTGGTGGGGTTGTAGCCATTCACTCTGGCTATAAATTGTAGGCAGAAACATCTCGTGTTTCAGTGCCTTGTTAAAGCAATTATAATTTGAGACCCTGTTTGGGTTCAAATTTTGCCCAAGTACTTTTGTAAAATGAGTGTAGAAAAAACCACAGAATGGAGATGATCCACATAAATCAATTTGAGAAAAAAAAAGCCTTTTGCAAATTTAGTTCCTTACTTTCAATAAGAATTGGGAATATTGTTGATTTTTCCTTAAAATGCATAGAGCTACTTGTTTGCTACTTGAATCAATTTCAAAGGTCTTGTGTTTAATTGTTTACTAGGAGGTCCCTGAACTTTTTGAGGAAATGGCTCATTTACTTAAAATTTTTCTGTCACTTTAAAAGTTTCCCATCATTTCTTTTTTAAAATGGCTTCTTTTTTCCCAATTTATGAGAAAAAGTTTCCCAAAATTCTAGAAAGAGGGTAAGAAGATTTGATGGATTTTTAGGTAGAAGCTCATGAGGTAAAGGCTTGATGAACAAGGATTAGGCATTTGAAAAGGCAAAAGTTTTGATGAGATTTTAAGGCTTGCAAATAAGAGAGATTTGAATTATGGATTTTTGAAAGAGTTTATAAGCCTTATAATACTTTAGAGAGCAGAAAAAGCTTGACCTTGGCATAATACCTTATGGTAGTGTAAGCCTTTTAGAAGAAAAAAAACAAATTTCAAGTGCCAATGCAGTCAATAGATTGAAGGATTAAAAACAGAACTTAGCTCTTTTGTTCCTGGTTGTTTGACTCGAATTTATATTGAAGCTAAGCATGAGATTTTTGTTTAAAGGTGAAATTTTTTGTCATACTTCATTCCTTCCCATCAACTTGTGGTGGGTAGTCCATAGCATAAATCCTTCACTTGACAAGAGGCAAAAAAAGTTCACTTTAAGAGAGATTTAAAGTATGGATTGCAAATAAGAGAGATTTGAAGTATGGATTTCTCACTTTAAGAGAGTTTTTTAAGGCTTGCAAATAAGAGAGATTTGGCAGGTGGCTGATTAGCTTAAGAGTGAGTTTAGCAAAACCATTTTTGCCCATAAGAGGGTTTTTAACATGGTTTGCCATCTCCAAAATCACTTGCTTTGGAATTGATCATTGCTTAATTTCGTTGGTCTTTACCTTTAAATTGAAACCTTGAATCCTTTGATAAATTAATTAAAGCTCTCTATCACTCCAAGTCTTCCTTTCTTAGACCTATGCTCCAATACCATTGACACATGAGGATCTATTTATTAGGAAGAGAAATTAACATAAACCAAAATTATATACACATTAATAAAACCCATTGCTCAAAATATTCAACATAAACTAAAGTAATGGAGATAAATAACTGCACACAAGATTGGGTACAATCTACCCCCTGCCCCCGCAGTCTCTGTAACTAAGACCGTGCATTTATTTTTACAAAGGAGTGGCTTGTATGAATTCCACTTTTGCATGCATAAATTTTTGACTTGCATGCTTTACCTTTAAAAGTTCAAGCATGGCTCTTGCTTTTCCAAAAAGGAAAGATAACTATAACTTATTTTAGGCTTAGAAATTCAAACTTTGAATGTACAAGGGTATTAGTCAAGATGAAAGTTTACACTTAACTAAGGTAAACTAATGTGCACAAGCTCTTCTTTGCCATAGACACCCCCAAGATACCCAAAGATGTTGATACAGATGCAGAGGTGGACAAGTACAAAGAATCCTATGTGTGCAAAGCCTCACCTAAAAGAGACAAAATCAAAGAACTGCTATGCATGGAAGAACATGTAGATTACAAGTAGTTCTGCAAGTAGTTCTAGAAGCTATCTAGCACCCAAAAGATGATTCAAAGGGAGGATTAAACGTGTCGAATCTGGAGAGCTTTTAGTTTGGAAGTTGGCCCAAGCACGTCTGGTAAACTAGTTGTGAAATTCAATGTTGAAGTCTCCTAGTTCTTTATATTGTAGAAATTGGGGAAATGTTTTTATGAATGTTTGAGATTAACAATAAATGAACATGGTGGTAAAATCTTTTGTTTTGTTGGGGCAAATATTATTTCTACAACTTGACGGTTTTGCATATGAGTATATTTTTTAATAGAAGAGATGATCCACGGATTTCATATACATCAATTAATTAGAAATCATGTTGAATTAGTCCAGTGTAGTTTTTTTACAAAAGTAATATGTTGGATACTTTTAAGTTTTGTGAGCTCGTTAGATACCTATTAGTGTGAACTAATAGGTATCTACCTTGACTTATTATTAAGTTTTCTGAGCTCATTAGATACCTATTAGTGTGAAATTATTGGATGTCTAGCTTGACTTATGTGAAAACTTCTTCTAAAGACATATCATATACAACCATTATTCACACATCACAAGCTACTACCTCATTCCAATATAGTGGAATATCAAGAGGGCTCTTAAAATCTCTTCTCCATGCTGTTTATTCCTCTTAACTACCCCACTTCATTAAGAGGTGTAAAGTCTCTTGTGTAATCCAATGATCCAATAAGTACTATCATCCCACATACCTACTTGAAGGCCATTGAACCATTTTCCATGTCATGCGCTCGAGTTAATGTCCATTATTGTCTTGCTTTAATGCTACTACACACGTGTCTTGGCAAACAAATTTTTAGCTTTGTTGTTTGATTAATCACTTTGTTATTGTCCAAATATACTAGCATCGTTCTCTCTTTGTAATTATCTTTCTCTTCAAATTCTCTCCATGCCCATTCTCTCTTTGCAAATCTCTTTCTCTTCCAATTCTCTTCTTAAAGCACTTTCTCTCATGCATGACACAAAAACAAATTGATGTATATTTGCATGCTTTTACATAAAGATGAATATTGTTCATAGTTAAATCAATTTAGATACTCAATAAAGTGTTGTTAGATTGTAGCTTATAATGGATTTAAAAACCTAATATTGGAGTGATAACACATTTATGAAAACTAAATCTTCAAATTTCTTAGTGTTTTTCATATTAAACTAAATTGGAAATATAACAATAATTTAAGAAAAAGGTTTGACATCATTAGTGACTTTGATTCTTCAAAATAGAGACTTTGATTCTTGGAAAAAGTTAACCATAATGATATTGGAAAAAAAGGTTGACATCATTAGTGACTTTGATTCTTCAAAGGAATGCTTATATATAGCAATAGATATTTTAATGCTTATTATTATGTAACAATTTTCTATACTTGCTTGTTCAAATTCGACACAATTGAATTGAATATTCTATTGTACACTTGTTCAACAGTTGTTCAATTGAATTCAAATGTACATGGAAAAATGTGATTAATACTTGTTCAATTCAATTGCACATGGAAGAATGTGATTAAAAGTGATTAAAGCGGCAATAATTCAATTGTGAACTCTCTCTCTCTCTCTCTCTCTCTCTCTCTCTCTCTCTCTCTCTCTCTCTCTCTCTCTCTCTCTCTCTCTCTCTCTCTCTCTCTCAATACTTGTTCAATTTAGATACTCAATAAAGTGTTGTTAGATTGTAGCTTATAATGGATTTAAAAACCTAATATTGGAGTGATAAGAACACACATTTATGGAAACTAAATCTTCAAATTTCTTAGTGTTTTCCATATTAAACTAAATTGGATATACAACCATAATTTAAGAAAAAGGTTTGACATCATTAGTGACTTTGATTCTTCAAAATAGAGACTTTGATTCTTGGAAAAAGTTAACATCATTAGTGACTTTGATTCAAATTTCTTAGTGTTTTCCATATTAAACTAATTTGGATATACAACCATAATTTAAGAAAAAGGTTTGACATCATTAGTGACTTTGATTCTTCAAAATGGAGACTTTGATTCTTGGAAAAAGTTAACCATAATGTTATTGGAAAAAAAGGTTGACATCATTAGTGACTTTGATTCTTCAAAGGAATGCTTATATATAGTAATAGACATTTTAATGCTTATTATTAAAAGGATGCAAAAAATTTATATACTTATTCAATATTTGTTCAATTGCACTCAATTCGACACAATTGAATTGAATATTCTATTGTACACTTGTTCATCAACAGTTGTTCAATTGAATTCAAATGTACATGGAAAAGTGTGATTAATACTTGTCAATTCAATTGCACATGGAAGAATGTGATTAAAAGTGATTAAAGCGGCAATAATTCAATTGTGAACTCTCTCTCTCTCTCTCTCTCTCTCTCTCTCTCTCTCTCTCTCTCTCTCTCTCTCTCTCTCTCTCTCTCTCTCTCTCTCTCTCTCTCTCTCTCTCTCTCTCTCTCTCTTACTTGTTCAATTTTGATACTCAATAAAGTGTTGTTAGATTGTAGCTTATAATGGATTTAAAAACCTAATATTAGAGTGATAAGAACACACATTTATGAAAACTAAATCTTCAAATTTCTTAGTGTTTTCCATATTAAACTAAATTGGAAATACAACCATAATTTAAGAAAAATGTTTGACATCATTAGTGACTTTGATTCTTCAAAATGGAGACTTTGATTCTTGGAAAAAGTTAACCATAATGTTATTGGAAAAAAAGGTTGACATCATTAGTGACTTTGATTCTTCAAAGGAATGCTTATATATAGCAATAGATATTTTAATGCTTATTATTAAAAGGATGCAAAAATTTTCTATACTTGTTCAATATTTGTTCAATTGCACTCAATTCGACACAATTGAATTGAATATTTTATTGTACACTTGTTCAACAGTTGTTCAATTGAATTAATGTACATGGAAAAATGTGATTAATACTTGTTCAATTCACTTGCACATGGAAGAATGTGATTAAAAGTGATTAAAGCAGCAATAATTCAATTGTCTCTCTCTCTCTCTCTCTCTCTCTCTCTCTCTCTCTCTCTCTCTCTCTCTCTCTCTCTCTCTCTCTCTCTCTCTCTCTCTCTCAAATGTCATTTTACATAAAAGTTATTCTACATGAGCACTATTTTGCATAAATGTCATTTTGCATGAATACTCTTCCATTGAACACTATTTCACATAAACACCTTCCATTACAAGTACTTTTCTCTTGCACAAATTTCATTTTGCATGAATACTCTTCAATTGAACACTATTTCAAATAAACATCTTCCATTACAAGTACTTTTCACTTGCACATAACTGTCATTTTGCATTGAATACTCTTCCATTGAACACTATTTCACACAAACACCTTCTATCACAAGTACTTTTCACTCGCACCATAAATGTTGTTCTGCATCATGAACACTCTTCCATTGAACACTATTTCACACAAACACCTTCCATCACAAGTACTTTTCACTCACCAACTTCACTTCACCCCACTCCTTTCACCCATTACATTTGAACCTCTTGAAGGTTCTCCATAACTAGGTGGTCCAAAATTCTTAAACACTATTTCACACAAACACATTCCATCACAAGTACTTTTCACTCACCAACTTCACCTTCACTCCACTTCATTCACCCATTACATTTGAAACTCTTGAAGATTCTCCATAACTAGGTGGTCCAAAATTCTTGAACACTATTCCACACAAACACCTTCCATCACAAGTACTTTTCACTCACCAACTTCACTTTCACCCCACTACATTTGAACCTCTTGAAGATTCTCCATAACTAGGTAGCCCAAAATTCTTGATTACAACATTGCTCTGAGGGATTTTTTTTTGGTGATTCTTCCTTTGTATTGAACACTTAGTTCCACTCAAGGATTTTGTATTGAACACTTAGTTCCACTCAAGGATTTTGCGCTGAAATCCATGGCCACTTTAATTGCTCATTATTTATTCTTGTTTTTTCACTCTCCATTAATTAGATATCTCATAGAGAGAGATAATCGAGAAATCCATGGCCACTTTAATTGCTCATTATTTATTCTTGTTTTTTTACTCTCCATTAATTAGATATCTCATAGAGAGAGATAATCGAGCAAGGGATTTAGGAGAGTGTTCATATATTTTTTAATGTGTGCTTATTTATAGTTTCACCTTGTACTTCAAGTGATGTGTTAAGTGAGAGGTTTACTTTGGACCATTTTCATTCGTTAAACCTACAAAGGAATTTTTTCTACAGGTCATAACAAAAGATATAAATGAAATGGAAAACTAAGGTGAGGTGTTAGGATCTTTGTAAAACTTGAAGAATTAATCCCTCACAACAACATATCAATAGAACTAAACCTTTAGCTTAAAACAAATTGACAAGTACAAGCATAGCATAAGGACATCACCATCAAATAGGTATTGGGTTGAATCTCCCCCTTTGTGTAAGTGGCTCCTCCTTCCTTATTACGAGAGTATCTTAATCATGTATTGAATCATCCATTAATAGTGTACCTTTTCCAAAAGTGGGCTTCTTTACACAAAAATAGATGGACTAACCATAAACCTTAGTACAACTAATAAACTAATGTGTGAACCCAAAATTAATTGCTAGCTCATATGTACAATGCTAGCACATGTATACAAAATATTGGGTACAAGGCCATAGTCTAAAATAATCAAAATTGTGGTATGAACCACTTAAAATAGATGCTCAATAAATAGAACCATGCGACACACGCATATACCATAAATGCCGGGAGACTAACTTGGCTGAGCATAGATCATCATCCATGGGAGACACATTTCAACCATGTGCTAGCATTGATGGGAGACACACTACAACCATGCAAATACTAACTGCTCATATACATCTACTTAAAATAAACAATAATGTTTGTTGTGGCACACATAAATAATCCTGTGACAAACACAAATAGCTGGGTCTGATAATACCACAACTCAGTACCAATCATGCATATACTATCCATGCGGATTAAGTGGCAATCACCCATGTACCGTAGGTAGTACAATGGTTTCACAAGCGTACATGATTGAGGATACTCCTCGGATTCTTGCATAAGGAGGTTGGTGTAATTCTTCCATCACAAATTACTGGTGAGGCTTTGTGATGCATAACCTCTTCTAAAAGAAAAGGTAACTGTTCATCATGATGTGAATAATCTGCATGAGAAATCCAACCACCGTCTCTCGTCATTCTACTCAACGTAGAAGATGAATCTGAATCCTAGTCATAAGTATCATAGTCTCAAAAAATGCACTTTCTAGCTGAGATGTTATTTATGCTAGGCCTTCTGCTGCTAAGAGCATTCGCTATACTACATCTTCTTTCCCAAGTTGGTGTTGAATTGTGGGTTGGAAATTTTGAATAAAGGCTACCCATTTTTATGCATGTCGGAGATTAAAGATTGCGTAAGAAAATGCTTTATGCTCCGTTGGATCAATTTTAATGATAAAATTTGATTCCATAAGATAGGGTTTCCATATCTTAAGAGCTTGTATGACAGCTATTAATTCCTTTTCATAAGTGTTATGCTTACTCTCAATAAGTTTGATTTTTCTACTTTCATAAGCCTATCGGATGAACATCTTGAGTAAATATTGCTCCTATTCCTTGTCCACTAGCATCAGTTAACAACTATAAAGAATGGTGAAGTAAAATCTGGTAGTTGTAAAACTGGTGTGTATGTAAGCTTATCGGATGGCCATCTTGAGTAAGTATTGCTCCTATTCGTTGTCCACTATCATCAATTAACAGCTACAAAGAATGGTTTAGTAGTTGTAAAACTAGTGCATCTGGTAGTTGTAAAACTAGTGCATGTGTAAGAGCTTCTTTCAAAGCTTGAAAGTTCTTTCTTGTTTTTCAGCTTATTGAAAGTTTTTAGCTTTCTTTAGAAGTTATGTGAGGTAATGTGCTTTATAAGAAAAATTCCTTACAAATCTCCTATAGTAGCTACATATTCCTAGAAATGATAGTAATTCATGAATGTCTTTAGGTCTAGGCCACATTGTTAACCACATATTGGGTAACACATTCCTATGACAACTATGTCCACACACTTATGTAATGGGCGCCTGTGCTATATTGTAAATCCTGTCATTTGATGAAGGAAACACCCTAAAGACGCTCCCAAGTATTAAGCTTCAAAGGACAGACAAGTGGATCTTGGTCAATTAGCCAAGCCATAGAGAAAAGCCTTGTAAGTATGTTTTGGGTGCCCCAAGTCACTCTCGGGTGGCCAAGTGGGAAAAGGCTTGGAACTATGAAAGCTCATTTCTCTTGTTTGTAACTCATTCTCCCATTTGTGTAATAGAAGTGGAGTGTTCTCTTTCTCCCTCTCTGTTGCAACTCTAATCTACCATGTGTGGTGTGCTTAGGGTTAGGGTTTGGGAGTGATTAGTGCTAAGCACTTGTTCCCTCTTGCTTCTTCTTCTTCTTCTCTCTCTCTCTCTCTCTCTCTCTCTCTCTCTCTCTCTCTCTCTCTCTCTCTCTCTCGATCTTCACAAGAGATCTTGAATCACCTGTTGGATTAAAGCAACCACCTCGGTGTGACAACGAGTGTGGGAGGACGGCAATGTGACGAGCGGCTACGGTGGTGTTCTTGAGCCATGCTCGAGCTCGACGGATAGGCAATTTTCCACACGATCTTCACAAGAGAGCTTGAATCACCCGTTGGATTAGAGCAACCACCTCAGTGTGACAACGAGTATGGGAGGACGGCGGTGACGAGCGGCTAGAGTGGAGCTCTTGAGCGATGCTCAGCTCGGCAGATAGGCACTTTTCCACGACACGGTTAGGGTAAGATTTCCTTAACATTTTTGGTACCGCTACTGGGGAGCGCTATCCGTTACTTGTCTATGCCATCTTTGATTTGAATCCGACGGAGCCCCCATAGCCCCGGTGCCAGGTAGGCTCTTTGGCATGCGGTTTTTTTTTTTTTTGTATTTTGATGTTTTGTTTAGTTGTTTTGATGTTTTTGTTAATATTCATGTATAGCTTTGTGTTTAGAGTAGGATGATTACTTGTTTGAGTAAAAAACTTGTGATTTGGGTGATTAGAGAGCCTAATCAAGAGGGTTTTTGCTTAACCTATACTCTTTTTGTTAATTTTTGACTTAATCTTTTTTTTGGCTTAATTCCTTTGCATAGGTGGGTTGGCATTACTCGATAGAACACTAATCAAACAAAAAAAACCATTAACTATCTCTTAAGTTTTACTAATTATCATTAACCTATTGCTTAGTGTGATTAGTAGACTTAAAGAGAGTAAAAAACTAAAAAATTAAGCCTAATTGCTTGCAATTGGGGTGGCAATTGGACTAATTAGAGTGGCATTAATGTTCTAAACACTTATCTTTACTCAAATCTATGCTTAGTTTACTCTAATTAGCAAATCTATGCTTAGTTCACTCTAATTAGCAAATCTATGCTTAGTTCACTCTAATTAGGTCTTAATTAGCAAATCTATGCTTAGTTCACTCTAATTAGGTCTTAATTAGTAAATCTATGCTTAGTTCACTCTAATTAGGCCTTAATTAGCAAAAATTAGCACTAATTTGGTCTCTTTTATTTAATTTTTTCTCTTTTGATGAGTGGATTAATTAGTGAAATTATTTGGGAGTAAGCACATCTTTGGATTAGCATAAACATTGCTAATCCACCTATCAAATCTCCATGCTTAAACTCCTCACCAATTAGGAGTAATTTAAGGGCAAAGAAGAGGGTTAAAGAGTGATTAATAATGGTATTAAGAGAATTAATCCTTTAGTTAAGCTAAAGGATCTCTAAATTAGTCAAAATCCACTAATTTAGACCTATCCCACCAAGCTAGAATTAAAGAGGGGGTCTTAGTTGTCTCCCACTCACTTCCCTCCAATTTGAAATTCAAATCAAAAATTTCAAATTTCAAGTTCAAACTCAAATTCCAACTTACAGCTGTTCCAACCTAAAGCCACAGGCGTTTGCTTGTAAGCATACTGCCATATAAAAAAAAATTTCGAAACGGTGGTTCCACACTTGCCACGGCCGCTCCAATCTAAAGCCATAGGCGCTCGCTTGTAAGCGTATGACTGTACCAAAAAAAAACTTTTTTTCTCAAAAAAAAAAAATCAAACGACCATTCCAACCTAAAGCCATGGGCGTTCTCTTGTAAGCATACGGTCGTACCCAAAAAAAATCCCTAAAAATAAAAATAAAAATTGAACGGCCATTTCAACCTAAAGCCACGGGTGCTCACTTCTAAGCGTACAACCGTACCAAAAAAAAATTTCGAACGATTGTTCCACACTTACCTCAGCCATTTCAACCTAAAGCCACGGGTATTTGTAAGCGTACGGCCGTACAAAAAAAAACTTTTTTTTTCAAAATAATAAAAATCGAACAGTCGTTCCACACTTGCCACGGCCGTTCCAACCTAAAGCCATGGGCGTTTGCTTGTAAGCGTACGACCGTACCAAACCCAAAAATAAAAATAAAAAAAATCAAAATTCCCAGGTACTTTTGGTCTACCTCCCTGACTCACTAGGGTCATTTTTACATGCATAAAACACCTCAAATGACCATTTTTAATCTTAAGGGTGTGTTCACGCGCAAGGCAAAAGTGAGATAAAACTCCTATTTTGGGCCTACACGCTTGAAGCTTCTTTAAGCTTCCCCACACACCATGGACACCTTTCGGTCATGGTTGCATGCCCCCAACGCCTCCATTCCATTCAACCGCACCCCGGCCTCGATTGCACATTCACATGTAGTCGCCACACCACACATCCTTGGCTGGGAGGGTGAAACGATCTTTGAAGAGCCCTCATCTAGTGGGGCCCCTCCATACATGCACCCCAACGTGGATAAACGCCCTGAGCACATTCACATACCCTTTGCAATCAGTTTCTCATTGCACAGTCGAAGGCATGCCATTCCCCACCGTGTTGAGCATTCAATATGGGAAGATATCCATTGTCCCATTGAATGTCGTCATGTTGGCCACGGAGATGATCAGTTAACATCTGTACGGGCTCAACAAAGACCACATCATCCTCCTCCAGGAACGATGATCGTGTCAAACTGCCACTCCCCCATGCAGCCCGACAAATACTCACCAAACAAGAAAAACGGCTGGCCACATATCCCAATGCCATCCTTGAGAAGTAATGTCTTTAGGCGGCCCAATCACACTGGTTAAGCAATACCAGGCTCAACTTGGAACTGCCACTCGTTATTATAACCTTTAACCTCATACCGGAGTGCGCTCCGTCACCCATTGAACCTGAACTTCCGCACCAGGTAAGGCACGAGCCCCTACAAACGATTAAGGCCGAGGACAATCCGTTCGCCAACATGATGTTGACAAACAATGATTTTTCCCATCCTGTGTCTCCTCATCTTCCAATGCATATTATTCCACAAAAGGCCAAGCCCAAATCCCCCGTTCACATTGAACAACTCGATATGCAAACACTGATACAGAGTTCGACAAAGACTCACGAGGTCTGCACACCAAATTTGCTGAGGTATTTTATCCTCCTATTGCAACCACCTCTCGAACTTCACACCTATCAAATAAGGACCTAATTGAACTTCCATAAACTATTGCTGGCCGACCCTATGATGCCCCACCCCTGAAGAAACCCCTACTCATCAATGCAACCAGGCCGGCCTCTCTACCTTCCTTTCCTCCCAAATCCACATGCCCATTGGACCCTTGTTTAAAGGTAGTCCAAATTTATAGAATGACCTTTGGGATTGGATAGAACACAAACTATAGGCTTATGTGGAGGAGGAAGCTCCAGATTCCTCGGATGAATTTGAGCCCCATCATCCAGACTTACTCCATCACCACTGCCCACAACACAGACGTGCACCAACAATTCGTGTCAATGCACTGGGACAATACTCTGAATGTGATGACACAAATGCAGCATTGCCCATTTTCTATAATGGACATGTGGTCAAAGGCATCCTGGATGGAGATGCTGGTGTAAGTATCCTCACACAAACACACTGGGAAAACTGGGGCCAACTTGATCCCACCAAATTGGTGATCAAGCTTACGAATGGAAACTCTGCAAAACCTATGGGCTGCATGACCTCAAGGTCAAAGTCTGTGACATGACATTCCACCTCACATTTGTGGTCATGGACTTTTGTAATGCCACCTAAAATGACATCTTGGGTCAATCCTTCATGAGACAAACCCGACTAATCCATGACTGGGACCTGCATCATGTCTACCTCCGCAAACAATTTCAAATGCTTGTCAATTTATATAACTGGCACTCACATCTCATGGCCAAATCTCCCCTTGCTGAAGACTTTGTGACCACCACCAGGACCAATGATCTCCTGGTTTATGATGCTTGTCTCATCATCAAGCCCTTGGTGATAACGCGCAGGTGCCATCCATGGCCACTTCCGTTAATAGTGACAAAGTCGACCACGATTGGCTTAAACTCCTTGCTACACTTGACACCCTCCAGGTCGCAAAATCGCACACAATTTGTGCTCCCAAAAGGCCAGACCATTCATGAATCCTACAAGGCCATTACCTTGCTTAACACCCTAAGTGTAAGTGTAGCTCCACAACTTGAAACAACCACCCTTTGGGTTTGGATAGATTTCCCCTGTGTGGTAGAAACATGGAAAGAAAACATGCCTTGTTGTCTCCCACAGCTAGCCACCATAATATTTTGCCACGGAAAACATGGGTCTCTCTAGGCAAACCCTCTCTTAAAACTACCCATGCCAAAGTTCAATTGCCTAGTGGAAATCACATACAAAGACTTGGGTCTTTTACACAAACTATACAGATTGTATCTAGCCCGGATGAAAAAATATCCCTTCTTATTAAAATAAATTCCCCTGTCCCTCCCCAACAATTGGTAAGTCTTCCACTGCCCCTGAATTATCATCAGAACTCAACCCACCAAAAATATGCATTGGACTCCCTACCGAGAATGGTCTACAATGGTGGCAAGCCCACATATATCCTATGGTCCACACCGATCTCATATTATTGGAGGCGTGGAAAGCTCTTGAAAAACCCACACTAACAATAGAAGACACTTACATTCAAATCTCACATAAAATGTGTCTAATGAGTGTTGGGTATTTCATTCCTAAAATTTCTATTGGAAATAACCAGTTGGAGTGCAAATTTCACGTTATAGATGCAAGAGCACTCCAAGGCCAAATTATCATTGGAAAAGAGTGGATTTATGCCACTCACTGCCATATCAATTGGCATGAAGAAACAGGCACTATGGAAATCAACGGCAAAAAGGCCGCCGTCCTATTGTGTCCCCAAGAGGAAACCATCCACACACCCTCACCCTCGACTGCCCTTCCACCTCACGTCCCCTCCTCACGGGAGTCTCCCCTATTTCCCCACCCCATGTCTCACCAAAGCCAGTCGATCGGCCACTTTCGACACCACCCACCAATGACAAACAAGCCTCGTCTCGTCGACATTGCCCCTCAACTCTACATTCTCGACCACCCACATTGTCAGCACCCCGACCTCATATCTTTATCATGAGGATCAGTGGTGGGTGCCCAAGAATCTTCTAGCCGCTCAGGGATTCTATGATGGCTACATAGAATTATGGATCCCCAAGCAGCCATCTCTACAACCCAAGTGCAAAAGGCCAACTAAGCCAACAACCACCAAATCTAAGACAAAGCTTCAATGTTGGCTAGTCCCCGACCACCTGATACGAGCACAAGCTACTATGAAGGCACCACTCGTCTCTCGCTACCCAAGCATGCCACCTGTGCTCATTCCCCCCCACAGAAACTCCCCAAAAAGCCGCGACAAAAGGTCCCACAACCACGAGTTCGGCAACCCCAAGCACAACGAAGCCAACAATGCTGGGTGCCTACCAATGTACTCCAAGCACAAGGCTTCCATGAAGGCAACACACACATGTGGCTTCCCAAGCCACACAATCAAAAGCCTCTCCTCCGCATCGACAACCACCTCATAGATCAAAGTCTCATCGACAAACAATCCAAAAGCCTCGCTAACCATGGACCTTCATCACTCGATAGCATTGGGTGCCCAAATGTCTCTTAGAAGCCCAAAACTTCCATGATGGAAATTCCATCATTTGGCTCCCAAGGCGTACCCCTCAGCAGTTCGTCCAAACCACACCCACCCCGCCAGTACCTGTCCAATTGATAAAGATGATTCGGTGACCAACGGGCAGGCAAGTCCCCTTGTCTTCAACAAAATCCTTTGGACTTGCCCACACCCAACCCGTGGGCACTCCAAAGCTCAATTCGCCCAACCCTTTCAACCCAAGGAGCCTCATCCGCGAAGTTCCTTCTCACCCCTCGACTTCATCACCAAAACAAGGGGCAGTGCTACACATGGTTGAGCTTATCCAACCATTCAAAGATAAACTCAAAGGTAAGCTCACAACTCTAGCCAAATGGACCACTCAGTAAAAAATCCACTTTAGGGGTGCTGACCAATAAACACATGCAAAAAAGAGAGAGTCTCTAAGTAATTAGGATCTAGGTGTTTAGGACCATGGGCACACCTTTTGCCCTCGCCCATTCACAACACCTACAAAACTCACTAGGTTCTGTCCTGTGTGCACACACCGCATAAAGCTTCATCATTGTTAGCCATCCATGTACATCTTTGGATGGGGGGACCATCGTGGGCACCAGCCTCATCCATGGTATGACCCATTGCCTAGATCTTCATAATCACCCCTACTAGACCGGAGTAACTCTGCTTCATGTCTCATCAATCCTACCCAAGACTTCTTCTTTGGCTCAACACCTTTGGATCCTTGCCCCATCAACTACCATTCTTATCAAAATAGGATCCCAGCTCCATGAGCTACCATGATAGAAGAAAACATAGCATAAAAAGAAAAAGAGAGAATACTGCAACCTAATGAGTCAAGATACCCATCACGGTGTCTTGACAAAGATGCTAGAGCTTCATCAACATCACTATCGACATACAACATCTCGACACGCAAACAGTCTCCATGCATGTTGCCTCCTTGTCTTCGAAATTCCCCCCTCGCCACTTGCTTACTAACCCTATTATTTTACTAACTCCTCTTTAATCGTACCACCTACCAACTGGGATACTGGTCATTAAGTATTCCGTGCTAGTCTACTCATTCAAGTACTATGACTTGTCTAATGAGGATGTCTCATCGTAAAGGTGATTTTAAAAAAAAACACCAAAAACAAAATAAAGAGTACTCACATACAAAAAAGCAAACTCCAATAGCCTATAACGACTAGCTAGATACTTAATCACTAGTACTCCACTAACTTCTTTCCATCTGACTAACTCCCCCACCCCCTATCTTTTCCAGAGAGACATGAGAACCAACAAAGTGCGATACTTCCCCGCGTGCCTTGACAACCCCTCACCGATCACAAGGACGTGATTGACTTCAGGAAAGGGAGTATGTTAACCACATATATTGGTTAACACATTCCTATGACAACTATGTTCCCACACTTATGTAATGGGCGCTCGTGCTATATTGTAAATCCCGTCATTTGATGAGGGAAATGCCCTAAAGATGCTCCCAAGTATTGATCTTCAAAGGATAGACAACAGGATCTTGGTCAAGTGGCCAAACCATAGAGAAAAGCCTTGTAACTATGTTTTGGGCACCCCGGGTCATTTACTCTCAGCACAGGCGGCCTAGTGGGAAAAGACTTGGAACTATAAAAGCTAATTTCTCTTATTTGTAACTCATTCTCCCATTTGTGCAATAGAAGTGGAGTGTTCTCTCTCTCTCTCTCTCCCTCTCTCTTGCAACTATAATCTAGAATGTGTGGTGTGCTTAGGTGTTGGAATTAAGGTCACTGAAAGCATGCAGCTGTGACTCACCCCCCTTTGGATAAAATAACCTAAAATACTGAGTGCCCTGTAAATAGCAAAAAAACCCGCTTAACAGCCTGCCAATGCTTCATACCTGGGCTATGCATAAATCTGCTCAAGTATGAGACCGTATATTGTATGTATGGCCTCGTGTTGCACACATAAAGAAGGGATCCAACAGCCTCCTGCGCTACAAACTAGCATCAAAAGAGCCTCCTGTATCTTGAAGACTAAGTCGAGTACCTGTCTCCATAGGTGTAGCCACAGGTTTACAGTCTTTAAGATTAAACCTCTTCAATAGCTTCTATATATATTTAGACTGCAGCATAACAATGCCATCATTGCGCTGCATAAACCTGTCTCCATAGGTGTAGCCACAGGTTTACAGTCTTTAAGATTAAACCTCTTCAAAAGCTTCTATATATATTTAGACTGCAGCATAACAATGCCATCATTGCGCTGCATAAACTAAATCCCCAAATAGTAATGCAAGGGCCCCAAATCTGATATCTCAAATGATGACTGCAAATCAGCCTTAAAGGCTAAAATCTGATATATATCGGGTCCTGTGAGCAGCATGCCATCAACGTATAGAACGATGACCAAAAATGTGTCCTTACTCCTCTTCACATAGACGATACTCTCTTTTGGACTATTGCAAAAATCATTCGCAACTTCTAGCCTATCCTTCCACTTGACTAAACACTCTTGTCGTACAGAGTGTCGAGTTCTTTTCTCTTGGAAATCCAAGACTTTTTTTGGTTCATGTGGCTTAAGGATGGGGGTTCGATAAGTTCTACTAGGATCTCTTGACTGACGAGATTATCATCATCACCCAACTTCTTTTTCAGTCTACTGACATGAAACACTGGATGAACTTTAGAGCTTTCTGGTAAAGCTAAATTATAAGCGACACTACCTACTTTTTTAAGTATTGTAAATGGACCACAACACCTTGTGGAGATAGCTTTAGACTTCTCCCCATTTTCAAAGAGTCTGAGGACTCTACACTAGATCCTCATGCTGAATATCTGGCACAGTGGTTAGCAAATCAGTATGGGCAAATATGCATCCAACTGGTTTGCTTCTTATTCATGCTCGTAGCATATCCTTTTGGATTTGATTGACTCTCTTGGTTAGACCATCATTATGGATTTGATTGACTCTCTTGGTTAGACCATCATTATGGATGATTAACCGTACTCAAACTTAGCATAGTATCCAATATTTTGAGCACTGTATGCCAAAGAGATGCCAAAAAACTATTAAACTTTATATCACTATCGCTTACTATATTGGCAATTAGCCCACATATATATGCGACTGGTATACTCAATGAATAGCCGAACTAACTCTGGCATACTCACTATCTTTTTGTTGAAATGAACCAACACCTTTTAGTTAATCAATTCTTGATTATCCAAACCGAATCTTAGTCTCTATTTGTTTTTGTGGATAATCCTTAGAACTCTCTAGTTTTACATCTTACTTGTTGTTTGACCATATGCTTTACTTCCTTTGGCCAAATCTTTATATTTCAAGTGTCGACGAGCTTGAAATATCATTGGATGAGAAACTTCTCAACCTATTACCGGTCAGCCACTTTTTGATTACCTCATCCTCATTATCCACAAGTGTCCCATACCACCTAGTAACAACAAGATACTTTTGGCAATCCGTTATTACAACTAGACCCTATTAAATGTGGATGCCCTTTGGTCTAGCCAATAACTCCTTTTATATCTCACTAATTAAAGTGGGACAATGTCATCTCGGACATTCTTTTTATCGTAGTCATAAACTTAACAATTCTAATTAGAATGGTGAATAGGGATCCCAACATCGTATCTACCATCTAGGGAATCATGTCACTTGTCGGCGGACACTACCCTCTATGAGACTTACCGCTAGTGGTTGTGCCTGTCTTAATAAGGGGCTACTATACTTTAGGATGAGTACCATCTCATCAGTATGGCACACCATGCATGGGCATTATGCAAATCATCAATGCACTACCCCTTAAGTGATTACAAGCAATCACTCTTTTCTTTAAGTTGAAGGTCAAACTCTTGACAACTTTGTTTGATGAGTCTTTCAACCTTTCAACTTCTTTTATATTGGAATTAGGGTTAGGGTTGCAACAATGCACACACACAAGATAGAGAGGCTTGAGAGCACACAAACCTTCTAGATTAGAAAATGAACAAATGTGTGCCAAATACGAAGATAAGTACGCACCCCAAAATGAGTAGAAAAGAGGGTGTATATACACACGGGGGAAGAAACCTCCTAGTGATGAGGGAAAGAGTGCCCTGGTGGTCCCAAGCATGTTCACACACATTACTACACCATATAATGCTACAAATCCCCCCTGGGGAGTGATGATGTGAACATGTACAGGGTATGGCCGATCAATCCTGAAAAGGTAGTAAGCCCAAAGCTTTACAAAAAGCTTTGAACTTTTCATGAGGAAGAGCCTTCGTGAATAAATCTGCCATGTTGTCATGTGCAGGCACAAAGACTAAGCTGGTCTCTACTGCAAAGAGTCTTTCCCTGACATAGTGGTGGTAATGCACCTTAATGTGCTTAGTACGAGGATGAAACACTGGGTTCCTTGCAACTGCTAATGCGCTCTGGCTATCAGTGAAAATCGTAGTGCTATTGTCCAACACCCAAATCAGTGAAAATCGTAGTGCTGTCCAACACCCAAATCGTAGTGCTAAACGACTGTCCAACACCCAAATCAGCCATAAGATGTATGAGCCACACACTCTCAACAACTGAAGCTGTAAAAGTTACCTTGTCTCAGCTTCACAGCTGGAAGTGGCCACTGCTGCAGGTTGCTTCTTGCTAAGCCATGATATACATGAATCACCAAGGCGAAAGCAAAACCCACTAGTGGAAACTTGTGTGTTATAATATCCAGCCCAATCTGAGTTACTAAAAGCATGCAGCTGTGACTCACCTCCCTTTGGATAAAATAATCCAAAATACTGAGTGCCTTATAAATAACGAAAAACCCGCTTAACAGCCTGCCAATGCTTCGTACTTGGGCTATGCATAAATCTACTCAACTATGAGACCGCATACTGTATATCTGGCCTCATAAAGAAGGGATCCAACAGCTTGGTGATACAAACTAGCATTAAAAGAGTCTCCTGCATCTTGAAGACTAAGTCCGAGTACCTGTCTCCATAGGTGTAGACATAAGTTTACAGTCTTCAAGATTAAACCTCTTCAATAGCTTCTGTATATATTGAGACTACAGCATAATAATGCCATCATTGTGCTGCATAAACTAAATCTCCAAATAGTAATGCAAGGGCCCCAAATTCGACATCTCAAATGATGACTGCAAATTAGCCTTAAAGGCTGAAATCTGATCTATCGGGTCCAATGATGAGCAGCATATCATCAACGTATAGAACGATGACCAAAAATGTGTCCTTACTCCTCTTCACATAGAGGGTACTCTCTTTTGGACTGTTACAAAAATCATTCACAACCAAGTATGCATGAATCTTCTCATACCATGCTCTAGGAGCCTACTTAAGGCCATAAAGAGCCTTTTTCAACGTGCATACTTTAGACTCTTCTCCTTTCACAGAGCCAAACAAGAGACTACAATACATACACCTCCTCATGTAAATGACCATTCAAGAATGCAGTCTTCATGTCCAACTGATTAACATTCCACCCATGATATACTGCCAAAGCAATAAGACACCTAATGGTAGCCATACGAGATGTGGGTGCAAAGGTCTCATCATAATCAATGCCCTTTTGCTAGTAGGCATACCCCTTTGTAACAAGTCTGGTCTTGTAGAGCGATCAATGTTACCATCTGCTTTGCGTTTTAACTTGTAAACCCACTTAGTACCAATAGCCTTCTTGCAATGAGGTAGATCTGTCAAATACTAAGATCCAATGATCATCATTATGTGCTTCCTCCTCATTACATAAAGTAGAAATGAGAACATGATCCACATGAGAATAATCTACATAATGAGAACTTGCACGTGTTCTGCTAGGTAAAGGAGCTGCCAACTTGCTATCTCTCAATGTCTACACAAGCCATTTTGGCATACGCCTAGATTCTCCTATTGGCTGCTCTCTCCTCATCCACTACATCCTCGATAATTGCCTCATCAAAAGGCTGATTTTGCACCTCCAATAACGGCTGAATTTTAGCACTTAGTTAAGCATTCAATTGCTCTAGTAAACAAAGGTAGGAGCGAATTAAACATGTCTTGTGAATATACATTCTGCTATTTTTTGCATGAAAGCATGGACTGAACTAAGTTTTCGACAAAAACAACATCTCTACTTACCAAAATCCGCTTTGAGGCCGGATGGTAGCGTCTATATCTCTTGCTTTCTCAACTGTATCCCACAAATATGCATTTAAATGCCTTATCATGAAGCTTATTGCGTTGTCGCTCAGGCACAAGAGCATAAGCAAGACAACCAAAAACATGCAAATGACCCACAGAAGACTTCTTGCCATGCCAAGCTTGCTAAAGAGTTTTAGACTGCAAGGCCTTGGTAGGGCATTTGTTCAACACATAGTTTGCACACACATTTTCCTCTAACCAAAAACCATGAGGTAAATCTTCGGCTTTCACCATACATCATGATATCTCCATGAGAGACCTCTTCTTCCTCTCATGTATATGTCCAAGGAATTTCATGCATATATGGCTGAAAAAGGCATAAGGCATCCCCTCGATCTGAATGAAGGGTGCCAACTTTACATTCACATGCATTTTCAACCATGGATACAAAGTGCCTAAATCACATAAAAACCTCTGACTTTCTAATTTTGGCTTATAGCCACCATGCAAAGAAGCTTTACCTTTGTCTTTTTGACTAGCAGCAAAATCTTGGTCACCAACTCGAATAACAAATCTGTTTTGCCTAGACTGCTCTTCTTGCAAGAGTACTGAAACCAACTCATCAAATGTAAGGGCATTTGGATTTCCCTTCATCTCATGAGTCTAAACGTAGAGGCAAAACTCTGATAAGAATCCGGCAATGCATTGAGAAATGTGGGCACCAATGTACTATCATGATATATTTCATGCTATTCCTTAAAATCTTTGATCTTAGTCAAGAAGTTGTTCATTGATTCTCCCTCATTCATGTGCTCAGACTCCAACTGTTTGCACAGATATGCAACACGTGCTTCATTGCGCACTTGGTAAATGCAGTAAGTGCATCTCATGCCTGTTTTGAAGTCCTACATGACCAAATATGAGGAATAATCTTCGCTTCACAGAAAGTGCAAGCAATGCATGTGCATATCTTCCATCCCATCTCGTTTAAGCAGCAGTGTGGGAGGTACTGGTAGTACATGTGGAGGAGCCACATCTAAATCAGATTATACTTTAGATGTACCTACAACACCTAGTTGCAATGGGGGTTGTGAAACAGGACAAGTTTCACTACCACTGACCACATTCCAAAGGCCTTTAGCAACCAGTACATGCCTCATCATATAGGACCACAATGGGTAGTTAGTCCCATCAAGTTTGTTCTCAGCAGACATGTTGAATACATCACTACTACTAGTAGCCATGACTATCTACTAAATGAAAAATCTTTCAAGACATTGCGAGTACTCAGTATTCACTGAATGTAACCCCGGATGACTGCCAAAACTGACTGAATCAACTACAAAGTGTATGAAAAATAACATAGAGGAGAGAATAGAGTGTTATTGGCAAAAGTATGATGGTCGATGTTTGTTAAGACACTGAAGATATTGCTGCACACCAAATATTTACTGTTGCATAGCCCAAACACCCAAAATCAAGCAGAACCAATCCAAAATACACCCAAAACGTACCCGAATTGCGTTGCGGACCCCGAAAATGTTATAAACTTCGTATACTGCACACTACAGTATATACCTTCTTTTCCTAAGAGGGTATCTCAATCAGAGATAGAAAAACAAGGTTATGAGGAGGGAGGCAGACTACTAGATCAAGTGTCAAGGAAGCTAGCTCTGATACCAATTGTTGGAATTAGGGTTAGGGTTACAACAATGCACACACACAAGATAGAGAAGCTTGAGAGCACACAAACTCACTAGATAAGAATGAATAAATGTGTGCCAAATACAAAAGATAAGTACACACCCCAAAATGAGTACATACGCACGGGGAAAAAAACCTCCTAGTGAGGGAAAAAGTGCCCCGACGGTCCTAAGTGTGTTCAAACACATCACTACTATATAATGCTACATTTTATCTAGATAGCCATTTGATACTCATAAGACCAAAGACTATCTCAAACTAGGTACCATACCAATGACACCATTGCCTTAATGTATGTACCATAGTATATAATCCTCTTTCATACTAAATACTTTTCTTGGACCTTGTCCAACTTCTTACGGAATAGGTTTACCATCTTACAAAGATTAGTTCCTATGCCATCATTAATCATATCCGTTTCCACCACAAAGGTTTAACTTGGATTGTTCATTCTATAGCAAAAGCTATTGTAAACTTCTAGAAACAGTAATAATGGAGACTTTTCCCTTCCCTTAAAGTTGATTTGTCCTCTGAAAACTAATAGATAAATTCATATAGAAACATGCGACTAAAGTTGAATAACCAAAAGAAAGAAATCCACTCAAACTACAAGAGTGAAAGCTTCTTAAATACATATGAAGACATGCTGAAATTCTTTCCTTTGGCGTTGATGAAACAACTCATCTGTTCGTAGCAAAGGATACTTGTTCTTCATTGTGATTTGATTTAAACCACGATAGTCTACACATAACTGCATAGACCTATCTTTTTTCTTCACCAATAGAATTGATGAAGCCCAAGGTGAAGTGCTTGGTATAATGAATCCACTTTTTAGATAGTCCTTTAATTGTCATTCGACTTCTTGTGCTTCCTTCAAACTAAGCCAATAAGGAGGCTTACTTACTAGCTTTGAGCCAGGCATCACTTCGTTTAGATGCTCAACATCATGGACAAGAGGTAATCCTTCCGGTAATTCTTTTGGAAACACATCTTTTAATTGTTGTAACAATTGCTTTAAGGATTCATTAACTTTTTTTATTGTTAACATGCTTTGATTGAAAAGAAGTCATATAAACACTATGCTCATTTAAACCACTTATATTTTCACATGTGGAAAAAGAAATAACATCATCAAAAAACATGTAGCAAAAAGATGTTTTCTAGTTCAATAATTTGTACAAGGCAATTGAGTGTTCCATAGAGCATATAAGAGGTGAGGAGGGTACATCATGTTCACCTTGCAAAGCACACTTTCTTACCATCTACTGCAAACTTAAAAGTATTATGCAAATAACTTCTAGACAAAGATGGACCAATGCTATATGACCTAGAATAACATTTGCTCGAGTGATATGCATAGCTCAAAAATTCAAATGTATCTCATGACCTTAAATAACTAATGGAACATCACGAACTAATGTATCCCAAACATCTTTGTCTCATTTTCTTTTAGCTTGGGACACTGTAGTTTACTATGACCCTTTTCCATGCAATGAAAACATAAATTTTCTTTTTTAGCTCTTTCAAAATCTTCATGCTTCAAAATTTTTTGTGGTCCCTTATGCTTCTTAGACTGGTCATTCTTTTGATTAGGTCCCTTTCTTTTATTTTGATCTTGATGTTTGGAACCCTCGAACACATTAGATGTCCGTTGTGCATTTTGTGCACGCTTTTTCTTTCCGACAGTGTCGTCGAAAATTTGAGCAAACTTAATTGCTTCTTCTAAAATTTTTGGCTCATTTTGTTTAACTTGATTCTTATATTCCAAATTTAATCCACGAATAAATCCATGAATTTTTTGGAAGTGATCCATACCTTTCAACTTGAGAATATTTTCTCGATTATTGGAGATATACTGAGTCAATGTGAGATTTCTCATCTCACAATTGTCCCATGCTTCCCAATTATAATCCATCTCATTCTCTGGAAGAAATTCTTTGAGGAATGCACTTTCAAATTCAGCCCATGTAGTAGGCTAATTTTCAGACTCAAAGCTCATTGTATGCTTTACCTTATAGAGTTAAGCTCACTTCAAGCGCGCGTATCTCCTCTAGAGTATGATGCAAGTCCTACCACTTTTGTACAAAAGTGTTGACCACATCCTTATTGTGTTCCTTCTCCTCCCCATTAAAGGTCAGAGGTTTCAAATCTTTTAGAATAGCAGCAGCATCTCTAAAGTGAGATGTATCGATATTCATGTTTCCCTCTTGGGCGAGAGCCATTGGCATCCCTCCCACTGAAGCACTTACAATGGTAGAAGCTTGCATATTATCTTTTAACTCTGAACAAAGAGGAGTATCTTATTGTACTTGGCCTCAATGTTCAAAGTACAAGACTCTAGAGCCTTAAAATGTTTAGTGCTGACCAAATTATCATAAGGTAGATCATCATCGATCGCGACATTAGGATCGGCCACTCCCTTTTTTGTGTCCAACAAACGACTTGGATTTCCACTTTATTGACTTGTTAGGGTTATTAGACTCTATATGAACCCTCTAAATGCGATGCAAGAGAATAAACACAAGCACTAACCTCAACTCCAAGCTCTAGGAAATCAACTGGATTGTCGGCTCGAAGTGAAATCACTGGTGCTGTATGAAAAGCTGAGGGTAGTCTCGATAGAACAACTCTCGATTGTTGGAGAAGAGTTGATGGTAGTCTTGGTAGAGTGGCTCTCAATCTTTGGAGAAGACTTTTGATGTTTCTCTTTTGAGAAAGAGAGAGAGAGATGTATTACTACTTCTCTCCTTCCCAATATGAGAGAGATATGTTGCTGTTCTTGCCCTATGGTGGGGGGCTGGGCATGTTGTTGCCCACCTTGTGTGTCAAAACGGCTATAGCAGCCTTGGCTATTTGTAACAAGTGCAAGAGAGAGTCTTTGCTTTTCCACACGAATGCCTGTATGCTGAATCGCACTATTATGAAGCGCTCTTGGTGTTGCTGTTGTTCGTGTGTGTCGTGGAACTACGCACAGTGAGACTGTCGTTCACCGATTGTTGTTGTCAACGTTGAGAGCAGGCCACGTATGTTGTTGGGGCACTGGCCATCTTAGCTCAGCTCGTAAAGCGTGTGGCTTTTGTTCGTGTGTGTCGTGGAACTACGCACAGTGAGACTGTCGTTCGCCGATTGTTGTTGTCAACGTTGAGAGCAGGCCACGTATGTTGTTGGGGAACTGGCCGTCTTAGCTCAGCTGGTAAAGCATGTGGCTTTTGTAGACAATGCTGCACAGCCAACGCTTTACACTCCTCTCGTGGCTGTAGCACCTTGCATGGCTATTGCCTTAGCACCTTGCATGGCTATTGCCTCAACACCTTGCATGCTTCCGTTGCGCTACTACTGTGCACGTAGAACTCTAGGAGGATGATGCGCTTGATGCGAACACGGCCAAGAATGCTACAAGGGAGATGATGGCAACAATGGTGGCTGTGGAATCATAAAAGGTATGATACGAGTGTTGGGACTACATCCATGGCTACATCCAATCTCCTTCTTCCAAGCAAGGGGCTGAGAGCTCTCTATCACCACCCAACCATAGTCAAAATAACCCTAGGCACTCTATACATGGACTCCACCTCTTTTATTAGCCCATAGGCTCTTCACATGTGCCAGGCCACTCACTCTTAGTGTCCGGTCACTCATGAATCCGTACCCAATCATTATTGGCTCCCCTAGACCCCGCCCATGCCTTGTCCGAATGGTTGAGCTCTCTAGGCTCCCAATATTATTGTTATCGTTGATAGCTTTATTTTTTATGGAGTAGTGGGAAGATACAAAGATTTTATATAAAAAAAAGGGAGTGTGTTGTTTAGGTAACCAAATAGCCTATTTTTCAAAGTATAGACACCAAGGAAACCCCAATTCTCAAGGCAAGGAGTGTCCAAAGCTCTTCAACAAAAAGCATAGAGCAAGGAGATGGCCCAAATCCCATTCCATTCTGATGCAAATGTATACTCTTTTTGTAAAAATAAATAGCATACCTGGGATGTGTCTTTTGCAAAAGAGATAACAATGGTTGATCTATTTCAACTTCAACTTGTGTGACACGAGAAAGTGGATGGAGTTCTAAAAAACTATGGCTAGTAGCTTTTCTCGGTAGTTAAATAATTAGCCCTTTTTTGGTTAAGATCCTAGTTATGAAACAAATAAGGTGCCACTCTAAGTTGGAATGTTACTGGAGAAGAACCACTCCCAGATACAATAGAGGTTTTGAAAATTTAATCTTGTTGAGTGGACATTATCGAGACAAAAAAGCTATTGACTAGAACCATTGAACTTGAAGAGGGTTGGATAACTGCTTTATTTATCACCACATCATTGATAATGATTAGTCTTTTGGTGATCTATACCTCATACCTGTTTTCATGGGTTTGATATCACTAGTGCAAATAGCATGAAGAAGACGAGATGTAGTTATACATGGTTAACTAGGATTGGGACATAATGTAGATTGAGAAAAGGAACTAAGAGGACATACTAGGAAGATAATCTAGATGGAGAAAAGGAACTAGGAGCATACTAGGAGCTATAGAGCAGCTAACGTCAAAGTCTATTTTTTCCCTACACTTAAATAAAGAAATGTGGTATGTTAAATTTGGAAAGGAACTATTGCCAAACTTTTTAATAGTCTCCAAGAAGAGTTTGAGTCCACCAACAATTTGCCTACAAGTTTTATTAGGGACTATAACAAGAGTTGCTTTAAATCAAGACTACATTAAATATTCTATAGTGTCCTTCTTGGTAGAGGGTTGAGGGTTTTCTTGTTTGCTTGCTATGACCATTCTTTACAGTATTTCCTTGATATGACCATACATATTATAGTTGAAGCACAAGTTTAGGGACTTTATCTTTGATTATGTATGGGCCTCAATGTCATGGGTTTTCAAGAGTGGGTTTTTAGAGTGAGAAGAGGCCAACATGAACATTGATCTATGTGCAAGTTTGATTCAATTATTTAGACATTTGAATAGGTTCATGAAGTTTTTGAGTGCCCATGGTTCTCATATGTCATGTTGTTAACTAAGTCATCTCTAAATAACAATTGATTTAGTTTATTGAAAAATGGGCAACTAATTCATTCGAACATGTGACATTAATCATGCAAACTTTGAGTTAAACTATTTGAGGGAGAGTGTTGAATGAACCACATGGGCACAATTCTAGAGATTTTTTGCCTTCTACTCAAGCATAATAACTTGCTACACATTTTGAAAATGGTGAAACCATTTCTTTAAGAATATTCTTTGGTGGCAACTCATTGAGGGATTAAGGGTGAGAATGCAATTAGTTGTTTTTGTTTGTTGATAAGATGTTGTTTGCTAAAATAGTTAATAATACTTGATTTGTTTAATTTGTGCCATCAATCTAGACATTTCTTGTAAAATGTGTTTTGAGGGGCTATGCACGTGTTTTGTTTTAGGAAACTTGAGCATCTTGATATCGAGAGGAATGGGGAGGGGAAGAAAGATGAAGAGAAGAAGCATGTTGGTATCTAAGAGCAAGTGCTATATGGAGAGAATTGGACTACTGTCTTCATCAATGCGATGTTTGAGGTTAACAGCTAGAATTTGTTTAGCTCAAGAAATTGTCCTCATCACCAGTTATGTCCTCTTTTCATCAATCAGTTTTTCTCACAGGTTCCACATGTAGCGCATGTGTACATAGCTCGTTTGTTGGCAGCAAGTTTAACCCAAGTATGCTGTTCGATTGATTGAACACTTTTTATTTTACCGACAGCTAGAATTTGTTTAGCTCAAGAAATTGTCCTCATCACCACTTATGTCCTCTTTTATCAATCAGTTTTTCTCACAGCTTCCACATGTAGCGCATGTGTACATAGCTCGTTTGCTGGCAACAAGTTTAACCCAAGGATGCTGTTCAATTGATTGAACACTTTTTATTTTACCGACACATTCCTTGAACAAGCTTCCATAATGCCACTTCCACTTTCGATGATTGAGTGGCGGACTATGAGTTAGTTGTGGGTGGAACATGCGTTGGACCACAATGAGATATCTTGGAAGACATGTGATCACCTCTTAGGTTTTCATATTTGGCATCTATATTTTGGGAAGGCTTTAGCCTTAAACCTTTTTACATACCAAATAGCATTTGGTAGGCCCAATACTCTATTATTAGGCTTGCTATATTTTTGGAAGGAGCTTGCATGCTCAAAGACTCAAAAAGTTATTAGGCTTTATTTTTGGTGTATCTTGTTGTAAATAGCAAGCATCAATATATTTAAATATGGGTGAGCGGTACGATGGGCCACACTCACCCAGGGGAGATGAACCCAACCTTGTGTTGATGGTGACATCTTCTCTATTTTCAAGCTTTTATGGTTTATGCTATTTTGTCAAATTGTTTATGTATGGTTTTGGTCTTCAATTTGTGCAAATTCTATGTTCTATTAATTTTTGTGTTTGAGTTAGAGTTCCAAGGTGTCAAAAGATCCTGATAATCAATGTGATGTTTGGGGCTAACAGCTAGAATTTGTTTAGCTCAAGAAATCGTCCTCACCACCACTTATGTCCTCTTTACATCAATCGGTTTTTCTCACAGCTTCCACATGTAGCGCACGTGTACATAGCTCGTTTGGTGGCAAGTTTCACCCAAGGATGCTGTTCGATTGAACACTTTTTATTTTACTGACACACTCCTTGAACAAGCTTCCATAATGCCACTTCCATTTTATAGTATGAATATATCAATAATAGATGTGCAAGGCAAATCCATCTACAATGTCCCTTATCTACTTAGTATTGTGTCTGTTGTAATTGATAGATGAAAAGGCAAACTGATCGATACCGCTCTTGCTTCCCTAAAGGGAGGTCGTGGGTTTGATACCGTGTAGGAATCTAGAGTTCTGTAATACCCTCTTGCAAAGAAAAGGAAGTTCGGCCGCGAGGGAATGCATAAAAGAGTTTTGGCAAGCTGCCAACATAGGGAAGCATGTGAAACCCCCCTTAATCACACCTGCAGAAAGCTTTAAAACTTCTTACCCACCAAACAAAAAAGAATGAAAAAAAAGAGGAAGAAGGAAGCACAAGTGTTGCTACCTTCTTCATGCGTGTTCTCTAAGCTGGGTTTGACCTTCACCTCAGCTTTTGCTCGCCATGGCTGCCTTTCCTCTTGTCATGTAGCCCGCCCCCCAGCCCCCCATAGCTATCTCTTCCGCTTATCCTTCTCGTGCTTTTAGCCCTCGATTTCTGACCAGCGGAAGAGATCTACCCCTCTTTCACCATGGTTTCTGCAAGCAAGGAGATGGCCGTCTACTGCTTCGACACCCTTGTCGCTCACTACACTGGAGACGACATCCCTCCACCCGCTTTCGACGATGGCGAGTTGTACGATCCCCCTTCTCTGTCTCTGTGTTTTTTTGCATTAGTTTTTAGGGTTGTACACGAGGAGAAAATCGATGGCAAAACTTTTGTCTTTGGAAAAAAAAATTACATGTTTTTTTGGCATCATCATTCAGGAATCAGATCTGCTTGAGTGGTGTGGAAACCAAGGGGCAATATAAGACAGGGGAAGGGGCCAATTTTTTATTGTTTTTGCATGCTAGCAGGCATAAGGGAGACATTATTTGACCCTTGACCTGCATATCAGAATCAGGGAGACCAACTTTGATGTGAGACATTATGTGAATTTTCCCATCGCTTGTAGGGTAGGCAATTTTCCATCGCCCCTTCAGCCGGGTAAAGAGGGACTAGGTCTTGGGTTGCCTAGTCTTGGGTTGCCGGACATAGCAGCATGGTCACGAGTAGAATAATTGCTTGCCATGCATCAAGTGTACTTGTGGCAAGTGGTGTATACAAGATGGCAAAGAGCTAATATTGTGCAGCTTTGCACCCTTTGAGGTTGCCACATCATCCCACCTCGCTTGGTGCTCCTAGTTTAATTGCATATCTGCCAATCAATATTTGAAGGTATACAAGGATGGATTGATGCATTTTCAGCCATGAGGAGAAATGCATTACATTCCAAGGGCAAGGGAGACTAGCCTATGGGGATATGTTCAAAACGTTATGAACAACACATGCAGGCTTCTGCAGGAAGAGGGTTATTGGGATAGTATTGCTTTTTTTGCACAGCATTTTTTGATGACATTTTTTTGCTCCTATACATTAGGGTGGGTGTGTACCACTATAAACTTGTGATGCTGGAAATGCTGGCTTTCCTAGTCCTTTGTTCGTTACTTGGAAGAAGGCCATGAATGGTGGTGAGCCTCGGCTACGGGGGTGCATTGGGACGTTGGAGGCACGCTGCTTGATTACGGGCTTCAAAGACTATGCCCTCACCAGGTTTTAATTGCTGCAATTCCATAATGGCTTATGTAGTATCTGGAAAAAGGATTATGATGGACAAACTATGGTTGAATTTTTTCCGTGCCCAACCAGTGCTCTGCGTGATCGGCGATTCCCTCCCATCCAGGCGAAAGAAATACCTTATTTGGAATGCACAGTTTCTCTTCTTACAACCTATGAGACAGCTACTCATTGTCTGGATTGGGAGGTAAGATTGTTAAAGGCTGTACAAAATTTGGTTCTTGAGAACTGTTGCAGTTTGCTAGAATGTCCTTGTGCTTAACAGGTTGGCTTGTCTCTTGAATGTCTGGGCAGATTGGCAAGCATGGAATTATTTTGGAATTTACAGATCCTGATAATTACAAGCGCAGTGCCACGTATTTGCCAGAGGTAGCTGCACAAGAAGGTGTGCGGCACTTGTGTTTAGCTATATCATTTTTTTGAAGAGACGTTCTTGCCAGTAAACACTTAGTTATAAGAACATAAAACATAAATGTAATGGCACTAAATAAAATGTTATAAAACTACTAAATTAGGCAAAAGTAAATGGATAAAAATGGATGAAGGTGCCATGTAAGTATTTTCCCTTTGAATATAAGTTTTCGATGCACACATACAAGGGCAGGAGAGAGATGGAAGAGAATAAGTAGGTTATTTTAAATGCCAGTGTTCGTAAGCCCTAGGTAGGTTGATTGAGCATGATGGGGCTGCAATCATAGTGGCTCTCATTCCTTGCAAGTGTAGTGCAAAACAGGGGTTGAAAGTGATGATGACTGAAACTGTTTCTTGATCTCATGGCTAATTCTCTGGTATTATGAGAACGGCTTGCCAAGTGGTGTGTGTAAACACTAGGCAAGTTGACAAATGTTTTCATGCCGTTGTGTTTACAGAACTCGACGAATGCTTTCATGCCGTTGTGATTTAGTACGCCAAAACATAATGAAACTGTGATTGGGCCATGTAAACAGGGTTTTCATGTACCTATGAGTGAATGTGCTTTGCTTGGTAGAGGTTAATTCATCTACAGTGCCTGGTCTCTCTGGCTTAATTTCATGCCTTTCGCTGTTGTAAAGACGACTGTTCAGAACATATAAAAGGGTTCTAAACGTGCAATCAATGGGGCTGGAGACTGGAGCAACTGCAGCAACTGCAACTGCAGCTGCTTGCTGGAGATTTGATCTGGCTAGAAAGGTCCTGAGGGCTGAAAGGTCTGTACATTGCAGGCTTGGAGCTGCTGCCTGGCTGCTCAACTGGTTTGCAAATGAATGATGACCGTGTGGTAGGGCTGGCTGTCCTCTCTGCAGGTTGGCAGCCCACAGGGTCACCCTCCGGCAGTCTATCCTCAAAGTCTGGTTACTGTGCCGTTTGTGATTATTCTGGTTGCTAGGTCAGCTTGGTTTTGCAATTGCTCCTGTATGGGGATTTGATAAAGTTGCACAATGGGGAAGCAAAACATAGGGGAGAGAGAGAGAGAGAGAGAGAGAGAGAGAGAGAGAGAGATCAGACGATGAACATCTTTGTCCTATAGCATGAGGTTTTACAAGGGCAATACCAGCCAGCAGATAGGTGTAGATGTGCCTGTGAATTGGATTGTTGAATTAACAAGTGAGGGGAGGAGGCCATGTAGCTGGTTGACTGCCATGGAGCTGGCCAATAGCAGCCCATGACCTAGTAAAACATGTTTAAATACATATGCACCAATTAAAATGTCATGTGCATGATCAATGCCATGTACTTTCTCAGGGCTAATCCAGAAGGGGGCAGCCATCTGACACAAACGCAGGTTTTGTATGGATTTTGCCCACAACTGCTGGCCGACCAGCAGTCGGCCAGTCTACAATGATTCCAAGGCCTTTAAATAGGCACACATGCTCATTGTATAGGCCATTCAATCCCCTAGGGATTGGGTCAGTAGGAGTCCCATAGGGGGACAGAATTTTGGGTGTTATCACCTTTTCTTCAAGGCAGCCTAGGGCTGCAGACAAGTACCTTTTTGTACTATAGTAATATACTGAATTTCCAGCATCTCTCTCTCTCTCTCTCTCTCTCTCTCTCTTCTTTCAGCCCTAAACACTCCTGGAAACCATCTGATGCAAAACACAGATATATATATATATATATATATATATCTGTGTTTTGCATCAGATGGTTTCCAGGAGTGTTTAGGGCTGAAAGAAGACTCCAAGAGCTTCCGCGTGTTACATTGGTATCAGAGCATCAGGCTCAGCAAAGCTAAACACTGAATCAGTCCCAGATGATAGTGTATAGGTCCAAGGTACAGGAAAGTACATGGATACGAAGCCCAAGGCAAGGAACACAGATCGGGAAGAGCTCCTAGGAGGTTTGTTGGTGGTGTTCCACAAAGCCAGAGGGGATGGTAGTCCTGTGAGCCAGATAGGTTCTCGGGCAACAGT
This sequence comes from Cibotium barometz, assembly GCF_041138505.1. Taxonomy (NCBI): domain Eukaryota; kingdom Viridiplantae; phylum Streptophyta; class Polypodiopsida; order Cyatheales; family Cibotiaceae; genus Cibotium; species Cibotium barometz. The sequence goes on along the minus strand of NC_141104.1, from coordinate 14,219,748 downwards.
CCCAAGGGAGGATTACCCTCCAAGGGTGATGTGAGTGCCAGATTCATTTCTCAGGAATGAAGACCAAGACAGTGTTCAGAGTTAGGGCAGGATAGGATTGTGGACTAGATGGAACAGATGCATAGATCTTAGTCTGAGACACAGTGGTTTGGAGAACAGGTTGGGCTTTTAGAGAAAAGGGTTGCCAGGGATGGATGGATGACAGAGGGACTTCGGGAAAGGATTTGGGATGATGATGAGTCATCCAAGAGCAGGTTGGAATCCCGTCATCAAGTTTAGCAGAGGGGGATGTCATGTGCATGATCAATGCCATGTATCTTCTCAGGGCTAATCCAGAAGGGGGCAGCCAGTAAAAGATCAGTAGAACTAGGAGTTTGGAGCATCTGGTGCACCAGAGGCCAGTGTGGACTTGTACCAGGGGCATGGAAGGATAAGGTTGAGCTGTCGGCTGCTTGCAAAGGTGGGCGGCTGGACCAGTTCAGAGGCGGTTGGACCAGATCAGAAGCGGTTGGTCCAGATCTGACACAAACGCAGGTTTTGTATGGATTTTGCCCACGACTGCTGGCCGACCAGCAGTCGGCCAGTTCTACAATGATTCCAAGGCCTTTCAATAGGCACACATGCTCATTGTATAGGCCATTCAATCCCCTAGGGATTGGGTCAGTAGGAGTCCCATAGGGGGACAGAATTTTGGGTGTTCTCACCTTTTCTTCAAGGCAGCCTAGGGCTGTAGACAAGTACCTTTTTGTACTATAGTAATATACTGAATTTCCAGCATATCTCTCTCTCTCTATATCTGCATTTTGCATCAGATGGTTTCTAGGAGTGTTTAGGGCTGAAAGAAGACTCCCAGAGCTTCCGCGTGTTACATAAAAGGCCAGATCCCATGCTCAATGAGATGCACAAATTCTAACACCCCCTCTGCAGCTCATAGTGTGCAAAAAGTCTGAAGAAGATAAGCTGATGAAGATGCAACCATGGACACTCGAGTACTGCAGATATCGGATACACCTCGGAAAGAGCACATGCTAACCCGACGACTTGAAACAAAATGCCACCCTGAACAACAAAGAAATATGCTTGGCTGGAGGTATAGAATTATGAGTCTGTGGAACACCGCTCCCATCATCCCCCAATAGTAGATGGTGAACACATCACATCTCAAAAGACCTTGAACAATGAACTTGGAACTCAACCAATCCATAATCTCTGCTACACCAAGCAATAAACTTGGAACACATCGAGTCCATAGCTCCAGCTACCAAAATGAACTTATCTCGCCCGATAACTTATCTTTGCCACCTTGAACAACAAAGAAATCTGCTTGGCTGGAGGTATAGAATTATGAGTTTGTGGAACACCGCTCCCAATCATCCCCCAATAGTAGATGGTGAACACATCACGTCTCAAAAGACCTCGAACAATGAACTTGGAACTCAACCAATCCATAATCTCTGCTACACCAAGCAATAAACTTGGAACACATCGAGTCCGTAGCTCCAGCTACCAAAATGAACTTATCTCGCCCGATATTTTACCTGCTTGGAACTCCGATACATTGGTCCCATGCACCAAAAGTCAGGGCTTGTGACAGCCCCCTCTCCCGCCCACAATCCTCCTCTGTCCGGAAGCACACGAGGGGAAACTACCTGTATAATTGTGGAAGCTGACCATCCAAGGCCTCCTTGGCTTTTGCAGCCTTGAGGGCACTAGAAGTATCACTGGAACTATCAAAGTCATTTTCCGGTATATGATCCTTGCCCTTCTTTGAAAACTTGGTCTTGGCCTGGGCTTTACCTTTGGTCGCAATCCTTGGCCAAGTGACCCTTCTTTCCACAAGAGTAGCTGTGACTCCGTCTTGTCTTTTGCATTGTAACAGGTGCTTGATCCTGTCCACTAGGAGGGAACCTTACCTTCCCCTGAGAAACGAGGAAAGTTTACTTCTCCAAGAGGGGACCCATATCCACTGCAATAGCAAACCTTTGCAAGCAAGCCTTTGTGTCACTGATGATCGGAGCACTCCACCACCAATCTCCAACACTTCTCCAGCGGAACAAGGCACAAGGATCAATCAGCCCACTCTCGGAATTGAGAGAGAAAGGGGCTGGACAGCAGCAAACAGTCCACCAAAAGACACCGGAAAGCATCCTCTAGAAGGGGAAAGAAGCCGGGGAAGAAGAGGATCTGTCGAAGCCACTTGTTGGCTGCACCACACGCAAACATACCACCCTCCACTGCTGTCCTTGCTGCGAAAATCAGACCACACACCACCAGCTGCTGTAGAAAATGCTTGAAGAAGCAAAAAACACAGCCAAGATTCAAGTAGGCTTGCACCTTGGCGCCATGTGGTTAACGCAAGGGCAGGAGCACCGCTAGAGGCAAAACACTGATGAAGAAGAGGCTCTTGATGAAGAAAACGCAGCCAGCAAAAGAACGCAGCCCACCAATCACCAATGCAGTTCCCTTCTAGGTTGCACCTGGACTCGGTGAGGAAAACGCAAGGTAGGAGGAGTAGGAGATGAAAACGCTGATGAAAGAAGGGAGTGTAGGAGAAGAAAATGAAGCCATTGTTGAAAAAACGCAGCAATGTCTTCTTCCTCCGAAAAAACGCAAAAAGAGGGAGCAAAACGCACGTGGGCAGCAGAGTTGTCATGTGCACACTGTGTATCTATTGTGTGCTACACGCACACAAGACTAGCTTCGAGGTTTGGGGAAGTTTGGAGCTAGGCAGGTTGATTGGCGAGCTGAGTTAGGGATAGACTAACGGGCGGGCGTATGGACGGGCGGGCGCCTAAGTGTGGACGCTCGATGACCGGCCAAGAGCGTATAAAAGGGTGGCCAAGGTTAGTTATTAGTCATATAGAGTCTCGCCTGATTTGTGAGAGCTCTATGGTCTAGAGCCTGGATCTAGTGCAGACGTGCACTTGCTTCATGCAGCCGAGGCCGGTAGGAGTCTTGAGGCCGGCAAGGGTAGCTTCGTGGCGGTATGGGACGTCACAAGGTAGAGATTGGTCGGTACGTCCATCTAGTTAGCTCAGCTCGTGGCTCGGTGGGGACAGCCAGGTCTGTGGGCTTGCCCACGGCTGTCATGGTTGGGAGGTGAGTCAGGCCTGCATCACCTTCTTGTTTGTTTGTTGTCACGTGCATCCCGCACTTGGATGCCACGTAGACATTTCTGTATAGAAGGTGCAGGACCTGGGATGGTGAACTGGTCCCATGTGAGCCCAGTCCGGGACGAGTCAGCCAAGGATCCATCTCAGATGTCCGAGGTCAGGTGTGCATTGTCCTGCACAAGAGTCTAAGGTCAGGTGTGCACTGTCCTGCACATGAAACAGTGCCAGTCCGCGCTGTGAGTCTCCCTCTAGAATGATGTAAGTGATTTTGTGTATCTGGTATGGTACCGGATGCCAGATCACTGAGTAGTTAGTGTTTAGGACAAGGGGCCAGTCCATAGGGCTACCCCGGATCTTAGCGTGGGCATGGGAATGGTGTGGAACCACCCCCATGAGGGCCAGGAAGGCCCAGGCTGAACCCACCAGCCATGGAGGGGCTGTGGGATAGCCCTAGGGCAAGAATAAGGCAAATTCCAGGAGTTTACAGCCTTTACATGGCTGTAGGGCAGGTATGGGGCAGCCCATACAGGCTGCCCAGCCCTTGGAATGTGGGCAAAGGCTGTGCCCAGCCCTCTGGAAGCAAGCGCGTGATGCCCAGTCATCTAGGGAATAATGTGCAGCATTTTAGGTGATTTTTCCAGCATTTAATGCTGTTATCTCAGTCGTGGGGGACATTTAGAACTGGCTGCCTGTTTATCTACTGGCCGACTGCTGTTGGGAAGTAGTATAAATAGTGGAGGCCACAATCCCATTCAATCATCTCATTATTCTCCAAGAGCTCAAGCAAATCAAGGGCTAGACAAGCCAAGGGAGTTGCTAAGCAAAGGGGTGGAGAACTGAAGGTCAAGGGCAAGGATTTTCCAGCCAAGAAAGGTCAAGAATTCTGTATTTTCTTTTCAGATTCACATCATTCTAATAAAGCAAATACATCATCCGTGGTGGGGGCCCTACAGAGGGTAATTGGGACCCAATACTGTGTTCTCTCCATCTCTCTCCCTCTCTCTCTCTATTCAGTTTGTACGTTAATTTCCGTCGCGAAAAGAGTGCTGAATTTTGAGTATTGAAGTTATTGATTCTTCTCCAAAGCTTTCGCATGTTACAATGGTATCAGAGCCTACTTCAAGTACAAAGATTCAGCAAAGAAACCAAAATTTTCTCTCGCTCGTGTGGTTGGTTTTTAGACGCCGGTGGACTACCCCTTTCGGAGTGACTCCTGTCCCTCGAAGGACGGTTGGTTTTTAGCCTTCGGAAGCCTCTGGACGTCTCCCACACAGATAGTGGATGGTCAGATTGCGTTCCGGAAAGGAAGTGCATTTTCTTGCTATGGCGAGCTTCGACGACGAGAGAGACCAAGAACCATGGGACCAGAGTGCACCAGGCAGCCCAGCTAGGGCACCAAGCTTGAGTGTCACAGACATGTTCCAGCAGATGATGCGAGCAATCGCAAAACAGACAGCCAAGTTGGATGAGCAGAAGGTTCACATCTTGGCTCTGGAGGAGCGTAACCGCTCTCTAGTGTCGCGTTTTCCATCTCCTCCTTCCTCTCCTTCCGTATAAGGGTTTTTATTGCATCCTATTTGGAGAGGAAGGGGGTAAGAGTTAGATGGAGAGGTTCATAATGGATGGATGACCCTTATAGAGTGTTATGATATAATGTGGATGAGCAAGGGGTGCTAATAGATGAGTTGGATGTGTACAGATCAGAGGGGGTTTCTTCTCTCGTGCACTTGCAAAAGATGAAAAGAAAATGCATCAGGTAGTCAGGTGGTGGGAGGCATTTGGTGCAAGTACTCCCAAATTGCAGCAGCTTGCAATTCACGTGCTTTCTCAAGGGAGTACAACTTCTCCATGTGAGAAATTGGAGCACTTTCTCTCTCATTCATACAAAAAGAAGAAACAAGTTGAAGGTCACAAACATTGAGAAGCTGATTTATATACACACAAATCTTCGACTCATATCTAAAATCAAGGCTAGATAGTCTACACACCAGTACCAACCCTCTTTGCCTTCCAAGGGTACTATCCATCTCAGTCATGGATTTCCAAATCCCTGTCCAATTAGTAGCAAGGTTGTACCAAACATGTGTCCATTCCTGTACCCTCTGCCTGCATGTGACCTATCTCCTAGAGAAATCCTAATACATGTTTCCACATGAAACAAAGACTTGTTTCAGCAAACATCGGGTGACTTGTTTTTCCATTAAACATCTGGTCTGGCCTGTATGTACTGTAGCGCAGCCTTTTTCCACAGAGAGAAAGCATACACACACTCCTCTGCTGCAACCCTGTGCGCCTGCAGTCCAGCCCTGTGTGGGTCAAGCGAGAGAGAGAGAGAGAGAGAGAGAGAGAGAGAGAGAGAGAGAGCATGTGCCGTTGCTCCAGCCCGCCTCCTCCTGTTCAACCCTTCGTTTTTTTCAGCCATAGGGAAGCGCCCTCTGCAGCCCGCTAGCCCCTTTCAGAAAAAGCACGCAGGTCCCCAATATAGCTTTTGTGCCACGATCCTTTAAAAAAAAAGGTATTCTAATGTTTTTAAGGCTTTTTAAACCTTTGTCCCCTCCCCCCACATGGGGTAATGAAAAAGGGACCTTTTTAAAACCTTGAGTCCTTTTCGACCCCAAGAGTTGTACCAATCTGTCCATGAAGTTATTGCCCCAAACTGATGCCATTCACACTGTCCACCATGTCCCCGTGCACACCTGCATACTGTTCATTTGCGCGCCGGACCGCCCCCGGGGGCGAATTTTTTTTTGTCCACGAGGTTTTCCTGGTCGTTGGGGTTCAGACCGTTCGTCAATCGGACACCCGGTCGTGCATTTACTAAAATGACTGAAATTTGCGCATAGGCTTGATTCGGTGTCCGTTTTTTGGATGCTGTAAAATCCTATATTAGGGTAAAATCGTGCACAAATTCCAAATTTGGGCTCAGAATTTGAAGATTCTAAGTATAAATGACTCAAATAATAAAATCATTGATTTTTATATCATAAAAACTCATAATTACATGGACATTTCTTTATTAGTGAAGATGGGTATGTTACAAGCTGTGGCCGACTCATACTATGTTGGCCGACTGGACATTTTCCATTCGTGGGTCCATCAGGGGGCTGTCGGCTCAGTTGCTACTGGTCGAGTGGCTGCCCTTCTTGTATATATAGCATGCCTTGTCCTCCCCCACTAAGTTTGTATCGGATTTTGTTGTATATAGTAGAGTTTATACCACCTTCTTCTCTCTTCCATTTCTGTACTTTTGCTCTCAGTACTTTGTCTCATTTATTTGACATGGTATTAGAGCCCCAGGTTTATACCACCTTCTCCTCTCTTCCATTTTTGTACTTTTGCTCTCAATACTTTGTCTCATTTATATGCTCTTATGTGTGTGTGTGTGTGTGTGGAGTTCGTGTGTGAGAGCATATCTTGATACAGAGTTCTACACCCACTATTGGGTACTGATGACGTTGGTGGGGATGTTGTAGTATCTAGTCCATACTATGCATAATGGAGTTGATAGTTATATAGTCTTGTGGGTTGACTACCAGGAGTATATAACATGCACATTCCTAAAAGGTGAATTTGGGAATGTACTTGGATTCATCTAGGTATATGGTATCAGAGCCCTAGGTGGCTTGAAGATTCAGAGACGGTGAGAGCATTCGGGACTGCTGTGTTTTGGTGTTGATTGGAGTATTGTTGGGCTGTTCGGGACGTGGAGAAGGATGTAGAAGGCAGCATCACTGCTGGACAACTACTTTGCATTTATTTGTAGCCTCTTCTTCATATTTTTTTTTCCCACCAACCCTCTCTTCACAAGACCAAGTAAACCCTCGAGATGGCAGAGAAACATGCGAAGTGTAGGCATATGCTCACTTATGGTAGGGTTGTGTGTGAACAGGGCTTAACCAAGGGCACTTTTTCCCATGCATGCAAGGGTTCACCTGCATTTTGTGGCTACCACACTTTTGGCTCTGTCAAATCCCCATAGGATCTCCTCGTGAAACGCTCCTGGTACAAGACTTGAAACCTGCAAACAAACCAAACAAACATGAAGGGGGTGTAGGCCTGACCCACCTCCCAACCTTGACAACCGTGGGTAAGCCCACAAGACTTGGCTGTCCCGACCGAGCCACGAGCCGAGCTAACTAGATGGACGTACCGACCAATCTCTACTTCGTGATGTCCCATATTGCCACGAAGCTACCCTTGTGGGCCTCGAGATTGCTGCCGGCCTTGGCTGCGTGAAGCAGGTACATGTTTGCACTAGATCCAGGCTCCTGACCATAGAGCTCTCACAAAGAAACGCGAGACTCTATATGCTAATGACTAACCTTGGCCACCCATAGGCTCTTGGCCGGTCATCGGGCGTCCACACTTGGGTGCCCGTCCATCCATAGTTGGGTGCCCACCCATTAGTCTATCCCTAACTCAACTCGCCAATCAGCCTGCCTAGCTCCAAACTTCCCCAAACCTCGAAGCTAGTCTTGTGTGCGTGTAGCACACGATAGATACACACTGTGCACATGACATACTCCCCTTCCTCTAAGAGCTCACTCCTGAGCTCACTAAAAAGCCAGGGTAATCTCTCTGAAGAGTAGGCAATGTCTCCCATGTAGCGTTCTCCTCAACATGATCCTTCCACTTGATCTTGTATTCTGTGATAAGCGTATTACGCAATCTTCTTTCACGAAATCCAAGAATCTTTTCAGGTTCGTATGGAACAAATGTCATGTCCTTGACATCTATGATTTCTTGAGGAGTAACTAATTGGGCAGTTCTACCCAATACTTCCTTAAGTCTACTGACATGAAATACAAGATGAACTTTCACATGAGAAGGCAAATCCGATTCATATGCGACTGAACCAATCCGTCGTGTAATACGAAATCGTCCACAGTATCTAGGGGATAATTTCGGAGATCGACCTGTTCGTAAAGTCTCGGAATCTTTCGGAACTCGCAAATACACCATCGTTCCTTCAGAGAACTCTCTGGGTGAACGATGTCTATTAGAATAAAATCTGTCTCGATCTTGAGCACTTCTAATAGATTCCTTCGCAACTTGTAACATTTCTTGCATATCTTGCAAAAATTACGTGCTGCATCATGCTGAAGTCCTGAGAATCCCACTGTAATAGGTGATCTAGGTTGAAAACCATACATAAGCATGAAAGGACTAAAACTTGTACTCGTATGCTTAGTACTGTTATATGCAAATTCTAACATAGGAAGATAATCCTCTCATGAACTCTGTCTTGTGGAGACATATGCACGAAGCATATTATCCAAAATTTGATTAACTCTTTCAGTCTGGCCATCAGGTTGAGGATGATCTAAGGAACTCGAATTCAAAGTTGTTTCCAACTTCTCAAAAACAAGTTTCCAAAAATCACTCGTAAACTTAGAGTCCCTATCATTGACTGTGTCCTGCGGTAACCTGTACAGTCTAAACAATTGCTCGATAAACTGCCTTGCTAATTGCATAGATGTAATGCTCTTCTGGGTCGGTAAAAATCTAGCCATTTTTGTTAAGCAATCTACCATAACCCAAATAGAATCGTGGCCTTGATGTGTTCTTGGTAATCCGGTAATAAAATCCATGGAAATACTTTCCCATTTATTACCTGGGATTTGCAAAGGATTCAATAATCCAGTCTATCTAAAGCGTTTAACTTTCACTAACGATAATGTCCTGTGTACCCCAAGGTGTCCAGCAAAAGGGGCGTCGTGGCACTCCTTAAGAATCTTGGACCTAATGTCCGGGATTTGTGGTACACAATTTTGTCATTACGGAATGGTAAACCATTCCGAATCATCCATTGGCCTCCTGCAACCTTAATGTTAGGCTGCTTAGTCATTGAGTCTTGGTCAATCAATGAGCTCCCGTCCTGGATCTTTGGCCAAAATGGACCAAAATAACCATCAGTCCTGCAAAGTCCTCTCAATGACTGAAATAAGTCAGTAAAAATCTCGGTGAATGACAAAGTATTCACCTCTCTAATTCAACTAAGTGCATCTACAACACTATTCATGGACCCTTTTCTATAACGATCTCAAAATCAAAATCTTGCATTAATTCAGTCCATTGAGCTTTCCAGTCTCTCAAATCATCTGCATCACATACATACTTGATTGACTGATGATTAGTGAAGATCACAAACTTGGAGCCATATAATTAATGTCTCTAGACCTTGAGAGCGTGAATCACAGTATAAAGCTTCTTCTCAAGGATTGGCCGACGAAATTGAGTGTCGTCTAGCTTTTTACTTTCAAAAGCAACAGGTCTACCATCTTGAAATAGAGCAGCCTCGATAGCATAGTCACTGGCATCAGTTTCAAGAACATAAGGCCAACAAGGATCGGGTAATGCTAAGATAGGTGCTTTCTTGACTTTTTCTTTCAAAAGTCTGAAGGTCATATCCAGATCGTTATTCCAAGTGATAGGCTGATTTGACTTACGTCCACGACTTTTCAACAAGTCGGTCATCGGTAGTGTGAGCTGAGAGTACTCCAGATTTCCGAAGAAAAACAACAAAACCGAGAAAAGAACAAAGTTGTTTCACTGTTCGCGGTATAGGCTAGGCCAGAACCTTCTAAACCCGGTCATAGTCAATGCTCAATCCATCTCTCGTTATCTTGTGTCCCAAGTAAATGATGTCTGTCATGAAAAACTCACATTTACTTAATTTAGCATATAGTCGATTCTGTCTTAAAATAGTTAAGACAATCGTGAGGTGTCTAACGTGATCCTCAAGAGTACGAGTATATATTAAAATATCATCCAAGAACACCACCACAAATTTTTCCAAATGTTCACGAAAAAGATCGTTCATCATTTGTTGGAAAGTGGCTGGAGCATTGGTTAACCCAAAAGGCCATTAGGAGAAACTCGTAATGGCCATATCTAGTCTGAAAGGCGGTTCTTTCGACATGCCTTTCATGAATACGTATTTGGTGATAGCCAGTACGTAAATCTATCTTCGCGAAATATTTCGCTCTGGCTAACCGGTCAATTAGGTCATCTGATCTAGGGAGAGGATAACGGCTCTTAATTGTTAGCTTGTTCAATCTCTTGTAATCTATACACATTCTCCAAGTGTTGTCCTTCTTTCTCCTAAGCAACACAGGTGCACCCCAAGGTGATTTACTTGGACGGATCTGGCTCATCCTCAAATAATCTTCGAGTTGTTTGGCCAACTCATCTTCCTCAGCTTGGCTCATCCTGTAAGGTGGAATGCTAGCAGGGTGAGCACCAGGGATCAGGTCAATACGATGATCTACTGCACTTTCAGGTGGTAAGCCCGATGGTAGTTCCTTAGGAAATACATCTTGAAACGAATCAAGTATCTTCTGTAATTCTTTGCTTTCAAATACACTTAATTCATTGACATCCATAGAAGGTATGAGAAATGAAGAAAGTGGCAGTATACAAAGAAGAATCCATTATATTACCAAAATCAACTGTATTTACAAGAGATCCCTGAGAGGGATGTATACAATCACCTAAGATACTATACTGGGTGTTCCTATGTTCAAAAGAAAAAATATGACTAGACCAATCTATCTGGACTTGAAGAGTCTTAAACCACTCAATCCCTAATAACAAGTCTACATGTTCTAGGTGCATAATATAGCATTCCAGAGTATCTTTGTAGTCCTGAATCCGGATCGGTAGCGTCTCCACCTTTCGATCCCATACTTGCCGAACCGCAAGTAGGCGTACCTCATAGGTATGATCGCTGGGTGTTGTGTCAAGATCCAATTTCTGCACAAGTTTGTAATTAACAAAATTGTGTGAGCTGCTAGGGTCTAGAAGAATGTTGATTCTATGGCCATTCACTTCTTCATAAACTCGGAGATCATGCAAGCCAAAAACATTAGAGGTGAACAGACAATCAGAACATGTACGAGGGCGAGAAAGTACAGTAACTGACGTACCTATCAAAGACAACTGGTTAGCTGCCTTTGGCTTGGGTCCTACGTTGATCTCTGCACCCTTTTGCTTCGGGCACTCGTTATGCATGTCCTTTTTCTTCGCAGGTGAAGCAACGTCCCTTCTTGACCTCATCAGTGAGGTTCCGCAAGGTCATGGTCAAAGTAGTAAACCGGGCAACATCATCATAGTCATTCTCTTTCTTGAGGAATTCTTTCTTGAAGACGTCTTCGAAGTGTGTCCAAGTCGTTGATTTAGGGTTGAGTTCTTTCCACCAAAGCAAAGCTTTGCCGGAGAGGAAACCTGCTGCCAATTGGATCTTTTTTCCATCGTTATATGGGTGAAACTGAAAATGGACTTGCCACTTATGTAGCCAAGTGTCCACTATCTTCTTGGTACGCTGCTTTTGCTCGCCCCCAAACTGTTCCGGAGTAATATTGGGCCCTAAAGCAGATGCCAAGGTATCCATACCCGAAAGAGTAGATAGGGTAGTGGTCAACAAAGAGATGGAATTCTGTAAAGCCTGCATCTGCGCGGCGATTTGTGCTTGACGTTCCGAGGAAGAAGCTTCAAGAGCAACTTTAAACTCTTGGAAATCTGATTTTGAAACGAAATCGTCGAAAAGATCGGCATCGGTGGCTTCCGTAGCCGGCAGGTCTTCACGTTCGAGAATGGGCTCCAACTTGGATTCTTGGGTCCACATCTTGAAGAGGGCAAGAGGAGAGAAAAGATTTATCTTGCACAAATAAGAGTGCTAGAGAGCTTGAGAGCTTGAGAGCTTGAGAGATGTGTGGCAAGAAGCCTATTAAGGGGAATATATAGGCTTCCCCAAAAGCTAACGTAGCTTTTGCTTTTGTGTTTTTTTTTTGCGGGATAAAAAATAAAAAATAAAAATAAAATTATATATATATATATATATATTTTGCTTTTCTGAAAAAAAAAACACTTATAAGCAAAGCATAGGTTTTTAAAACCCTTTTACTAAGGTTCAGCAAGAAAAACAAAAGCAAGGTAGCGTAGGTTTTTTTTTTTCTAAAAAAAAAAGAAATCTAAAAAAACCGGCGCTTGCTTTTTGCGTTTTTTATTACGCCCACTTGTTTGCCACCCGTACGCCTACATGATTACGAGGACCCGCCGCCCGTGCACAGAACTGGCCGCTTGCTTACGTGCGCCTGTGACCCGCTGTCGCCTGTACTTGCGCACCTGCGCTGGCCTGCACGTAGTGGCCCGAGTGCAAGAGTCACTTGACCATGGGCGCCAGCCTGCCTACGATGCACCACCTGCGCCTGGCTGCATGTACAGGCTACTAGCGTATACGTGTTAGCCTGCCTACACAAACCAGCCCGGCTGCGCATACCTTGCGATGTTCACACAAGCTTTTCTCTCTCTCTCTCTCTCTCTCTCACAAACAACAGCTGACATGCTTTTACTTCTTTTCTCTCTCTTCAAACTGTTCATACAGTTAAAAACACATCTAGCCTTCTTCTTTGCAAAGCAAACAACCCATACAAGACCACACCTTCATCACGGGTTCCCACGATACAAAAGCAACATGCTGAAATTGAAAAAACAGCAGTATGCACAGAAAAAACAGCAAGCTTCTCGAACTCGTACCTTTTCTTCGACCTCTTTTTCTCTACCTACCGACTTGCTCGTTCACGAGGCTTGCTCTGATACCACTGTCAAATCCCCATAGGATCTCCTCGTGGAACGCTCCTGGTACAAGACTCAAAACCTGCAAACAAACCAAACAAACGTGAAGGGGGTGCAGGCCTGACTCACCTCCCAACCTTGACAGCCATGGGCAAGCCCACAAGACTTGGCTGTCCCCACCGAGCCACGAGCTGAGCGAACTAGATGGACGTACCGACCAATCTCTACTTCGTGACGTCCCATACCGCCACGAAGCTACCCTCGCGGGCCTCGAGACTGTTGCCGGCCTCGGTTGCATGAAGCAGGTGCACGTCTGCACTAGATGACCATAGAGCTCTCACAAAGACACACGAGGCTCTATATGCTAATGACTAACCTTGGCCACCCTTTTATAGGCTCTTGGTCAGTCATCAGGCGTCCACACTTGGGCGCGCGCGTGTCCATACTTGGGTGCCCGTCGGTTAGTCTATTCCTAACTCAGCTCGCCAATCAGCCTGCCTAGCTCCAAGCTTCCCCAAACTTCAAAGCTAGTCTTGTGTACGTGTAGCACACGTAGATACACACTGTGCACATGATAGGTTCTCTCTCTCTCTCCCTCTCTCTCATTTCTGTGTGAGCTTCTTCTTCGTGCACCTAACCCTAATATGTAGGATTCTCTGTGTGTGAGTCCAACACCAACAATTGGTATCAGAGCTGGTCTGGCTTGCCTCTGCGAATTTTCGTTAGCCACCTTCAGTCCGTCTCGTTGCAGTTTTGTCGACTAGCACCTCTGTCGGTTAGGATAAGGGTAAAGCAAAGAGCTTTAGGCATGGGGGACAACAGTCTAGTAAGGCTGGTCATGGACAATCCACTTCTGGTGGTGAAAAGTTTGATAAAGGGAATGCAAACAAGCCTAAAAAGAAGGGCAAATGTCACTACTGCCATAAGCCTGGCCACTCCATCAATGAATGTAGAAAGCGGATTGCAAAAGAGAAAAAGAAAGATGCAGGCAATGCAGTAGTAGACTCTTGTGATGACAAAGCACAACAATCGGCTAATGTAATTCAGGAAGAGTGCATTTTTTTGGTCACATGCACTAGTGACACACCAAGTGCTTCAGACAATGATGTCTTGCATTGCATCCGATAGACAGGTTGTATCATGGTATTTTGATAGTGGTGCTTAGAGCCACATCACTTCATGCAAAGATGTATTTCAGCACTTGGTTTATGCTTCAAATGGCCGCACTGTATCATGTGCAGATCATACCACATATCCAATAAAGGGAATTGGCAATGTCATACTTATTGCAGCCAATGGTGCCAATATATGTATGAAAAATGTTTTGTCTTGTATGTTCCAGGGGTAAAGAAAAATATGCTCTTTGTCTCAACCATAAACGACCAAGGTTTAAAGGTTGAATTTGAAGATGGGAAGTGTTTGGTAAAAGACCCATCAAAGGGTTATGAAAGTCACTTTTGGAACACGATACAAAGGCTTGTATAAGCTGGACAGCTATGACAAGTGTACTTATGATGCAAATACAGTGGCTGCCCGCACTCTTGCTATGCATGATGCAGAGCTATGGCATGCTCGTTTTGGGCATGTAAATTTTCGGAGTTTGATGCTTTTGCAGAAGCATCATATGGTTGATAATATGCCGTCTCTCGAGTCTCCAACAAGACATGTATGTGAGGGGTGTATTTTGGGAAAGATGCATCGAAAACCATTCCCCAAGGATCGAGCTGTTAGAGTTGAAAGTAAATCACAGCTCATACACAGTGATGTATGTGGTCCAATGCGGACACCATCCATAGGGGGGCATCTTTATTTCGTCACATTCATTGATGACTACTCTAGGTTTGCTTGGGTTTACCCCTTGAAAGCGAAAGCAGAGGTATTTACATGCTTTCGACACTTTGTAGCAATGGCTGAAAATATGGGTGGATGTAAAGTCCAAACACTCCGCTCAGATAGAGGTGGAGAATACATGTGAAATGCATTCAAGGATTATATGCTTCAAAAGGGCATCAAACACCAATGTATTGTGCCTTATACACCGCCAGCAGAATGGTGTAGCTGAGAGGAAAAATAGATCTCTTATGGAGATGGCAAGATGCATGGTGAAAGCACAAAAGTTGCCTCACAATTTTTGGATGGAAGCTATAATGTGTGCAACTCACGTGTTGAACATGTGCCCAACAAAAGCTTTGAAAACCATAACACCATTTGAGGCTTGGTATAGCCGAAAGCCAAAAGTGGATTATATGCGTACATTTGGGTGTTTGGCATATGCACATGTGCCAGAACAACTCCGAACAAAGCTAGATGATATGCATTTTTGTGGGCTACAACAATGAGAGCGAAGGATACCGTCTTTATAATCCAACAACACGCAGGATTTTTGTCAGTAGAGATAATTCAGTACAGCCCATGTATAGCTTGTATAAAAGTAATAATACAGGCATACAAGACATGTTTGATGGACTATTATCCATTGCAATTAGGGGGGATTCAGATCAGCCTGCTCCTACACAAGAAAGTCCTCATGTAGAACATGTGGAACAGCCAGCCATTTAGCCCCCTTCTATGGAAGAAGTGGACGATCTTGTTAAGGGAAGAGCAAACAGCCATAGACACAGCCAAGTCGGTGCCAAGATGGTTGTTGAAAACTTTGCAAGAAAGCAAACTTGCAGCTCCACTCACAGGTAGAACAAGGGCTAGTTCTAGCCATGCATTGAATATGCATCATGGGGAGTCTGCACTAGCCATGGGTGGTCTCTTTGATTCAAAAGAGGCTTCTTCTTATGAAGAAGCACATGAGAATGAGCACTGGGTGCAAGCCATGCAAGATGAAATCTCTTCTATCATGAAGAACAATACTTGGGATCTTGTGGACTTGCTGAAAGGCAAGCATGTCATTGGAACAAAGTGGGTGTACAAAGTCAAAAGGAAGTCTTATGGTACTATTGATAGGTACAAAGCAAGACTTGTGACTAAAGGCTACTCCCAGAAAAAAGGAATAGATTATGAGGAGACTTTTGCTCCTACTTCGAGAATGACTACGATAAGATCAATGATTGCATTGGCTGCACATAAAGGATGGAAAGTGCATCAATTGGACATCAAAACTGCATTCTTAAATGGGGATTTACAAGAGAAAGTATATGTAAATCAGCCCATTGGTTTTGTAGTTCCTGGTGAGGAACATAAAGTATGCAGGTTACACAAAGCATTGTATGGATTAAAGCAAGCTCCAAGAGCTTGGTATGATAAAATACATGCTCATCTAACCAGCCAAGGTTATGTGAATAGTCTAGCTGAAAGCACATTGTATGTGAAGAAAATCGGTGCCGATATTCTCATAGTCATCTTGTATGTAGATGACATGCTCATTACAGGGACTAGCAAAGCACAAATTTCAGATTTCAAAGCTGAATTTGATGTCAGATTTGGGGCCTTTACACTACTATCTCGGCATACGGTTTATGCATACAGATGATGGCATTGTTATGCAGCAAACTAAGTACATAAAAAGTTTGCTAAAAAGGTTTCACATGGATGAATGTAAGCCCATTTCTACTCGTGTAGAACCAGGTGTACGGCTTACTATGCATGATATTGGAGAGCCTTTTTAGGCCGGCATTTACAGCCAGGCAATGGGATGCCTCATTTACTTGTGTAACACGAGGCCAGGCATATCTTTTGGGGTGTCTTTGTTGAGCAAATTCACGCACAGTCCAGGCACAAAGCATTGGCAAGCAGTCAAACGCATTTTTCGTTATCTTCAAGGTACCTTGGATCTTGGTTTGTTCTATCCTAGGGGGGCAGCTTGCAGCTTTATGCATATAGTGATTTATAGTGGGCTGGTGATTATGATACTAGGCAATCCACTAGTAGGAATTTTTTTTTCTTGGCAGTTCATGCATATCTTGGTTGAGCAAAAAGCAACCCACTGTTGCCACATCTACTTGTAAGGTTGAGTACAGGGTAGTCTTCACAGCTATAGTAGATTGTGTATGGTTAAGGAGACTATTGGTTGATCTTCGTGAGTGTCAGCAGACACCCACCACCATTCTCACTGATAGCCAGAGTGCTATGGCCGTGGCACGAAATCCCATATTTCATGTACGTACCAAGCACATTGAGATTCATTATCACTATGTCAGAGAGAAGTTACATGCAGGGGAGATCAGTTTATCTTACTGCCCTACACAGGATAATGTTGCAGATCTATTCACTAAGGCTTTACCTCGAGAAAGTTTGAAGCTTTCTACAAAGCTTTGGGCTTACTCTCATATAGAGAGTGATCTGCTACCTTGTACAGGTTCACACTTTCACTAAGGGGGGATTTGTAGGCATATGCTCACTTATGGCAGTGCTATGTGTGAACAGGGCTTAACCAAGGGCACTTTTTCCCATGTGGTTTTTTCCCTTGGATATCAAGTGTGAAAGGATACTCTATCCATATAATATTTTGTACTTCTATATTGTATGGATATGACACACATGCAAGGGTTGACTTGCATTTTGTGGCTACCACACTTTTGGCTCTCTCTCTCTCTCTCTCTCTCTCTCTATCTCATTTTTGTGTGAACTTCTTCTTCTTGCACCTAACCCTAATATGCAAGATTCTGTGTGTGTGTGAGTGTGAGTCCAACACCAACATGAAGATCCCCACTCTCCCGATGTTCTTGGTGGACCGATAGAGTTGGACGGGAACAACTTTGGCATATGGAAGGTAACGATGGAGTGTGTCTTGAGTCTTATGATTTGGTTGATTTCATTGTGGTTGGAGTTCCAAGGCTAGAGTTGGAGGAGGAGGAGCTTTCACTATCCACCAAGAAAGAGCGGGAGGCTCAGGCACAGTTGTGGAATCGTGTTAATGTCTGTGTGGGCTCTTTCATCTTCCTTAATTGCACACCCCAAGTGATCAACCACATCAAACACATGATGTTGGCCCGAGGGATTTAGCAACACTTGGCTTCTTTGTAGAATGGAGTATGAATTTCCTTGGAAGTGCATATGCGAGTAATAAGTCCTGCAACGTCTTTGATGATGTGAGTCTTGAGAGCACATCAACAAACTCTAGGCTCTCCAGGCTCGGAAGGAGATATCTTCCGAGGATATGGCCATCACTTTGTTGCCTCATCTATCCCCTCAGAACTCGGCATTCTATTCTTCGTTGATCACCAGTGGGAGGCTCAGCACCATTACATGAGAGGAGCTTGTGTCGATGGTTTTGTGTCATGTGCACAGAGTGTATCTACCGTGTGCAACATGCACACAGGACTAGCTTCGAGACTTGGGGTAGCTTGGAGCTAGGCAGGCTGATTGGCGAGCTGGGCTAGGGACGAATTGACGAGCGAGCGCCCAAGTGCGAAGAAATCTATTAGAAGCGCTCAAGATATTGATAGATTTTATTCTAATAGACATTGTTCATCGAGAGAGTTCTTTGAAGGAATGATGGTGTATTTATGAGTTTCGAAAGATTTTGAGACTTTACGGATAGGTCGATCACCGAAATTATCCCCTACTGAGAACCATTTCGGGTTATACGCCGGATTCGTTCAATTGCATATGAATTGGACTTGCCTTCTCATGTGAAAGTTCATCCTGTATTTCATGTCAGTAGACTTAAGGAAGTATTGGGTAGAGCAGACCGATTAGATACTCAAGAAATAATAGATGTCGAGGATATGACATTTGTACCACATGAACTGGAAAAGATTATTGGATTTCGTTAAAGGCGATTGTGGCATACGCTACTCATGGAATACAAGATCAAGTGGAAGGATCGTGTTGAGGAGGACGCTACATGGGAGACATTGACTACCCTTTAGAGGGACTACCCTGGGTTTTTACTGAGCTCAGGAGTGACCTCTTAGAGGAAGGGGAGTATGTCATGTACACAGAGTGTATCTACTGTGTGCAACACACACACAAGACTAGCTTCGAGACTTGGGGTAGCTTGGAGCTAGGCAGGATGATTGGCGAGCTAGGCTAGGGATGAACTAAGTGGAGACGCGTTGATGGACGGGCGTCCAAGTGTGGACGCTCGGTGACTGGCCAAGATCCTACAAAAGTGTGGCCAAGGTCGGTCAGTTGGTCATAGAGTCTCGTGAGTCTTTGCGAGAGCTCTACGGTCAAGAGCCCGGATCTAGTGCAGACATGCACTTGCTTCATGTAGCCGAGGCCGGCAGCAGTCTTGAGGCCCGCGAGGGTAGCTCCATGGCGGTATGGGACGGCATGGGGTAGAGATTGGTTCGGTGTCTTGCTAGTTAGCTCAGCTTGTGGCTCGGTGGGGACAGCCATGACTTTTGGATTTTGCCCACTGCTGTCATGGTTGGGTGGTGAGTCAAGCTTGCACTCCCCTCATGGTGTTTGGCTTTGTTTTGCAGGTTTCGAGTCGTGTTTCAGGATTGCTTTATGAGGAGATCCGTGGGGACTTGACATTTTGGACTAGGAAGAGCGGTCTTTGAACCCTCCACAGGGCGGAGGTTTTGAGACTTTGACTTGCTAGCGGTTGAAAGGCCACAACAACAACAATAACAAGGGCAAAGGGAAGTCTTCACCGGTGAAGTCTTTTGAGAAGAAGCCTGACTCAGAGTGTGATGCTTTGAAGGCCTAGCAGACCTATAACCATTGTAGGTTATATGACCCAGAGTTATTGTCAGCAGAGATGTTGTCTTTGATGAGCATGTTCCACTTACTTCCATTGTTGTGGAGCCACCACTTTTTGGAGAACCAGATGAGTATGAGGATGATTTCCAGGTTATTATTCCAGCTAGCGAGTCTCAGTCAGTTGTTGAGGTTGAGCCCGAGGTTGGAGATGAGCCACAACAGTAGCATGATGCTCTGTGTTCAGTTCGAGTACCAAAGTGATTGTTGGACACCATTCGGGAGTCGGGTGTTACGGAGTATCCCTCCGAGTGGACCATGTCAAGTGGGTCTACAAGACCAAGTATACGTCTGATGGGGCGGTGGATAAGCACAGGGCCAGACTTGTGGCTAAGGGCTATGCTTAGCGGCTTGGTATCAACTATGAAGACACTTTTGTGCCGATCGTGAGGATGACCACGATTCGAACAGTTGGAACCCGGTCTTCCTTGCTCGGACCAAGCACATAGAGATACAATATCACTTTGTTCGTTGGAAGGTTTTGGTTGGTGATATCTTGCTTGTTGTCTTTTGTTTGACGGAGGACAATGCGGCGGACCTCTTCACGAAGCCTCTGTCTTAGGAGATGCTCTGTCGTCACTCCAGCTCATGTCCCCTTCCCCACTTAGTTTGTACCGGATTCTGGTGTTTATAGTAGAGTTTATACCACCTTCTCTCTTCCATTTCTGTATTTTTGCTCTTAGTACTTTGTCTCATTTCCGTTACCTATTTTGACACTTCATTGATCTTCTCGATCACTCGAAAAGGCCCAAAGTGCTTGGTTGCAAGCTTAGGGTATGCACCCTCTTTGCCAGGCCTTTTTGCAAGTCTTACTTTCTCAAATTTCAGCAATACCCAATCATTCTCTTTGACATCAAATTGCCTTCTCTGCTTATCACTAGCCTTTTTATGTTTGTCTTGTGACCAAGTCTCTTACATAACTCGTCAGCTGCAAATATCTCATCCTTTGTGCGAAGGGTGGCTGGCAAAACCACCCTACTGAAAACAATCTCAAACGGGGCCTTTCCCATTGATGCATGCACTGTGTTGTTGTATGCAAATTCCACAAGCACTAAGTACTTCTCCCAAGAAGACTTCTGATCCGCTACATAACATTTCATGAGATTCAACATGGCTGAATGTTCCGCCTCACTGTGCCAATCCGTTTGAGGGTGATAAGTTGATGAGAAGTCCAATTTGGTGCCCATATTAACAAATAAGGCCTGCCAAAATTCCCCCTCTCTCTCTAGAATTAGGATGTATCCATGAACTAAGTCGTCATTCAGCTAGTACTATGTAAGATTACTGCTGAAGTGCAGAGCAAGATATATCTTTAAGGTGCCTCCTTCCAGTTTTTCTGGTCCGTAGCCATTGGTTACGGTGGTTGCTCATCACTCACATTGCCCACTTTCAGCTACAAACCACAACCTACTATGATCAGTTTTACATCATTGTCTAGTTGGTAATGGAGAAAAGATCAGTCTGCAAATTTGAAGGTCAAGAACTTGTGTAGAAGCTGCATGCCATCTGTTTGTGATTGGTTTCATGTCCAATGGTGGGTGGGTAACTCAAAAGTGGTAATTGATGCAATCATGCAAGCATTAGTTTGTAGCTCATGCTTGATGGTAGCTCCTTTTTAAGTTTGGGAAATAATAATTAATGTATTATTTGGAATCTGGATGCCTACTGAAAAGAAGCTGGGCATCTGGTTTGGATGTCTTTGGATAATGTCTAAGTAAGGACTTTTTTTTTGATGAACTTATTTTTCCCATTAATATCTTAGGTTGGACCAAAATCGAGACAGTGGACTCTTTGGTGCGCAAATCAGGATATCTGGGGCTGATCACGGAGTCTATGAGGAGGAGATTCCACATTACACGCTATCAAAGCTCCTTATACACCATGCATTATGGTGACTATGTGGCTTATGCAAAGAGAACAAGAGGAACAACACCCGTTGTTGGGGGTCGATGCTGACATGAAAAAGACAATTGGCATCTTCGAAAATATCCTCCTTGTTCATACATATTTATCATAAAACATGACAATTTGTTGGCTCTGAGAGCACATTTTGTGCAGATGTGCTCTATTTTGAGCTTCCCGCCAGCCAAGAGGCAACTTTGCTGGTCTTGGCACGGATAATTCATTGTTGCTGCAGATGCATGCAGTGATTATTCTGGCCATTGCCTTGAAAGACATTAAAACCATCTCTTAAAAGTGCAGAATATTTTTTTGATGTGTCACTATGCAAAGTGCTTTTCTGGAGTGTTTTTTGGCCCTTATCCTCTTATGGTAGGGAAGCACATCACTTTTCTTGGGTGATTTTCTGGCCGTCATCTTTTATGGACAGGAAGCCCAGCATTTTTCTTTGGTGCTTTTTTGACAGTTGTCCTTATTGTTGGGAAGCATGCACGGAGCAATGTTCACAAGGTTCAATGATAGGTACTCTCTTTGTGTGGTTGGTGTCAGGTTCTCCTTGCTTTGTATATATTTTACTTGGCTGGGATTTTGTTTTGGGGGTTAAGTGTCTGCAAACAAACGGTAAGCATTTTTTGAGAAATTGAAGTTGACGCCATGAATCATTCCTAAAAGCTAATCTCCTAATCCTTTCAAATATCTCTTGCTTAATATTTACTCATCTCTTGCTTAATATTTACTCCTCTCTTTTTAAGCATATTTAGAGATTATTTATGAGAGCTTAATCTAAATTAGAGATTATTTATGCGAGCTTAAAGTAAATTAGAGTTTTAAATGCATAACCAAGATCCTTTTGTGAGTAATGAGGTCGTCATATGCATAGATTTTGTTAATTATGCTTAAGGACTTTAGTTCTAACTAATCTTTTTAGAAAAGGTTTAGCATTTAATTGGTAAATTAAATGAAATTTACATGAAGTGATCATAGAGCCATAGAGCCCTAAGCTTAGAGGTTAGGAGAACTTAAAAAATTGGCCAAATTAGCCAAGAAATTATTAATCTTAGATTAATTTTGAAAGTTTAATGAAAAATACTCATAGAGCCAACAAGGGCTTGGGGATGGGCCAAGGAGACAGGTAGGAAGGCGAGGAAGAAAGCTCAAACCATTTGGAAACATTCGTAGGAAGACCCCCCACAAGCCCCCCAAAGAGTCGTCTTCGTGGAGACAAGGGCTCCCCATTTCCCCCCCACAACCCATAGTGGCCTCAAAGGGCCAAAAAAAACCTCGTCATTCTCAATGACTATTGCCACTTGAAGCTTTGAAGCTATGCAAAGCTATTGATACAAGAACTTTTAGAAACTTCAAAGTTAAGTGTGCATTGTCAAGAACACTACTTGGAGGGGGGGCCTCTCGGGAAGTGTCATTTTACACAGTTGAGTTTTTTTTTGCTTGAACATAGCTAACGAAAGGTGGTAAAGTGTGTCCCAAGTGCCAAGGATGCAAATAACAAGGATTTTGGCTCCCACTTGCCCTCGTTTAGGGTTTTTAGCGCCAAATTGCGTCATGGCAAGGTTATCGGGAAGCGGATCAATAGCAATCCCGTAGCGCTAAGAAGAATAGGCCTAGACCATGACGGAGCACATGAATCCAAATGGGAAATTCTTTAGTAGATGGGTCCATCATCCTTTGAGAGAGCCTCTCGTGCCCAAAAGCCCAACAGTTACACTACAATGGAAGGCCAAGCATGACTTTTATATGGGGGGGGAGAGACACACTAGCACCAAATATAGGGGGATCTATCCATATGAGCTCCTCTAGTAGCGTCCACAGTGTCGAGTGCCCCTCCTCATGTAGAGTCACATAATCTCCTCACTCCACTCAGGCACCATGTCAAGTTTATACAGACAAGCATCAGGAATGTTATCATCAATGCCACTTGTAGATTCTCCATTTGGGATTCTAGACATATGGTCGACCAACGCGTGTTGTGTTCCTTTTCTTTCCACCTGACCGTAAAGTCAAATTTCAAGAGTAGTAGCAACCAATGTATGATTTTCTCGTGGTGCAAGGCTTGTTCACCAAATATAATAGGGCCTGATGGTCCACAAAGAATACAAATTTGTTGGCCAATAGGTAATGTCGATATTTCTTTGCAACATAAACCATGGCCAACCCTTCATGCTCCATGGTGGTGTAGTTTATCTCTACATCGTTTAGTTGACGACTGGAAGCAAATTGGGTAATCCAATTTGAATTCCGTAGGTTGCACCAATATTTATCCTATTGCAAAATTCGATGCATTGATGTGCATGTGGAATATAAGATCTTAGTTGGGTGGTCTCAGAATAGGTGCACTTGTTAGTGCTGTCTTTAACTTATCGTATGCTTCTTGGCATTTCTCAGTCCATTCAAAGACAATGAGTAGTCTATACAATGGCTTGGAAATTTTAACATAGAATACGATAAAGTATCGATAATACCCAACGTGTCCTTACTTTGTTAGTATGCCTAGGGCCAAAAGGTTGGGTTGGTAATTCTGGTCTTAAACTGTCCTACGCTGGTTAACGGGTCGTGCCCGCGGATTGCGCTTCATCTTTTGTGTTGTGTTGGAGACCAAAAAGTCCCCTGGCCATATCAAAGATTTCGCTGGATCTAGCAGGGGAAGATGTTTTTCTTCCTCTCCAAGGCCACAGAATCGTAGCCCTTCTTCTAAAGATTCCTCACTACTTGTTTCTATGGTGGTCAAATTCCTCCAAGCTGAAACACTCAATTGAGTGCTGACCAAGAATTCTTTGGTGGTGATTTGATGCACTGTCGTTGGGGGTAAGATTGTCTCCAGTATGTTTGCTAGACCTCAAGTGCATGAGAATATGTTTCGATAGGCGAAATCACTACTCCAACCTTTTCACTCGTTTTTCTGCCAAACTGTCTTTCCTGGTCGTGAAATACCAGATGTCCGTGAAAACATAGAGAATGGTTCACGTCGTGAAGTAGCAGGTAGCATGCTGTTCACGCCGTGGAATAGAATGTTATTCATGTCGTGAACTATTTTTCACGCAACTAATGTTTCACGTTTCAAATTTTCAGCTCAAAATTACGTCAATTTGAGTTGGATAGAATCCAATGGTGTAATTAGGGTTCTACTCTTATCGCTGTGGTATGACAACCCTTAATTCATTAACTAGTAGTCCGTGAAAGCTTAACTCGTGAACTGCTAACACGTGAAGCTCTAAGGCATGAAGGGTTAACTCATGAAGTATTAACCCGTGAAGTAGGAGGTTATGGTTCATGTCGTGAAGTATCAAATGGTTTATGCTATGAAACAGAGTGTGGTTCACGTCGTGAAATGCTTCGCTGCTATTTCACATGATAAGATTTTTCAATTTCGTTATGTTAGATGTGTCAGGATAAGATGACCTAATTTTACTAAACTAATCCCGAGATTCCCGACACCGATTTGCGGAAGGTGTTTCACACCGTGAAGTAGTAGGGAATGGTTCACGTTGTGAAACGTTTCGTGCACTTTCACATGTTAATATCCGCGTCAATAGAATGAAAGTTAGAGGGTGATTTCCCTATCCCAATGATCCCGAATGGTTGTGCCAAGGATGAGGAATGCAATGCAAATCATAAACACAACCGTCGATGGCTCTTTATTTTTGTAGTTTTCGTGATTTTTTGAAAAACCAAACAAAATGTGTCACCTCCTAGGAATTGGTGACAAAAAACAATCAAATTGAATGTAAAACTGAGTGTAGCTTTCCTCTAGGTTCTCCCAAGTACTCACCCACACTTCCAACACACGATTTTTTGTAATTTTTTCTCTACCACTTAAACCTTATCTACACAGTTTCTTCACATTGCACCTTCCAAATGCAAAGGCAATGGTGAATCTTGCATAGTGGGAGCTGAATCTCTAAGAGGGTGGAAGAAACAAAGGTGTTTTCCTGACAACGACGCTAAAAATGTTATGGGCTACCGTGCCCCCCAAGAGGGAACTCCACACAACCGCAAATGGGAGAAGCAATCGACACAACAATCGTTGGGTACTTACCAATGCTTCGAGCTCATGTTGAGGCTCCCCGAGCTCTCTTTGGAAGCTCCACTCCTCCGATCTCCACCGCCATGCTGTCACCGTGGAGTCGCTCATACCACGATGCAAGGCAATCTGCCTCTCACTCTCCCACACAGATGCATGAAAGAGAAACATGCACTAGAGTACACTCTCTCTCTCTCTCTCTCTCTCTCTCTCTCTCTCTCTCTCTCTGTCTCCAAGACAAGAGCTCTCTTAGCACAAAGGGGGATAATGTTCTTTCATTATGAGAAATTTCCTTTTATACATAAGGCCCTTATTCACACTTGGGCACCCAAAACTTACTAACTAAGGCCTTGGGTGGCTAGTGTCTCATAATGTACAATGTTTATAATGCCTTTACATAACACTTATTAATGTCCTCAAATGGAGGAGCATCTTTGTTTATCCAAAATGGGATTAACACTTTACTATCATGGTCCTATAGTACCTATGGGTGCCTTAAGTGCGGTTATTAATGACTCTAAAAGGCCAGCCCTTGAGACTGATGTTACTATTGACCCCATGGCATCCATAGAGAATTGCACTTTACAAGAGAGTGGAAAAGGCCGAGAGATGATTCCAGGACAAGGTGTAATAGCCTATCAAGCAAGAGCTCAAGCCTCACTTGATGAGGATATGTAAGAGATCATCCCAGTTGTACGTATCACATTAGACATTTATGGTGCCAATGGCTCTTTAAGCCATAATGCACTAATTGACAATGATGCAAGGCGTAACCTAATGTCTTATGACACTTGGAAGAAATTGGGGAGGCTAGCGAAATGAGAGAGAGAGAGATTGCCTTGTGTGGTGGTGTGAGCGACTCTACGGTGCAGCGTGGAGGTGAAGCTTGAAGGATTGGAGCTTCTCGAAGTGAGCTTGGAGACTTCAAGGGATACGAGCTCGAAGCATTGGTAAGTTCCCTACGACAATTGTGATCTAATGCTTCTTCAAGGTGAATGCTTAGAGTTCCTTCTTTGGAGGTGTGGTAGCCCATAGCATTTTTGGCGCCGCTGTCGGGGAAACACCCTTGTTTCTTCCGTCCTCCTTGAGTTTCAACTCCCACTATACAAGTTTCGTCATTACCTTTGCATTGTGGGAGTGCATTGTGTAAGGAATGAATGGATAAGGTTTGAGTGAAAATGAAGGTTTGTGAGAAATTGGTTGTTTTTGTTGTATGGGTGAGTACTAGGGGGTGACCCTAGAGGGAAGCTACATTGTTTTTTCCTTTCAATTTTGATGTTTTTATCACCAAATTCGTGAATGTGATCGAGCAGGGTGATACTCTGTTTTTTGTTTCTTTGAGAAAATCCATAAAAATCTTAAAAATAAGGAGCCATTGGTTGTGTTTTGAACTCGCATTACACTCCTTATGACTAGTACAACCATTTTGGAGCATCTGGATGGGTAATTTGAAGGCAAACTCCTCTTTGTCGATGTGGGAACTTAACACGTGTGAAAGTGCAGGAAAATGGTTCATGACGTGAACTACTTCCTGCTATCTCACGGCATGAACCGCTTCCAATCAGCGCCAAAATTCACGGGATTACCTTGCTAAAATTAGGTCGCCTTATCCTGACATCTCTGACACAACGGGTCCTACAAAATTTATTTTGTGAACTAGCAGAGAATACTTCACGGTGTGAAACACTATCTAGTTCATGGCGCTAACCAAGTAGATCTCACGATGTGAATGATTCCCTAACATCTCACGTGAATCAATTAGATCTCACGACGTGAACTGCATAGCTTTTCATCACGACGTGAAGTGTTAAATATTTCACGACGTGAACTATTTTTTACAGTTTCACGATGTAATTGGATTTAGTTCACGAACCTAGTATTGTTAGATTAAGGCTAGGGAAGTGCCTTAATTGAGCAAATTGAGACCAATCAATTTAGATCAAGGTAATGCTTATTTGAAAATCTGAAGTAACCTTTGAGCATGTGAGAGTGCAAAAACTAGTTCACGACATGAACTACTTACCATTTCATGGCGTGAATGATTTAGATCTCACGACATGAATGATTGTTTGACATCTCACGACGTGAACTGCTTTCTATAGTCTCACGGCCACAAAAAAAATAAAATCAGATCGACACTACCCTACCAAAATTCATTTGGGGTAGCAAATTAGCTTATCAAATCACATTCACATGCACTTGAGGTCTGGGAAACTCATTGGAGACGACCTCACTCCCGATGATAGTGCATCGAATCACCGAGGATCTTCCTATCAAAAGAGTGTTGGTTCAGGCCACATTGAGTGTCTTAAGGAATTTGAACACGGTCGATACAAGTAGTGAAGAATCCATGGAAGAAGGGCTACGATTCTCTAGGTTTGGAGAAGAGAAGAAACCACCTTCCCCTACAAGATCTAGTGGTATCATTGATATAGCCCGATGATTTTTTGGTCTCCAAACCAGCAACGAATGACGAAGCACAATCTGCGGGTACAAGCTCGTCAACCAGCACTGGACTATGTCCGAGGCAAGAATTACCAACCCAACCTTCAAGTTCCAGGCTTTCTAACACTGGAACTCCTAAGATGAAAAGAGACTTGGAAAGCGCGGCCAGGACAGGTCAAGTATTCTTCCCAGCCTCAAAGGAAATAGAATTAGATTTGAAAAGGGCTGAAGTAGAGCGACAACTGTGAGAATTGAGCTTAAGGAAACAAGAGCTCGATTACTCGAAGAGCTAGGAATGAACAAAAGGAAATGGAAAATGTGAATCCATTTCAACCATGTAGAAAGGAACCAGAAATGGTCATGGGAAGGACTGAGGGAGACATCTCAAATTTAGAGCCCATCAATGAAGAGCCAAGAGCAGAGGAAGGGGTTGATACCTAGAACGAAGGAGATAACCTACCTAGGGAAACTGTGGAAGTAGAAGAATGCCTATACACCAAGAAAGACATAGAGAAAATGATCAATCATCCCACGTTCTTATAGGACATGGAGCTCTTGATTCTACAAAGACGGACTGTGGTTGCTAATAATGAGCTGGGCTAGAATGAGGTGGCCAGACCTACCCATAGACCCAAAATGCGTAGAGAGCCAATGTTGGACGAGGACGAGGTCTAGGTAGGGGGGAGTAGCTCCTCAAAGACCAATGGTGGATCCAAATGTAGATCTTAATGCAGCCACAAGGACAGATTTGTTGAATATGGCCATGACAAAAATGGGCCGAGGAATGGTTAAGAAACTAGGCATTGCTCTAGAATCTAGACCATCCCAAATGAAGCCACACATCATTTCAAAGCTCATACAAAAATTCTTAGGGGATGGGGACCCGATACAACATGTTGAGATCTTTGACTCCACATGCAAAACCTTCGGGCCAGTAAGTGATGTAACCATGATTCATGCCTTCTCACTAACTCTAGAAGGAAAATCTCGTCAATAGTTTCGAACCCTCAAGCCAAAAGATAAGATCAATTTCACTCAGCTCAAGAATGTGTTCGTGGCCAAGCTTTGCTCGAAGCGGTGACTGATGGAGCCCTATGGCACAACTGCATAATATTAAATAGAAAGAAAATGAGTCTATGCAAGACTATGTATCCCGGCTAAAGCACTTGAATTCTAGATGTTATCTACTACGAGAGAGGCTAATTGGTGATTAGTTATTGCCCTGCTTCCGGAGAGGAGTCCGAGATCACAACATGCATGATTATCTAGTGTTAGCCCGACTGGCTACTCTGGATGCATGTTGTAAGTTGGCAATCGAATATGAAGAAAATATGCTTGAATCGCCACAACCTGAAGATGTCAAGGCAGCTTTAGTAGCAACGACTTCGCGACTTTTGAGTCACGAAGACACATGAACTCGGAGTAAGCAAGTTGGGAACATGACTGTGGATGAACTCAGTAATGCCATACTGGACAAGTTGAAGGTGAAGGATGGAAGAGAAGCATCAGGGCGGCATGGGCATACTCATATCTACACTCGTAGAGATTTGGTATGATGTTCTATGTGCAGAATGAATCACACTACCACTTAATGCCCTTAGTTAAGAGTAAGACCATTATTCGATTGTGCTCATTGTGTAAAATTAGGGAACCATGACACTTCCATGTGCAGGTGTTCGAGATTCCAAACCGTAGCACAACTACCGGCACCCAGAGCACCACTGGCCTTACCAGCACCATCCATGCAAATCACTGCGACTGCAGGACAGCCAAACTCATCCTATTTACCTAGGGGATGTTTCGAATACAGGACACGTCATCTCTGTCGCCACCTATTCTACCGCCACAACCACCAGAGACTAAAATCAACCAAGTGCTAATTGAGGAGCCATCAGAGGAGGGTGAAATGGTGGGTGAGGTAGAAATCAATAGTGAGTACTACGAGGAAGCTGTAGAGATTACACCAGACTTTTATGTCTTACAAAATAACATGCCAGTACCAATGTTCCAAATCACGGTATAGTGGAAAGGTAAGGACATAAACACAAATATGAGGAGGGGGCCACTACAATGTTTTAGTTATGGCGGTGGATCTCATCGAATATAGCAGAATGTCCTAACAAGAATGTGGTTCATACGCATCAAACTGAGCAAATGACTGCATCACCTACTGACATGCCAGTGCTTACTTGTACTAAATGTGGGGTTGATCATTTGATCAAAGGCTGCCCATATCGTGTAAGTGGTTCTGCTTCCACTTCTAACCAAGCCACTATTAGGACCATAAGTGTGCAGCCTAGAAACATCACGCCACTGAATGCACTGACACAAGCCCAACCTCAACTAGGGGATAAAGGGAAGAACCCAGCAGATGCCACCACTTCTAGAATTGGCAAGAGAAGGAGAGTAAAAAAAGTGGGTAAAGGTGACACTAGGGTCACAATTCAGGATGGATCTGAAGAAGATACTATTGACACCGGATCCACCCAATCAAGGGAAGAGAGTGATCAAGTGCCAAAATCAGACGAGCTTGCCCAGGAGAGGCGCAAAGAGAAAAACCAGAAACCCCTAAGGGGATTGGTGAATACCCAAATGTTGAAGAAGAGGTAACAAAGCTTGAAGAATCAAGGGAAGAGAGTGATCAAGTGCCAAAATCAGACGAGCTTGCCCAGGAGGCGCAAAGAGAAAAACCAGAAACCCCTAAGGGGATTGGTGAATACCCAAATGTTGAAGAAGAGATAACAAAGCTTGAAGAATCTAGGGCCCTAGTAGAAGAGTATCAACGACTTCACAAAGCCAAATTACGGGCTAACTGGGCCAGTGATACAATGTATCCAAGAAACGAACTGATAAGGGAAAGAGAATTGGACGTGCCTACTCTAATTCTAGAAGAGTCTGAAGAAGGATCTCAAGGAAACCTTATGGAAAGAATGTTTGAGGAGGTTGAGCAGGATGTGTCCATTCATTCATTTCCTAGGGGTGGATATGAGACCCACACGTGTAAGGAACCCTCACTTGCCAGAGAGCCCAGAGACATAGGCAGTCTTGTAGCTGTACTGTCCACTTCCATACAAATGCCATTGGGACAACTACTACGTAGTTCACCAACATTGTGGGTAGACATAAAAGAATGGGTAGAGGGAGGTCTAAAGACAACAACCACTGTGCAGAGGAGATCCAGTCACCTCTAGCAGAAAGAAACTTAAAACACGTAGGAGAAAGAACGCCTACATTTTTTAAGATACCGGTCAATCAATTGGGGCGATATTATGAAAGTGACGACACTAATGTCACAATCCCAATTCATCATAACAGATACAAAGCATTAGCTATCCTGGATGGTGGGGCGGGAGTTAGCACTATCACAAAATGATGTTGGGATAATTGAGGAAAACTCAATATGAAAAGAGCGGATCTTATCGTTAAAATGGCAGATGGAACATCTTCAAGACCCATGGGGCTTTTGGAGAATGTGCGACTTAAACTCTTTACGTTCCGCTGTAAATGGGAAGCGGACGTGTGTATTGAAATCTATAAATGTGAACAAGATTCTGAGCACTAACACTTGAGCATTACAACCACAAAGCTGAAAATGACAGTACACCACATAAAGGGGCGGATGATAGGCTGACCCCCCCCTTTAGGTTATATTACCAAAAGAGTCTGCAAAGTACAAGATTACGGGTGCCTGGGGATTCACCACCAGCCTGCACCTGATTCTTCCAAATACATTATGAATGAATACATTTCAAACAAGAGAATCTGTAGGTACATCCGCCCTACACAGAGGTACATCCGCCCTACACAAGCCTCTTCACAGGTACATCCGCCCTGCACAAGAGTATCACAATCCTCACAGGTACTCCGCCTTGCACAAGATGTAAATGGATCTTTAGGCCCTGTTTCCACGCGAGAAACTGATCCAGAAACCTGTGTTCTCCGCGAGCAAGTGCCCCCAATGCTTGCCCTAAGCACCTCTGCTATACCAGGAATCCTTGAGACACATCCATGCTCACATATTCCATTGTTGTCCGGCCTATTTTGTGCAATAACCAGTCCAAAACGGCAACTTTCTGTTGCGAGAAATCCACCTGTAAAGGGTCCTACAGCCCTGCGGAGGTCCCTAGAGTTGTCCTGTACTGTCCAAGTTGACTTTGGACACCTGTAACCAGCCCAAAACTCGCAATAACCAGAAATTGCAGGTCTGAAATTTACCAACCAACCCTTTAGAAGAGTGTGGGGATCGTTGTCCAAGCTTGTGTGAGTCCGGGAAGCAAGCAACCAGCCCTGTAGCAAGTCCCAAAGCTCCAACCAGCTCTCCAATATGTTGAATAATGAGTAAAACAGCCCAAAAGGGCCTCTTGAGGGAGGCGCCTTTTTCAGGTGCCACCTCAGGGGCGTGGTGGGTACACATGCTGGCTGACATGTGTCCCCATAAGGTGTCCAGGTAGGTGTCCAGCCCATAGTGCTCCATTTGTCCTGTTTCTATAAGTTTAGGTCCAACCAAATGGGAAATGGCCATAAGCTGTCCGGACTTCATTAATTTTGGTCCAACCAAATGGGAACGCATTATAAGTTGTCCGGCCACTTATTAATGAGTGTGGACCTACAAACCAATAAACCTTAGTAGTAAATGAAGTAAGCTGTAAATTGAGTGTGGACGCACTTACCACCTGCAAAACCCATAAGCCCACAGTTTTAGGCCCAAACAGGAGTGCACACACGTGCCACAAAGTGCCCGGGCGTCCCCGGTCCCTCGGACATCACAAGCCAAAATAACAAGCATTGTCCAGGCAGCAAGACAATGTCACACAAAGTAAAGTAAAGTTATGGCATGCATCATTTATGCATTGTGCACATGTAAACTTGGAGAACCACCTATCATCATTCTTGTACTTGAAAATATTCCGCCTGCCATCATAACACACCATGTGTGCATGGTCGGAATCCACACGGGCACCGCCCGAAAGTCCAGAAATGTCCTGCCATGTCCTTGGACTCATATGCATCCACTCATATGATCCATACACATGCCCAGGTATAATACATACATGCATCTGCATGTATGTATAATACATACATGCATCCACTCATATGATCCATACATGCATCCACTCATATGATCCATACACATGCCCAGGTATAATACATACATGCATCCGCATGTTTCTAGGCCTGACACGCATCCGCATGTCCCTAAAATATAGGGGTTTGTGACATCCCCCCCCCCCCCGGCTTCTAAGCAACTGAAAAGCCTCCAGATAGGCCTTCAAAAGATCTGGGTAATCGTCGAAGTAGGCCTCATCCATCCATTTCGCATCCAAAGCTGAAAAATTCTTGAATTCACAAGGTACCTATGAACAAGTTTGCATCCCGCAAGCTTTCGTTCCTTGTGTGAAAAGCATTATGCATGTTCCAATGATCTGGGAGTACAAGTCGAAATGCAACATCATTGATCTTCTCCAAGATCTGAAAAGGTCCATAGTACCTGTTGGAAAGCTTAGGGTACTTTCCCTCTTTCCATGGCCTCTTTCGAAGGCGTGCCTTTTCAAATTTCAGCAAGACCCAATCACCTTGTTTGAATTGTACATCCCTTCTATGCTTATCAGCTGCCTTTTTATTCTTGGTTTGAGACCTCTCTATGGCTGTCCGTACCTGTGCAAATGCAGTATTTAAGTCTCTGACATACTCATCTTCTGCAAAAATCTCATCCTTTGTACGAAGGATGGGTGGTAGTACCACCTTGGCATAGATAATCTCAAAGGGCGCCTTGCCCGTAGAAGTATGTACCGTATTGTTGTAGGCAAACTCCACAAGTGGTAAATACTTCTCCCAATCCGATTTGCGGTCGGATACATAAGATTTCAGCAAGTCGAGGACGGTTGAATTTGCTATTTCACTTTGCCCATCTGTCTATGGATGGTAAGCTGATGAGAAGTTCAGCTTTGTACCCATATTGTCAAACAATGTGCGCCAAAATAAGCTTGTGATTATAGGATCTCTATCCCCCACAATAGATTTAGGCATGCCATGGTGTTGAATATCTGTGCCAAAAACATCCTAGCCATATGATCTGCCTTTATTGTCTTGCGCACGGGAATGAAATGTGCCTGCTTGCTAAACCTGTCAATGACGGTCCAAATAGCATCATTTCCCTGTGGCGTCCTTGGCAAATCCATAATGAAATCCATAGCAATGCTTTCCCATGGTTCATTTGGTATAGGCAAAGGCTGAAGCAATCCAGGTGCTTTATGTCGATCAAACTTGACCTTTTGACATACCATACATTCACGTACATATGCTTCAATATCCTTGCGAATATCTGGCCAAAAGAAATACCTCTCCAAAGCTTGTGCTGTGGCCAAAATGCCTCTATGACCTGCATATGGAGGAGCATGGCACTCATCCATAACCTTATATGGCGAAGTTTCTTTACCACACACATACGATTTTGCATCATGAGATATCCATCTCTTATGACATAAGATGGGACAGCAATACCCTCTTGCAAATCAGCCCATACATGTGCAAAATTCTCATCCAGATGATAAGTATTACGCATATCCGATAAGTCCTCATGGTATGCAACTGTAATAGCATGAACCTGTGGTCATCTAGATAAGGCATCTGCCACCACATTCTTTTTCCCTGGAGTGTGTAAAATCTGAAAATGAAACATTGAGAGAAAATTTGCCCATCTCATATGCTTCTCTGAGAGCTTACTTTGAGTCAAAAATTATCTCAAACTTTGATGATCAGTTTTGACCATAAAATCAGCCCCTAAAAGATAGTGTTTCCAAATAGTAAGGGCATGAATTACAGCCAACAACTCCTTCTCATAAACCTGTAAGTGAAGCTCTGCATGTTGCAAGCGTCTGCTCTCATAGAGGCAATGGCATGTCCTTCTTGGTTCAAAACAGCCCCTATGCAGTCCCCACATGCATCACATTCCACCACAAAAGGTTTGTGCAAATCCGGAATAATGAGTACCGGTCCCGAGATGATTGCACTCTTCAACTTTTAAAAGGCATCTCTCTCTTGTTGTGTCCATTTAAAGATTGCTTTCTTCTTCGTTAACTCATGTAACGGAGCGGCAATGAAAGCAAAATGCTTGACGAACCTCCTGTATAGTAAGCACATAAACCAAGGAAGCTCCTCACTTCATGGACTGATTTCAGCTCTCGCCATTCTTGCATGGCTTGTATCTTTGCGGGATCCATGCGCACACTATCCTTTGATACAATGTGACCAAGATAGTGAATCTCTGGGAGGAAGAATTCACTCTTTTTTGCATTTATGTAGAGCTGATTTTCCTTAAGCTCTTTAAACACAATAGCCAGGTGCTCACGATGTTGGGCTTCATTCTTTGAGAATACAATAATGTCATCAAAGAATATACCCGTGAACTTTCTATCCTTTCTGAACACCCTGTCCATCATCCTGTTGAAGGTAGCGGGTGCATTTGTAAGGCCAAAAGGCACCACCAAAAACTCATAAAGACCAAAGGCTATCCTAAATGTAGTCTTGTGTACATCTTGAGGTGCCACTCTCACTTGATGATACCCACTCTTGAGGTCTATTCGAAACATGCTGAACCTTCAAGCTTGTCCAAGATGTCATCAATGCGCGGAATCGAAAACCGATTCTTGATGGTTATCTTATTGAGGGCACGGTAATCAACACACATCCTGTAAGTACCATCCTTCTTTTGAACAAGAAGTACCGGCGAGCAATATGGCGAGGAACTAGGTCGAATCAAACCCTTTTCCAAAAGTTCATTCACTTGTGCCATAATCTCTTCTTGTTGACCAGCACTCACCCTGTATGGTGGCCTATTAGGTGGAGAGCTACCGGGAATTAGATCTATGCAATGATCTTCCGGCCTCTCGGGTGGCAACCTTGCTGGCAAAGCATTCGCAAAACAATCTTTGAACTCATTCAAAAAGTTAAGCTTGTCTTTATCTAATGTACTAACATCAACACTAGAATGTTCAATGGTATCACGTACAAAAACCAAGTAAGAACAAGCTGATTTCTTTATTACCTTATTAATTTGTACATGGCTTACAAGAGGTATGGTACTTCCAGTAGTACCAGCATCTATAGAGTGCTCACGGCCTCTATGTACAAAGCTGATTTTCTTCTCTTTGTAAGCCTTAATAGGCTCTAAACGGTGATGCCAGGGCATCCCCAACAAAACATCACAACCTGTAAGAGGAGCCACTAAAAAGCTCTCATGGTCGAGGTAGTCCTGTTTGTATATGTACACGGAGCTTACCAATGACCGGAGTTACATCAACCTGTTTGCCCTCAAAGGCGGCATCTGCATTCATTTGCATTCCCATGTCTTCCACATTGAGACCTATGGCAGCAGCCATCTGTACGGATATAAAGTTATCTGTGGAAGCATCATAAAAAAGAAACAAAGCGGGCTGATCGTTCAATTTGCCCCAAGCCTTGCATATGACTCTACTCTTGGGCTCATGCCCTGTATTACCCTGCACATCGGGTACAACATTCACAAGAGGCTTTTCCACATTAGGCTCAGCATTCTTAGGATTCTGTGGGCATTTAGGATATATATGATCTTTACTGCCACACTTAAAGCATTTTCTAGCCTTCCTGTACTCTTCCAATTGCTGTTTTGAGAGCCCAAAATTGTGGTGTTTACCCCCCCGCTTCTTTTCGGAGTCATCCTTTGCATCTCGACCATCTTTGGGAGCATTCTTAGGTGGCTGTCCACCCTTTTTCTGGTCATAACTAGCCCTGAATTTGCTCTTGTTTTGACCTGCAAATGGCTTATTTGTGGGTGCTTTCATGTGCAAGTTCTCCGCAATCATGGCTGAGTGTATAAGGTCTTGTATGGTCTTATTTGGGTACACTCCCAAGCTTTGTTGGATGATGTGATGGAGCCCCGATTCAAACTTTCTCTTCTTCTCGTCCTCTCCAATCTTCATGAAGGGAGTAACCTTGAGAAGGACTTTCCAAAACTTTGCTATGTATGAAGCAACGGGCTCTCCCTCATCTTGGGACAGCCAATCCCACTCCTTGCGTACATCCTTTACAAAGTTTGGTGGTAAGAATTGATCATAAAACTAAATTTTGAAAGAAGACCAAGTTGGGGCAGCACTTCCATCAAGTATTTTTGCAAGCCCACCAATCACTTGCCGTATCCTTGAGATGCATTCCCACATGCCTGAGCATAGACTTTTTCGAAAAGTCTTCATTGCAAAAAGCTATCTCAAACTGTCTAATGAAAGCAAGTGCTTTGGTAGAGTCCATCCGTCCCTGAAAGTTTTCAAACTTTACATCCTTGTCACCGGACTTGAACTCTCGAGGCTTCTTCCTTCTATGTGCATCCCTATGTACATCTTGTTCATCTCCATGGTGATGATGCAGCGATGAAGATTCACGATCCCTCTTCGTTCTCTCTTGAGCCACACTCTCCGAATGAGTGGAAAGCTCAACACGAGAACGGATATGTCTTCTTGGAGCAAAGCGGGAATGAGTAGAGGATCCCTCATCCTTACTCTTCTCTTGACCTGCATCAAGCCTAGCACCAGGGACTCTTGTCCTTTCAGCATTTGGCACTTGCTGTGCTCTTCCTGCTTGTTGTGCATCATGTGCACCATCACAGGCAGCCATGAGGGGTGGCTTCTTGAAAGCCAATCTCCATCTGCTTCGGTGTATACATCACCCTTAACCATTAGGTATGCAAGTGCAACCTCTCGGGGTTTCTCAATATCCATTTCCTTTGCAATTTCTTCAAAAGTGACTTCATGGATGACCGAAGCCTTTGCCTTCGCAAAACAGCCAACACCCTTTGTACATCCGGGTCATTTTTCAATGACCTGAGCTCTTCGGTTTCAGCCCTATAGGGTCACACTTGACGCCTCAAAGATTCCAAATCAGAATGCATAGTGTCATGAGTACCTGCATCTCCATAGACATCATTGCCTGCAGCATCTCTTGCATCCCTTGTACCATGAAATTCACGATCCTGTGGGTTCTCCACACTGTCAGAAATGTGGCTGTCCCCATGACACTCAAATCAGGTCACCAGTTATGATTCCAAGCCTCAGACCATTTTCCAATGAGGGGAAAAACTGAGCTCTGATACCAATGTAACGGGAAGTGGACGCGTGTATTGGAATCGTATAAATGTGAACAAGATTCTGAGCACTTAACACTTGAGCATTACAACCACAAAGCTGAAAATGACAGTACACCACATAAAGGGGCCGATGATAGGCTGACCCCCCCCCCCCTTTAGGTTATATTACCAAAAGAGTCTGCAAAGTACAAGATTACGGGTGCCTGGGGATTCACCACTAGCCTGCACCTGATTCTTCCAAATACATTATGAATGAATACATTTCAAACAAGAGAATCTGTAGGTACATCCGCCCTACACACAGGTACATCCGCCCTGCACAAGCCTCTTCACAGGTACATCCGCCCTGCACAAGCCTCTTCACAGGTACATCCGTCCCCTGCAGAAGAGTATCACAATCCTCACAGGTACTCCGCCCTGCACAAGATGTAAATGGATCTTTAGGCCCTGTTTCCAGCGAGAAACTGATCCAGAAACTTGTGTTCTCCACGAGCAAGTGTCCCCAATGCTTGCCCTAAGCACCTGCTATACCAGGAATCCTTGAGACACATCCATGCTCACATATTCCATTGCTGTCTGGCCTGTTTTGTGCAATAACCAGTCCAAAACAGCAACTTTCTGTTGTGAGAAATCCACCTGTAAAGGGTCCTACAGCCCTGCGGAGGTCCCTAGAGCTGTCCTGTACTGTCCAAGTTGACTTTGGACACCTGTAACCAGCCCAAAACTCGCAATAACCAGAAATTGCAGGTCTGAAATTTACCAACCAACCCTTTAGAAGAGTGTGGGGATCGTTGTCCAAGCTTGTGTGAGTCTGGGAAGCAAGCAACCAGCCCTGTAGCAACTCCCAAAGCTCCAACCAGCTCTCCAATATGTTGAATAATGAGTAAAATAGCCCAAAAGGGCCTCTTGAGGGAGGCGCCTTTTTTAGGTGCCACCTCAGGGGCATGGTGGGTACACATGCTGGCTGACATGTGTCCCCATAAGGTGTCCAGCCCATAGTGCTCCATTTGTCCTGTTTCTATAAGTTTAGGTCCAACCAAATGGGAAATGGCCATAAGCTGTCCGGACTTCATTAATTTTGGTCCAACCAAATGTGAACGCATTATAAGTTGTCCGGCCACTTATTAATGAGTGTGGACCTGCAAACCAATAAACCTTAGTAGTAAATGAAGTAAGCTGTAAATTGAGTGTGGACGCACTTACCACCCTGCAAAACCCATAAGCCCACAGTTTTAGGCCCAAACAGGAGTGCACACATGTGTATGTGTTGGCCACCATAGATGTTATGCAGCCCCAAGGAATCCGATACATTGAATCTAGGAATGTTCCCACTACCTCTGTCTATATGGTCAATGTGCAACCAATTGAAGAGGAATTGGAGGAGGAAGCTTGCAGCATAGAAGGGACTGGATCACAAGGTCGCACTACCAGTGCCCATCGCCTTAGAAGATGGCGAAAGCAGAAATGGTATATCACTTGACGAAATGCCCTGCTACGAAGAAAACCCACGGATGCCCAGTGGAGATACCTTGAAGCTACTAAGGTACACGATGATTTTTCTAAGAATTGGAGTGAGGAGTTGAGCAAGATATCCCTTGAAGGGAAACATAAGGAGGAAGTCACCCTTCAAGATCTAGAAACGCCTAAGCTTATAAAAGCTGGGCGCTGAAAATGAAACAAGGCTTTGGCAGAAGCCGAGCGCGAGGCTAAGAAGGTGATGGCTCAAACAAAAAGAGAGGATGAGGATAAGCCAGACTTACTCTCAATGCCAGACCATTTCAAGACATACACAATTGACGAACGAAAAGTGGTCCAATTGACGGCCAAAAGAGTTAAGGAAGATGGTTTATCCACATTATATGATGGCCTCGCTGACGTCAAGGAAATTGATATCGCAGAGCTAGGGGAGGAAACCAAACCTATTTATATCGCTACTAAGGACTTGACTCCAACTGAGGAAAAGGAACTTGTTGCTCTCCTCAAGGAGTTTAAGGATTGTTTTGCGTGGAACTACAAAGAAATGAAGGGCGTACCACCTGAAGTGGTACAACACACGATCCCAATCATGGACAAATCAAGACCAACCAGGAAAAAACCATACGAGACGAATCCTAAATATGTAGTAATTGTAAAGGAGGAAATTGATAAATGCATTGCTGCAGACTTTATCTACGAGATAGAACACACGGATTGGTTATCACCAATCATGATAGTGCCAAAGAAGAATGGGAAACTTAGGGTCTGTGTGTCGAGGTCTGTGTCGATTTTGCAAAAAGGTCAATGCAGCTACTAGGAAGGACCATTACCCATTGCCTTATACTGAATACGTTTTGGAAAGAGTAGCTGGTGAAGAAGATTACAGCTTCTTAGATGGATTTTCAGGTTACAAATCAGGTGTCTATAGCACCCGAAGACCAGCATAAAACGGCCTTCAATACAATGCGGGAGACTTTTGCTTACAAAGTTAGGCCTTTTGGTCTCACCAATGCCCTCGCAATGTTCCAATGATTGATGTGCACAGCCTTCAAAGACTACTTGCAAAAGTGGTTGGCGGTATTCATTGATGATCTGTGTCCACACTCCCAATGGGTGGTCAGACCATTTGGCTTGCTTGAGAAAGGTATTTGAGCGATGTCGATTGTATCGTATATCCTTAAACCCTTTGAAATGCCAATTTTGGGTCAAACACGGTGTGATCTTGGGACACATTGTCTGTAAGAACGGTATCTCCACCACTGACGAAGGCAAAGTCAAATTGATCTTGGAACTGCCCCCGTCCACTAATTACAAAGGTGTACAGAGGTTTATGGGCCACATTAGGTATTATTACCGCTTCATAGTATTTTATGTTGAAATTGCTAGACCATTATATAGGCTACTCATTGTCTTTGAATGGACTGAAGAATGCCAAGAAGCATGCCCTGGCCAGTGCACCAATTCTGAGACCACCTAACCGGGATCTTATATTCCATGTACATGTCGATGCATCGAACTTTGCTATAGGATGCATATTGGCACAACCTGGTGAGTTCAAACTGGACTACCTAGTCTGCTTCACTAGTTGCCACCACTTGAATGATGTAGAGGTAAATTATACCACCATAGAACGAAAGGGTTTGGCCATGGTTTATGCTATCAAGAAGTATCGACATTACCTATTGGCCAACAAATTTGTATTCTTTGTGTACTGTCAGGCCTTGTTATATTTGGTGAATAAGCCTTGCACCACGGGAAGAATCACACGCTGGTTGTTATTACTATTGGAATTTGACTTCATGGTCACGGGGTAAGTAAGGGAACACAACATGTGTTGGCCGGTCGTATGTTGAGAATTCCGAATGGGGAACCAGCAACTGGTGTTGATTGATAACCTCCCAGATGCTTGTTTGTTCAAACTAGACATGGTGCCTGAATGGAGTGAAGAAATATCAGACTATCTAGCTTATGGTTTTTTGCAAGAACGACCTTTGAACAAAGATAAAATGCATCGGCTTATTAAGCTGACTGCACCTTATCAATTAATTGCTGGAGAATTATACAAGCTAGGTAAGGATAATATCTTAAGAAGATGTGTGCGGTAAGGATAATGTCACAATATTAGATGAAGCACACTCAGGAATAGCTGGAGGACACTTCGCTGGGGAAATTACAGCTCGTAAGGTGCTTCAAGAGGGACTATGGTGGCCTACGTTATTTAGGGATGCCATGGAGTTTATAAAAAGATGCGAAGAGTGTCAACAATTTGCTATTCCGCAACAAAGAAACAGGATGCCACTTATCCCTGTTATTGTAAGACAACGTTTGGAGGAAGAAGCCGATTCAACACCACAGTGAACTGAAGGTAGCACTACTGCCAACTGCACCTACCAAAATAAAAGAGCTAGACAAAGTTAAGGAGAAAAGAAGAGGAAAAGTGCAACCAAAGTTGAAGGAGACAAATCCCAATCAACAAGATTCAGTAGAGGCACTCTTCAGTTGGATGGAGGGAAAGATCAAGCACTCTCACATGGAGCTAAAACGATTGCACAACAACCAATACCCACAAGTGCCAAAGTACCACCTTGGTTTCTGTGGCAATAAACAAAAAAGAAGTACAAAAGGTATCCATTACTCAAAAACGGATACAAGGTAAAAATGTTTAATCTTCATGATGCCATGAAACATGATCATTCGCTTCATGTGTATTCAACCAACTTTTGACTACATGATTGAGTGTTTGAGCATGAAAGGAACATAGGGTATCAACCTTGCACGCACTCAATAAAAACAATTCACACTGTGAAACGTCCAAAACAGTCGACATCCAACAGCTCCTTTCTTCCTCAAGGCTACATATTTACCTTCAACACGCTATTAGGGTGGATTTCAACCAAGAAGATCATTAAGAACCCCTTACAAGCATGTTTGTAGCTGCTTTAAAGGCTGCTCGACAACAATTCAAAAAACTTCAAGTCACCTATGGCCAAAATGTGCCAAGGACATAAGAGTCATTTTGCGACGAGCCAAAATGTGCTCTAGGGTAAAACCCTATTTGTATTATATATATATATATATAATTATTGCACCACTACACCATCGTGCACCCAATATTGCCTAGTTCGAGTCACTTGTGCTAGAGAGACAAGGAAAGAGTTTAGTCTAGTCGCCTGTGCAGAAGGCGGTAGGTTAAAGAGTCGATATGGGAATATCAATGTGCTATAGTCGGTGAAGAGTTGGACACACACTATGCACTTGAAAAACCTCATTGCAAAATTCCATGGCCCATCCATATCTAGAATAGCATGTTCCATGCATCACCTTGCATGTAGGTGTGTTCACACTACACGAACACTTGCATTACACACTATTGTGAACAACCCAAGCACATGAGCACACAAGTGACTTCGTATTTTAAAGTGGGAATGCAAGTACTACATGAGAAACCTCTTCGGCAGAAGCCCAAAGATCCTCACTGAGTACATGAGCATCATGTTTACCTACATAGACCATAACTCATGTAGGGTGCCTACATTATAAGGCATTTGCATTAGGCATTG
This sequence comes from Cibotium barometz, assembly GCF_041138505.1. Taxonomy (NCBI): domain Eukaryota; kingdom Viridiplantae; phylum Streptophyta; class Polypodiopsida; order Cyatheales; family Cibotiaceae; genus Cibotium; species Cibotium barometz. The sequence goes on along the minus strand of NC_141104.1, from coordinate 14,176,869 downwards.
CTTTTTGTTAGGGGACCCATGCACTCACTGCACTTTCTTTTTAAAAAGAAAAGAGGGGAAAACATAACAAGAAGAAGCAAGGAGATATAAGGGAAGCTTGTGAGCATTGATTCCATGTCAAAGAAGAATGTGCTCATCTACTGTGCCATACTTATACGGCCAATCGTCCTTCATGCACCAATGGAAAAGGCCTTCACATCATTGTCACATCTTTGAAAAGGCCTCAAAATATCATTATTCATTATCGACGCAAATCCTCTATAAGCCTTACCGTGTCCCATGATGTCAACGAGGGGCAAGAGCTTTACAATCCATTCTTACATCCTCTACTGGACAACTTTCTCCAAATCCTCTCCATTGCTCCAAATGATCAAATAGGGATCCAACTTGAGAGGTGCTACAAATTTGTGCTATAACTTGAGCATCCCATGCTCACCATGCCTTCAAGCTTATCACTCTACACACAACAAAGTTTCCTAGCATGCTAGCTCTGAAAGTCTACATCAACACCAACACCACTACTGTTGCTGTTGTGGAGAGCCACGGTTTTTCGAGGATGGAGAACAAATAGGTCGGGGGGTGTTAACCCTCTAGGTTAACGGGCCTCATTACTCCCATTCTACTTGAATACTTCCTATATTGACGAGAATATGAATCTCTTCTTGTATTTCTTGTAATTAGGAAGTAGGAAATTCCCATTATGCTATATATATGTATATATATATATATATGTATATACATATACATATATACATATATATATATATATATACATACATACATATATACGGGCATATCCAATTTGGGCTTTCCCCATTCTAGATTAGAAGGACTAGTCAAATGGGTGCCAAAATGTAACTTGGGCACATAGATCTTATGGAATGGCCAAAGAGCCCATGTATATAAGTGAGTATCCCATAGTGATCAGAAACAACACTCCTATTATCCTCAATTGAACATTGTTCTTAAGGTGTCTCTCTCTAACTCTCCCTCTTCTTGATTTGTGATTAATTAAGTTCATGTGCATGCTAATGTGCTTAATGAGTAAGTAGCTTAATTAAGTTCATGTGCATGCTAATGTGCTTAATGAGTAAGTAGCTTAATCGTGAATGCTTGGTGGAGTGTGTGCTTGATTAGGCAAGTTTTATAGGTTAGGCTTGATTAGTAGCATAGAAAGCTTGATTGAGGGAAGGGAAGGTGGGATTAGGAGCATTGAGATAGAGGCTTAGCCTTGTAATTAGTGGGATTGTCCACAAACTACTAGTGCCCATGAGGATTGACGAACCTCTTGTGTGAGATCCACCTTCGGGGCGCCGGCGAAAGCAGCATCGGCCTCCCGCGCGGGGTGGAGACCCACACTCGGGGCCTCGCCTGCGGCGGATGTCCGGATGAGAGACTAGCCCGGCGGTTCCTTCGAAACCGAGCCCGGAAAAACTCCCCTTGCCCAGAAGGCCTGGGCGATTCCGCCTGGGGAAATCTTCTAAAACGGGGGAATTACTCTAACGAGTCAAAGTCTTAACTAGTTAAACTGATTTGACCAAACCTGAAATCACATGGTCAGATCAAGAAGAGACTTGCACTTGGTCCATGGAATCACCGCTTTTTTCCTCCATTAATGAGGCATAGCCACTGATCCCCTCCCACAGAACAAGGTCTTCTCAGGACTAAATCTAACTAACGTAACTAATCGCATCTTAATTATTTCGCAAGAATTCTCCGATCCAGAGCCTAACCCCAACCGGCCCATGGGTTAGCCAACCACCCGACCACTGCAGTATTGGTGGGATTCCTTTATAAAGATTTGGTTGTGTTTTGCCTGGGTATCGAGTAAAAGAGTTCCCAGGTCCCCTAGCCGGCGATTCATGAAAAAATTAAGGTAGGCATACCAAGTACACACCCAATATGAAATTGCCATTTATAACAGATTCGGCTGACTTTAAAATAATCCTTCAATGAAAATCATAATATTATTGATCATCATCCTCCAAAATTATTCCAAATATGATGGAAATTCCTCTTTCATCATTTAAATTTATTTATGCATAAAATAAATTTAACTAAAATTTTTCTTTAATTTTAAAAATATCCATTATTTTAGTATTCTAAATTTTCTCTTTCTCCATTGGAATACATGGATTTTCATTGTTATGGGAATTTCTCTTTAATCATAAAAATAAAATTACTAAAAATTCTTTTTTCTCTAATTAACTATTTATTCATAAATATTAAAAATAAAATTTTTCATGGATATGATGAGAATCATTTATTTAACCTAGGATGACCAATCCTAGAATATGGTAGGAAGTTCTCTTTTCACATTATGCATGAAAATGTTTTGTGTGTCATTTTTTTCAAAAATTTTACCATAGCTCCGCTACTATTACTGATAATTTTCAATAAATTTGAAAAGCATAAGGTTTAGTAATACAATATGATAGAATAACTATCATTTGGATCAATATCCAATTTATGGATTTAATCCCTAAGGTTATCATAATTTAAGTAACGTAAAAACATTAAAAAGCCATTTCTTTGGCCTCTAATTTGACTAGCATAGAGTTTACTTTTAGAATTAAGAATTGTTCCGTGAGAAGCATCATTTGAATATAGAATTGGTCATAGGAATGACCATTCTTTGGGAAAGAGAGAGATATGCGTAAAAAATATTTTAATTTAAGTATAAATTATGATTAATCATTAAAATTCATTAGAGAACTTCATATGCATTGAAGAATCATTCAATTGAATACTTCTCAAGCTTGAGAGAAGTTGAGAAGTGAAAAACATTTAGAAAATTAAGAAAAAAAATCATAAGTCACATCTTACCTCTTGTTTTGCTTGATTCTCTAGTCTTAGGAGAGGCCCCTAACCAATCAATTGGTTAGTATGTTGAGGAAAACTCCAAAGAAGGTTGAAGAGAGAGAGAAGCTCCAATCTCTCCAAATTGTAGAGGATAATAGAAAATATGCTTATTTTAGAGTAATACTGGCATGGTCTAGTTCACAGATGAGAACACAAAAGAATGAGGGTCTATTTATAGGTGAGGGAGGCAGATGAGAACACAAAAGAATGAGGGTCTATTTATAGGTGAGGGAGGCCACTAATTGAGTCCAACTAAGTTCTAGAATTTTCTAGCTTCAGTTTGGCTAAGTTTGGACAAGATTTGGACCAGTTTGGCTCTCTTTTTGATTTGGTTTGATCTAGGAGAGATAAAAGTATCTTAATATTTTTGAGTTTAAAACTCCTTTACATGTGTGAAATAGGCACCTCCTTGAAGGCTCCCCCTTTCCTTACCAAGGTGTCAAAATTATATGATTACTCCAAAATATCTCATTTTTTAGTAATATTTCATAATTTTTAACTAATAAACCTTGTACTTAGTCAACTCTTCATCTTATGTGGGCATTTACTCATTTTTGGGTATTTTCTTTTATTCATTGGATTCATGTCATCCCAACACTTGGATTAATCTTATTGGTCCATAGGAACCTTAATTGGACCATAATCTAAAATTTTTAGAAAATCTTAACCCTTAGGCTAACGTTTTTTTAAATCATTTTTAATTAATTCCAATTACACCTTGAAAAATTTATTTTGATTTTTTGTTTCAAGAAAACATATATTTGATATTTGTAGAATTTAAATATCCAAAAATATCTCAATATTGAATTACCACTCTCTAGAATTTTTTATCTCACTACGCAGAAACAAGGAAAAATAATATTTTCTTGTATTCAGAAACAGGGAATGATTACAAGGGATTGAAGTAAAGGCTTATTCATTATTCAGGCTGAGGAGGAATCTTACATCCTCTCCCACACTTGAAAAACGCAAGATGTCCTCATCTCGCAAAGTGGGGGTAGTCTTTCGCCAACTCTTCTTCTTTCTCCCAGGTGGCATCTTCTAGAGGGAAGAACTTCCACTTTACTAAAAATTCTGTTAGGACTCTGCTCCTGAGAATCTTCTCCCAAACGTCAAGGATTTCCTCAGGTTGGAGTACCATCTGGCCTTGAGTCGGAGAGATCAATTGTTCATCTCATTAAGCATGTGACTCGGGTTGGGTACATACTTAGGCAAACTAACATGGAATACATTATGTACCTTGAGATGGGGAGGTAGAATAACTTTGTAGGTTAAATCGTCGACTTTCTTTATAACAGCATATGGCCCATAGTATCTGGGAGAGAGCTTCTTGTACTTCCCTAAGGATAAGGAACTTCTTTTTGGTCGTACTCAAATGAAGACCATATCTGATTCTTCAAACTCTTTCTCTCATCTTTTTTTATCTGCATACTGCTTTTGTCTTTCTTGGGCTCTCTTTATATCTTTACGGATTGATTGCATTTGCTGGCCCATGTCATCAAGTATTTGTATGGACATTTGACTCTAATCAATGGATTAGACCAAGTCAACGGTGTAAGGCAATCTTGTCCATACAAAGCTTTGAAAGGACTCATCCTCCCAATGCTCCGATGATAAGAAGCATTGTAAGCAAATTCAACCAGATGCAAATGGCTTAACCACTTCTTGGGTTCCTTGTCCCAGCATATGACCGAAGGATATCTTCTATTACCTGATTCACTCTTTCAGTCTGGCCATCTGTTTCGGGGTGAGATTGGCTGTGCTGAGATCCAAGAAAGTTCCTATTGCTTCAAAGAATGCAGTCTTGAATTTCGATGTGAATTTGGGATCTCTGTCATGTACTATCCTCCTAGGCAAGCCATGCAATCTGAAGATCTCTTTAAGGAAAACTCTGGCAACATCCACTGTAGTGTATGTTTCTTTCACTGGAATTAGATGGGCAACTTTGGTTAGCCTGTCAACTACCACAAAAATAGAGTTGAAACGTGATTGCACTGAAGGTAATCCAATGACAAAGTCCATACTGATACATTTCCACTTCATCTGAGGAATGTCTAGAGGTTGCAATTTCCCTGGCATCTTGACTCTCTGTGCCTTGACTCTCTCTGACACATTAAGCATTTTTGCACATGATCAAGTACGTACTTTTTGAGTCTTGGCTAGAAGAAGCTTTTCTTCACAGACATATAGGTTTTTATAAACCCTCGATGTCCAGCTATTAGGCTATCATGGGCTTCTCTCAGAATTCTTCCCTTTATTCCCTCATCATTGGGGATACATAGCTGATTATTATAATACATGCATCCTTCATCCAATTTGTACCCAAGAACTCAACTCATTTCCTGAGGAGTCTTGCTTTCTTGCATCAGAAGGGTAGCAATTGGGGCAAAGAATTTGTCCTGCATGATTTTCTCCTTTGCTTCACTGATCAATGGATTTGACACCACTGTAATTGCAAGCAAGGAGGCTTTTCTGCTGAGCGCATCTGCCACCACATTTTCTTTCCCCCCGGCCAATACTTAATTTCAAAATCAAATTCCTGCAGGGTCTGCATCCATCTCCTTTGACGCATGTTGAGATCCCTTTGGGTGAAGATCCACTTCAGGCTTTGATGATCTGTCATCAAGGTGAACCTCTGTCCCAAAAGATAATGTCTCCACAACTTCAGAGCATACACTACTGAGAGTAACCAAGTCATGGATGGCATAATTTCTCTCATGTGTTCTGAGTTTTCAAGATTCATAGGCCACTGCATGACCTTCCTGCATAAGAGCACCGCCTAAGGCAAACCCACTGGCATCAATAAACTACCTCAAAGGGTTTGGTAAAATCTGACAATTTAAGGACAGGGTTGGTTACTAAGGCTGTTTTTAGCTTGTTAAAGGCACTTTGACACATTGCAGTCCACTGAAAAAGTACTCTTCTTGAGAAGGTGGGATGCTATCTGAGCATACCTAGGTATAAAGATCTTATACCATCCGGTGAATCCTATGAATCCTATGACTTCTTTTACCATCTTGGGTTCCGGCCATTCTACGACTGCTTGGATCTTTGCGGGGTCAAGAGAAATCCCATCCTTCTTTTACCATCTTGGGTTCCAGCCATTCTATGATTGCTTGGATCTTTGCGGGGTCAAGAGAAATGCCATCCTTTGACACTATGAATCCCAAGTATTCCACTTGGTCGACAAAGAAAGAACACTTGCTCTTCTTTGCAAAGAGTTGGTGTTTCCCTAGGATTTCCAGGACCTTGCGCACATGATCTTCATGATCTGCAGCATTCTTTGAGTATACCAGATATCATCAAAGAACACAAGAACAAAATCATCCAAGTATTCTTTGAGAATATCCTGCATAAGATGATTAAACGTCGTCGGGGAATTAGTCAATCCAAACGGCATGACTGTGAACTCATAATGCCCATAGCGAGTATTGAATGCTGTCTTTGGGATGTCCTGCTCCTTGATTCTGATCTCGTAGTACCCGAATTTGAGATCTATCTTTGTGAACATTTGGGTCCCACTTAACCGTTCCAGAAGTTCATCAATCCTAGTAATAGGATACTTATTTTTAATTGTTAATTGATTCAGCCCTCTGTAGTCAATACAGAGTCTTAACATTCCATCTTTCTTCTTTTGAAAGAGAACAAGCGCACCCCAAGGTGAAACATTGGGTCTGACGAATCCCTGCTCTAACAGTTGTCTTAACTGCTCCTTAAGTTCTATGGCTTCATCAGGGACTGGCATTTTGTATGCACGTTGGGCCACTGGCTGAGCTCCGGGGGTTAACTCGATCTCATGATCTACTTCACGAGACGGAGGCATCTCAGTCAGCTCTTCTTCAGGAAACACATCTGCATACTCACTTAACCACTCTGGTTCTTTAGCCTTGCATGTTATGTCTACTGGATTCATCTTAACGACATAAACAGCTTGCCTCTTTCTGAGACCTTTTAATAATTTGGAAGCCTTGACTAATTGTAGCACTGGGGATCCAAAAATTCTAGTTCCTTGAACTTTATTCCTGTGAAGGTCAAGGAAAGAGATGGTTCCTTTGTGACAATGAATCCATTCCAAGGATTCCATCATAGACTCCCAAGGGTAGGACTCTGAACTGGCACTCTGCTATGAATCTTTCCACTAGCCAATTCCACTTGTATAGGTTTCCCTGATTTTTGATTTAGGACTAATTTACGCAGACATCCTGGGGAAATAAAAGAATGAGTATTGCCTCAATCAATCAAAAGCTTGAATTGCGTACCCTGGTACTTTGCTGGAGTTTGGAGGACTGAGAATTGACGGTTATTCCCCTGATGCTCTATTGCTGCATAGATCTATCATTTTTCTTCCTCCTCTATAGTGACAGCTCTAGCTGCTACAGTAGTCTGAGGTGGAACTCTCTCTCTTTGGTTATTCCAATTCTGGGAGGGAGTTTGGAGACTGCTTTGCATGGAGGCTGAAGGCTGAGCTGGCACTCTTCTGGGGTTACCTTGATTTTCACACGCGGGGGACCCTGATTGGACTGATACAAAGGAGTCTGTCTTTGAATTCTGGGACCCTCGCTTCCTTGGCCCACAAAAGGAGATGGGCAATCCTTGAGCTGGTGCCCAAACCCTTGACATCTGAAGCATCTGTTCTCACTTCGAAGCTCTTCCCTTTGTATTCTTGAGAGAGCCAGAGTTCTTGAGAAAGTACTTCGAGGGAAAGGTCTTCCTTCATTCTTGAAGCTTCTCGTCTCCAGATTTTGGTTGGGACCTTGGTGTCTCTTTGGAGGCGGAAGGTTGGAAGAACTTCTCGGTGTCTAAAATCTCTTGAAGGATGAGGGAGCGGGCTTTGGCGGGCCTTTCACGATGAAGGCTTTGGCGAAGTCCTTCGCCATTCTGACAGCTTCTGCCATGGACACTGGCTTGGCATTCTTGACCATTGTGTCTAAGGGTTCGTTCATTCCCCGAATGAACCTGGCCATGAGTTGCTCTTCATCTAGAGGTGGTGAATACTTGAGTAGAAGAGCAAATGCCTGGTGATATTCTTCGATGTTTTTGCTCCCCTGGTTTAGCTCTAAAAATTCATTCATTTTGGTTTAAGAACCCAGGAGGACAAAATCTCTTCCTCAAATAGGTTTTAAGATCGTTCCAGGACTGGGTATTCTTGTCCAGATGGTTGGTGTCACATGGTTCCTCCATGCCACCCTGGCTGTTTCCACAATTTTCAGCCTAGCAAGAGCCATTTTGCTTCGCTCATTGTAGCCTGTGACATCAAAATACTCTTCCATAGCTTCTATCCATTTCTCCCCACAGTCTCGCCCAGGTTCTCCCCTTCTCCTTTGAAGGGCCGTGGATGAGTTCTGTGAAGAGCCTTGCGAACATCAGGATCAAGCTCTTCTTCTTCAGGGAGAGGGTCTGGCTGACGACCACGGTTTCCTCGCCTCATGATTCTGCCAAAAATGATATATTATTAAATTTTTATTTTGATATCGTCCACGAGATCCTAAGACTTAAGAGGTTCAAAAAATAATGATCTTATTGGAGATCTATGACATATGTTCGGTAACAGATTTTACTTCATCAACTCGTTCGATAAACAATCACTTATACGTCTGGGAATTTTTCTCCACAGAACATTTCTTAATTTACATAAAAGTTGCAATATGTACATAGAGCAGCTCGGCTCCAGAAGTCAAAATCTCCTTTTTGGGAGACGCATAAGATGACGGTATTGGGCTATAGCCATGCCCTGATATAAACATTTCCTTACTGCCAAGGGAGCTACTATCTTCTCCTTAGGAATAAAGCAACTAAGGAGTCTGTAGATTTGGCATGAAAGTCTGAAATTCCGAGGCATTGAGTGATATAAAATAACACCATGTATCACTTTCAACTTCATCAGAATCATGGTCAATGAGAGATTCTGCCTCAGCATCGCACGCTAGTCGCAAGAGGCGTGGACATACTGCCTTGTAAACCACTTGTGCTGCCATCTCTTCGTTGGGTTAGGAAAATATAGATCCTCGAAATGGCCTCTGAGTCTGGCTCGGCTCGTTCGAGTTGTAGCGAAAGAGATGAGATGCTCAAAGGCGAACGGTCAGGAACACCAGATAAGTGTGGAACTTCCATCTATAAAATTAAATTCTTTGATTAAAAATCTTCATTAGTGAAGCTTAAGGAACGAAAATACAATATGTAAATGCTCTTTCTGAGTTTTTATTACAATTTTCTGATAAGAATTCATTTCTCTTTATTAGCTTTCAACAAAGCTCTGATACCAGCCTGCTGCTGTGAGAATCCCCCTTCGGCGGGGGCGCCGGCGGGCGGTGGAAGCAGAGTCGGCCTCCTGCGGGGCGGGGACCCACACTCGGGGCCTTGCCGGCGGATGTCCGGACGAGAGACTAGCCCGGTGGTTCCTCCGAAATCGAGCCCAAAAAAACTCCCCTTGCCCACCAGAAGGCACGGGCGATTCCGCCTGGGGAAAATCTTCTAACGAGGGAATTACTCTAACGAGCCAAAATCTTAACTAGTTAAACTGATCTGACCAAACTTGAAGTCACATGGTGAGATCAAGAAGAGACTTGCACTTGGTCCATGGAATCACCACTTTTTTCCTCCATTAACAAGGCACCACCGCCCGCTGATCCCCTCCCACAGAACAAGGTCTTATTATAGGACTTTATCTAACTAACGCAACTAATCGCATCTTAATTGTTTCGCAGGAATCCTCTGATCCAAAACCGGCCCATGGGTTAGCCAACCACCCCCGACCATTGTATTGGTGGGATTCCTTTATAAAGATTTGGTTGTGTTTTGCCTGGGTACCGAGGAAAGAAGTTCCTAAGCCCCCTAGCCGGCGATTCATGCAAAAATTAAGGTAGGCATACCACATACACACCCAATATGAAATTGCCATTTATAACAGATTCGGCTTACTTTAAAACAATCCTTCAATGAAAATCATAATATTATTGATCATCATCCTCCAAAATTTTAAGTCCATTGTTTTACAAAATGTGTCCTCTACTAGTGTGAGGTCCCTGTCCCCACCGCACAACGAATTCGGGGTCGCTAGCATCGCAAGTAGCACTTCTTGCGCGGGCTAGGGTCCCTCACTCAGGGCCTCACCCATGGATATCCAGATAAGAGACTAATCCATCGGTTCTTCCAAACGAACCCGGAAAAACTTCCCATTTCCCAGAAAGCACGGGCGATTCCTCTAGGATAAAATTTTCTCTAACGTAGTCAAAAAGTCTTAACTAACGGAACTGATCTGACCGAGAAAGATTGCCCTTGGATCATAGAGACCAACGCTTTTTTCCTCATTGAGAGGCACAGCTGTTGATTCTTTTCCATAGAACAATTTTTGTCCGGGATTTACTTCATCTATCGTACCATGACAGAATTGAGTCTCAATTTAGGGATCCATCAGTCCACCCTAACCCCATCGAGTCCCATGGGTTAGCCAAGTGCCCAACCACTGTAGTGATGGGATCCAATTAAGAATTTGGTTAGGTTTTGTCCCGGGTACCAGGGAAAAGAGTTCCCAGGCCCCCTAGCCGGATATTCATGCAAACTTAAAACTAGTCACACCACTTACACACCCAATATGAAATTGCCTTTTTCACAGAATCAGCTGTCTTTAAAACAATCATTTAATGAAACCATAGTATCACTGGTCTCATAATCCTCAAAATCTCTGGTTGAATCTTTATTTCCAATCATTCCTTCATCGGTAAATCTATGGCATCATTGGCAACCAGAACGCTCACCACCTGTCCACTCAGGAGCCTTTTCGATAGTTCCTAGCTCATAGTAACCGGCAATATATTCACATATCAAAAATGGAATCTCCGTTAAAGATCAGTAAGATCAACCAACGGATCCATATAAAAGATCCACAAAATTTAAGAAAATTTTGCCATAACCTCCTTTGTATGGCTGACCATTTCTCAATTTTTATATTCTAAATTTTCTTTAAAGTTTATCCCAAGATGAAATAAAGCACTCTAATCTAATCAATTTTTCACTTCTAAAGAGTAATCAATAGGAAAAGTTTAACTCAATTTATTTGTCACTCATTTTAGGATAAAGAAAGGCTGAAATTCTTAATGAAGGGGGAAGCATTTTCATCAAGGCTTATAATCCATAATCACATTAAAAAGCAAAGAATTCAGAAAACCATAGATTAGAATTAAAAAAAAGATAGAACTAATAACTTACATGGAGTTTTGTGAGCTTTCATTTGGCTTGAGGGTTCTACTCTTGTTTGGATCAAGAGTGGTCACCAATTCTTTGTAGAGGAATTAGTCAAAAACAAGTGAATTATCAAGTGAATTTAATGTTTTTGGCTCTAGGGAGGAGTAAAGTAATAGTGTATAAACACTATTAAGCTTTTACAAAGGGGGAGGCTTCTATTTATAGGAAAAAGTGAGCCTCAAACCAAGCAAACTGATTCTAGAAATTTTCAGATCAGTTTGGTCAATTTTTGACCATTTTTAGGTCAGTTCAGCTTACTTTTTGGAACTAGACTTGAAATTAGGAGAGAGGAGAGATGAAATATCTCATTTTATTGATTTAAAATGGAAAGCAATGATGAGAAAAAAGGTGCCTCCTTCATGAGGGGGAATCACCATTTTGAGGTGTCAAAAATCTGTTTTTTAACTATTTTCCTTGGTCCTTAGTCCACTCTTCATCTTATGTGAGTATTTACTCATTTTTGGGAAGTTTTTCTTTATTTCTTAAATTTATCGCCTCCCTACATTTGGATGAATCTGATTGGCCCCTCAGAACCTCAATCCAAAATTTTCAGAAAATTTGGACCCTTAAGCTAAGGCCTTTTCAGCAGATTATAATTTATTTCTAATGCACCTTAGGAAATTCTTTTTAAACTTCTGTTTTAGGAAAATTTAATTTAATAAAAAAGGATATTTTTCCATCCAAAGATATCTAAAAACTTAGTTATCTCTCTCTAGAATATTTTCTCTCTCTAGGCCAAAACAGGTAGAAACAAGATCTTTTATTATTCTGAAAAGGGAACTGATTACAGGGGAAGAAACTGGACATCTTGAGGGCTGGGGAGGAATCTTACATTCTCTCCTACTTGAAAAACGTGAGATGTATGATCTCTTTCCTCTTCTTCTTCTTCTTCAATTACTTCCAGCGTTACTGCCTTGGAAGTGGATGGTCGATTTGGAAATATCTCTCTTTGCCTTCCCCTATTCTGAGGCGGAGGTCTTGCATTACTTTGGATTGAGACTGTGGGTTGGTTAGAGAGTCTACCTCTGGGATTTTCTTGATTTTGGCGGAAAGAAACCTGATTACTCTAGAAGGAAGGAGCTGGAGTCTGGAATCTTGATCTCGCTGATTTCCTTGCCTCGAAAACCTTGATCCAAAAGGTGTTGGGCAATCCATACTGTGATGTCCAAATCCTTTTTGATAGTTATAGCATTTCCTTCGCTTGTTCAAGGGTGGAACTTATGAAGTTGAATTCCAGGGGATTGAGTTTCGGGAAAAGGACATTTCTTCCATTCTGGAACTTCCCATATCTTGGGCTTGACCCTGATATCTTTTAGGCGATGGAAGGTTGAAATCACCTTCTGGAATTAAAAATCTTTTGAAAGGTGATGGTGCTGGCTTCGGCGTGACTTTGACATCAAAGGCCTTGGTGAAATCCTTCGCCATCCGCACTGCTTCAGCCATGGAAATTGGCTTGGCATTCTTCACCAAGATATTCAAAGGTTTGTTCACTCCTCGAATGAACCTGGCCATCAGCTGTTCTTCATCCAGCGGTGGCGAGAATTTGACGAGGAGAGGGAACGCTTGGTGATATAATTCAATAGTTCTGCTCCCTTGCGTTAATTCTAAGAATTTGTTCATCTTTGTTTCCAAAAAGCCGGGAGGACAGAACCTCGTCCTTAGGTAATTTTTGAGATCATTCCATGTCTGGGTATTCCGATCCAGGCGGTTTGTCTCGCAGTAGTTTCTCTATGCCACTTTGGCTATTTCTACTATCTTTAGTCTTGCAAGAGCCATTTTGCTCTTCTCATTGTACCCGGTGACCGAAGTACTCTTCCATTGCTTCGATCCACTTTTCCACAGCCTCACCCCAGTTTTCCCCTTCACCCTTGAAAGGTCCAGGCTGGGATCTATGAAGAGTTTTACGAACATCCAAGTCGAGCTCTTCCTCGTCGAGTTGGGGGTTATCATTTCTACCACGACGATCTCGATCCATGCTCCTATTAATACGAAAATTCTTGTTAAGTCCTTTATTTATGATTCAAATCCGATTTTAGATTCAACTGATTCTGGGGTTCTTTAGATTGGTCAATTCCTCATAGAATTATGGGATAAAGATATTCATATATTACTCATTATCGGATAACATATCATTAAGAACATCTCATTCATATCTTTAACACAATAATGGTCCATTAGACCGAAATCTCCATTTGAACAGTCCTCCATGGGGATTGCAATTATACAGATTTTTTTATTTGTCATCCCTTAACTTGATCCACTGGGTCAAGTGTTAACAGTAGCAATTTGTCAGCACAATCCACTAATCTCATAGTGATTTACTGAAGTCATTATCGTCATTCCAGTTTTATGGATATCATCACAGGGACTCGTCCCATTCATCCTCATTGTGGTTTTGTTCAGCTTATTACATTTCAACCAAAATTCAGGAATCATCATTTTTCAATTAGAATCCAAATCAACTCATCAGTTCTCTACCAAAATTTTAAAATCATATCAACCACATTCGAATTCATCCATTCTTTCACATACATCCACTCACATCCCATATCATTTACATCCTGATTCACATGACATTACATCTCATCACATCTATTCACCTCACATCTATTCACCTCACAAAAAACCATAGATTAGAATTTTAAAAAAAAAGTAGAATTAATAACTTACATGGAATTTTGTGAGCTTTCCTTTGGCTTGAGGGTTCTACTCTTGTTTGGATCAAGAGTGGTCACCAATTCTTTGTAGAGGAATTAGTTAAAAATAAGTGAATTATCAAGTGAATTCAATGTTTTTGGCTCTAGGGAGGAGTAGAGTAACAGTGCGCATAAACACTATTAAGCTTTTACAAAGGGGGAGGCTTCTATTTATAGGAAAAAGTGAGTCTCAAACCAAGCAAACTGATTCTAGAATTTTCCAGATCAGTTTGGTCAATTTTTGACCATTTTTGGGTCAGTTCAGCTTACTTTTTGGAACTAGACTTGAAATTAGGAGAGAGGAGAGATGAAATATCTTATTTTATTGATTTAAAATGGAAAGCAATGATGAGAAAAAAGGTGCCTCCTTCATGAGGCGAGGTGTCAAAAATCTGTTTTTTAAACTATTTTTCTTGGTCCTTAGTCCACTCTTCATCTTATGTGAGTATTTACTCATTTTTGGGGGTTTTTTCTTTATTTATGTTATCACATTCATTCATATCCTATATCATTCATTTACATCCCGATTCACATGACATGACATCACATCTCATCTATTCATTCACATTTATCTGATTCGCATCACATATCATCACATCTATTTACCTTTCATTCTCATTACTTCTATTCTCATCACATCCATCCATCCATTGTTTCCCATCTATTTGATTTGCATTACATCTATTCACCTCACATCCTCGTCACTCCTATTCTCATCGCATCCATCCATCCATTCATTCCCATCTATCTGATTCGCATCACATACCATCACATTTATTTACCTCTCATTCTCATCACTTCTATTCTCATCACATCCATCCATCCATTCATTCCCATCTTTCTGATTTGCATCACCTATCATCACAGCTAGTTACCTTTCATTCTCATCACTTCTATTCTCATCACATCCATCCTCTATTCATTCTCATCTATTTGATTTATATCACATCTTATCGCATCTATTTATAGAATATAAGAGAAATCTTTTTTTTTGATATAAAGATTCTTTACGTATCTATTTATGCATAAGAACAACTTCAGTGGAAATTAACACTTTTATAAAAATTCGTTTATGCATCTATTTATGCATAAATTCAATTTTAAGGAGAATAACACTTTCAAAATAAAAATAAATCTTTTATGCATCTTTCTATGCATAAATTTAATTTTAATGAGAATAACTCTTTTGAAATAAAAATAAATTTCTTTATGCATCTTTCTATGCATAAAATCAAAATTAATGAGAATAACTCTTTTGAAACAAAAATAAATTTCTTTATGCATCTTTCTATGCATAAAATTAAAATTAATAAGAATAACTCTTTTGAAATAAAAATAAAATTGCATCTTTCCATGCATAAAATCAAAATTAATGAGAATAACTCTTTTGAAATAAAAAAAATTTCTTTATGCATCTTTCTGTGCATAAAATAAAAATTAATGAGAATAACTCTTTTGAAACAAAAATAAATTTCTTTATGTATTTTTCTATGCATAAAATCAAAATTAATGAAAATAACTCTTTTGAAATAAAAAAAAATTTCTTTATGTATCTTTCTATGCATAAAATCAAAATTAATGAGAATAACTCTTTTGAAGTAAAAATAAATTCTTTTATGCATCTATTTATGCATAAATTCAATTTTAATGAAAGTAATATTTTTATAGTAAAAAAGTCTTTTATGCATCTATTTATGCATAAAAACAACTTCATTGAAAAATAATACTTTTTATAAAAATTCATCTATGCATCTATTTATGCATAAATTCAATTTTAAGGAGAATAACACTTTCGAAATAAAAATAACTCTTTTATGCATCTTTCTATGCATAAATTCAATTTTAATGAGAATAACACTTTTGAAATAAAAATAAATTTCTTTATGCATCCTTCTATGCATAAAATCAAAATTAATGAGAGTAACTCTTTTGGAACAAAAATAAATTTCTTTGCATAAAATCAAAATTAATGAGAATAACTCTTTTGAAAAAAAATATAATTTTCTTTATGCATCTTTCTATGCATAAAATCAAAATTAATGAGAATAACTCTTTTAAAATAAAAATAAATTCTTTTATGCATCTATTTATGCATAAATTTAATTTTAATGAAAGTAACACTTTTATATTAAAAAAGTCTTTTATGCATCTATTTATGCATAAAAATCAATTTTGATGAAAGTAACACTTTTATAATCAAAATATTTTCAATATAGCTCTTTCTATGCATAGAAACTAATTTTAATGAAAATAACATTTTTATTATAAAAATATTTCTAACATGCATTTTTCTATGCATAGAATAAAAATAACACTTTTAGAATACACAAGCAGTGGGGATTACTCTTTTTGAATAATAAAATATAAAACTTTTTTCACAAAATTTAAGAAAATTTTACCATAACCTGCTTTGTATGGCTGACCATTTTTTAATTTTTTTCATTTTCAAGTTACTTAGAAATTATCCCAAATGGTTTAAAGTATTCTAAACTAATCAAATTCTACTTTTTAAAGAGAAAAAAATATAAAAGTTTAATTCCAATAATTTGATTACACATCTAGGATGATAAAGAAAGGCTGAATTCAAGAATGAAGAGAGGGGGAAAGCCTTTCCAACAAGGCATAGCATCATTTTTCATTTTAAAGAAAATAAAAATTAGAAAACCATTAAATGGAATAAAGAAAAAGTAGGATTTCTAGCTTACATGAATTTTTGTGAGCTTTCCTTTGGCTTGACGGTTTGAGGGATCTACTCTTGTTTGCAACAAGAGTGAAGAGGAAATGGTCAAAAACCAATGAATTATCAATAAATTCATTGTTTTTGGTTGTGGGAGGAGGAGTAGAGTAACAGTGCATAAAACACTATTAACCATTTACAAAGAGAGAGGCTTCATTTATAGGAAAAAGTGAGCCTCTAACCAAGCAAATTGATTCTAGAACTTTCTAGATCAGTTTGGTCAATTTTTGACCATTTTTAGGTCAGTTTAGCTTACTTTTTGGATCTAGTTGAAGTAGGAGAGAGGAGAGATGAAAATATCTCATTATTTGTGAGTTTAAAACTCAACCACACATGTGAAATAGGCACCTCCTTCATGAGACCCCCACACTGAGGTGTCAAAAATGCATCATTTCTTCTAAATATCTCTTCTTTTTTAACTAATAACCTTGTCCTTAGTCAACTCTTCATCTTATGTGACTATTTACTCATTTTTGGGGGGATTTCCTTTTATTCTTCAATTTATCTCCTCCCTACATTTGGATTAATCTATTGGTCCATAGGAACCTTAATTCAAAAATTTCAAAAAATCTGGACCCTTAGGCTAAGGTCCTTTTTACCTGATTTCAATTTATTCCAATTGCACATTGGAAATTTCTTTTTGAATATCTATTTCAGGGGAAACCATTTTAGACACTAGGAGGATTTTTATATCCAAGAATATCTCAATTTTGAATTACCTTCCTCTAGACATTTTCTCTCTCTAGGCCAACACAGGGTAAAACAGGATCTTTCTTTTATTTCAGAGAGGGAAATAATTATAAGATCAGAAGGGGAGGTTTTTACAGCTACACACCTCAAAAGCCGGAGGGAGGAATCTTACATCCTACCCCACTTAAAAAATGCGAGATGTCCTCATCTCGCAAAATTAGAGGAGAACTCTTTTCCTTAAGGTCCAATTGATTCTAGGGTTCCTTATAGTCTGGTGAACCCAACAGAATCCTGGGATAAAGATCCCTTATATAAAACTCATCATCAGATAATAATTCACTCAGATCGTATCATTCAAATTCTTATCACAATAATGGTCCATTAGACCGAATTTTCTATCTGAACAGTCCTTCATTGAAATTTTTAATTATACAGATTTTTAATTTGACATCCCTGAACTTGATCCACTGGGTCAAATGTTAACAGCAGTAATCTGCCAGCACAATCCACTAATCTCATAGTGATTTCCTGAAGTCATTAACGTCATTCAGCTACGTACATCATCACAGGGACTCGTCCCATTCATCCTCATGGTGGTTTTGCTTAGTTTATATTTCAACCAAAATTCAGGAATCTTCATTTTTAAATCAGAATCCAAATCAACTCATCAGTTCTCAACCAGAATTTAAAATCATATCAACCACATTCGAACTCATCATCTGGACAGTATTAAAGCTTATAATTTCAAGTCTTAGATTTACTCGTATATACTACCAGTAAAGAATTGCAGTTATACCCTCGGTATATACGGGTAGTCAGGGTCCTTGGAACTATAAGGTAAATACCATCATGTCTAGGCCTCAAGCAAGTCAGGGATTCCATACAATTGCGGTACTTCCATCTGAAGACCCAATTACCAATTTACGAATTTCAGTTTGAATATCAATTCGTATGAATTTTTTCACACAATTACAACCTTTTACTGCTTCTTCATAAAATTTTTGACATTTTTGGCTTCTCGGTTGATCCTCATTAGCCAATTTGCTCTGATACTAGCTATGAAGTCCCTATCCCCACCGCCCAATGAATTCAGGGGTTCTAGGAGCGGAAGTAGCACTTGTTGCGCGGGGCAGGGTCTCACACTCGGGGCCTCACCCACGCCTCCAGGATAACTTTTCTCTAACGTAGTCAAAAGCCTTCACTAATTGAACTGATCTGACTGAACCCGTAAGTCCCAAATCAGATCAGGGAAAAGATTGCACTTGGATCATAGAGACCAACGCTTTTTTCCTCATTGAGAGGCATAGCCATTGATTCTTTTCCATAGAACAATTTTTATCCGGGATTTACTTCATCTATCGTACCATAACAGAATTGAGTCTCAATTCAAGGATCCATCAGTCCAGCCTAATCCCATCCAGTCCCGTGGGTTAGCCAACTGTCCAACCACTGTAGTGATGGGATTCAAATAAGAATTTGGTTAGGTTTTGTCTCGGGTACCAGGGAAAAGAGTTCCAAGGCCCCCTAGCTGGATATTCATGCAGACTTAAAACTAGTCACACCCCTTACACACCCAATATGAAATTGCCTTTTTCTCAGCATCAGCTATCTTTAAAACAATCATTTAATGAAACCATTATGTCACTGATCACAATCCTCAAAATCTCTGGTTGAATCCTGATTTCCAATCATTCCTTCATCGGTGTACCTATGGCATCATTGGCAACCAGAATGCTCACCACCTGTTCACTCAGGGACCTTTTCGATAGTTCCTAGCTTATAGTACCCGGCAATATATTCACATATCAAAATGGAATCTCTGTTGAGAAGATCAGTAAGATCAACCAACGGATCCATATAAAAGAGCCATGGACTCATCCGTTGAGGACTAGCAAGATCAACTAACTAGATCCATGCCCGAATTCCGAAAACAACTCTTACTCCTTGTTCCAATATCTTCCCCGACATACGTGTAGGTATCTTCGACGACCCAGAGCCCGAGCACCGTATGGTCAGCACCCTCTAGGATCCTTCATAGGTCACCTAGCGCTTCACTCATAGGCCACTTCCTTGGTCCCTCATCCACTGTACCGGAAGCTCACCATTTAAATCAAACCGAGGCTGTTTCTCGGCCGACCTTTCTACACGAGACGTCCTCCGTTGAGTCTCCGTCACAGCAGTTGTAACTTTAACAGATAGGTCTCCACGACCTCATTCATAAGACGGTCAAAATGCTTCCCTAGCATTCTTGACATAAAACAATCATTTAAAAACAGATTCCACATACAAATACAGTTTCAACAATATTTCCATTTTTTCTCATCACTCCACATCCTTTCACATTAGTCCCCATCACTTCTCATCTTCCCACATTTTTTTCATCGATCTCTATCACATCACATCATTCCCACATCAAATCACATCCAATCACATCATCCACACCAATCCACATCATCCATACATCCATCCATATCAATCCACATTATCCACACATCCATCCACATCTTCCATACATCTATCCACATTAATCCACACGTCAATCCACATCATCCATACATCCATTTACATCAATCCACATTATCCACACATCCATCCACATCTTCCATACATCTATCCACATCAATCCATACGTCAATCCACATTACCTACACATCAATCCACATCATCCATACATCCATCCACATCATCCACATCAATCCACATTATCTACTCATCCATCCATATCAATCCACATTATCCGCACATCCATCCACATCTTCCATACATCCATCCACATCAATCCACATTACCCACACATCAATCCACATCATCCATACATCCATACATCCATCCACATTAATCCACACGTCAATCCATATCATCCATACATCCATCCACATCATCCACATCAATCCACATTATCCACTTATCCATCCACATCAATCCACATTACCCACACATCAATCCACATCAATCACATTTATTTCATAAGTATTCCCATTCTCATCTAATCACATCTTTTTCTATCTCATCACTTATTTCCTTATTTATCCTCATCAGATCACATCTACTTGTATCTACCCATACATCTCATCACTTCACATATATTAACATTTATCGAGTTTACATGGCATCTTATCACATCCATTTCACATCACATCTCATTCATTCACATCTCGATTCACATGCTAACACATTCATTCACGTCCCTTATCGTTCATTCACATCCCGATTCACATGTTATCACATTCATTCACATCCTATATCATTCATTTACATCCTCATTCACATGTTATCACATTCATTCACATCCTATATCATTCATTTACATCCTCATTCACATGCTAACACATTCATTCACGTCCCTGATCGTTTATTCACATCCTGATTCACATGTTATCATTCATTCATATCCTATATCATTCATTTACATCCTGATTCACATGACATCACACCTCATCTATTTATTCACATTTATCTGATTCGAATCATATATCATCACATCTATTTACCTTTCATTCTCATCACCTTTATCTCATCACATCCATCCATCCATTCTTTCCCATCTATCTTATTCGCATTACATCTCATCACATCTATTCACCTCACATTCTCGTCACTCCTATTCTCATCGCATCCATCCATTCATTCCCATCTATTTGGTTCGCATCACATCTATTTACCTCTCATTCTCATCACTTCTATTCTCATCGAATCCATCAATCCATTCATTTCCATCTATCTGATTCGCATCACCTATCATCACATATATTTACCTTTCATTCTCATCACTTCTATTCTCATCACATCCATCCTCTATTCATTCTCATCTATCTAATTCATATCACATCTTATCACATCTATTTATAGAATGTAAGAGAATTCTTATTTTTGATATAAAGATTCTTTACGCATCTATTTATGCATAAGAACAACTTCAGTGGGAAATAACACTTTTATAAAAATCCGTTTATGCATCTATTTAAATTTTTTCATTTTCAAGTTACTTAGAAATTATCCCAAATGGTTTAAAGCATTCTAAACTAATCAAATTCCACTTTTTAAAGAGAAACAATATGAAAAGTTTAATTCTAACAATTTGATTACACATCTAGGATAAAGAAAGGCTGAATTCAAGAATGAAGAGAGGGGGAAAGCCTTTCCAACAAGGCATAGCATCATTTTTCATTTTAAAGAAAACAAAAATTAGAAAACCATTAAATGGAATAAAGAAAAAGTAGGATTTCTAGCTTACATGAATTTTTGTGAGCTTTCCTTTGGCTTGATGGTTTGAGGGATCTACTCTTATTTGCAACAAGAGTGGCCACCAATTCTTTTGAAGAGAAAATGGTCAAAAACTAATGAATTATCAATAAATTCACTGTTTTTGCTCTGGGGAGAGGAGTAGAGTAACAGTGCATAAAACACTATTAACCATTTACAAAGGGGGAGTCTTCAATTATAGGAAAAAGTGAGCCTCTAACTAAGCAAACTGATTCTAGAATTTTCTAGATCAGTTTGGTCAATTTTTGACCATTTTTAGGTCAGTTTAGCGTACTTTTTGGATCTAGTTGAAGCAGGAGAGATGAAAATATCTCATTATTTATGAGTTTAAAACTCAACCACACATGTGAAATAGGCACCTCCTTCATGAGGGGAATTCCCCCACACTAAGGTATCAAAAATGCATCATTTCTTCTAAATATCTCTTCTTTTTTAACTAATAATCTTGTCCTTAGTCAACTCTTCATCTTATGTGACTATTTACTCATTTTTGGGGGGATTTCCTTTTATTCTTCAATTTATCTCCTCCCTACATTTGGATTAATCTATTGGTCCATAGGAACCTTAATTCGAAAATTTCAGAAAATCTGGACCCTTAGGCCAAGGTCCTTTTTAGCTGATTTCGATTTATTCCAATTGCACATTGGAAATTTCTTTTTGAATATTTGTTTCAAGGGAAACCATTTTAGACACTAGTAGGATTTTTATATCCAAGAATATCTCAATTTTGAATTACCTCCCTCTAGATATTTTCTCTCTCTAGGCCAAAACAGGGTAAAACAGGATCTTTCTTTTATTTCAGAGAGGGGCCACAAGGGGAGATTTTTACACCTGCACACCTCAAAAGCCGGAGGGAGGAATCTTACATCCTATCCCACTTAAAAAACGCGAGATGTCCTCATCTTGCAAAATTAGAGGAGCTCTTTTCCTTAAGGTCCAACTGATTCTAGGGTTCTTTATAGTCTGGTGAACCCAACAGAATCCTGGGATAAAGATCCCTTATATAAAACTCATCATCAGATAATTATTCACTCAGATTGTATCATTCAAATCCTTATCACAATAATGGTCCATTAGATCGAATTTTCTATCTGAACAGTCCTTCATGGAAATTTTCAATTATATAGATTTTTAATTTGACATCCCTGAACTTGATCCACTGGGTCAAATGTTAACAGTAGTAATCTGCCAGCACAATCCACTAATCTCATAGTGATTTGCTGAAGTCATTAACGTCATTCCAGCTAGGAACATCATCACACGGACTCCTCCCATTCATCCTCATGGTGGTTTTGCTTAGTTTATATTTCAACCAAAATTCAGGAATCTTCATTTTTAAATCAGAATCCAAATCAACTCATCAGTACTCAACCAGAATTTAAAATCATATCAACCACCAAAACCGATCCCAAAAAAACTTGCCTTGCCCGGAAAGCACGGGTGATTCCTCCAGGATAACTTTTCTCTAACGTAGTCAAAAGCCTTAACTAACTGAACTGATCTGACCGAACCCGTAAGTCCCAAATAAGATTAGGGAAAAGATTGCACTTGGATCATAGAGACCAACACTTTTAGCCTCATTGAGAGGCACAACCATTGATTCTTTTCCATAGAATAATTTTTGTCCGGGATTTACTTCATCTATCGTACCATAATAGAATTGAGTCTCAATTTAAGGATCCATCAGTCTAGCCTAACCCCATCTAGTCCTGTGGGTTAGCCAACCACCCAACCCCTGCAGTGATAGGATCCAATTAAGAATTTGGTTAAGTTTTGTCGCGGGTACCAGGAAAAAGCGTTCCCAGGCCCCCTAGCCGGATATTCATGCAAACTTAAAACTAGTCACACCACTTACACACCCAATATGAAATTGCCTTTTTCTCAGTATCAGCTATCTTTAAAACAATCATTTAATGAAACCATTGTGTCACTGATCACAATCCTCAAAATCTCCAGTTGAATCCTTATTTCCAATCATTCCTTCATCGGTGTACCTATGGTATCATTGGCAACCAGAACCCTCACCACCTGTTCACTCAGGGGCCTTTTCGATAGTTCCTAGCTCATAGTACCCGATAATATATTCACATATCAAAATGGAATCTCCCTTGAAGATCAGCAAGATCAACCAACGGATCCATATAAAAGAGCCATGGACTCATCCGTTGTTGAGGACCAGCAAGGTCAACCAACTAGATCCATGCCCGAATTCAGAAAACAACTTTTACTCCTTGTTTCAATATCTTCCTCGACGTACGTGTTGGTATCTTTAGCGACCCAGAGCCCGAGCACCGTATGGTCAGCACCCTCTAGGATCCTTCGTCGTAGGTCACCTAGCGCTTCACTCATATCCTTGGTCCCTCATCCACTGTACCGGAAGCTCACCATTTAAATCAAACCGAGGCTGGTCAAGACCTTGGCCGACCTTTCTACACGCGAGACGTCCTCCGTTGACTCTCCATCAACAGTTGCAACTTTAACAGATAGGTCTCCACAACCTTATTCACAAGACTGTCAAAATACTTCCCCAGCATTCTTGACATAAAACAATCATTTAAAAACAGATTCCGCATACAAATACAGTTCCAACAATATTTCCATTTTTTCTCATCACTCCACATCCTTTCACATTAGTCCCCATCTTTTCTCATCTTCCCACATTTTTTTTAATCGATCCCTATCACATCACATCATTCCCACATCAAATCACATCCAATCGCATCATCCACACCAATCCTTATCATCCATACATCCATCCATATCAATCCACATTATCCACACATCCATCCACATCTTCCATACATCCATCCACATCAATCCACACATTAATCCACATCATCCATACATCCATCCACATCAATCCACACGTTAATCCACATCATCCATACATCCATCCACATCCATCCACATTATCCACACATCCATCCACATCTTCCATACATCTATCCACATCAATCCATACGTCAATCCACATTACCCACACATCAATCCATATCATCCATATATCCATCCACATCAATCCACATTATCTACTCATCCATCCACATCATCAATCCACATTATCCACACATCCATCCACATCTTCCATACATCCATCCACATCAATCCATACGTCAATCCACATTACCCACACATCAATCCACATCATCCATACATCCATCCACATCATCCACATCAATCCACATTATCTACTCATCTATTCACATTCCACACATCCATCCACATCAATCCATACGTCAATCCACATTACCCACACATCAATCCACATCATCCATACATCCATCCACACGTCAATCCATATCATCAATACATCCATCCACATCATCCACATCAATCCACATTATCCACTTATCCATCCACATCAATCCACATTACCCACACATCAATCCACATCAATCACATTTATTTCATAAGTATTCCCATTCTCATCTAATCACATCTTTTTCTATCTCATTACTTATTTCCTCATTTATCCTCATCAGATCACATCTACTTGCATCTACCTATACATCTCATCACTTCACATCCATTAACATCTATCCAGTTTACATTGCATCTTATCACATCCATTTCACATCACATCTCATTCATTCACATCTCGATTCACATGCTAACACATGCATTCATGTCCCTTATCGTACATTTACATCCCGATTCACATGTATCACATTCATTCACATCCTATATTATTCATTTACACCCTGATTCACATGCTAACACATTCATTCACGTCCCTTATCGTCATTCACATCCCGATTCACATGTTATCACATTCATTCATATCCTATATCATTCATTTACATCCTGATTCACATGACATCACATCTCATCTATTCATTCACATTTATCTAATTCGCATCACATATCATCACATCTATTTACCTTTCATTCTCATCACATCCATCCATCCATTCTTTCCCATCTATCTGATTCGCATTACATCTCATCACATTTATTCACCTCACATTCTCGTCACTCCTATTCTCATCGCATCCATCCATCCATCCATTCTTTCCCATCTATCTGATTCGCATTACATCTCATCACATTTATTCACCTCACATTCTCGTCACTCCTATTCTCATCGCATCCATCCATCCATTCATTCCCATCTATCTGATTCGCATCATATCATCACATCTATTTACCTCTCATCTCATCACTTCTATTCTCATCACACTTCTATTCTCATCACATCCATCCATCCATCCATTCATTCCCATCTATCTGATTTGCATCACCTATCATCACATCTATTTACCTTTCATTCTCATCACTTCTATTCTCATCACATCCATCCTCTATTCATTCTCATCTATTTGATTCATATCACATCTTATCACATCTATTTATAGAATGTAAGAGAATTCTTATTTTTGATATAAAGATTTTTTACCCATCTATTTATGCATAAGAACAACTTCAGTGGAAAATAACACTTTTATAAAAATCCATTTATGCATCTATTTATGCATAAATTCAATTTTAAGAAGAATAACACTTTCGAAATAAAAATAAATCTTTTATGCATCTTTCTATGCATAAATTCAATTTTAATGAGAATAACTCTTTTGAAACAAAATAAATTTCTTTATGCATCTTTCTATGCATAAAATCAAAATTTATGAGAATAACTCTTTTGAAACAAAAATAAATTTCTTTATGCATCTTTCTATGCATAAAATCAAAATTAATGAGAATAACTCTTTTGAAATAAAAATAAATTTCTTTATGCATCTTTCTATGCATAAAATCAAAATTAATGAGAATAACTCTTTTGAAAACAAAATTTCTTTATGCATCTTTCTATGCTTAGAATAAAATTTAATGAGAATAACTCTTTTCAAACAAAAATAAATTTCTTTATGTATCTTTCTATGCATAAAATCAAAATTAATGACAATAACTCTTTTGAAATAAAAATAATTTTCTTTATGCATCTTTCTAAGCATAAAATCAAAATTAATGAGAATAACTTTTTTAAAATAAAAATATATTCTTTTATGCATCTATTTATGCATAAATTCAGTTTTAATGAAAGTAACACTTTTATAATAAACAAATTCTTTTATGCATCTATTTATGCATAAGAACAACTTCAGTGGAAAATAACACTTTTTTAAAAATCCATTTATGCATCTATTTATGCATAAATTTAATTTCAAGGAGAATAACACTTTCGAAATAAAAATAAATCTTTTATGCATCTTTCTATGCATAAATTTAATTTTAAGGAGAATAACTCTTTTGAAATAAAAATAAATTTCTTTATGCATCTTTCTATGCATAAAATCAAGATTAATGAGAATAACTCTTTTGAAATAAAAATAAATTCTTTTATGCATCTATTTATGCATAAATTCAATTTTAATGAAAGTAACACTTTTATAATAAAAAATTCTTTTATGCATCTATTTATGCATAAAAATCAATTTTGATGAACATAACACTTTTATAATCAAAACAATTCCAATATGCATCTTTCATGCATAGAAATTAATTCTAATGAAAATAACACTTTTATTATAAAAATATTTATAATATGCATTTTTCTATGCATAGAATAAAAATAACACTTTTAGAATACACAAGCGGTGGGGATTACTCTTTTTGAATAATAAAAGATAAAACTTATTTAACAAAATTTATTTATTTTTGGCCATAACCTCCTTTGTATGGTTGACCATTTTTAATTTTTTTCAATTTCAAGTTACTTAGAAATTATCCCAAATGGTTTAAAGCATTCTAAACTAATAAAATTCTACTTTTTAAAGAGAAACAATATGAAAAGTTTAATTCTAATAATTTGATTACACATCTAGGATAAAGAAAGGCTGAATTCAAGAATGAAGAGAGGGGGAAAGCCTTTCCAACAAGGCATAGCATCATTTTTTATTTTAAAGAAAATAAAAATTAGAAAACCATTAAATGGAATAAAGAAAAAGTAGGATTTCTAGCTTACATGAATTTTTGTGAGCTTTCCTTTGGCTTGATGTTTTAGGGATCTACTCTTGTTTGCAACAAGAGTGGCCACCAATTCTTTTGAAGAGGAAATGGTCAAAAACCAATGAATTATCAATAAATTCATTGTTTTTGGCTATGGGAGGAGGAGTAGAGTAACAGTGCATAAAACACTATTAACCATTTACAGCAGGGGAGGCTTCATCTATAGGAAAACGTGAGCCTCTAACCAAGCAAACTGATTCTAGAATTTTCCAGATCAGTTTGATCAATTTTTAGGTCAGTTTAGCTTACTTTTTGGATCTAGTTGAAGCAGGAGAGAGGAGAGATAAAAATATCTCATTATTTGTGAGTTTAAAACTCAACCACACATGTGAAATAGGCGCCTCCTTCATGAGGGAAATTCCCCCACATTGAGGTGTCAAAAATGTATCATTTCTTCTAGATATCTCTTCTTTTTTAACTAATAACCTTGTTCTTAGTCAACTCTTCATCTTGTGTGAGTATTTACTCATTTTTGGGAGGATTTTTTTTTATTCTTCAATTTATCTCCTCCTTACATTTGGATTAATCTAATTGGTCTCCATAGGAACCTTAATTCAAAAATTTTAAAAAATCTGGACCCTTAGGCTAAGGTCCTTTTTACTTGATTTCAATTGCACATTGAAAATTTCTTTTTGAATATCTGTTTTAGGGGAAACCATTTTAGACACTAGGAGGATTTTTATATCCAAAAATATCTCAATTTTAAATTATCTCTCTCTAGACATTTTCTCTCTCTAAGCCAAAACAGGGTAAAACAGGATCTTTCTTTTATTTCAGAGAGGGGAATAATTATAAGATCAGAAGGGGAGGCTTTTACACCTGCACACCTCAAAAGTCGGAGGGAGGAATCTATAGTTTCTTGACATAAAATAGTCATAAATACAGTTTCTATAGTGAACTTTCGTCTTTCCACATTGTTCCACATCATTTCTCATTTTTTTCATCTGTATTACCTTTCTCATCACATCATAATCATTCACATCACAATTCACATGACACCACATCAATTCTCGTCCATCACATTCAATTACATCACATCCATTTATACCCATCACATCTCATTCATTCATATCCTGTTGGAATTAGGGTTGCAGGAAAGCACACAAAGCTTGGAGAAGAAGAAGCAAGAATGCACACAACACTAGTGTATTAGATTGTGTCAATGTACAAAGATAAGTTAACCCTAGAATGATGGGCGTATATACAAGCCGAGGGAAAAAACCTCCTAAAGAGGGAAAAAGTACCCCGGTGGTCCTAAGTGTGTTCACACACATCACTGCCTATATATATGGCAACAAATCCCCATCTCAATTTTGGATTAT
This sequence comes from Cibotium barometz, assembly GCF_041138505.1. NCBI lineage: Eukaryota > Viridiplantae > Streptophyta > Polypodiopsida > Cyatheales > Cibotiaceae > Cibotium > Cibotium barometz. The sequence goes on along the minus strand of NC_141104.1, from coordinate 14,148,052 downwards.
CTCTCTCTAGACATTTTCTCTCTCTAGGCCAAAATAGGATAAAACAAGATCTTTCTTTTATTTCAGAGAGGGGAATAATTACAAGAACAGAAGGGGAAGTTCTTAAACCTTTACACCTCAAAATTTGGAGGGAGGAATCTTACATGCTACCCGACTTAAAAAAACGTGAGATGTCCTCATCTCATAGGTGGAGTATAATCTCTTTCCTCTTCTTCTTTTTCAATCACTTCCAGCGTTACTGCCTTGGAAGTGGACAGTTGACTCGGGAACATCTCTCTTTAACTTCCCTTTTTCTGAGGCGAAGGTCTTGCATTACTTTGGATTGAAACTGAGGGTTGGTTAGAGGGTGTACCTCTGGGATTTCCCTGATTTTGGTGGAAAGGAACTTGATTACTCTGGAAGGAAGGAACTGGAGTCTGGAATCTTGGTCCCTGATTTTCCCACCCCGAAAACCTTGATCCAAAAGGAGTTGGGCAATCCATACTGTAATGTCCAAATCCTTAACAGTTATACCATTTCACTTCCTTGTTCAAGGGCTTCTTCCATTCTGGAACTTTCCATATCCTGAGCTTGACTTTGTTGTCTCTTAGGGGGTGGAAGGTTGGAATCACCTTCAGGAGCTAGAAATCTTTTGAAAGATGATGGTTCTGGCTTACGCAGGACCTCGACATCAAAGGCCTTGGCAAAATCCTTCGCCATCCGCACTGCTTTGGCCATGGAAATTGGCTTGGCATTCTTCACTACTAGGACATGCAAAAGTTTGTTCAGTCCCCGAATGAACCTGGCCATCAGCAGCTGTTCTTCAAGAAGAAGTTGCAGACCTACTAGTAGGAGAAGAAATAGTGGAAGGGGCTGCCTTACCACTTCTTCTCTGCTAGGCAACAATAAATGCCTGATCAACTGCATGCTGCCTAGCCCTATTTTGTCTAGACTGCGCTTCTTGCAAGAGCTTGTTGACTAAAGTATCATACTTGACAACATCAGGTCTATCCTCAGTAGTAACAAGTCTCCACGTGGAAGCAAAAGTCTGATATGGCTCAGGTAAAGCATCAAGAACAATCTACACAAGAGAATGATCAGGAATAATCTCACCCCTGCAGAAATCAACTGTTCCTTGAAATCTTTAATCTCAGCAAGAAAAACATTCATGTCATCATCTTCCTGCATAATCTTCAATTCTAGCTCTTTACGCAGGTAAGAGATTTTTATCTTGTTACGATCTGCATACAAACTAGCTAGAATATCCCAAGCCTGTTTTGCTATTTTAGCTGAATGAATATGTGGAGTGATGTTATGTTTGACAAAAAGTGCAATCAAGGCATGAGCCTGCGCATCTTTACCATCCCAACGAGCTTGTTCAGCAGTGGGTAAAACAGCAGCAACAGTAGAGCTGCTAGAACCTGCAACATCCTCAACAGATCTTATATCGACAGAACCTGGACGTACATCCGTACCTTGCACAATGTTCCACACTCCTTTTGCAACCAAAACATGCTGTATCATGTATGCCTAAAGTGGGTAGTTGCTGTCTCCATCCAATTTATCATCACAGACAACATGCGAAATACATCATTACTGTTATCAACCATGGCCACTGACTGAAACTGATGCAAAAGCTACCTGTAATGAAGCAAAGACTGAACAGAAAACAACTCGTGCTATGTGGCATGGTCCACAATAGAATACGTATGCCTATTTTACAAAAAACTACATTGTCGAAATTTCTCAATAAAATGACAAAAACACTTGTACAGAACTTGTAATGCAAAAACAGAGCCCGAAATGACCTCAGAGGTAATTTCAGAGAACGCAAAGCCCTACAGGCATATCTGCAGAGTATAGGGACTTGTAAGCGCTCGTGAAAGCTCACCTCAATCAGAGAACGTGAGTCAGAGGGTGCTACGGCATAGCCCTGGGAGCCGATGCCTGCTCTGATACCAATTGTTGGAATTAGGGTTGCAAGAAAGCACACAAAGCTTGGAGAAGAAGAAGCAAGAATGCACACAACACTAGTGTATTAGATTGTGTCAATGTACAAAGATAAGTGAGCCCTAGAATGATGGGCGTATATATAAGCCGGGGGAAAAGACCTCCTAAAGAGGGAAAAAGTGCCCTAGCGGTCCTAAGTGTGTTCACACACATCACTGCCTATATATATGGCAACATATCCATCACATTCGTTCATTCATACCACCATATACATTCTCATAACCATCCCACCACATACATTCTCATAACCATCCCATCACATACATTCTATCCATATTATATCACATCACTTCTGTCCACACCATATCTCATTCATACACATCCATCCAATCGTTCACCTGTACGACTACCCACATCTATTCATACATTCATATCTATCACTTCACACCCACATCTATTCATACATTCATATCTATCACTTCACATCCACATATATTCATGTCACATCACATCATTTTTCATTACATCACATTCCTTCGCGTACACATCCACATCACATTCTTTTACATACATTCACATCCATTCTTTCATATACATCCACTCACATCCCATATCATTCATTTACATCCTGATTCACATGACATTACATCTTATCACATCTATTCACCTCACATCTCTTCACTCCTATTCACATCACATCCATCCATCCATTCATGCACATCTATCTGATTCACAGCACACATCTCATCACATCTATTCACCTCACATCTCATCACCTCACATCTCATCACATCTATCCATCCCTTCATTCACATCTATCTGGTTCACATCACACATCTCATCACATCTATTTACCTCACATCTCATCACCTCTATTCACATCACATCTATGCATCCCTTCATTCACATCTATCTGATTCACATCACACATCTCTTCACATCTATTTACCTCACATATCATCACCTCTATTCACATCTATTTACCTCACATATCATCACCTCTATTCACATCACATCTATTCATCCCTTCATTCACATCTATTTGACTCACATCACACATCTCATCACTTCTATTTACCTCACATCTCTTTTTCTTCCTGAATTATCTTTCTTGAAAAGGGGGTGATATTTCAATATCTAATTTATTGAATTTCATTCATTGAATATTCACTTAACTGATTTCTAAATTAATCACAAATTCCAATGAGGAATAAATTAATCATCTATCTGAATATTTCGACTTCGATAGATTTCTTGAATTTTCTCTTCACAAATCGAGTGAATATGAAACAATAGAATTTTCCCTCTCACAGTATTTACTTGTTCATTTATCAAATATTCATGGAAATTAAACATAGAATTAAAGAGAATCTAATTTTGATATAAAAATTCTTTATGCATTTATTTATGCATAAAATTAATTTAATAAAAATAACACTTTTAAAATAAAAATATTTCCAATATGCATCTTTCTATATACATAGAAATTGAATCTGATGAAAATGACACTTTTATGATAAAAATTTTCAATATGCATCTTTCTATGCATAGAAATTAAATCTAATGAAAATAACACTTCTATAATAAAAAAATATCCAATATGCATCTTTCTATGCATAGAAATTGAATCTAATGAAAATAACACAATTATAATAAAAAAGTATCCAATATGCATCTTTCTATGCGTAAAAATTGAATCTAATGAAAATAACACTTTTATAATAAAAAAATATCCAATATGCATCTTTCTATGCATAGAAATTGAATCTAATGATGAAAATAACACTTTTATAATAAAAAAATATCCAATATGCATCTTTCTATGCATAGAAATTGAATCTAATGAAAATAACACTTTTATAATAAAAGAAAATCCTTTTATACATCTATTTATGCATAAAATAGGAATAACACTTTTAAAATAAAAAGAATTTCTTTTAGAATGCACAAACGGTGGGGATTATTCTTTTTGAATAACATAAAGATAAAACTTATTTTCACAAAATTTAAGAAAATTTTGCTATAACCTCCTTTGTATGGCTGACCATTTCTCAATTTTTACATTCTAAATTTACCTTAAAATTTATCCCAAGATGAAATAAAGCACTCTAATCTAATCAATTTTTCACTTCTAAAGAGTAACCAATAGAAAAAGTTTAACTCAATTTATTTGTTACTAATTTTAGGATAAAGAAATTCTGAAATTCTTAATGAAGAGAAGGGGGAAGCCTTTTCATCAAGGCTTATAATCCATAATCACATTAAAAAACAAAGAATTCAGAAAACCATAGATTAGAATTAAAAAAAATAAAATTAATAACTTACATGGAATTTTGTGAGCTTTCCTTTGTCTTGAGGGTTCTACTCTTGTTTGGATCAAGAGTGGCCACCAATTCTTTGTAGAGGAATTAGTCAAAAACAAGTGAATTATCAAGTGAATTCAATGTTTTTGGCTCTGGGGAGGAGTAGAGTAACAGTGCATAAACACTATTAATATTTTACAAAGGGGGAGGCTTCTATTTATAGGAAACAGTGAGCCTCAAACCAAGCAAACTGATTCTAGAATTTTCTAGATCAGTTTGGTCAATTTTTGATCATTTTTGGGTCGGTTAAGCTTACTTTTTGGAACTATACTTGAAATTAGTTGAGAGGAGAGATGAAATATCTCATTTTATTGATTTAAAATGAAAAGCAATGATGAGAAAAAAGGTGCCTCCTTCATGAGGGGGAATCTCCATTTTGAGGTGTCAAAAATCAGTTTTTTAACTATTTTCCTTGGTCCTTAGTCCACTCTTTATCTTATGTGACTATTTACTCATTTTTGGGGGGTTTTTCTTTATTTCTTCAATTTATCTCCTCTCTACATTTGGATTAATCTAATTGGCCCCTCATAACCTTAATCCAAAATTTTCAAAAAATCTGGACCCTTAGGCTAAGGCCTTTTGAGCAGATTATAATTTATTTCTAATGCACCTTAGGAAATTCTTTTTAAACTTTTGTTTCGGGGGATTTAGTTTAATAAGAAAGGATATTTTTCCATCCAAAGATATCTAAAAACTGAGTTACCTCTCTCTAGAACATTTTCTCTTTCTAGGCCAAAACAGGTAGAAACAAGATCTTTTATTATTCTGAAAAGGGGATTGATTATAGGGGAAGAAACTGGACATCTTGAGGGCTGGGGAGGAATCTTACATCTGGACTCTTTGTTGAAGACCAACTGGCCGACCAATGAGATCCGGTATCAAAATTTGATTCACAAAAATCTTTCCTTTTAGTCCATCCGAATCTTCCTCGATGCACGCATGGGTGTCCTAGAAACCGCGAGCCCGTGCATCACCTGGTCAGAACCCTCTAGGATCCTCCTTAGGTGTCCTAGCACTTCACTCAGGGACCGCTTCGTCGGTCCTCGTCCATCGTACCGGAAGTGCACCATTTTAACCGTACCAAGATTGGTCAAGACCTTGACAGGCTTTGTAGAGCGAGCGACGTCCCTCGATGACTCCTTGCCATAGCTATTGCAACGAGCCTCCTCTTAGTAAAACACATGCCAAATGCTTCCTCCAGCATTCTGGCTCGTAAACAGTCCTTTTAAATGAAAACCAGAGGTTCCAATGCAAGGAAAATTTCCAGTTTGAGATTGGTTCCACAAAACCCCTTTTTCCATAATTCCCAGTTTCATAATGAGAATCCTTGATCTCTCATCAGGGTAATCTACCCATCATTTGACTGATTATCCCACTAGATTCTTGGTGATTTCGGTCAAAGGAAAACTAGTCTAGTTCAACGGTACTCTATTCTTTGTATTTAGGAATTGGAATTGGTTATGAAGTTTTTGCTTGATTCAGATTGAGAGATGGACAAGTAGGTTTACTGTTCGTCCCTCTCGTAGTCCTAACCAAATTCATTCGGTTTAGTTTTAACAAGGATTCCCTTCAGATAAACATCTAGTTTTGGGTAAATACCAATTTAGTGATTTAACCACATAAAATATCTAAAGATATTCTTTCTACCATTTAATTTCTCAACCTTAATTCCATAGGTAGAATTATGGTGAAAATTTTTCTTTTGACACTAAAAATTAATTCAAATCCTTTTTTTCTTAAATATCATAAAAATTTCTCTTTTAACTAAATACCAATATCTATTTTTTTGAATAAACTTGAAATACCTCCTTTTTCCATTTAATGAGTGCAATCCAAATGTCATGGGAATTCCTCTTTTATCATAAATTAAATCTATCAAAAAATTCTCTTTAAATTAAATAAAAATATTCAATATTCCAAATATACCAAGAATTCTTCTTTTTCCATTTAAATGATTAAATTCCAAATATGATGGGAATTCCTCTTTCATCAGTTAAATTTATTCATGCATAAAATAATTTTAACTAAAATTCATCTTAAAAAGTAAATAAAAATATCCATTAGTCCTAATATGACTAGAATTCCACTTTTTCTATTTAAATGATTGAATTTCAAATATGATGGGAATTCCTCTTTCATCATTTAAATTTATTCATGCATAAAAAAAATTTAACTAAAATTCTTCTTTAATTTTAAATAAAATATCCATTATTTTAGTATTCCAAATTTTCTCTTTCTCCATTGGAATACATGGACTTCCATTGTCATGGAAATTTCTCTTTAATCATAAAAATAAAATTACTAGAAATTTCTCTTTTTCTCTAATTAACTATTTATGCATAAACATTAAAAATCAAATTTTCCATGGATATGATGAGAATTATTCATTTAACCTAGAACGACCAATCCTAGAATATGGTAGGAAGTCCTCTTTTCACATTATGCATGAAAATGATTTATGTGTTAATTTTTTCAAAAATTTTACCATAACTCCGCTACTATTACTGATAATTTTTAATAAATTTGAAAAGCATAAGGTTTAGTAATACAGTATGATAGAATAACTATCATTTGGACCAATCTCCAATTTATGAATTTAATCCCTAAGTTTATCATAATTTAAGTAACATAAAAACATTAAAAATCCATTTCTTTGGCCTCGAATTTGACTAGCATAGAGTTTACTTTTAGAATTAAGAATTTCTCCATGAGAAGCATCATTTGAATATAGAATTGGTCATAGGAATGACCATTCTTTGGGGGAGAGAGAGATATGCTTAAAAAATATTTTAATTTAAGCATAAATGTAAACTTTATGTGATTAATCATTAAAATTCATTAGAGAGCTTCATATGCATTGAAGAACCATTCAATTGAATACTTCTCAAGCTTGAGAGGGGTTGAGAAGTGAAAAACATTTAGAAGATTAAGAAAAAAATCATAAAGTCACACCTTACCTCTTGTTTTGCTTGATTCTCTAGTCTTAGGAGAGGCCCCCAACCAATCAATTGGTTAGTATGTTGAGGAAAGCTCCAAAGAAGGTTGAAGAGAGAGAGAAGCTCCAATCAATTGTTTTGCTTGATTCTCTAGTCTTAGGAGAGGCTCCCAACCAATCAATTAGTATGTTGAGGAAAGCTCCAAAGAAGGTTGAAGAGAGAGAGAAGCTCCAATCTCTCTAAATTGTAGAGGATAATAGAAAATATGTTTGTTTTAGAGTAATATTGGCATGGTCTAGTTCACAGATGAGAACACAAAAGAATGAGGGTCTATTTATAGGTGAAGGAGGCCACTAGCTGAGTCCAACTAGGTTCTAGAATTTTCTAGCTTCAGTTTGGCTACAAGATTTGGACCAGTTTGGCTCCCTTTTTGATTTGGTTTGATCCAGGAGAGAGGAGAGATAAAAATATCTCAATATTTTTGAGTTTAAAACTCCTTCACATGTGTGAAATAGGTGCCTCCTTGAAGGCTCCCCCTTTCCTTACCAAGGTGTCAAAATTATATGATTACTCTAAAATATCTCATTTTTATTAATATTTCATAAATTTTAACTAATAAACCTTGTACTTAGTCAACTCTTCATCTTATGTGGGCATTTACTCATTTTTGGGTATTTTCTTTTATTCATTGGATTTATCTCATTCCAACATTTGGATTAATCTTATTGGTCCATAGAAACCTTAATTGGATCATAATTCAAAAATTTTAGAAAATCTTGACCCTTAGACTAAGGTATTTTTAAATCATTTTTAAATAATTTCAATTACACCTTGGAAAAATTATTTAGATTTTCTGTTTCAGGAAAATATATATTTGATATTTGTAGAATTTATATATCAAAAAATATCTCAATATTTATATCCAAAAATATCTCAATATTGAATTACCACTATCTAAAAATTTTCATCTCACTAGGCAAAAATAAGAAAAATTAATATTTTCTTGTATTCAGAAACATGGAATGATTACAAGGGATTGAAGTAAAGGCTTATTCATTATTCAAGCTGAGGAGCAATCTTACATCTTGGATTAAGTCCTAATTAGCCTATTAGGTTGCTTCCATCGTGGCTTAGGGAAGGGGCTATCGCGACAGCAAAATGACCCTGAGAGGCTATTGTGCTAATCAAGGAGTTGTTTTAGGAGAGCAGTGGCTCTCGAGCCAATAGGATCTACCTCATGTATCACTCTCACCATGTATGCATAATGGTGAGAAACATATCCATCTTATGTGAGTCTATCAAGATTAGATATCTCACTCAAGATGAAGGGGCTATCTACGTGATAAAATGACCGTTGAGAGGCTAGTGTGCTAACACGACAAAATGACCGTTGAGAGGCTAGTGTGCTAATCAAGGAGTTGGTTCAAGAGAGCAGTGGCTCCCGAGAGCCAATATGCTCTACCTCATGTATTATCACTCTCACCATGTCTGATTAATGGTGAGCAACATATCCATCTTATGAGTCTATCAATTGGATATCTCAATCAAGATGACCTGCGTACACTAGGAATTGGTTTAGGAGAGCAGTGGCTCTCTTGAGCCAACATGGTCTACCTCATGTATCACTCTGACCATGTATGCATAATGGCAAGGAACATATCCATCTTATGTGATCACGTCTATCAATTGGATATCTCACTCAAGATGACCTGCGTACACAAGGATCACTGCAAGGTGTCCTCCTAGTAAACCTGCGTTTCTTTGCTCCAAGAGTAACAACTAAAGGAATGCCAAGCTCCTCATGAAGGCTTTGCTCAGAGCCACTAGACTCACCATTAATGTGAGAATGTCCTCTGTAAGATTAGATATTTTGGGCTAATCCACCTTCTCTTTTCCCTTGTGGGAAGCATGACTTGTACTACCACACGTGATGCTACATTAGATCTCAATCTACCTGACCATGGGCTCACACTAGATCCACTCCTAATAAGGGACTCTTTAGGTCCACTCAACACTTGTAACTATTGCTCAACTTGTGGGGTAACATCACCATTGTATGCATCTACATCATCAACGCCCTTCACTTTTTCATACCAGCTGCTCATCTCATCAAACACAACATCATCAACATACCAGCTGCTCATCTCATCAAACACAACATCTATACTCACTTGTATTTTATGAGTGGTAGGGTTATAACATCTATAACCCTTCTGCTTCAAAGAATAACAAATAAAGATGCATTTTTCTACTTTGGATTTATCTTTGTTCTTACTTCATCAAGTACAACAATACATCAAAACACTTTGAGATGCAACAAATTAGGTTTCCTTCCTGTGAACTTTTGCTTGACTGTCATTCCATGGAGAGTCCTATTCATAATTTACATAACAGTACTTACTACTTCAGCCAAAAAATAATGAAGCATATTCTTCTCAGACATCAATGCACGAGCTAACTCTGCAATATGACTATTTTTTCTTTCTATTACACCTGTAGGTCAAACAGTGGAGGATAATATTTCTTCGATGAATTCACTGATTCTATTGCACGTGCATGTGAATTGCATCTTGATTCCATAATCTCTCAAGTAATCAGTGAATTCATCGGAGAAATATTATCCTCCACTGTTTGACCTTAGGTATTTTATTTGTATCCCTTTTTCCTTCTGAACCATGGCTCTACAACGTTTGAAGTGACCAAATCTTCACTCTTCTCTTTCATGAAGTACACCCACACCTTTCTCGTGTGGTCATCAATGAAAATCATATAAAAATTAAATCATGAAATTAAGGCTATTATGGTTAGCCCCCGTACATTTGAGTGTATCACATCTAGTGCCCTTGCACTTACATTCCTGTCATGTGGAAAAGCATGTTTGGCCTAGCCTAAGACAAATTCTATCATGGGCCAGTTGATCGGTTTGTTTTGGTGGATTTTATTGGATGTTTTCCAAGTTTTATATGGACTCATTAGGTTCTGCCTAGATCACTTGTATCTACGGGTTTTTTAATGAGCGTTACACAAATGTGTTTCACATACTTACTTTGGAGTTTTGCTTGAACGACACCACATTCATATACTCTGGATTGATGAGTTGGCCACCAATTTTAATGCTTCTTTTGGCATGATTAATGACCATTAGATGGCATTGATTGATTTTCATGATCAACTATGGTTTTCATGGATTTGAGGAGCTTTTATGCTTTTATCCATGGTTTTACAAGGATCTTTTGATTTTTTGGATAATTTCATGTGCTTTGAACCTAGTTGCTTATGTATCTAGGTGAGTTATTTTTCTTTGTAGTTGACAAATCCCTAAGGTTAAAATTAGGTGGAAAGATAGGGAAATAGAGGATTCGACTTGGGAGTCGGTTGACATTGTTCAGTGCAGTTCTCCTTCTTTTCATTGCAAGAGTGCAATGTTTTGAGAGAGGGGAAGTATGTTATATGCACATTATGAGTGCATATACTAGGAGGCTAACCCACATTAGGCTTGTGAGCATGGGAGCATGGGAACAAGCTCTAGTGGAGCATGGGTTAGGACTAACCTTAAGGGTTAAGGTTAGGGTCAGGCATCCAGGGGTCACACATAGGAAATGGAGAGTCAAGAGTCACTTGAGGGCCCTCCTTTATAATAGGGGCATGGGGCATACTCAAGGGGGGCTTGGAGGCCAAGGCTATGTTATCTTGAGGCTTAGGCTATGGACTCTTGATGTTAGCTTAAGGCTAGGTTATGTTATGCTCTCTTGTGTAGAGGATCATAACTACTCACCTACCATTTCACACTATAGCTACATGCTATTGGATTGGAGTTATACCTCTTGATGGTATGGGACATCAAGGTAAAGGTATGATGTATTTCATTATTATTCATGTGTGCATCCCTTGGGCTCGGTGTGGTCAGGTGGATGAGTTTATGCCTGATTTATGCATGTTTATGCATAACAATTATCTAGAGTCTGGGAGTCTTCTTTCAGCCTACACTCTTGGAAACATGCTGATGTAAAACGCAGATATAGAGAGAGAGAGATGTGCTAGAAATTCAGTATATTCATATGGTACAAAAAGGTACCCTAATCTACAACCATAGGCTACCTTACATAAAAGGTGGAACACACCCAAAATCTCCTAGTCTAGACCCACACCCAAAGTGGGAGTGAATGGTTATAACAAGGAGCACTCGTGCCTATTTATAGACCCTTTGGACCATAGGAGTGCTAGCCCACTCTGCTGAACGGCCAGTCGACTGGTCATAAATTCCCTATATGATGATGCACCTGCAGCCACCTCCAACCTGGTTCAGCCGACACACCTCTGGTTCAGCCGACACACCTCTGGTACAGTCGACTCCCTTGTGTGCAGCCAACAGCACCCGCCGTCCTGCACCAACAGCCCCTTTGGTATAGCCGACAGGCCATCCTTATCCTCTTCATGTGCTTTCTCCTAGTCCACTAATGCCATATGAGCATGCTATGCTCAAAGTCCTGGTTCTAATGCTCCTTTTCTGGCTGCCCCTTCTGGACTAGCTCTAAGGAATGTCCATGGCAATTCTTGCACATGACAGAGGGACATCTCATCAAGATCAAAGGTCAACACCTAATCCAACAGGTAAAATCATGGAAGATTTTTCAAGCCCTCCCAACCTTTAAATAGCTTCTAGTAAATGTTTTTCTCTTTGAAAATTTTTAATAGTATGTCTAACTGTGATGCAATCATTGTATGTAAAGGCTCAGTTATGTGCCATTGTTAGCAAGTATGCTCCTTGCTTACAGCACAGAAAGAAACCAATTGTGGGAGATGCTTTTATTGATGTTTATCCAACAACTGTGACTTCTTTTTGTGTGTATTTGAACCTTGTAATTTTCAATCTTCAATGTTTTTTGTGAAATTCTCAACGATTCATTTTCCTGATTAGATTGGATATATTGTAGGTGGGAACCTTCAGCATCAGGCCATGTTAATGCATTTGACATTCCAACAAACACAAGCTGCGTTGGCCAAGCCCAAGAAAGAGGCAAATTACAGACAAGGGATTTTGACTGCACTATACTCATCACATGAGTACTTTTGGGCACCATTTTGGTCCTAAGGAAGATCTTTGAATGCGAACATGGATGCTGGATGGCTTTGTGTAGGCCAAGTCTATTGCTAACAGTGGGCATCATTATACTGAGCATGAAAGGCATGACGAAGGGGGCACTTTTGCTCGAGCAAGGACCAGTCCTGCTCCTCTGAATGCCTATGTGAATGGAGCTGCCTAGGGCGGCTCAATCCCGTCTTTGTCATGAAGATGACGAAGATGGGCACTATATGTTTGAGCTTTATGACAATATTACTTCCCACTGTAATGACAGTTGCTAATCCTACACAACATCTTGGCTTACAACTTGGCAACTTGATTCACTTCTACATAAGCTCGTATGTGGTTTGATTTGCCATGCATTTCTCTCATTCAGTAAAGGGTTTTTCATGTTGGCTTGACATTGAAGTTGAGTTGTATTCTCGCTTATGCTTTTATTAATTCCTCTCTAGTTGATGAGTTTTTCTGACCTCTAAATTTCATGTGGTGTTTTTTCGTGCTTTGGACATGCAGACAAAATTCTTAGCAGGATGGGAAAAGGTATCTTATTTCCTTTTTCTAAGCTTACAGAGCTGCCATCTTTTCTACCTTCTTGTCTTTTTCTAAGCTTACAGCTGCCATCTTTTCTGCCTTGTTTTTTGACACATTGAAAGATGGAGTATGTCCCCTACATTGTTTTGGATACATTTTTGTCTACCTATAGACTGGCTGTAAGCCATTGTGTGGATAACTTAATCAAGCTATGTGGCATGATGGATGCTAAATGCCCTTAGCCTCCAGCATGACAAGAGTGTTGGTAACTTTCTTCACATTCGGCGCACAACATGACCACAGTCATGAAAGCTCATTACCATTGATCTCTTACAAAGTTTAACATGTAGTAGCAGCTATGAATGAACATTTAAATCATGTTAGCATGGTTGCTTCCACCTTCATTAAGAAAACCTCACTTAATTGGGCACCCCTTCTTTCATTCACTCGCATAACCTATCTAGAGGATAAGCTACTAAGCATTCTCTATATAGGGATACAATGGATTCACTATATAATTTCTTAGATACAAATAAGGATATCTACTAGGGAAAATGAAACTGTTTCCTAGATAGGCTACCTAGAAAATACAATGCATGGATTTCTCTACATAAATAAGTTTACATATATAGGAAAATTTTTCCTATGTAAGCAAATTTTTCTATATAGAGAAAATCTTCCTGCATAGGAGATTTTTTCCTTTGTAGGGAAATTTTTTATATAGGAAATTTTTATTATAGAGATAAATTTTCCTACATAGAAAAACCCATGCATTATATTTCCTAGTTAGCTATCTAGGAAAGTGTTTCATTTTCTCTAGTTTGCACTTTTCCTAGATATGCTCATTTATATCTAGGAAATTATATAGTGAATGGTTTTTTTTACTATATAGAGAATGAACAAAAGTGCCTTGTGTTAGACAGTGGTCCAGCATAGCAAGCACAAAGCCAATAGCATCCCCTAGACATGCTATGAAAGAAGTCTTTAACAGGTGAGAATATAAGAAATAATCATCTCTAAATTCCATGAGTTCATTGTAGAGCTTGTTGGTATGACTTATTTGGGAAGGCTAGTCAGAGAAGGCAAAACTACGTGTTATGTTCTCCCTGAAGGACTTCTTCAGAGAAAGATGCTCCATTGAAGTTAATCGAAGGCTTAAGTTTGGATCTTTCTGCTTCAAAGCGATGGCATGATTTGCATCAAGGGATTGTGGGGAGACAGAGAAACGGAGTGCATTGCATGAGGGAGATACAAGAGAAGCATACCCTGGCTTTAGACGTTTTGTAGGAGGAGGGGAGCGTTCCATATCCATTTTAAGAATAATGAACATTCTTGGATCCTAATTTGTACAAGAGAAGGACACTTAAATTGGCTAGACAACGACCAAATCGTGAAAAAGCAAAATGCCGCTTGTTGGCAACAATCCTCACCATCTACTTTTTTTTTAAAATTTTAAATGCGTGCTATTGCTTTTTTTATTGAAAATAGTCCTTGCTTTTTAATTTGTTAAGATAAGTCAATTCTCCTCCCTCTCTCACTCATAGCACAACATAGTGTTTTCAATCTCTTACTTCTTGTTATGTCACTTGGCATAATTTCATTGGCTTTGAAAGCTTTTTTATGCTTTCATTATTAATTATTTAAGCATCAATTCTTGATTATTTGGCGTTGGGCCTCAAGAGGGCCAACCAGGATATGGGGAATGCAACATCATATGGTAGACACTTCTTGGAGATGGGGGACTATGCATGAGCTGGTTATATGTAATGGGTTGTCTAGATGGCCGCAGTCGGACAACCTTACATATTTTCCACATGGGGGAGGCACTAGTACGATGGATTAGCTCATGGGATCTCCTGCTCTTATACCGCACATCTCAGACTTCACCATCCCTCCTCCCCCCATACTAGCTGACCACACATTACTTTCTCTCACGATCTCATGCCCCATCTTACCGCCCACACCCACACCCCCTGTCACCATCTTCACCCGGATTCATTTCCATCATGATCTTGACCACATCTATGAGGACCACCTCTCTCACCACATTTCAGCTCTTGACTTATCCCTCCCTATCTCCACCATCACATCCCAACTTTCCTCCATTATCCCATGACTATGCCCCCCATGCTAGCTTCCCCTACACCACATGCTCCACAACAAGGTTGCAAGTGGGATCCCAACCCTATAATGGATGGTATGATGAAGAGTGCAAAACCACCAGGCTTTGCCTCTTACGCGCGAGGGAACATGGGCTGATTTCAGCACGTAAGATGCAACACATCTTCCGTACAACCACCAGGCTTCGCCTCTTATGCGAGAGGGAACATGGGATGATTTCAGCACGTAAGATGCAACACATCTTCCGTACAATCACTCGCCAAAAGAAACGGGAATTTCTTGCCAGACGAAAATAAGAGTTATACCAGCTCTTTTTGAGCGAGTACAACTCAGAAGCTTGGCGCATTCTGGAAGACAAAAGAGCACCTACACCTATCACAGATCCTAGCCTTTGGGAAGCCTATGCATGACATCTGTATGATGTGCCAAACCAGCCTATACCACAAATACCACACATCCCTAGGCCTACATCATCTTATCTCTTTGATTCCCCCCAATGTCGCTAGGGCTCTTAAAAAGCTTCATAATGGGAGAGCAAAAGATCATGAGGATCTATGCGTGGAACATTTTGCCTATGGGCACCACGTATTAGCTCCCATTCTTGCCAGTATTTTTAATAGAGCACTCTGTGAAGGCTTCCCACCCTCCCGGACTACCAACACCATTGTCCCCATCCACAAAGTAGGAGATCCCACAGACCTAGGTAACTACAGGACTATCATGATTGGTCGAACAATGGCCAAAATCTATGGGGCCGTACTAGACGACATGATGAGCTCTATGGCAGAGAGGATGGGAAATAGGGCATCATGCCAAACAGGCTTCAGGAGAAAATTCTCCATGCTAGACCATATCTTTATTTTATTATCATAGAGGAGGCGAGACATGTGTATTGCTGCTTTGTGGATTTTCGCAAAGCCTTTGACTCCGTCCCTCAATCTCATCTATTAGGACGTTGCAGGAGCTCCAATTCTCACATGAGATGATATGGGGTATGATGGCACTATATGAGGTAGTACTCGGCCAAGTGCGTGCACGTGGTGGGACCTCGGGAGATATATGTAGCACTATTGGGGTTAAGCAGCTACCCACTCTCACCTACACTCTTTGGCCTATACATTGATGAGATTGCAGTATTTGTGGATAGTTTCGGAGGTAGAGGTTCACCATTGGCTCAGACAGTAATGCCCATATTCATATATGTTGACGATATTTTCTTGATCTCAGATTCAGCCCCGAGGGTTTACAAAAACACTTAAATGCATTGGACAAATTTTGGAGGGAGAGAGACCTTATAGTCAATTTGGGAAAAACCAAGGTTATGGTCTTCAACATATCTTATATAGTCGCCTCATGAATTCTTTCATATATAGAGATGCCCCAGTGGAGATTGTGCAGAAGTATGTGTATCTAGGAGTCACTTTTATAGGCCCTTTGTTTTGCATGACCATGGTTGCCATTGACTGACTTGCGAGGGGGAACACCTCCCTAGCCCATATGGAGAGACAGTGTTTCCAGGCACATTTCCAAGAACCCTGCACTAAGTGCTGGCTCTTTGATACTCTAGTACGACCAACGGCTATGTATGGTGCAATCCTTTGGGGGCCAGGCCTAGGGAAGGATCACTGGAGGAGCATAGAGAGGCTACATGTGATGATGTTGTCACGTATGATCAGGAGTAAGCCATTTGTACCACATGACATTCTACATGCAGAGAGTTTGGGGTGGCCCCACTGGGTACAGATGCCCTTTTTTAGACTCACTTATATTCAACATGTATACATGCTTGATAGAGATCGCCTCCCACGACTAGCACTAGAGTCCTCTATGCAATTACATG
Organism: Cibotium barometz; assembly: GCF_041138505.1. Classification (NCBI taxonomy): domain Eukaryota; kingdom Viridiplantae; phylum Streptophyta; class Polypodiopsida; order Cyatheales; family Cibotiaceae; genus Cibotium; species Cibotium barometz. The sequence continues at coordinate 14,131,249 of NC_141104.1, read as the reverse complement.
GCGAGAGGGAGAGGGAGAGATGGAGACGAGCTGGATTGCCCTCCTCCTCTCAGCGACACGGCCACCACCATTACCGACACATGCATGGTACTTTGAGGTAGTCGAGTGGTTTCATGCAGATGGCATACAGATGGATAGTCTCCCCCCATTTCAGTATAGCTTGGATTCCCCATACCTTCATCTCTCATGTCAGGAGGTCAACTGGATCATCCAGTTAGATCTACTCAGGCTACACATACACCAGACATGGGTGTCTTCAGAGATTGGTAAGAAGTGTGATTTCTATAGAGATCACTTCTTGAGACTCTCTGAGGATGGATTCTTTGAGATCTTGGGATACATACAGATAGCTAGATCACCTACTTTCTGTATATAATAGCATATGGTCCACAATATCTGGGAGAGAGCTTCTTGTACTTCCCTAAAGATAAAGAACTTCTTTTTGGTCGTACTCGAATGAAGCACATATCTGATTCTTCAAACTCTCTCTCTGATCTCTTCTTATCTGCATACTGCTTTTGCCTATCTTGGATTGCCTTAATATCTTTACGGATTGATTGCATTTGCTGGTCCATGTCATCAAGCATTTGTCTGGACATCTCGACTCTGATCAATGGGTCGGACCAAGTCAATGGTGTAAGGAAATCTCCCCATATAGAGCTTTGAAAGGGCTCATCAATCATTCCAGGACTTGGTATTCCTATCCAGATGGTTGGTGTCGCAATGGTTTCTCCATGCCACCTTGGCTGTTTCCATAATCTTTAGCCTAGCGAGAGCCATTTTTGCCCCTCTCGTTGTATCCAGCGACATCAAAATATTCCTCCATGGCTTCAACCCACTTCTCCACAGCCTCGCCCAAGTTCTCCCCTTCACCTTTGAAGGGTCCTGGCTGAGTTCTGTGAAGAGCCTTGCGAACGTCGGGGTCATCAGCGAGAGGATCTGGTTGTCGGCCCCACGGTTCCCTCGGCTCATAATTCTGCCAAAAATGATACATTATTAATTTTTTATTTTTATTTCGTCAACGAGATCCTAAGACTACTTAAGAGGTTTGAAAAATAATTTCTTAAACAAGATAAATGATCTTATTGGAGATCTATGACATATGTCCGAGTAACAGATTTTGCTTCATCAATTCATCATATATAATAAATAATCACTTATACAACAAGGAATTTTTTCACATAACATTTCTTTATTTATGTAAAGGTTGCAATATGTACATAGATCATCTCGGCTCCAGAAAGTCGAAACCTCCTCAGGAAATGCATAAGACGGCGATACTGGGTTATAGACATGCCCCGATACAAATGTTCCCTTATTGCCAAGGGAGCTACTATCTTCTCCTTTGGAATAAAGCGGCTCTAAGAACTCTCTAGATATGGCAGGAAAGCCTAAAATCTTGAGGCGTAGGGTGATATAAAATAACACCATGAATCACTTTTAGTCTCATGAGAATCATGGCAAACGAGATATTTTCCCTCAGCATCACGCGTTGCTCGCAAGAGGCGTGGACATACTGCCCTGCAAACCACTTGTGTTGCCGTCTCTCCGCTGGATCTGGGAAATATAAATCCTCGAAATGGCTTGCGAGTTTGGCTCGGCTCGTTCGAGTCATAGCGAAAGAGACGATATGCTTGAAGGCGAAGGCAGTCATATCCTGTGACTGGGTGAGATCGAGAATATCAGATAAGTGTGAAACATCCATCTATAAAACCAAATTCTTTGATTAAAAATCTTCATTAATGAAGCTTAAGGAATGAAAATATAATACGTAAATGCTCTTTCTGAGTTTTTATAAATTTCTGATAAGAATTCATTTTTCCTTATTAGCTTTCAACAAGGCTCTACTGTGAGACCCCCGCCCCCTCCCCGAGATACCCCCTTTGAGGGTACTGGTGGCGGAAGCAGTGTCAGTCTCTCACGCGGGGCAGGGATCCACACTGGGGGCCTCGCCCATGGATATTAGGACAAGAGACTAGCTCGGCGGTTCCTTCGAAACAGAACCCGAAATAACTTTCCTCGCCCGGAAGGCACGGGCAATTCCACCAGGGAAATCATCTAACAGGAGAATTGATCTAATGAGTCAAAGTCTTAACTATCCAAACTGATCCGACTGAACCCGAAAGTAACATGGTCAGATCAAAGAAGAGACTTGCACTTGGTCCATAGAATCACCGCTTTTTTCCTCCTTTAGAGAGGCACACCCATTGATTCCCTCCCATAGAACAAGGGTCTTCCTAGGACTTAATTTAACTAACATAACTTAATTGTAACTATTTATACTATAGGAATCCCTCGATCCAGCCTAGCCAACCACCCAACCACTGTATTGGTGGGACTCCTTTATAAAACTTTGGTTTTGTTTTGCCCGGTACTGAGGAAAAGAGTTCCTAGGTCCCCTAGCCGGCGCTTCAAGCAAAATTTAAGGTAGGCATACCACTTACACACCTAATATGAAATTGCCATTATAACAGATTTGGCTGTCTTTAAAATAATTTTTCAATGAAAATCATAGTATTACTGATCATAATCCTCCAAAATACTGAGTCCATTGTTTTACAAAATATATCATCCGGACTCTCCGTTGAAGACCAGCTGATCAACCAACAAGATCCAATATCAAAATTTAGTTCATTCGTATCTTCCTCGACGTGCACATGGGTATCCTAGCAACCGCGAGCCTGTGCATCACCTGGTCAGGACCCTCTAGGATCCTACTTAGGTGTCCTAGCACTTCACTCAGGGACTGCTTCGTCGGTCCTCGCCCATCGTACCGAAAGCGCACCATTTTAACCATACTGAGGCTGGTCAAGACCTTGGTAGGCTTTGTCGCAGTGACGTCCCTCGACGACTCCCCGCTAGCTATTGCAATGGGTCTCTTCTTAGTTAAACACATACCAAATGCTTCCTCTAGCATTCTGGCGTAAAACAGTCCTTTAAAAGAAAACAAAGGTTCTATGTAAGTAGAATTCCCGGTTCGAGATTGGTTCCACAAAACTCTTTCCTGTAATCCAGATTTTCTTAATGAGAATCAATGATCTCTCATCAGGGTAATCTACCCATCATTTGACTAAATTTTCAGCTAGATTCTTGGTGATTTCGGTTAAGGGAAAACTATGCTAATTCAACGATAGTCTATTCTTTATGTTAAAAATTGGAATTGGTCCACGAGGTTTTTGTTTGATTTAGATTCGAGAGATGGGCAAGTAGTTTACTAGCTGCCCCTCTCCTAGTTGTGGTCTAACCAAAATTATTTGGTTTACTTCTAACTTTGATTCCTAAGGATTTTCTTCAGATAAAAATCTACTGAACTTCTTACCGGCGTAAGGAAAAATCCAACTTTATGAATTTCATTCCATAATAGATTAAGAATTGGTTCTATATGAGAATATCGGGTTTTTATAAATATACTATTCTTCCATTAATCTAATTTTGAGTAAATATCAATTTGGTGATTTATCCACCTAAAATATCTAAGAATATTCTTTCTACCAATTTAATTATTAACCCTAAGTTTCTAGGTGGAATTATGGTGACGATTCCTCTTTTGTCTCACCAAAATTTAATTTAAACGTTTCTCTTCTTAAAATATCATAAAATTTCTTCTTTAAAATTAAATACAAATATCTATTTTTTTGAATATGCTTAAAATTCCTCTTTTTGCATTTAAATGATTGAATACCAAATGTCATGGGAATTCCTCTTTTATCATTTAAAAATTTCTTATGCATAAAATAAATTTATCTAAAATTTATCTTTTTTAAATTAAATAAAAATATCTATTATTTAAAATATACCAAAAATTTCTCTTTTACTATTTAATTACTTGGATCTCAATTATCATGTAAATTTCTCTTTTTCGCATAAAAATAAATTTATCAAAAATTTCTCTTTTCTTTTAATTAAATATTTATGCATAAATACTAAAATTTATTTCACATGAATATGATGAAAATCATTCTTTTTGCATAGGATGTCCAATCCTAGAATATGGTAGGAAGTCCTCTTTTAGCATTATGCATAAAAATAAGATATGTATTATTTTCTGAAAACTTTACCATAGCCTCATTTTGCTATTACTAATAATTTTTAAATTTCTTAAAAGAATAAAACATTGTGATGCAAATATAATAGGAAATCTATTCTTAAGCTTAAATCTAAACTATGAATTTAAATCATAATTTTAACCATAATCATAAACTTAATTATGATTATTCCACTAGATTAAGCTATTTTCATTTTTTTTCCTTTTACTAAATTCATAGGATTATCTCCTTCTCATTTAGAATCAATTAAAGTAGTTTTCAACTACCTATAAATAATCTAAAAGAATTAACCAAACATTAGTTTGTTAATATAAAAGCATAAAAATATCATTTTCTTATTCTCTCGCTTAACAAGCTTAGAGTTTGGTTTTGAAATAAGAATTTATCAATGAGAAGCATTCTTTTGCTAAAGAATTAGCCGTAGGAATGACTATTCTTTTTGAGAGAGAGAGATATATAAGAAAGCATTCTGAATAAGCATAAAGATTAACTTTCTCTTGATTACACATTAAAATTCTTAGGGAAAGCTTGATTTGAATTTAAAACAATCAATTAGAAAACTTCTCAAGCTTGAGAGGGGTTGAGAAGAGAAGTCATTAAAATTCATTCTTACCTCAAGGATTAGCTTGCTTCTTTTTCTAGAAGTGAAGCCCCCAACCAATCACTTGGTTTAGCAAGTGGAGAAGAGAGCTCCGAGAGTTGCTGAAGAGAGAGAGAAGCTCCAAACTCCCCAAAAGTAGAGGATTTTTAAGGGATACTAGAAAATATGATTATTTTAATGTAGTACTGGCATGGTATAGCTCACAGATGAGAATACAAAAGAACGAGGGTCTATTTATAGGTGAGGGAGGCCACTAACTGAGTCCAACCGGATTCTAGAATTTTCTAGCTTCAGTTTGACTAAATTTGGACCAGTTTGGCTCCCTTTTTTGTTGATCCAGTTTGATCCAGGAGAGAGGAGAGATAAAAATATCATAATTTTTTTGAATTAAAAACCCTCCCACACATGTGAAGGAGGCACCTACCTCAAAGGTCCCCCTCTCCTTACCAAGGTGTCAAAAATTCATCATTTTTTTAAAATATCTCATTTTTTAGTAATATCTCTTAATTTTTAACTAATAAACCTTGTACTCAGTCAACTCTTCATCTTATGTGAGAATTTACTCATTTTTGGATATTTTCTTTTATTCATTGGATTTATCTCATCCCAACACTTGGATTAATCCTATTGGCCCATAGGAACCTTAATTGGACCATAATCCAGAAATTTCTGAAAATCTAGACCCTTAGGCTAAGGTCCCTTATATCATTTTCAATTGAATCGTAATGCACATTGGAGAATTTATTTTGAACTTTTGTTTCAGGGAAATATATTTTAGATATTAAGAGGATTTTTATATCTAAAAATATCTTAATATTGAATTATCTCTCTCTAGAATTTTTCTTCTCTCTAGGCAAAAACAAGGAAAAATAATATTTTCTTGCATTCTGAAATAGGGAATGATTACAGGAGATTGAGGTAAAAGCTTTTTCATTATTCAGGCTGAGGAGGAATCTTACACTTGGGGTCTTCGGTAGACATTAATATAACTTTCTTTCTTTCTTTCTTTCTCTAAAAGAGTGAGATGGAAAGCGGTTTTTAAAGAGAGAGAGAGATGCAAATCGTTTTTTACAGTGCTAGAGAGAGAGAGAGCACTTTTTGTAAAGAAATAATCAAGAATTAATGCTTAAAATTTTAATAATAAAAGCATAAAAAAGCTTTCAAAGCCCATGAAATTATGCCAAGTGACATAACAAGAAGTAAGAGATTGAAAAAACTATGTTGTGCTATGAGTGAGTGAGAGAGAGAAAGGGAGGATAATTGTCTTATCTTAACAAATTAAAAAGCAAGGACTATTTTCAATAAAAAAAGCAATAGCACGCATTTTAAACTTTGAAAAAAAAGTAGATGGTGAGGATTACTGCGAAGTGGCATTTTGCTTTTTCAAGATTAATCGTCCTTCTCTCGTATAGATTAGGATCCAAGAATCTTCATTATTCTTCAGATGGATATGGAACGCTCCCCTCCTCCTGCAAAACGTCTAAAGCCAGGGTATGCTTCTCTTGTATCTCCCTCATCCAATGCACTCCGTTTCTCTGTCTCCCCGCAATCCATTGATGCAAAGCATGCCATCGCTTTGAAGCAGAAAGATCCAAACCTGAGCCTTCGATTAACTTCAACGGAGCATCTTTCTCCAAAGAAGGGCCTCCACGGAAAATATACTGCCTAGTTTCGCCTTCTCCGACTGACCTTCCCAAACAGGTCAAATCTACAATGAACTCATGCAATTTAGAGACGATTATTTCTTATATTCTCACCTGTTTACAGACTTCTTTCATAGCATGTCTAGGCGATGCTATTGGCTTTGTACTTTTGCTGTGCTGGACCATTGTCTAAGGGGAAACGCCAACAGCAAGCAAACAAGGCAAAGCATGTCACCTAATCTTGTCTTGCTCAAATTCATTCGTTATCTACAAAAAAAGGTTCAAGTTGAGGTAGAAAGACAGAAGGGGAATGTTGATGATGATGATGATGAGCAAGCTGGGAAGGCTAAGAGGAATGATGAGGCTATTGAACTAATGAGAAGATGCTTCTGTCTACTGGAAAGAACAGAGATTAGTTTAATTCATCTCATGGAGAAACTTGGGGCTAAGATGAAGGATCATGGAGCTTTTGCATCATGTGCTAGTTTACAGGGATCTCTAAGATATTGTTTCTTCTGGACCAGCAAAGGAGAAGGTTAGCAGATGAAGCTGTGAAGGATAAGAATGATAGGAATCTTGGCTTGCACTCTTTTATAATTTTACTTTGGATGGAGAATAAAACTCCCCTTGTAGAGCTGACAGGTACACATGAAGACTTCCCTCAACCTCATAGGAGAATCTTTAATAGGAGGAGATATTGGGAAAAATTGCATTGTTTAGGGATGGTGCAATAGGTGAAAACTATGGGATAGTGTTGCCAAGAGCCTTCTTTCTCATTAAGGAGTTCATGAAGAAAAATGTAAGTCCTTTGTTGAAATGATTGGCTATTTTTTTTTTGTGACTAAATGTGGTTTTGGATGGCTAAAACTGAGTTTTTTTCTGTGACTAAATGTGGTTTTGGATGGCTAAAACTGAGTTTTTTTCTTGCTGTGTAGAATGAGTACCAAAGAGTCGTTAGATGGTACAAAATGCAAGCAGTAATCCCTGGGAAGAAGTATCCAATCAAGCTACCCTATGGTGGACCCCTCACTCTGAGCAACATCAGTCTCAGTCCTCTTGGGACTGTGTAGAAGAAGACACAGAAACCAGAAGCTCAATAAATCTGACAAAGCCTGCATTCATCTCGTGCATATCTCTGCCATAGCTGACGAAATTGATAGAAAAAACACACACAGAGAACCCTGTATACCAATAATTATGGTCATTGGGAGCAGATAGATTTCAAGCCTTTGATACCCTTGCCTTACTTCCTGGGCTGAAAGAGACCATTAAAGTTGACCTCCTTGCTTTTTCCTATGGTGAGAGCTTCTACCACAGTGTAGGCAGAGCTTAAAAGAGGGGTTACCTCCTCTTTGCCCCCCTCCTCTGTACAGATTGACATGACATTATTTCCTGTCAATCTGTTAATCTCCAACATTCTGTCAATCCTCCCTCATGTACTTGCTTGAAGGAGGGTTCCCTTAGATGGACAACCACTGCATGCATGCCCTTTGCCTTGAATTGCTTGAGGGCTACTTAAAAGCAGGCACATGGATCTGTTCTATGGGAGCCCTCAGCCCAATGCTTTCACACCCTACTGCACCACTAGTGTTCACAGAAAACAAATTTTCCAATATTCAAAAAACCATTCAACCTAACAATTTCGAAGGTTATTTCCTAAAATTTGAAGGTTTTTAGCTAAAACATAAGTGAAATCCCTTGAAATATGTAGCTTTTTGTGAATTGTTGTTTTGAAATTTGAAGGTTATTTTTTCAAAATTTGCCATTCACCTGACAAGAAGCCTAGGTTTTGCATGAGCATTGTATTGCATGGCACATGTGTTTCATGTATGTGTGCACATGCAAAAACATGTATAGGGAATGATATCTCTTGTCCTCTTTGTACATTGTTCCAACCTTGGGCTCCATCCCTCCAAGATTCCCCCTCCAAAAAGTAAATGAAAATGAAAATTTTGATTGACTATTAGAAAGAATACCTCTCTCTCTCTCTCTCTCACACACACACACACACACACACACACACACAACCTTTTCTACACTCTAGTTTCCTCATATTGAAATTAAATAATCATGCTCCAAGGTTTAAGGATTATAATTTAGATGTTTCATGAATGCAAGTTGAAGTGTAATTTTCTCTTTTGATTTTTTTTTTTGTTACGATTCAAGTTACCTTTATATTTTAACACTAGTTTGGTACCAAAACAGGACACTTGAGTGTCCTTTTTTGGGGGTTGTGAAAAAAAATCAAACTCCTAATGTAGGCTTTAAAAACCAAAATGCTTCATTGGGCATGTAGAACATAACCCTATGCTTATGTAAAAAATGCTAAACATATAAAATGCCTTTTTATTTGGAAGTACATAAGCAACAAAGTAGCATATGTCTTGAAAATGAACATTTTTCAGGATTTTTCAGGATTTTTTCAAATATGCAAGCATCATTCTCTCCAAAAAAAAATCCAATGATATCAATAGCATTTTTCCCAAGATATTTTAATAGCATACATCAGTCCAAGGAGGTAGAAGTTCACCAAAAAAATCATTTTTCTTTCCTAGAATTTTTTCCAAAAAAGTTGTATAAAATCAGCAAAAGTAACGCGTATTATCAAAACTCAATCACGCCACTAAAAAAAATTGTAGCCCTATCAATGAGAATGTTGATTATTGGTTTTCATGCTTGAGATGAGATAAATAAGCCATAATTTGATGTGTATGACACTAACTTAGCCTCCACTTAAGTAGGTTCTTATCGCCTAGTTCTAAAAAAACTGTAAAAAATAAAAATACAAAATTTGATCATCTTTTTTCAAAAACTAATCATAACTATGCTTGCACAAGTAGTCTATACCTATAGTTACAACAAATAATGCACTTACACATCTTTCCCCTTTGATGAAAATCAAAATTAGGCTCATAATTAGACATTTTACGTATTAAAAACAGGTTGCGCAAAAGGCCATGTATGAGAAGAGGCCCAAAAAGTGGCTCTAAAGTTTTGGAAAATTCAAAACAAAGTAGTATTTACCCTATATAACATGGGTGCACCTCAAGTTTTACATTATTAGCTTGCATATGGAAGGAGAAAAATTCATGCTCCACCTGTATAAAAAACATCATTTCAATATTAGCGAGTCAAAAATTTATCCAATAATTATCATTTGATGATTTCAAGATTTAGTTTACATCATGGGCTTTCCATCAAGCCAAGTTTCATGATCAAACTATGTCCCTTCTAAAAGTTATGTACAAATTACTACTATTTTGAAAACAGCAAAAATCATGCGTTTTATCAGCATGCGTCTAAGAAAATTAAAATATTGCCTTGCAAAAGCTAAGAAAAGTGTAATTTAAAAAATCTCAATTTTTTTTTTGCGTCTTGAGGAACATCTGTGGATGTTAAGCATTTCAAAACTCTTAATAGATTGCCCACAAAAATTCAAGAAAAATGCTAACTTTCAGGACACTTTAGTGTCCTCAAGACACTTTAGTGTCCAATTACAGAACTAGTGTTAAGGATCAAAATGAAATGTTTTAGTTATATATCCCATTATATATATATATATGTATATACATATATATATGTATATATATATGTATACATATATATATACATATATATATGTGTATATATATATATATGTATGTATAATTATATATATATACATATATATATGTATATACATACATATATATATATATACATATATATATATACATATGTATATACATATATATATATGATATATATATATATGTATATACATATGTATATATATATATGTATATATATATATATATATGTATATACATATATATATATATATAATATTGACCAAATTTGAAATATCTATTTATCATCATTTTCCTCTTGTAGTGGTGGTCTTTACAAGCGTTAACCATTTTCCTCGTCTTTGGATGGTCGCTTGGTGTTTATATGTATTTTTATGTATGTGTGTGTGTGTGTGTGTATGTGAATGTGTATGTATGCTTATATATTGTGTGTACTTCCACAAAAAATAGGTATATGTGTGCATGCATGTGCATGAATATATGCATGTAGTGTAAATGCATGTGTGTATGCATGCACACGCACGCATGTGTATATATGTATGCTTACATGTGCTAACGTATGTGTATGTGTACAAGTGTATGTATGCCTAAGTTTGTTTGATAGTGTATGCAGTTATTGTGGTGTATATACAATCTATTTGTTTGTGTATCCATGCTTTACGTGTGCATGTAGGTGCATGTGTGTATTATATGTGTGCTTGTGTGTGTTTGGTGGAAAACCCTCTCCTCACTTCACACGCTCGCACACTCACGCATCCAAGCACAAGAAAATGAACTAAAGAGCCTTACCCAAAACATGTCATGGGATTGGTGGTGCACCCGCTTTCTTGTGAGGGAGGCAACTCACTTAAGAGCTTGCCTTGATACGTCGGTTGTCGTCGTGTCACTTGATGACCGCCTCTTGTTTGGATGGAGTCCCCATGAGAGAGAGAATGAGAAGAAGAAGCCTCCTTGTGCTTTAGAGCGATGCCCTTACAACACTCTACACTAACTCACACACTAGAGGAAGGAGAGTGATCAAATCTCTCTCTCTCCTCTCTCTCTCTCTCTCTCTCTCACACACACACACACACACACACACACACACACACACACACACACTTACACTCACACTAGTAGTTTGCACAAGAGTAAAGGAGGAGAGAGAGAGCTACTGAGCTTAAGGGCAAAAGAGCCACACTATCTCTATCACAAACTCAAGGGAGTTCCCTTTCTTATTAGAGAAATTGACTTATATACCTTGATTGTCCCTTGAGTTTACATTCATGAAGCTCATTTTTTATGGAAGGTACAATGTATGTAGATTAATTTGATGCTTTCCGAGTTGGGTGGACACCACATCCAAGAGCGGACATTTGTTGATGTAGACCATTCCTTTGGTGTCTGATCAATCTTGAATGTACTTCTAATGTGTGAGTCACTTTCACACATGTTATCATTGACTAGTTCTTGCCTTATTGACTCACACACACACTTGAGGATAGACATTTTATGCATGGGCAGACATTTATCGTTGAAGGTGTCCAAACACATTATTCTTGTGCATCCTTGTGTGAAACCTTCGTCCATGACTTCTCTTCACTTGTGGCCTTGGCTCTTGCTGACTACTTAATGACCACCTTGCATGTAATGGCCATACTTGACCCTTGGGTGCCCATCGCTTGATGTAGAGGAACAATCATAAGCACGAGCGATCCTTGTTAACCTTGGGTTAACATTCCCCCCTTCCAAGTCTAGGTCCATCCTTGGACCTAGGGAAATTAAATGTAAGGCAAAGGATAAGAGGTAATCCAGGAATTGAGGCTTTTGATGAAGAGGATTTCATATTGTAAAGAAGAGTATGCATGTGCATGGGTAAAAACAATTAAAACAAGCACCTAACGCATGTGCTTAAAAAGTGTGAGTATCTACCACATGTTGAGCACAAGAAAAACATGTTGTGTAAAAAAGAAAATTGGCATGGTAGGCTGAGGTTTCCAAACCTAGCGTCAATGGGAGGGTGGGGTTTTGTGTAGATAGAAATTGGCATGGACTACTCCTGCCCAATCATTTTAAAAAAAACTTTCCTTGCTCCTTCGACACAAGTGATACATTTAGACTCTTATGCATGTCTTATCTAGCACATGCGACGTAGAGGATACCTAGTCACCTATAGTAGATGAAAAGTAATTTAAATTAAATAAATAAGAAAAGGGATCTATACAAAGGGTGGTTGAGAGCTAGATATGATGTATGTCTATGGAGCTTGAGTGATTGGAAGATGATTATGATAGACATATTTGTGATGATTGAGATGAGAAGTATGACGGAAGAAAGCATTAAACCCCATTGTCTTGAAATGAGTCTCGATCATATCTTTGAAGTCAATGTGGTGCCCTGGTAGATGGAGAAGTTGATGGTAGTAGAAGCATACCTACTAGACAATTGAAGGGTCCATTATCCCCATGTCCATCTTCTTTCATAAGGCATGTAGAAGGGTTGGGTCTTGAAGAATCTAGTTGAGTTGCAGTATATTTCAGCTATGTATGCTTGATTTAACTAATAGATGCTCTAAATAAAGAAAAAGAAGAGATAGCTTCAACTCAGAGTCAATAAATCTGACCAATGGCTAATGTAGTGGGCCAGATGTGAAGATCATGAGCAGCTGCAGCATGATCTTCTAGAGGTCTCTCTCCTGAGCTATTGGTTCTTCATCCCCAGGACATCTTCCTGTTTGCTAGGTAGTCAACCCAATCAATGTTATCTATGGGAGGTGGTGAATGGGGGTTCCTCAAGAATTTGACCTGATGAGATAGAGGCTGAGCATTCTATGTAGCGGCTGTTTCATCTAATAGTAGCTGATCTATTTGTGATAATGTAAGTCCAAATTTCTGTGCTGCAAGGCGTGATCTCTATTGTACTAGAGTAGCATTGTTCTCCCAGATGTACTATGATTCATCCACCATGTTAAATGTTTGGACCTTTGTTTTTTTTCCCATTTTGCGTTGACTTCAGTTGGTAGATCTTGAGCTAGAACATTTGTATAGTCCATCCCTTGCTTCATATCATCTCCCCAAGGATGATCAGCTAGATATTGCACATGCTCATAAGAAATTGAAAAGATGGCTTTGTTATTTAGGATCTTATCCCACAACCATTCTAGTATTATACAATGCAGCATGCAGATTCCTACAGGACTATACACACTAATCCCAAAATACACTAGATTTTTGAATGTGTTGTGCTTCCATTTTACCATATAACTTAGCATCCATCTAAAGATATTAACTAATTTTTGAATTGGATAGTTACTTTCTCTTCTAAGACTGTTGGAGCATGGAGCTCAATAATTATTCACCTGCTAATGTCATCCTAGATTTTTGCAAGATAAAATTCCATGCTTGAAAATTGAGCATGACTAGATGGAGGTCAAATGGCTCCAGCAATTCTACTTCATCCTCTAGCTCAATGTCCCTCTCGCAAACACTAAAAAGAATAGGAAGTGTTGTGCATAGGTGGGGAGAAGAAGGATCATCCTTGTTTAAATATTGAGCTCAACTAGCGTGGCAGACATTCAAGACCCACTCGACTGACATTAGCACATGGGGTGCATTCATGTCTTTGGTACAACTATAGACTTCACGGTTACAGTGCCAGTGGACTACGTAGTGGGTGATAACTAGTACCCACTACTAGAACATGGCATAGTTATAGTGCTAGTTCATATAGCCATGTTCACACTATGGTGGATATATGTATTTTAGCTAGAATACTTTCTTATATATTGTGTACTCTTAGAAGAAAATTTTAGCCATCCATCTCTCTCTTGTTCTCTTGGTTTTGTGTGTGTGTGAGTGCTTGTGTGAGAGCTCCTCTCCCCATCTCCCCTACTTTTTATTTATGGTATGGCAATACACAGTGTTGTGAAGCTATGAAGGGAGCTCAATGAGACAAGAATCAAGCAAGAACCAATCAAGGAAGTAGTACACGGGTAAGGGTATCTTTATCTCCTTCCTTTTGGTTTGATAGGTATAAGAGTCCATGAAACTCTTCCAGATTTCTACGAATTGATTTCTCTTCTTATTATAGTGAAGAATTAAGGACTAGTAAAGGAAAATCATCTTTGAGTAACAATCAAGAAGATGCCTTCTACTCAGATGCAAGTAGAGGTATAGAGGCATGCCATCATCTAGAGGACGAGGTATTGGTAGAGTTGGAAATAGATACCAACAACAACCACAAGAATCACATGGTTATGTAGGTGGAAGAGGAGCCTTTAGAGGCAGGGGGAGCCATAGAGGCCATCGTGGATGGCAAAGAAACTAGCAAAAAGATAACAATATTGATTGTTATTATTACTGTGGCGAACTAGGATATATAGTAAAAGTTTTCCATAAGAAGTAAAGCAACATAGAAGTGGAAAGTTGTAGCAAGGCAATTATGCATCTTCAAGCAGACATGGTAAAGAAAGAAGTGAACATCTTTTTATGGTGTAGCATATGCTTAGTTGTGTGATAGAAAATGCATCATGCTCTCAAGATGTATGGTATGTGGATTCTGGTGCTTTAAACCATATGACTAGTCATGGGGTGAGTGGTGCCCATGGCCATGGAAAATGGTGAAGTGAAGTACTTGGGTGACGTTGTTAGGCAAAATTTTGTAAGGTGTTTTGGGCTTGTGTACATATGGGATGCATGGCATGTGAAAAAAGCTTTGCCGCCCTGAATGCCCTGGCAGATGTACGAGTGGATGGCTTGGTAGTAGGCTAGTACAGGCTTGTCCGGAGCGTGGTCCGCTGGAGATGATATCAGTCATTCGGTCGTGCTCTGTTTGTGTCCGTGTCCCAAAAAAAATAAATGGGCACTTGTAGGTTGAATGTGGAGGGGTGCAAGAACATGTGGGCAATTAATTATTGGGATGCCAATTTAATGTGTGCATGAGCTAGATCTTTAAGGCATAAAAGGAAGGTGAGGATGGACGTGTGCATGGCAGGGAAAGGTGGCACAAGAGCATTCAATGGAGGGAAAATGCCAAATAAGGCCAGGTCGTGGGTTCTTCCAAAACAAAGTTCGACGGCTGGCAGGAAGGGGAGTGGGCATTAACAGAGCCGGTGGGCTGGCGACGATAGTAGTCTCAGCGGAGGCAGGTACTTTGGTTTTGGTTTTGGAGGGCACTGCTCTCAGTGTGCTGGTGGATGCCAAGAGGATGCGGCATCAAGGACCGCAGGCAGTTGCTGGTAGCGCTGGAGATTGTTGTCTTCAGTTGAGGTGCAACGTAGAGTACATGTGGCGAGCAGGGAAGGGTGGTCGTGGCCATCGCAGGGGAGATACGTGATCGCTACGGTGGCTGGTGGGGCGACAGAGAGTACTTCGTTGAGATTGCTGCTTCTGCTTGCGGGGAGTACAGGAGGTGTGGCGTTGTTTGGCTTTGGTCGTTGGAGGATGATATGTGGGCAGTTGCTAGCCTTGATGAACAGGAGCCAGAAATAGACATGGATGCAAATATGGTTGAGAGTGTAACTAAGGCTTCTTTGCATGTTGCTGAAATGCTAAAGACAAAGTCCATGGATGACAAGGGTTCTGAACCAGTTGAGTTGTATGGTTGTGAAGAGATGCCTATTTTACAAGAGCTGGACGTGCTTGTGGACACTGCTATTGGAAACGATCTGGATTTTTGTGTGCATAAAGGTCAAAATGTTGGAACTTGGCCTTCACTGGTATTGATGAAGTGGATGCTAAATGTTGCAATGTCACAGGTTTTGAAGACAAGGAGGTTTGTTGTGCGTGAAGTGTTCTTTCATGGTTTATTTGAAGAGCAAAGGCTTGAGGGTGATGCTACGTGGTCAGAGTCTGTGAATGCTTATCAAATGATGGACAAAAATGATTTTGTGGCACATATGGTTGATGTTTGGTATGTAGTGATGCAGCCATTGTGTTTCATAGATGTTGGGAAATGGGATGGTGAGTTACAGCAGTTTCCTTTTGATCCTGGTGGATAGCTATTGGACTTTATCTTTTTGCTGTTGAGCAAAAATGCTCTAGTAGAGCCAGGGGGGTTGGCAAAGTATGTTAGGCAAAATTTTGTAAGGTGTTTTGGGCTTGTGTACATATGGGATGCATGGCATGTGAAAAAAGCTTTGCCCTGAATGCCTTGGCAGATGTACAGAGTGGATGGCTTGGTAGTAGGCTAGTATAGGCTTCTCCGGAGCATGGTCCGCTGGAGATGATATCAGTCATTCGGTCGCTCTGTTTGTGTCCGTGTCCCAAAAAAAAAAAAGGGCACTTGTAGGTTGAATGTGGAGGGGTGCAAGAACATGTGGGCAATTAATTATTGGGATGCCAATTTAATGTGTGCATGAGCTAGATCTTTAAGGCATAAAAGGAAGGTGAGGATGGACGTGTGCATGGCAGGGAAAGGTGGCACAAGAGCATTCAATGGAGGGAAAATGCCAAATAAGGCCAGGTCGTGGGTTCTTCCAGAACAAAGGTCGACGGCTGGCAGGAAGGGGAGCGGGCGTTAAAACAGAGTCGGTGGGCTGGCGATAGTAGTCTCAGCGGAGGCAGGTACTTTGGTTTTGGAGGGCACTACTCTCAATGTGCTGGTGGATGCCAAGAGGATGCGGCATCAAGGACCTGTCTCGCAGGGTAGCACTGGAGATCGTTGTCTTCAGTTGAGGTGCAGCGTAGAGTACATGTGGCGAGCAGGGAAGGGTGGTCGTGGCCATTGCAGGGGAGATACGTGATCGCTACGGTGGCTAGTGGCGACAGAGAGTACTTCGTTGGGGTTGCTGCTTCTGCTTGCGGCGGGGAGTACAGGAGGTGTGGCGTTGTTTGGCTTTGGTCGTCGGCAATGGTTGGTAGCGAGACGGGAAGAGGGAGCTGCTGGTAGCGCAGCAGAGCAGCAGAGAAGAGGGCGAGGTCGTCACGTGAAGAAGTTGTTGAGAAGTGTGTTTTTGTGTGTTTAAGCAGATGCAGTGGATCATGTGCCGATTGAGGATGTGATGTATCCATGGCAATAACAGGTTAAAATGTTGATGTGTTTGTGGTTGAAGAGGCTTGGTTGTCAGACGCAAGGTTGTAGTTCCAGAGGCAGTGAGGCCGTGGTTGAATTCCCTTGGCAGTAAATCCAAGCTAGAGTGTTTGTTGTTGGTGTAGTTGTTGAGTTTGTTTAAAGTGTGGTGAAGATGGGACAGGATTTCCCAAAGTTTTATGGTGTGAATGGTGTTGTGTATGTTTACACGTGGGAACAAGACTGTATGTGTTGTTGGGTAATTATTTTGTCTATGATGCCCCTGCTTGTGCTGTTTTTCTGGTGTGGGTGGTGTGGTGAATCGTGTGAGAAGTGTTCCAGCCAGTGTGCTGGTGGTGCCCCAGGTTCGTGGTGTTTTCCAAGGCTGTTGGAGGGACAGCTATAGAGGTAGGTGATTCCGTGTCCGAAATTTTCGATAGCTTTCTAGTGCCCCCACTGAGGAGAGCTCAGTATTTTTCTTCGCCTAGAAGGGTGTATGCCCCATAGGAAAGAGACTCGTACCGCTTCTTTTGGTAGGGATTGTTACAGGTTTTCATGATGTGGTCTTATCCGGAATTTCATGGCAGGAAGGGTGAGGCTGTGTTTGATTTCTTGGAGCAAATGGAGTTGGCATGCATTAGCAATCATGTTACAGATGAAGAGCAGGTTCTGAGGCTAATAAAGATTTTCTTGAAGAGATGCCCGAAGTTGGCTTAAAGATTTTGAAGCACAGGATGCGGCATATAAGCTACATGGTGTTTTGACCTTAGACAGGTTGAAAGAAGGCCTTTTGGAGCATTTTCAGCAAAGCGGAGGAGCCTAGTGTGCTTTGGCAGGAGTTGAGTATCTTGAAGCAGGTCCATGGATGATTTTGTGAAGGTATGTACATGTCTATGGGGTAAGTGGTGTACGACATTAAAGTAGGAAGTTCCTCCTATGTTTTTGAAGAAGAGCTTGTTTATTGATGGTTTGCTACCCCATTTGAAGGTCAGGGTTGAGTTGAAGAATCCCAAGTCATTTGATGATGCAGTTAGGGTTGCTAGGGAAAAGGAAGGCAAGATTTTGAAGCAGATGGAGATGGGTATTTATCCGCATGATGGTGTTGTGTCTGCAAGGGATATGCATGTAAATTTGGTTGAGGTGGATGAGAGTCCTATGCAAAGTTTGATTAGACAGGAACCTCAAAGGCCTATACAGATGTAAAGGGGGATGTTTTATGTGCCTTCTGATTTTTTTCCAAAGTCTTTAAAGCATGTGAAGGTGGATGAAAAGCACGTGAAGGAGCAAAGTGAAGATCAGTGCTTGATGAATGATGTGGATGTAGCTAAGGTTTTCCCTATATTGATGTTGCGATTAAAACTAAGGATGTGCAGGTTGAAAAGCAGGATGAGGAGTTGCCAGTGGATTCTTCTTTGGATTTGGACGTCATGGCTGTTCATGACAGTGATTTGGAATGTTCTATTGAAGATCATTTGCATTCGGATCTGGATGACATACATGCACAGAGGATGATGCCTTGGGATTGGCTGATAATACGAAGGAAGAGGAGAGTTGGATACAAAATGCTTTAAGGAAGATTCTTTGCCAGATTCTACAAGGGAGGAGGATGGGGTAGAGACTTGTGTGGTGAAGTGAAGATGGTTTGTAATGCGGATGTGGAGAGCATGGAGGAAGATCCTATTGTTATGGATTTTCTTGGACAGCTTGATGGTGGTCTGGTACCTGCGATGAATGATGTGGATGTTTTTCCATTTGATGCATTATGTGTTGGGGAGTCTTTGGACGATGATACTAGGGGGGTTGGCAACACTCAAGAAGGTATGTATGTAGATTGGGCTGATGAAGAGCGTTGTGATGTGAGTATTGTGCTTGAGGATGATATGTGGGCAGTTGCTAGCCTTGATGAACAGGAGCCAGAAATAGACATGGATGCAAATATGGTTGAGAGTGTAACTAAGGCTTGTTTGTGTGTTGCTGAAATGCTAAAGACAAAGTCCATGGATGACAAGGGTTCTGAACCAGTTGAGTTGTATGGTTGTGAAGAGATGCCTATTTTACAAGAGCTGGAAGTGCTTGTGGACACTGCTGTTGGAAAGGATCTGGATTTTGTGTGCATAAAGGTCAAAATGTTGGAACTTGGCCTTCACTGGTATTGATGAATTGGATGCTAAATGTTGCAATGTCACAGGTTTTGAAGACAAGGAGGTTTGTTGTGCGTGAAGTGTTCTTTCATGGTTTATTTGAAGAGCAAAGGCTTGTGGGTGATGCTGCGTGGTCAGAGTCTGTGATGCTTATCAGATGATGGACAAAAATGATTTTGTGGCACATATGGTTGATGTTTGGTATGTAGTGATGCAGCCATTGTGTTTCATAGATGTTGGGAAATGGGATGGTGAGTTACAGCAGTTTCCTTTTGATCCTGGTGGATAGCTATTGGACTTTATCTTTTTGCTGTTGAGCAAAAATGCTCTAGTAAAGCCAGGGGGTTGGCAAAGTATGTTAGGCAAAATTTTGTAAGGTGTTTTGGGCTTGTGTACATATGGGATGCATGGCATGTGAAAAAAGCTTTGCCGCCCTGAATGCCCTGGCAGATGTACAGAGTGGATGGCTTGGTAGTAGGCTAGTACAGGCTTGTCCGGAGCGTGGTTCGCTGGAGATGATATCAGTCATTCGGTCGCTCTGTTTGTGTCCGTGTCCCAAAAAAAAAAAATGGGCACTTGTAGGTTGAATGTGGAGGGGTGCAAGAACATGTGGGCAATTAATTATTGGGATGCCAATTTAATGTGTGCATGAGCTAGATCTTTAAGGCATAAAAGGAAGGTGAGGATGGACGTGTGCATGGCAGGGAAAGGTGGCACAAGAGCATTCAATGGAGGGAAAATGCCAAATAAGGCCAGGTCGTGGGTTCTTCCAGAACAAAGGTCGACGGCTGGCAGGAAGGGGAGTGGGCATTAACAGAGCCGGTGGGCTGGCGACGATAGTAGTCTCAGCGGAGGCAGGTACTTTGGTTTTGGTTTTGGAGGGCACTGCTCTCAGTGTGCTGGTGGATGCCAAGAGGATGCGGCATCAAGGACCGCAGGCAGTTGCTGGTAGCGCTGGAGATTGTTGTCTTCAGTTGAGGTGCAACGTAGAGTACATGTGGCGAGCAGGGAAGGGTGGTCGTGGCCATCGCAGGGGAGATATGTGATCGCTACGGTGGCTGGTGGGGCGACAGAGAGTACTTCGTTGAGATTGCTGCTTCTGCTTGCGGGGAGTACAGGAGGTGTGGCGTTGTTTGGCTTTGGTCGTCGGAGGATGATATGTGGGCAGTTGCTAGCCTTGATGAACAGGAGCCAGAAATAGACATGGATGCAAATATGGTTGAGAGTGTAACTAAGGCTTCTTTGCACGTTGCTGAAATGCTAAAGACAAAGTCCATGGATGACAAGGGTTCTGAACCAGTTGAGTTGTATGGTTGTGAAGAGATGCCTATTTTACAAGAGCTGGAACTGCTTGTGGACACTGCTGTTGGAAAGGATCTGGATTTTTGTGTGCATAAAGGTCAAAATGTTGGAACTTGGCCTTCACTGGTATTGATGAAGTGGATACTAAATGTTGCAATGTCACAGGTTTTGAAGACAAGGAGGTTTGTTGTGCGTGAAGTGTTCTTTCATGGTTTATTTGAAGAGCAAAGGCGTGAGGGTGATGCTGCGTGGTCAGAGTCTGTGAATGCTTATCAAATGATGGACAAAAATGATTTTGTGGCACATATGGTTGATGTTTGGTATGTAGTGATGCAGCCATTGTGTTTCATAGATGTTGGGAAATGGGATGGTGAGTTACAACAGTTTCCTTTTGATCCTGGTGGATAGCTATTGGACTTTATCTTTTTGCTGTTGAGCAAAAATGCTCTAGTAGAGCCAGGGGGGTTGGCAAAGTATGTTAGGCAAAATTTTGTAAGGTGTTTTGGGCTTGTGTACATATGGGATGCATGGCATGTGAAAAAAGCTTTGCCCTGAATGCCTTGGCAGATGTACAGAGTGGATGGCTTGGTAGTAGGCTAGTATAGGCTTGTCCGGAGCATGGTCCGCTGGAGATGATATCAGTCATTCGGTCGCTCTGTTTGTGTCCGTGTCCCAAAAAAAAAAAATGGGCACTTGTAGGTTGAATGTGGAGGGGTGCAAGAACATGTGGGCAATTAATTATTGGGATGCCAATTTAATGTGTGCATGAGCTAGATCTTTAAGGCATAAAAGGAAGGTGAGGATGGACGTGTGCATGGCAGGGAAAGGTGGCACAAGAGCATTCAATGGAGGGAAAATGCCAAATAAGGCCAGGTCGTGGGTTCTTCCAGAACAAAGGTCGACGGCTGGCAGGAAGGGGAGCGGGCGTTAAAACAGAGTCGGTGGGCTAGCGATAGTAGTCTCAGCGGAGGCAGGTACTTTGGTTTTGGAGGGCACTACTCTCAATGTGCTGGTGGATGCCAAGAGGATGCGGCATCAAGGACCTGTCTCGCAGGGTAGCACTGGAGATCGTTGTCTTCAGTTGAGGTGCAGCGTAGAGTACATGTGGCGAGCAGGGAAGGGTGGTTGTGGCCATTGCAGGGGAGATACGTGATCGCTACGGTGGCTAGTGGCGACAGAGAGTACTTCGTTGGGGTTGCTGCTTCTTCTTGCGGCGTGGAGTACAGGAGGTGTGGCGTTGTTTGGCTTTGGTCGTCGGCAATGGCTGGTAGCGAGATAGGAAGAGGGAGGTGCTGGTAGCGCAACAGAGCAGCAGAGAAGAGGGCGAGGTCGTCACGTGAAGAAGTTGTTGAGAAGTGTGTTTTTGTGTGTTTAAGCAGATGCAGTGGATCATGTGCCGATTGAGGATGTGATGTATCCATGGCAATAACAGGTTAAAATGTTGATGTGTTTGTGGTTGAAGAGGCTTGGTTGTCAGACGCAAGGTTGTAGTTCCAGAGGTAGTGAGGCCATGGTTGAATTCCCTTGGCAGTAAATCCAAGCTAGAGTGTTTGTTGTTGGTGTAGTTGTTGAGTTTGTTTAAAGTGTGGTGAAGATGGGACAGGATTTCCCAAAGTTTTATGGTGTGAATGGTGTTGTGTATGTTTACACGTGGGAACAAGACTGTATGTGTTGTTGGGTAATTATTTTGTCTATGATGCCCCTGCTTGTGCTGTTTTTCTGGTGTGGGTGGTGTGGTGAATTGTGTGAGAAGTGTTCCAGCCAGTGTGCTGGTGGTGCCCCAGGTTCGTGGTGTTTTCCAAGGCTGTTGGAGGGACAGCTATAGAGGCAGGTGATTCCGTGTCCGAAATTTTCGATAGCTTTCTGGTGCCCCCACTGAGGAGAGCTCAGTATTTTTCTTCGCCTAGAAGGGTGTATGCCCCATAGGAAAGAGACTCGTACCGCTTCTTTTGGTAGGGATTGTTACAGGTTTTCATGATGTGGTCTTATCCGGAATTTCATGGCAGGAAGGGTGAGGATGTGTTTGATTTCTTGGAGCAAATGGAGTTGGCATGCATTAGCAATCATGTTACAGATGAAGAGCAGGTTCTGAGGCTAATAAAGATTTTCTTGAAGAGATGCCCAAAGTTGGCTTAAAGATTTTGAAGCACAGGATGCGGCATATAAGCTACATGGTGTTTTGACCTTAGACAGGTTGAAAGAAGGCCTTTTGGAGCATTTTCAGCAAAGCGGAGGAGCCTAGTGTGCTTTGGCAGGAGTTGAGTATCTTGAAGCAGGTCCATGGATGATTTTGTGAAGGTATGTACATGTCTATGGGGTAAGTGGTGTACGACATTAAAGTAGGAAGTTCCTCCTATGTTTTTGAAGAAGAGCTTGTTTATTGATGGTTTGCTACCCCATTTGAAGGTCAGGGTTGAGTTGAAGAATCCCAAGTCATTTGATGATGCAGTTAGGGTTGCTAGGGAAAAGGAAGGCAAGATTTTGAAGCAGATGGAGATGGGTATTTATCCGCATGATGGTGTTGTGTCTGCAAGGGATATGCATGTAAATTTGGTTGAGGTGGATGAGAGTCCTATGCAAAGTTTGATTAGACAGGAACCTCAAAGGCCTATACAGATGTAAAGGGGGATGTTTTATGTGCCTTCTGATTTTTTTCCAAAGTCTTTAAAGCATGTGAAGGTGGATGAAAAGCACGTGAAGGAGCAAAGTGAAGATCAGTGCTTGATGAATGATGTGGATGTAGCTAAGGTTTTCCCTATATTGATGTTGCGATTAAAACTAAGGATGTGCAGGTTGAAAAGCAGGATGAGGAGTTGCCAGTGGATTCTTCTTTGGATTTGGACGTCATGGCTGTTCATGACAGTGATTTGGAATGTTCTATTGAAGATCATTTGCATTCGGATCTGGATGACATACATGCATAGAGGATGATGTCTTGGGATTGGCTGATAATAAGAAGGAAGAGGAGAGTTGGATACAAAATGCTTTAAGGAAGATTCTTTGCCAGATTCTACAAGGGAGGAGGATGGGGTAGAGACTTGTGTGGTGAAGTGAAGATGGTTTGTAATGCGGATGTGGAGAGCATGGAGGAAGATCCTATTGTTATGGATTTTCTTGGACAGCTTGATGGTGGTCTGGTACCTGCGATGAATGATGTGGATGTTTTTCCATTTGATGCATTATGTGTTGGGGAGTCTTTGGACGATGATACTAGGGGGGTTGGCAACACTCAAGAAGGTATGTATGTAGATTGGGCTGATGAAGAGCGTTGTGATGTGAGTATTGTGCTTGAGGATGATATGTGGGCAGTTGCTAGCCTTGATGAACAGGAGCCAGAAATAGACATGGATGCAAATATGGTTGAGAGTGTAACTAAGGCTTCTTTGTGTGTTGCTGAAATGCTAAAGACAAAGTCCATGGATGACAAGGGTTCTGAACCAGTTGAGTTGTATGGTTGTGAAGAGATGCCTATTTTACAAGAGCTGGAAGTGCTTGTGGACACTGCTGTTGGAAAGGATCTGGATTTTGTGTGCATAAAGGTCAAAATGTTGGAACTTGGCCTTCACTGGTATTGATGAATTGGATGCTAAATGTTGCAATGTCACAGGTTTTGAAGACAAGGAGGTTTGTTGTGCGTGAAGTGTTCTTTCATGGTTTATTTGAAGAGCAAAGGCTTGAGGGTGATGCTGCGTGGTCAGAGTTCTTGATGCTTATCAGATGATGGACAAAAATGATTTTGTGGCACATATGGTTGATGTTTGGTATGTAGTGATGCAGCCATTGTGTTTCATAGATGTTGGGAAATGGGATGGTGAGTTACAGTAGTTTCCTTTTGATCCTAGTGGATAGCTATTGGACTTTATCTTTTTGCTGTTGAGCAAAAATGCTCTAGTAGAGCCAGGGGGTTGGCAAAGTATGTTAGGCAAAATTTTGTAAGGTGTTTTGGGCTTGTGTACATATGGGATGCATGGCATGTGAAAAAAGCTTTGCCGCTCTGAATGCGCTGGCAGATGTACAGAGTGGATGGCTTGGTAGTAGGCTAGTACAGGCTTGTCCGGAGCATGGTCCGCTGGAGATGATATCAGTCATTCGGTCGCTTTGTTTGTGTCCGTGTCCCAAAAAAAAAAAAGGGCACTTGTAGGTTGAATGTGGAGGGGTGCAAGAACATGTGGGCAATTAATTATTGGGATGCCAATTTAATGTGTGCATGAGCTAGATCTTTAAGGCATAAAAGGAAGGTGAGGATGGACGTGTGCATGGCAGGGAAAGGTGGCACAAGAGCATTCAATGGAGGGAAAATGCCAAATAAGGCCAGGTCGTGGGTTCTTCCAGAACAAAGTTCGACGGCTGGCAGGAAGGGGAGTGGGCATTAACAGAGCCGGTGGGCTGGCGACGATAGTAGTCTCAGCGGAGGCAGGTACTTTGGTTTTGGTTTTGGAGGGCACTGCTCTCAGTGTGCTGGTGGATGCCAAGAGGATGCGGCATCAAGGACCGCAGGCAGTTGCTGGTAGCGCTGGAGATTGTTGTCTTCAGTTGAGGTGCAGCGCAGAGTACATGTGGCGAGCAGGGAAGGGTGGTCGTGGCCATCGCAGGGGAGATACGTGATCGCTACGGTCGCTGGTGGGGCGACAGAGAGTACTTCGTTGGGATTGCTGCTTCTGCTTGCGGGGAGTACAGGAGGTGTGGCGTTGTTTGGCTTTGGTCGTCGGAGGATGATATGTGGGCAGTTGCTAGCCTTGATGAACAGGAGCCAGAAATAGACATGGATGCAAATATGGTTGAGAGTGTAAATAAGGCTTCTTTGCATGTTGCTGAAATGCTAAAGACAAAGTCCATGGATGACAAGGGTTCTGAACCAGTTGAGTTGTATGGTTGTGAAGAGATGCCTATTTTACAAGAGCTGGAAGTGCTTGTGGACACTGCTATTGGAAAGGATTTGATGTTGCAATGTCACAGGCTTTGAAGACAAGGAGGTTTGTTGTGCGTGAAGTGTTCTTTCATGGTTTATTTGAAGAGCAAAGGCTTGAGGGTGATGCTGCGTGGTCAGAGTCTGTGAATGCTTATCAAATGATTGACAAAAATGATTTTGTGGCACATATGGTTGATGTTTGGTATGTAGTGATGCAGCCATTGTGTTTCATAGATGTTGGGAAATGGGATGGTGAGTTACAACAGTTTCCTTTTGATCCTGGTGGATAGCTATTGGACTTTATCTTTTTGCTGTTGAGCAAAAATGCTCTAGTAGAGCCAGGGGGGTTGGCAAAGTATGTTAGGCAAAATTTTGTAAGGTGTTTTGGGCTTGTGTACATATGGGATGCATGGCATGTGAAAAAAGCTTTGCCCTGAATGCCTTGGCAGATGTACAGAGTGGATGGCTTGGTAGTAGGCTAGTATAGGCTTGTCCGGAGCATGGTCCGCTGGAGATGATATCAGTCATTCGGTCGCTCTGTTTGTGTCCGTGTCCCAAAAAAAAAAAAGGGCACTTGTAGGTTGAATGTGGAGGGGTGCAAGAACATGTGGGCAATTAATTATTAGGATGCCAATTTAATGTGTGCATGAGCTAGATCTTTAAGGCATAAAAGGAAGGTGAGGATGGACGTGTGCATGGCAGGGAAAGGTGGCACAAGAGCATTCAATGGAGGGAAAATGCCAAATAAGGCCAGGTCGTGGGTTCTTCCAGAACAAAGGTCGACGGCTGGCAGGAAGGGGAGCGGGCGTTAAAACAGAGTCGGTGGGCTGGCGATAGTAGTCTCAGCGGAGGCAGGTACTTTGGTTTTGGAGGGCACTACTCTCAATGTGCTGGTGGATGCCAAGAGGATGCGGCATCAAGGACCTGTCTCGCAGGGTAGCACTGGAGATCGTTGTCTTCAGTTGAGGTGCAGCGTAGAGTACATGTGGCGAGCAGGGAAGGGTGGTCGTGGCCATTGCAGGGGAGATACGTGATCGCTACGGTGGCTAGTGGCGACAGAGAGTACTTCGTTGGGGTTGCTGCTTCTGCTTGCGGCGGGGAGTACAGGAGGTGTGGCATTGTTTGGCTTTGGTCGTCGGCAATGGCTGGTAGCGAGACGGGAAGAGGGAGCTGCTGGTAGCGCAGCAGAGCAGCAGAGAAGAGGGCGAGGTCGTCATGTGAAGAAGTTGTTGAGAAGTGTGTTTTTGTGTGTTTAAGCAGATGCAGTGGATCATGTGCCGATTGAGGATGTGATGTATCCATGGCAATAACAGGTTAAAATGTTGATGTGTTTGTGGTTGAAGAGGCTTGGTTGTCAGACGCAAGGTTGTAGTTCCAGAGGCAGTGAGGCCGTGGTTGAATTCCCTTGGCAGTAAATCCAAGCTAGAGTGTTTGTTGTTGGTGTAGTTGTTGAGTTTGTTTAAAGTGTGGTGAAGATGGGACAGGATTTCCCAAAGTTTTATGGTGTGAATGGTGTTGTGTATGTTTACACGTGGGAACAAGACTGTATGTGTTGTTGGGTAATTATTTTGTCTATGATGCCCCTGCTTGTGCTGTTTTTCTGGTGTGGGTGGTGTGGTGAATTGTGTGAGAAGTGTTCCAGCCAGTGTGCTGGTGGTGCCCCAGGTTCGTGGTGTTTTCCAAGGCTGTTGGAGGGACAGCTATAGAGGTAGGTGATTCCGTGTCCGAAATTTTCGATAGCTTTCTGGTGCCCCACTGAGGAGAGCTCAGTATTTTTCTTCGCCTAGAAGGGTGTATGCCCCATAGGAAAGAGACTCGTACCGCTTCTTTTGGTAGGGATTGTTACAGGTTTTCATGATGTGGTCTTATCCGGAATTTCATGGCAGGAAGGGTGAGGATGTGTTTGATTTCTTGGAGCAAATGGAGTTGGCATGCATTAGCAATCATGTTACAGATGAAGAGCAGGTTCTGAGGTTAATAAAGATTTTCTTGAAGAGATGCCCGAAGTTGGCTTAAAGATTTTGAAGCACAGGATGCGGCATATAAGCTACATGGTGTTTTGACCTTAGACAGGTTGAAAGAAGGCCTTTTGGAGCATTTTCAGCAAAGCGGAGGAGCCTAGTGTGCTTTGGCAGGAGTTGAGTATCTTGAAGCAGGTCCATGGATGATTTTGTGAAGGTATGTACATGTCTATGGGGTAAGTGGTGTACGACATTAAAGTAGGAAGTTCCTCCTATGTTTTTGAAGAAGAGCTTGTTTATTGATGGTTTGCTACCCCATTTGAAGGTCAGGGTTGAGTTGAAGAATCCCAAGTCATTTGATGATGCAGTTAAGCTTGCTAGGGAAAAGGAAGGCAAGATTTTGAAGCAGATGGAGATGGGTATTTATCCGCATGATGGTGTTGTGTCTGCAAGGGATATGCATGTAAATTTGGTTGAGGTGGATGAGAGTCCTATGCAAAGTTTGATTAGACAGGAACCTCAAAGGCCTATACAGATGTAAAGGGGGATGTTTTATGTGCCTTCTGATTTTTTTCCAAAGTCTTTAAAGCATGTGAAGGTGGATGAAAAGCACGTGAAGGAGCAAAGTGAAGATCAGTGCTTGATGAATGATGTGGATGTAGCTAAGGTTTTCCCTATATTGATGTTGC
The DNA here is from genome assembly GCF_041138505.1 of Cibotium barometz. Taxonomy (NCBI): domain Eukaryota; kingdom Viridiplantae; phylum Streptophyta; class Polypodiopsida; order Cyatheales; family Cibotiaceae; genus Cibotium; species Cibotium barometz. The sequence goes on along the minus strand of NC_141104.1, from coordinate 14,103,401 downwards.
GATTAAAACTAAGGATGTGCAGGTTGAAAAGCAGGATGAGGAGTTGCCAGTGGATTCTTCTTTGGATTTGGACGTCATGGCTGTTCATGACAGTGATTTGGAATGTTCTATTGAAGATCATTTGCATTCGGATCTGGATGACATACATGCACAGAGGATGATGCCTTGGGATTGGCTGATAATACGAAGGAAGAGGAGAGTTGGATACAAAATGCTTTAAGGAAGATTCTTTGCCAGATTCTACAAGGGAGGAGGATGGGGTAGAGACTTGTGTGGTGAAGTGAAGATGGTTTGTAATGCGGATGTGGAGAGCATGGAGGAAGATCCTATTGTTATGGATTTTCTTGGACAGCTTGATGGTGGTCTGGTACCTGCGATGAATGATGTGGATGTTTTTCCATTTGATGCATTATGTGTTGGGGAGTCTTTGGACGATGATACTAGGGGGGTTGGCAACACTCAAGAAGGTATGTATGTAGATTGGGCTGATGAAGAGCGTTGTGATGTGAGTATTGTGCTTGAGGATGATATGTGGGCAGTTGCTAGCCTTGATGAACAGGAGCCAGAAATAGACATGGATGCAAATATGGTTGAGAGTGTAACTAAGGCTTCTTTGTGTGTTGCTGAAATGCTAAAGATAAAGTCCATGGATGACAAGGGTTCTGAACCAGTTGAGTTGTATGGTTGTGAAGAGATGCCTATTTTACAAGAGCTGGAAGTGCTTGTGGACACTGCTGTTGGAAAGGATCTGGATTTTGTGTGCATAAAGGTCAAAATGTTGGAACTTGGCCTTCACTGGTATTGATGAATTAGATGCTAAATGTTGCAATGTCACAGGTTTTGAAGACAAGGAGGTTTGTTGTGCGTGAAGTGTTCTTTCATGGTTTATTTGAAGAGCAAAGGCTTGAGGGTGATGCTGCGTGGTCAGAGTCTGTGATGCTTATCAGATGATGGACAAAAATGATTTTGTGGCACATATGGTTGATGTTTGGTATGTAGTGATGCAGCCATTGTGTTTCATAGATGTTGGGAAATGGGATGGTGAGTTACAGCAGTTTCCTTTTGATCTTGGTGGATAGCTATTGGACTTTATCTTTTTGCTGTTGAGCAAAAATGCTCTAGTAGAGCCAGGGGGTTGGCAAAGTATGTTAGGCAAAATTTTGTAAGGTGTTTTGGGCTTGTGTACATATGGGATGCATGGCATGTGAAAAAAGCTTTGCCGCCCTGAATGCCCTGGCAGATGTACAGAGTGGATGGCTTGGTAGTAGGCTAGTACAGGCTTGTCCGGAGCGTGGTCCGCTGGAGATGATATCAGTCATTCGGTCACTCTGTTTGTGTCCGTGTCCCAAAAAAAAAATGGGCACTTGTAGGTTGAATGTGGAGGGGTGCAAGAACATGTGGGCAATTAATTATTGGGATGCCAATTTAATGTGTGCATGAGCTAGATCTTTAAGGCATAAAAGGAAGGTGAGGATGGACGTGTGCATGGCAGGGAAAGGTGGCACAAGAGCATTCAATGGAGGGAAAATGCCAAATAAGGCCAGGTCGTGGGTTCTTCCAGAACAAAGATCGACGGCTAGCAGGAAGGGGAGCCTGTGTTAAAACAGAGTCGGTGGGCTGGCGATAGTAGTCTCAGCGGAGGCAGGTACTTTGGTTTTGGAGGGCACTACTCTCAATGTGCTGGTGGATGCCAAGAGGATGCGGCATCAAGGACCTGTCTCGCAGGCAGTTGCTGGTAGCACTGGAGATCGTTGTCTTCAGTTGAGGTGCAGCGTAGAGTACATGTGGCGAGCAGGGAAGGGTGGTCGTGGCCATCGCAGGGGAGATACGTGATCGCTACGGTGGCTGGTAGCGACAGAGAGTACTTCGTTGGGGTTGCTGCTTCTGCTTGCGGGGAGTACAGGAGGTGTGGCGTTGTTTGGCTTTGGTCGTCGGCAATGGCTGGTAGCGCAGCAACAGAGAAGAGGTGTGGCGTTGTTTGGCTTTGGTCGTCGGCAATGGCTGGTAGCGACGGGAAGAGGGAGCTGCTGGTAGCGCAGCAGCAGAGAAGAGGGCGAGGTCGTCACGTGAAGAAGTTGTTGAGAAGTGTGTTTTTGTGTGTTTAAGCAGATGCAGTGGATCATGTGCCGATTGAGGATGTGATGTATCCATGGCAATAACAGGTTAAAATGTTGATGTGTTTGTGGTTGAAGAGGCTTGGTTGTCAGACGCAAGGTTGTAGTTCCAAAGGCAGTGAGGCCGTGGTTGAATTTCCTTGGCAGTAAATCCAAGCCAGAGTGTTTGTTGTTGGTGTAGTTGTTGAGTTTGTTTAAAGTGTGGTGAAGATGGGACAGGATTTCCCAAAGTTTTACGGTGTGGATGGTGTTGTGTATGTTTACACGTGGGAACAAGACTGTAGGTGTTGTTGGGTAATTATTTTTTCTATGGTGCCCCTGCTTGTGCTGTTTTTCTGGTGTGGGTGGTGTGGTGAATTGTGTGAGAAGCGTTCCAGCCAGTGTGCTGGTGGTGCCCCAGGTTCGTGGTGTTTTCCAAGGCTGTTGGAGGGACAGCTATAGAGGTAGGTGATTCCGTGTGTGGAATTTCCGACAACGTGCTTCATGTATCAAACATAAAGAAGAATCTAGTTTCTGTGGGATAGATGTTTGAGTAGGGCCTAGACGTGAGGTTTAATCCTCTTGGATGTTTTGTGGAAGAGTTTAAAAAATTGGTATAGCTTGGGACTTTGGTTGCAAAGGGTAATCAAGATGGAAAAATGTTTACCTTGGATGTGGATATGCCTGAAGTGAATACAACTATGTTTGCACGTGGAAAATGTGTAGTTGTAGATATTGACATATGGCTCACGTACATTGGCCATGTCAATATTCAGAGATTGAAGACTATGTAGGTCCAAAACATTGTTACAAGTTTGCCAAAGTTTAAAGTGGATGGTATGCATAAAGTTTGTGAAGCATGCCAATTGGGAAAATAGGCCAAACATGCTTTTCCACATGACATGAATGTAAGTGCAAGGGCACTAGATGTGATACACTCAAATGTATGGGGGCTAACTAGAACATCCTTAATTTCAAGATGTAAGTTTTATGTGATTTTCATTGATGATCACACGAGAAAGGTGTGGGTCTACTTCATGACAGAGAAGAGTGAAGTGTTTGGTCATTTCACAAGTTGTAGAGCCATGGTTAAGAAGGAAAAAAGGATACAAATAAAATACCTAAGGTCAAATGGTGGGGGATAACTAGAACAACCTTAATTTCAGGATGTAAGTTTTATGTGATTTTCATTGACCACACGAGAAAGATGTGGGTGTACTTAATGAAAGAGAAGAGTGAAGTGTTTGGTCATTTCAAAAGTTGTAGAGCCATGGTTAGGAAGGAAAAAGGGATACAAATAAAATACCTAAGGTCAAATGGTGGGGGATAATATTTCTCCAATGAATTCACTGATTACTTGAGAGAAAATGGAATTAAGAGGCAATTCACATGTAGGTATACTCTGTAGTAAAATGGTATTGCAACATAACTAAAAAACAATCATATTGTAGAGTTAGCTCGTGCATTGATGTCTGAGAAGAATATGCCTCATTATTTTTGGGCTGAAGTAGTAAGTACTGTTGTGTACATTATGAACAGGACTCCCACAATAGCTATTCATGGTATGACACTCAAGCAAAAGTTTACAGGCAAGAAACCTAATTTTTCGTATCTCAACGTATTCGGATGTATTGTTGTACTTGATGAAGTAAGAACAAAGCTAGATCCAAAGTAGAAAAATGTATCTTTATTAGTTATTCTTTAGAGCAGAAGGGTTATAGATGGTATTGTGACACAAAGTTGGGGTTTTGACTTCGGTCACTTCTTAGAATCAAAACACACTTGTATGATACCTCACAGCCTCCTCACCTCCCTTTCTCTCCCTAGGTTAAGATAAAGATATACACATCAAAGGTGAGATCATAATTCATGGAAGGAAAGATGAAAGGCTCTAGAGAAGCAAGAATTTCTGCCAGTCTGGGAGCTCCAAACAAGAGGGCAATTCTTTGTTGGAAGAAAATCTTCCGACTTAGAATTATGTGAACGGAAACATACGGGGAATGTTGGTAAGGTTCATCCGTTCAAATTGGGCGATTTGGACGGAACATATTAAAGTAAAAGAATATAGCAATCACTTACAAGAGGATAAGACACATGGGATTGGCCTTTTGATAAGAGATTAAGAGGAATTAATCATTATTAAGAAGAAATAATGGCCAAAAGTCTATAAAAATAGAGATACACAGAGAATTGCAGTTTTAAATCCATATAGACAATGTAAAAGACGATTACATAGATGTGTAGAGCTTGAAGAGAGATTCGCGTCTATATAAAAACTTTCAAAAACGGGCAACTGAGCAAAAAGTTATGAGCATTTTACTATAAGACTATAAAACTGCCAAAATTCGCCTAACAACTCTTTGGGAGAAATTCTGATCATCAATGAAGTAAAGGATTAAGAAATTAGTTATATGAGTGGAAAGAGAATATAAAGAGCTTCCTAGCCATATGATCAATTTTAGAAACCAATACCTGAGTGATGAGTAATTACTGATTGAAATTTCGGTATTGGACCACAAAAACTGTACGTCCCTCTCTTTGCATGAAACCTCAATTTTCACATAGCCTCTTGCCTTTCATCTCCTTCATGATTCAAGCTAGAGAGTAAGCATTAACATTGCTCAGCGGACAATCGTAAAGATTCACCTATGGTCCCCAAAGTCTTTCCACATGCTCATTACTGCTAAAACCATTGGTACCTCCAAAGGAGGGCGACAATAAGGCAAGGGCTACCTTGAGAAGTCACAGGCCCACCAAGATAATAATTCCTTATCCCACTTATCATGAATCATCAAAGAGGTCCAAAATTGGATTAAGCATGAGGAGCTAATGCTAAATGAGACATTCACATATAAAGAGAGTGTTTGAATAAGGGTTTGAAGATAAGAGAATGGCAATGACACAAAATGCTCAATTGAGGAGGCTCATTCCTTGATTTAAAAGGGAGAGGAGGGCTCCTTTTATAGGTGGCGAATCACCCTCTCTTCCATTGTTACAAATTACAACATAAAAATCTTCAACCCTTTAGTGACATAAGGGTAGATGTCACCATCAATTGTCCTCTTAGGCTAAGTCTTCTATTGATTATAAAATTGAAGGCTTTTTGACTTTGAAAGTGTGATGAGATAATAGCCAAGTCTAAGTGGCATGTAGGTGGAGATCCCACTTACACATGGCAGAATTCTTCTCTTCCATGTAGTTATTCTAGAAGAATCTTTCCCAATTATGCACCTACACACACTCCTCCTTATACCTTCCACACTCCCCAACTTGTAGCCTTATGGTGAATACTATATTAATAATACAATTAAAATCCATGTGAGCATGAAGACCCACTTTTATTTTCTACATCACTAGCCTATCTACCATACCAAAGTATTTATCAAGCATACTTGTGGCATTTACAATGTGTGCACCCTAAATCAAGTAAAACCATTATATTTGAAGATAGAATTCTGTTATCAAGGTAGCCGCCAAGCCGCCGTATCACCACGCCATTATTCCATTGTGGGCGCCGCAATCTTCTTGGGGACAAGCTTCCACCTTATTACCATTGAGAAACCATCAAAATATGCACAAAATTGAAAATGAAAGATATCAATTTTTCATGTCACATCTTTTCTCCCCAGCAGATCCTCCATGCTTGTCTTGGGGGTCTGCTGGCCATGGTGCTCGAGGGTAAAATATCTTTAGCCGGTACTCATTGGCACATCCAAGAACCTCCTGGCCACTTGCATCCTCTAGAAGATAGGTGTTATTTTTGAACTTTTGCTTTATCCTGAAGGGGCCTTCCTAGCATCAAAGAAGCTTCTTATCTAGGCGTTTCTCCACATGGCCATCATACCTCATAACTAAGCTTCCTTGCTTGAGTTATAGCTTCTTCTTCTTCTTCTGTGAGAGTGTCATGCCTTGCCTTGCGCTGTTGTTGTGCAGCCTCCACATTTTGAAGTGCCTGAAGTCGGCTCTCATCCAAGGTCTCCAATTGTACTAGGCGTTGGGCATGTGTTTCTTCTTCATTATTCAAGTGTGCAAAAGATGTGCGAAGGCTTGTGATAGCCTTTTGATTATCCTTCCTTATATTCTCCTTTCATTTGTCGGATGACCAATTGCAAATCCCCTTTAACCTCTACCTCTTTAATTCCATCTTTTATGCAAACTTCTAATCTCCAAATTAATGCATTGTACTCAGCTACATTATTTGATATAGCCTTTGAAATTCCCTACCCTTGGGCCATACCTCTTTTCCTTCTGGATCAAATGAAACTATCCCCCCAGCCCCATATTGCCTAGAAGGGCTAAAGGCTCCATCAAAATGCATAGTGAAAGTAGTTGGTGGTGTCTCTAAATCTTCATATACTTCTTCCTTTGTTCCTATTCCTTCTTCCTCTTCCTTCCTTGTAAGAAGAGAGGCCCTAGTGGTGTTTTTTGTAATAAAAGTGAGAGAATTCTTGAAGCTCACAAATCCACTTTGCAAACTTCTCTCCTGCAGGATTGGGTTTGCGGACCAAGAATTGTAAAGAAGGTTGAGATGTGAGGAAGAAAAAAGGGCGAGGTAACAAGTATGACCTGAACTTACTGCAAAAACAAGAGACAAACCACCTTTCTCCATTTCACCATACCTCTCCTCGGCATCAGTGAGTTGTCGGCTTGCATAATATATTGGTTGCATACGCCTTTGCTCTCCCTTTTGCAAGAGTATAGCACCCAATGAATGTGATGAGACACTTGGGTTCACATAAAAGTCCTCCCCCCACCTAGGAAGCTGCACAATTGGACTTTTACTTATGCATTCCTTGAGCAAACAAAAAGATTGAATTTGATCGGGCCCCCATTGGAAAGAAATATTCTTCTTTGTCAACAGATTTATAGGATACATCTTCTTAGAGAACATGTGACAAAGCGTTGGTAATACTTTGTTTTACCCAAAATCCTCTTTACCTCCCTTACATTGGTAGGTGGTGGGAGGGCCACAATTTCCTACACCTTCTCAGGATCCATCTCTATGCCTTCTTTTGAGATAACATGTCCCAAGAGAACCACCTTCCTTCGTGCCAAGCGGCATTTTCTAGGATTAAGGCACCCTTTTGCATCATCAATACTTTGCAAGGCCAACCTCAACTTTTCCAAGTGATCCATGCGGCTTGAATAAATGCAAAAATAATCCAAAAAGACCCTTATAAAATTTCCCAAGTAAGGTGCAAATACCTGACTCATGAAGCATTGAAAAGTTGCTGGTGCATTGGTCAAGCCAAATGGCATCACCCTATAGGCATACACTCCCCAAGGGGTTTTAAACGAGGTTTTCCTTTGATCTTCTTCACAAATCCGGATTTGAAAGTATCTAGAGTATCCATCACACACTGAATACAACTCATGAACTTGATCCAAAATCTCATCCTGAAAGGGTAGAGGATAATAATCCCTCTTTGTGCATGCATTCAGAGGGCGAAAAGTCCACACACACACGCCATTTTTCACCCTTTTTGGGAGTGACTACAACTGGGAAAATCCACTCTGAATTCTCTACTAGAAAAATAAATCCAGCTTCAAGCAAATTAGTTACCTCATTCTTAAGCACCTCCGCTTGCACTACTCCCAAACGCCTTAGCTGTTGTACCATTGGCTTACTTTGGGGCTTGAGATCAATCTTGTGCTCTACTAGGGTAACTTGGAGTACTTGTGAGTAGTTGTTTGCAAAAAGGTTAGGAAATCCATCCAACATTTTTAAGTAATTCTCCCTTTTAGTACCTGCTCTATGGACTCATCAAGAAGTTCATTCTGTTTTGGTGAAGACTAGTGAGGTCCATATCTCCTTTCTTGAACATGGTTGAAGAAGCTTCCCCTTCCAAGGCTCCATTGTCTTCTGCATCCCCTCAATCCCTTCCCAGCAGGGAAAGACCAAATGCAACTCCCTCCACCTCCCCTTCTGAGATGGAATCCTTGGATCTACCACTTGTCTCCTCTTCATCGGATGACTCTGACTCTGAACTTTCGGAAGTTGAAGGTTCACCTCTTACCACTTTCTTGCGATGACTCTTGATGTTGTAGTGGATCTTCTTATTCTCACCTTGTAGAATAAGATCACCTGTCTCCCACTTTTGAATTGCCTTCACTTGGCGAAGCCATGGCCTACCCAATATCAATGGGTAAGCCCTAGCATCAGGCTTTGTAGGGATGACCTGGAAAGTTGTAGGCACAGAAATACTATATACATCCACTCCCAAATTCTTTACAATTCCTAAGGTTTTCACCTTAGTATTATCAGCAAGTTTGATGCGATAGGGAGAGTTGGTAGAAGACAACTTTAAATCCGCATCTTTCATTGTTTTTTCACTCATGACTTTGATTGACGCACCTCCATCAATGTATGCATTAGAAATTGTTTGCCCCTCAATGATGACATCAATCACAGGCACATCATCTCCTGCATCAATATCCACATTTTGAGCCATATGAGTCCCATTATCCCTCTTCTTCTTTTTCTTAGATTCCCTTGTGCTAGCCAGCTTACCCCATTCCTTTCTAAGCTTTGGGAGAGAGTGCCAAAAGCTGCCCAAATGTGATTTGTGCCGTTTTCTCCCTAAGATCTGTTAAGAGGTCATAACTAAGAGATCCTTGTCCAAGAGGAAAGTCACATTGTCCAATTTTTCTCCTAGACGAGTTCTTCTTCTTCTTATTTTTCTCCTCTTCTTCAAATTTATCTTCTTGTTCTTCTTCTTCCTGGCTTCTAGTTTTACGACCCCCTTTTTGCCATTAATGGCATCAATGTTTCCTCTTCTTCTTCTGAGCATGTTTCCTCTAAAAGTGCTAAACTTTTATCCTCTCTTTTTCTCAATTTTGGACACTCAATGCGATAGTGTCCTTTCTCTTGACATTCATAGCATGTGACACTACTTCTATCCCTAGGCTTATCCTCAACTCGTGGAACCCTAGGTGGCCTTGCATTGACTAAGTGTAACTTCAAATCAGCAAATTCTGCCATGAGTTGTGCAATGTTATGATCCAAGGATGGAGCTTGTACATGAGATGTTGAGGCTATCTCTACTCGTGGTGGGATCGGCACACTCGGAGAAGATTGGAATGTGGACTCAATATGAAGAGTGGCCTCCTTCTTCAAAGCAATACGAAGAGCCTCTTTAAAATTAGTGGGATCTTTGCTAAGAACTCAATATGAAGAGTGGCCTCCTTCTTCAAAGCAATACGAAGAGCCTCTTTAAAATTAGTGGGATCTTTGCTAAGAACTTTTCCATGCAAGTGGGGATCCAAAGCCCTGATAAACTTGCCCATCTTATGGTGCTCCATTGCTAAAGAACTCTTTGAATCTCCCATAGAAGATGAAGAAGAAGAAGCAACATGTAAAGCAGCTTGTTGATATTTGATGAACAAGGCATTACAGTTTTAAATCCATATAGATTGTGCAAAAGAGGATAATACACCTGTGTAGAGCTTGAAGAGAGCTTCGCGCCTATATAAAAACTTTAAAAAACGGGCAACTGTGTGAAAAGTTATGAGCATTTTACTACAAGACTATAAAACTGCCAAAGTTAGCAACTTTGGGAGAAATTCTGATCATCAATGAAGTAAAGGATTAAGAAATTAGTTATATAACTGGAAAGAGAATATAAAGAGCTTCCTAGCCATATGATCAATTTTAGAAACCAATACTTGAGTGATGAGTAATTACGGGTTGAGATTTGGGTATTGGACCACAAAAACTGCACTTCCCTCTCTTTGCATGAAACTTCAATTTTCACATAACCTCTTGCCTTTCATCTCCTTCATGATTCAAGCTAGAGGGTAAGGGTTAACATTGCTCAGCGGACAATTGTAAAGATTCACCTATGGTCCCCAAAGTCTTTTCACATGCTCATTACCGTTAAAACCATTGGTACCTCCAAACAGGGATTTCATTCACGTGATCACGTTAACCGCGAAGTGGTAATAACACTAGTTAATAACACTCTCACACACTTGTTAATATCATAGATATTCACACAACCGGGAGAAACTTGCTATCCCGGTTTTCCCGGCGGGCTAATAGCTTGGCCCGGCGGGCCACTATTTAGCCCGGCGGGCTACTTATCTAGCCCGGCGGGCCTTTTTTGCGCCAAAAACTTGGCCGTTTTGGAGGGACCTATATAAAGGGTTTCCCCTCGCTTCCAAATGTGCTTTACCAAAGCACTTGGGTGGCTCACCTCAGGCTAAAAGACACAAGAGGTGAGTATAAATATTCTGGATTTTTGTTTGAAGCTTGTTAATAATATTTTGTATTTTATAAGATTTTGATTGTAAATGGTTTATCGTATTTGTTACGTGGACTAGCAATGTCTCCTCTTGGGTGGTCTACTCGAGTGCCAATTGGTCTGGGTAGGAGCTTCCCTAGAGGGTGCCATTTGGTCTGGGTAGAAGCTTCTCTAGAGGAGGATATAGGTGGTGAGATGTTCGGGACATCATCTCTATTTAGGGATGGATTGTCTCAAATGCATCTCACCAAACGTTTGATTTCTTTAGGTCGACTAGCAATACCTCCTCTTGGGTGGTCTACTGGAGTGCCATTTGGTCTGGGTAGGAGCTTCTCTAGAGGAGGATACAGGTGGTGAGATGTTCGGGACATCATCTCTATTTAGGGATGGATTGCCTCAAATGCATCTCACCAAACGTTCGGTTGCATTGGCAAGAAGTGGGTTTTAGACTTTATAATTGCATATTTTAGTTTTACTCAGGCTGTTTTGGATCTCAAATCTTGCATGATTGTTGTTTAGGTGTTACAATGGTTGCTTCTAATTGCGGCACATCAACCCAACGAAGCAATAGACCATTAGAAACTAGTGGAGTTTCCTTGCAACGAGATATGACAGCACAAACTTTGAATGTTGCGTCTCAAAGTGGCAAGAGGAGGAGCGGAGGAAAATCACCGGGACCTGAATGGCAATTTGCTTCCAATCTTTCTAGATTTGTCGAATGGAAGTGTAATTTTTGTGGCTTGGTAAAATCTGGGGGTGCTCCCAGAATAAGGGAGCATTTGCTTGGCACTAGCACAAAAAATCCCGGAGGTAAATGCAAGGGTGCAGGAGCTGATGATGCTACAAAGCGCCTTAGAGCTTTGATAAGTAAACAAGTATCACAAAACAAGAGGCCCAATCTCTGTGCAAGAAATCACCAATCGCCGAATTTGGCAGCATCAAGTGGAGGGATCTCCAACCAAGGAGTGACTCCAACACATACTACTTGCCAAAATGACACCCAAGGTCCAGATGTCTCAATACCGATGGATGCATCTCCTGAGTTTCAGGTGGGTATGTCTCGTACCAGACAAACTAATCTAGTTGACAGCTTTCGTGCCACTGCTTTAGAGGATGCTCAACTTGCTTTAGCGAAAGCGATCTTCTTTACTGGTTCTTCATTGTCTATGGTCACGAAAGATTCATGGAAGATGGCTTGGAAGAAGATTGGAGAATATGGACCTGGGTTTTGTCCACCAACTTATCACCACATGCGAAATCAATTACTTGACAAGTGCTATGACAACACACGGGAAAGCGTTCAAAGACTCATAATTGACACCACAAATCAGTCTGGATGCACAATTGTCAGTGATGGTTGGTCGAATGCCCAAAGACGTCCATTGATAAATGTAATGTTGGTATGTCCTCGTGGGGAATGCTTTATCAAAGCTGTTGATAGCTCCGGGGAAATTAAATCTGGTCAATTTATCGCCGATATCATTGGTGATGCTATCGACCAAGTTGGGTCTGAAAATGTACTTCAAGTGATTATGGATAATGCAGCTAATTGTCGAGCAGCAGGTCATATGTTGGAATCTCGATTTTCCAATATCTATACATTTGGTTGTAACACTCATAGCCTTAACTTGGTGTTACAAGATTGGTACAGAGTGGTTCAAGGAGATTATCGATAGTGCAAGTAAGATTGTCAAATTTGTGCTCAAACGGCAACGTGTTTTAGATATGTATCGTCAACGCATGGAAACTATGCTAAAGTTGCCTTGTGAAACCAGATTTTGCACTAATTTTTATATGCTTCAATCTCTCTTAAGAAATAGGAATGCAGTCATGGAAACCTTTGTGTGTGCTGGCTTCTCTGAGTGGGAGGTTGACCAGTCCGAAAAGGTTAAAGAAAAGGTGAGGTACATGCGATCTTTGATATCGGATCGTAGTTTATGGGAGGAAGCAGCAGATTGTTATCATGTTATGATGCCAGTTATGCTTGCTTTGCGCCAGTTGGATTCTAGATTGCCAAATATCGGGAAGGTTTGGATGGCGTGGTGGTCCATTCAAGAAAGCCTCGCAAACCCAGAGGAGCCCACTAAAACTGTTGTCAAGCATTGGAGTCCTCCATTCACCAGAGCAAGGAGAAATATCTTGGCCAAGTATGTAAGCGCTCGGTGGGTAGGAGCACATAGTCCATTGCATAGTGTTGCATATTGTCTTGACCCAGAATACTGGCATATGGACGTGAATGCCCTAGATGAGGAGGTAATCGATGATTTCTATGATGTTGTGGAGCGATTTTATGAAGGTCCAGATGAGCAAGCAACAGCGGTAATTGAGCTAACCAAGTATAAATTGAAAGAAGGTAGATTTGCCTTGGAGTTTGTGCAAAAGCTTGCTAAGGAACAGCCTGCTTGGAAATGGTGGATGTTGAATGGGGGAAGTGTTCCAACTTTGCGACGCTTAGCTGTGAGAGTGCTTGCGCAATGTGCTTCAAATTCTAGTTCTGAACGTAATTGGAGCAGTTACAAGTATGTGCATTCTATTAGCAGAAATCGTTTATTGAGTGATAGAGCTGAGAAGTTGGTGTATATGTATTGTAATGATAAATTGGTGAAGTCAATTGAGTCAGATGATTACAACGAAGAGATGCCTAAGTGGACATATGACATTACTCAGGATGAGTATGATGCAGAAGAGAATGGAGATGTAGAGCCTAATGTCCCACATACGAGCGATAACTTGTGCTTTATTGAAGAGATAGAAGAAAACTTGCAACCCGATTTTGGTGTTAGTAAAGCCACCCGCCGCAGACGCTCGTCACGTTTGATGTAATCATGTTAGTTTTGAGACACTCCAAAGTAATCCGTCTTGCAACAACTGGATATCAAACATGTTGGTGAACATTTTAGAGAGAATGGTTTTTAGTCATGTCATGTTAAACTTAGAATACGAAATCATGTTAGTTTTGACACACTCCAATGTAATCCGTCTTGCAACAACTGGATATCAAACATGTTGGTGATCAATTTAGAGAGTATGGTTTTTAGTCATGTCAAATTAAACTTAGAATACGAAATCATGTTAGTTTTGAGACACTCCAAAGTAATCCGTCTTGCAACAACTGGATATCAAACATGTTGGTGAACATTTTAGAGAGAATGGTTTTTAGTCATGTCATGTTAAACTTAGAATACGAAATCATGTTAGTTTTGACACACTCCAATGTAATCCGTCTTGCAACAACTGGATATCAAACATGTTGGTGATCAATTTAGAGAGTATGGTTTTTAGTCATGTCAAATTAAACTTAGAATACAAAATCATGTTAGTTTTGAGACACTCCAAAGTAATCCGTCTTGCAACAACTGGATATCAAACATGTTAGTGTCAATTTAGAGAGTATGGTTTTTAGTCATGTCATGTTAAACTTAGAATACGAAATCATGTTAGTTTTGACACACTCCAAAGTAATCTGTGTGCATGTGTTTGTGTGTGTGCGAGAGAGAGAGAGAGAGAGAGAGAGAGAGAGAGAGATAGAGAGAGAGCATTGGAAATCTTTTGAACAAAGTTGCCGAATCTTGTTAAATTCCAGGGTTGCATTTAAGAGAGAGATAAGTTTAAATGCGGCTCTAACTCGTCCATGTGTCGTGCATTGGTCAACCGATCATAGTCGGCACCCAATTTAAAACATATATACAAATTTTTGTGAAATTCTTTGCCGCACAAAGCACACGTAGTACTGTTGACCATGTGTTGCAAAAGACAGGTCAAGTGGTACATGTGCCCACATGGGACAGTGTAGTGGCCAGACCATGAGTGAAAGAAACTATAACAAATAGGGCATGGTCCGCCACTTTCGTGCCCATGTAGAGGTGGTTGCTCCAAACTATTCGGGTGTTCAAATGCCGTCATAGGAGAGTTTGCATGGCCTTGCTCCTCCATTTGCATTATGCGTCTCTTCAAGAGCTTGTTCTCTCTTAGTATATCTCTAGCGCTTGAACTTTCAGGTGCTTGCCCGCGCTCTGGTGCTGCTTCCATCTGTTGAGGGCCTTGGGTGCCTCTAATTTGGTTGATTTGAGTTTGAAGCTCATCAACCGTGTGATGAACTTCCATTGAGGCTCCAAGAATGGCCAGTTGCAACTCATCTCGAGGCATAGTGATTCACTCACTCCGAATGTCTTCCACATGTAGATGAGGAGGTCGAGAGCTAAAGTCTACAACTGAATTCTGCACAAATTGTGCATATAGCATTTTAGCAAACCAGAGGGGACAGTCACCGTGATGCATGGGTTGGGCCATGACATCCACAAAAATGCGCTCCGCATGCTCGATAATTAAAGGAACACTACATTGTGTCAGCTTCAAGCGCCCTTTTTTTATGGCATCATTGGAGACGTCAGGCCAGATGCTCTTGACCATCTCTTTGGACACATTCTTGTTTACTTGGGCATACTGTAATCCATGGGCCGGTGCCCATTTGGAGGTGCGTCCGGCAATACGTGCCGCATCATTCACAGTGCCACTGCCCGAGATTTGCTTTAAGCGTTCAAATGCCTTCTTTGCGGCTTCATTATTATCAGCCATCTGAGAAAAAGTATGTACACTTTAAGTTTATAGAATCAATGTTAATTTAGGAATAGCTTTAAAGTTATTTTCAGATGTTAGGTATAAGTTTATAAAATCAATGTTTATTTACTGCAAACTTGTTATTTTCAAATACTCAGAGAGAGAGAGAGAGAGAGAGAGAGAGAGAGAGAGAGAGAGAGAGAGAGAGAGAGAATTGGGATCAAAATAATATTTAACAATTGGGACCAAAATAGTGTCAGTCGATTAAAGGCAGGTCATGGAATAGATAGCCAACCAAAACATATCATTTACAAGAGGCTTTATAATAAGTGTGGTGTCATCTCAGATAGTGGACGTAAGCATGCAGCAGGTGACACTTCCAAATTCTTCAATTGCTCCTCAAAATCTGCCATGGTCTTCCTATCTTCCTTTGATGGCGTCATATAGGCAGCCGTCCATTCCTTAATCAAATTTGTGTGGATGGCAGTTTTACCCACCCACGGCACTTTGGTCATTTCTGCAAACTCAGCACAAAATAATGTAAACTTTTCAATCACCCAAGCCAAGCAGAAGACATCTGATGCCTTGCTCCATGGACAAGGGGACCTTACATCTGCGAGCTCAGGGGCTCTCCAGGGGCGTTGATCGTGCTCTGCTTTGTTGGCGATATTTGTGGGTTTGAACTCAATCCCATCCCTCAATGCAAGACCCCAGTCAATGATGCCTACCCGTGGCACCCCTTCTTTGGTGAAATCTATCATTGTATTCCAGGGGTGGCAATCATTGTGGATGATCCCTTCAGCATGTGCAAAGGCCATGGTATTCACAAGGGCACAGATAAGCTCGGGAGCATGAAAAATCAAAGACTTGTATCGCTCCATTTCATGAGGAGCCACTTGTTTTTTCTTGTATCTGTTGCCTTTGCCTGCAGCAAGCATGGAACTGAGGGTCCCCTTAGGAGGCGGAACACACTCCATTATATCTCCAAGACTTCCCCCATTAAAGAGGGGGAAGAGCAGTATCCATGGCTCCTTCCTTGTGTGCCCAATGGCGCGCACTATGCCCCTGTGGGTTAGGTCGATTGAAGCCTCCTGAGCAAAAGACTTCAATTGAGCCCTTCGGCTACCAAGGAATTGCTTTGCACAATAAGAAATGCCTTCTGGAAACCAGGAGACACCTTGAATATGGCATTTATGTACAACGCCGTACGATCCAGAGCCCATCTTCTTTTCTGTGATGATGGCCTCTGCAGGCAACCCAATTGTCATGCTGCAGTTAGTATTATGCATTGTGCGCTGCAAGTGGGTGCCTTTAGAGACCTCACGTGCACCAGATGATAAATCTTCTTGTTCATCAGCAGGCCGGTCCAGCTCTTTGCGAGCTCTCTTGCTCAGGATAGCTTGGGTGTCTATGGCCTTTGCACGCTTGGACCTCTCTTTCTCTACCTTCCATTTTGTGTGGAAGTGCTCCAGCTTGGATTCATTTGTTTCCGCTGGTTTGTCGTCACCTAGGTCAACAGCGCATCTAGGCATGTTGCCCACAATGCTAGTAACAAAATGCTTGATGGCTGCTCCATCAGCACCCACATGGATATTTTTCACTGCGCGGACAACCTCACCTAATATTTGCTCAAATCGATTCCTATCAGACACAATACCCTCGATGTGATTAGGTGACAAGCAACTAATGAGGGTAACGAGTTTTATACGAATTGATTTCTTGATTTCAGGAGTAAGTGCAAGCGTCGCCATCAATCTGCACAATATAATTGACAAATAGTTGCAACATTTATAACCACAAAAAATGCTATTTGTAAGCTAACTAAGAATTCTACATCCAACACACTTATGACTCATGTCATGCAAACTAAATAATCACAGTCATCGTCAAAAACAAACACAAAACACAAGTTTACGACTTAACTTGACGTCAGCAGACCTAGTCAGTATACCGACCATCTGTAGATATCGCATTAAGATGAAAACTATGGCACAAGTTAAATGCTTTGACACATCGTCAGCAGACCTAGTCAGTATACCGACCATCTGCAGATGACTATCAAACCAAATAACAAAAACAAACTTCACCACATAGCTTGGTGTCAGCAGACCTAGTCAGTAAACCGACCATCTGCAGATACCGTACTAAGTAGCAAAGCATCACACATGTCAAATGCTACGAGCGCACATCAGCAGACCTAGCCAGTAAACCGGCCATCTGCAGCGGGCTCTCAAAGCATTTAACAAAAACAAAGCCGCATTGTAACTTGGTAACTGCAAACCTAGTCAGTAAACCGACCATTTGCAGATACCGTGCCACAACGAAAACTTCTACATAAGTTAAATATTAAGAGTGCACATCAGCAGACCTAGCCAATCGCTCGGCCATCTGCAGCAGCGGGCCTCTTAACATTTAACGACACATGCACACGCATCACAAACAACGTTAAACTTAAGCGTATGCAAAAAATTAAATGACACCAACACTTTCAACTTAAAAATTACCTCAAATTGATCACACTAGCACCACTGACACCAAGTACAAGGAAGATTCTGTGAACAGTGACCCCCTGGACCACCCTTTTATACCACAATATAGCCCGCCGGGCCGGGAGGCGGGCCCGGCGGGCTTCTGCACGCCCGACGGGCCCGGCGGTCCAGACTTGTAGCCCGGCGGGCCAATTGTGGGTTACCAGGTCATCCCACCCTCTAGGATTTGAGAACTGTGAATTTTGTGAACATTGAGATTTGTGAACAATAGCTGTGATCACAAGAAAAAAGGCTGTGATCACGTGAATATGAAATCCCTGCCTCCAAAGGAGGGCGGCAATAAGGCAAGGGCTACCTTGAGAAGTCACACGCCCACCAAGATAATAACTCCTTATCATCAAAAGGGTCCAAAATTGGGTTAAGCATAAGGAGCTAATGCTAAATGAGACATTCACATGTAAAGAGATTGTTTGAATAAGGGTTTGAAGATAAGAGAATGGCAATGACACAAAATGCTCAATTGAGGAGGCTCATTCCTTGATTTGAAAGGGAGAGTAGGGCTCCTTTTATAGGTGGAGAATCACCCTCTCTTCTATTGTTACAAATTACAACATAACATTAGTCTCAAGGGCTGGCCTTTTAAGGTCAATAACCGCACTTAAGGCACCCATAGGTACTAGAGAACCATGATAGTAAAGGTATTTAGGTGTGTCATATAGTTCTCCCCTATCTATATAGAACTGTGTTCCACCCGTATTCGGATAGTACATCCATAGTTCCAATGAGATAAATCCAATTATCTTTTGAATTTGGGACCGATGCAATATCCTTGTCCTTCTTCCCTACATCGATGAAGTTGAGATCCTCGACACTCTTGTACTCCCAAGCCAAGATTTTGTGTCTGAGCCTAGTTAATTGGCTAGAGTTTGGACCACTGTCTTATAGGAGTGTGTTTGCGAATCCACCTTAATTTTTTTGGATCTATTACACAGATAAATTTTATCATAACGCAAGTCATGTAACATCTTTAGTTGCCTCATGAAGGGTTGGCCTAAGATTACATCATAGTTTGTTTGCCTATTGAAGTCCATGACAACGATCGTATGCTCAAATTTGATCCCACAAGTAGAGATCATGCAATTTTTCACGATCCCAATGGGACAGTCTAGATTACCATCAATGAGTTTGATGATCAAGTTAGAGACTTCTAGTAGCTTACTATCACAATTCCTCCACATGGACTATGTGACTATGCTCACCCCAGCACCTCTGTCAAGAATAGCAGAATTGTAGTTACTCCATTCATTTTGAGGGGTACTGTGGCGTTCAAGGCGAATTGGGAGGAGTATCTTCCATTGGTTTGCTTATAACAGTTGGAAGCATACTTCAACAAGATATACTCCATTTATGTTGATGTATGGTTTTCAACCTCATTCACTGACTGTGGTGGGGTTGTAGAAAGAGAAGATCCAGAAGGCAAAGGATTTCCTTCAGGATTCTAATGAGATGTTGGATTTTGCAAAGAATAATGTGCATAAAGCCCAAGATTGAGATCACCATTATGTAGATCCATCTCATCAAAAGGATTCTTTCGAAGAAGGGGATAAGGTTTATCTTTGGATTTTGGGAGAACTCAACTTCTCTCAAGATGGGGAGAAATTCTAAACTATCTTCTAGGTATCGTGGCCCGTTCACAATTACCAAACAAGTTGGGAGTGTGTCTTGCAAGTTAGCTTTGCCCAAGAATTCCAAGGTCCATCCACTCTTTCATGTCAATCGACTTAGGAAGAAACTGGGTGAGGATGAAAGTGTCATCGACACGAGGGAATTTTGATTGACTTTATCGAGCCCCCTACCTTGCCACATGAGCCTGAGAGGATCTTGCATCGTCAGGAAAAAGGAATTAGGCATTCAATTCGAACTAAATGTTTAGTTAAGTGGAAGGATAGGCCAAAATAAGGGTCTACTTGGGAGAAGGAGAGCACACTTCGTGTGAGGTTTCCTAATTTTGTTTTTGATGAGGATAAAAGCTCTTCCTGAAGGGGGGAGTAATTTTGTGACTATGGTAATGATGGAATCCTCATTAGAGCTATGATAGGACAAGTGACATGGAAGTGTGGTCGTGCTCATGTAGAACGAGATGGGCCATATGACACTCAAATTTGAGTAGTGTAGCCTAGATATCGGTCACTTAGGTCTGGGGTTCAGTGGAGAGTGAATACAATGAATAAATGCTTGTTTAGAATTGAATGCCATGGAAGTGTTTCATTTGGAATGAATTCTTAAGTGCTTATGTGCATTAGTATATTTTATTAATTGCGTTTGTGCCATTCATTATCAATGTAATCTTGAACTATTTTTTTAAAATGCGTTATCAAATGTAAATAAAACCTTGCAAAATACTAATGTTGAGACAATGTGTTGTATAGAGCATCATCATTGTGTGAAAAATGGGGTGTGGTCCAGAATGGGAATACGTTGAAGAATTAAAGCAAGGGAAAATAATATCACACTTACGATGTGTTAGATTATCGTAACACCACTACTGGCATTACCACAAGATACCAGTGTTAGATTATCGTAACACCACTACGGGCGTTACCACAAGAGGGGACAGCCTCTGGCTCACCACACCCAACCATAGAGGAAGAATGAGGATTGCCCCTCATCCCCCAGGCTATATAGTGTGTTGCCTGCCGTCCACACTAGCCTCGCCGCCCATGACTCTGCATGGGCGTCCTCTCCCACTGAACCATGGCGGATGGCCACGTCATCGGTGCTCCGACCGAGGTGTTGACGCTAAAGCATTGTCTGGCCATCCGGTCTGCCGTCCCTCATAGGCGTTACAGCCTATGTGACATTACCTCCCCCTTAAGAAGAGTTTTCGTCCTCGAAAACAAACTGGGGAAACCTTTTGAAAATTGCACTACGGCGTTCCCAAGTAGCTGCCTCCTCATCCTTGTGTCTGTCCATTCAACAAGTACCTTCTGGTACACTTTATGTCGGGTTTGTCTATCATTATACTCTAGAAGCTTTTCAGGTTCATGTGGTATCTTTGGTGGCTCTATCAAGTCCACCAAAATCTCTGGAGAAACTGCGTTCTCTAACCTGGAACTGATTTCTTCAGTTTACTGACATGGAAGATAGGATGGACTTGAGAACTCTCCGGTAACTCAAGTTTATATGCTACGTCCCCAATCTTCTTAAGGATTTTAAAAGGACCACAATATCTCGGAGAAAGTTTTTCACACTTTTCCATTTTCATGGTTTTTGACTGCACAGGAACCTTGAGGAATACAAAGTCACCTTCTGCAAAGGTCACCTTTCTACGTCCTTTATCCGCATAAGTTTTAGCGCGATCTTGAGCGCTACGAATGCTCTCACGTGTGGCTCTGAGCATATCATTCATATCTTCAAGGAAATCATTGACAGATTGAATCTTTTCCTTTTCTAGGCCTACAGCCACCATCGGAGATCTTGGTTGGAATCCATACATTAATATGAATGGTGTAAATTCAGTCGGTTTGTCGCTGAGTGTTTGGAGCTGTTATAGGCAAACTCCAATAAGGGCAAGTACTCTTCCCAATTAGATTGCTTCTTACTAACATAAGAACGTAACATATCCTCTAGAATTTGGTTAACTCTTTCAGTTTGACCATTAGACTCCAGATGATCTGCCGTACTCATACTCAGAGTAGTATCCAGCTTTTTGAAGACTTCCCTCCAAAAATGACTGTTGAACTTTCTATCTCTATCCGACACTATATCTCCGGCGGCAGGCAGGCCATATAGCTTGTAGTTTGCCAACTCTGGCGTTTTAACAATTTTCTTCGTGTGGCGATAAACTTTGCCATTTTAGTTAACCTGTCCACTACCACCCACACCAAGTCATTCCCTTGACTCATCTTGGGTAAACCGGTAATGAAATCCATGGAAATGCTTTTCCATTTCCCTTGAGGAATCTCCAGCGGGATGGAGTAGTCCTCCAACCTTAAGACGTTCGTGTTTATTGACCTGGCACTTACGGTGTCTCAGCACATAAGTCTGGACGTCCTTAAACAAACTAGGCCAATAAAACTGTCTTTTTACTAGTGCATAGGTCTTCTGAATCTTGGGATGACCCGCACTTGGACTATCATGACTTTCTTTAAGAATTTGGGCCCGAAAGTCACCAATAGTTGGTACACATACTCTACCCTTGTAGAGTAAGTACCCGTCGTCAATGGAATAATTAGCATATTTCTCCCCCCGACGAAGTTTATCACTCCCCTTTGAAGCCGTGGTAGTCAAAGGTGATGAAGGGCCTACGTCAAAGCTCTCCTGCTCCAAACTATACCAGAAGAAATGGCTAGTCTCTCCGAACTAGCAATCCATGCCAACGAGGGAGGTGGTCGCATCTGTGAAGAAGTGCTTACGCATACAACGCGCCAGACCTCTGTAAAAGATAGATCGTGCTCACATAAACCACGTAGTGAATCCAAGAAATCATTCTTGAAGACTATGAAACTAAGTTCATTAATCTGTGGCATGCGACTAAGTGCATCTGCCACCATGTTATACTTACCTTTTTGGTAACGTATCTGAAGGTCAAACTCCTGTAGAATCTCCGCCCACTGAGCTTTTCTACCCCTCAGTTCATTTTGACTTGAAAGCCATTTCAGACTTTCATGGTCCGTCCGGACCTCAAAAGAAGCACCATATAAATAGTGTCTCCACTTTTTCAGTGCATGAACTATCGCTAGTAACTCTCGCTCGTAAGCCGAGTAGTTACGCTACGCACGATCTAGCTTTTTACTCTCAAATGCAATTGGGCGTCCCCTTTGCATAAGTATGGCCCTAATGGCCTCATTTTACTAGCGTCTGTTTCCAAGGCTCATTTCGATTGACAATAGTCAAAACAGGTGCAGCTGCTCTACGGTCACCTTGAGCTTATCAAAGCTCTTCTGTTGGGCTTCCCCCCAACTAATGTTTTTAGTTTTTGACTGGTCAGTCAACGAGACTACGATCTTCATGTAGTCCTTCACATACTATTGGTTGAACCCCAACATGCCACGAAAAATCTGCAGTTCCTCGAGATTCTTCGACGCTGGCCATTTAAGAGTAGCCTCTACTTTTTCTGGCTCCATCCGCGTATCATCGGCGGATATAATATGGCCAAGGTAGTGAATTTCTGTTTCAAAAAATTCACATTTGCTCTTCTTTGTAAATAGTTTGTGCTCTCGCAACAACTCGAATACTAGACGCAAATGCTCTATGTGTTCTTTCTGTGTCTTACTGTACACAAGAATATCATCTAGGAAAACTACTACGAATTTTCCCAGATATGGACGTAAAATGCTGTCCATCAGCGTCGTAAACGTCGCTGGAGCATTGGTTAGCCCAAATGGCATAACCAAAAACTCAAAATGCCCCGAAACGGGTCCTAAATGCTGTCTTCGCAACATCTTCTGCTTTAATTCTAACCTGATGATACCCTGATCTCAGAGGTCTACTTTTGTAAAGTATCTCGATCCATAGAGTTGATCAAACAACTCATCCATGCGTGGCATTGGATACTTGTTCTTAATCGTTATCTGATTAAGAGCCCTATAGTCTATGCACATCCGCATAGATCCGTCTTTCTTCTTTACTAGAAGAATAGGCGATGCCCACGGACTTGAACTGGGCCGAATGAAGCCTTTGTTCAAATATTCCGTCAATTGTTTTTCCACCTCCTGTGCCTCGGAGTGGCTTAATCTATAAGCAGGTTTGCTTATAGGTTTTGATCTTGGCATAACTTTGATGCCATGGTCTACTTCTCTAGATGGTGGCAAGCCATCTAGCAAATCATCAGGAAAAACATCCTGAAATTCCTCTAATAAATTCATTAAAGTATCTACGTACTTTTTCTTTAATGTCTCTTTCGCCTTGGATTTTTTTCTTGTTTGAATCGCATGCATGCCAAACAGAGTTTTCAAACAGTGGGTCTCATCCAAGGCTATTTTGTTTTCCTTGTTTGTCTACGCAAACATCATCTATAGTTTCGTCTACGGAAACAAAATTTAAAAGAGGGTAACAAGTATATACCTCTGCTATCTGGTCTCTGCGGACCACTGTGCATAGCTCCATGGAGGAAATAGGTGGTGTGGCGGGGACAGTACGGTCGCCCTGCAGGGTAATGACTCTACCTCCATGCTCAAAACATAGCGTATTATGTAGGTAATTCCGAGCTAGGCTAGGGCCCAAGCTATACAGCCACTCCCTGCCTAGATATACGTCTGCTCTGGCTAAGTGCATGATCTGAAAGTCAAGCGGAGCCTCATTGTAAGATTCCTCCCCCAATCCCCTTTTTGATGTCTAGTATCTTTCCCTGTAATCAATCCCTCTTCAGAAATATAAAGACCTTGTTTATAACTGTTTTAACCTAGAGAGAGAAAATATTCTAGAGAGAGAATATTTAGATTTTTAATATTTTTGGATAGAAAATTATCTCATCCTATTAAAAAAAGTTTCCCTAAAACAGAAATTCAAAAAAGAATTTTCCAATGTGCAATTGGAATTAATTGGAAATAGGTATAAAGAACCTTAGTCTAAGGGTCTAGATTTTCAGAAATCTTTGGATTATGGTCCAATTAAGGTTCCTATGGGCCAATAGCATCAATCCATGTGTAGGGAGGAGATAAATCCAATTTGTAAAAGAAGATACCCAAAAATGAGTAAATGCTCACATAAGATGAAGAGTTGAAAATGTACAAGGTTTATTAGTAAAAAACTATGAGCAATAAAATTTTGACACATATGTAAGGAAGGGGAGTTCTTTAAAGAAGGTGCATATTTCACATAAGATGAAGAGTTGAAAATGTACAAGGTTTATTAGTAAAAAACTATGAGCAATAAAATTTTGACACATATGTAAGGAAGGGGAGTTCTTTAAAGAAGGTGCATATTTCACATAAGATGAAGAGTTGAAAATGTACAAGGTTTATTAGTAAAAAACTATGAGCAATAAAATTTTGACACATATGTAAGGAAGGGGAGTTCTTTAAAGGAGGTGCATATTTCACATGCTTGAATGAGTTTTAAACTAAAAAATAATGTGATATTTTTATCTCTCATCTCTCTTGAACCAAACCAAATCAAAATGGAACCAAATCGAATCAAAAAGTAACCAAACTAGGTCCAAATCTAGTCCAAATTCAACCAAACTAACTTGGAAAATTCTAGAATCAGTTTGTTTGGTTAGGAGCTCAATTTTTTCTATAAATAGAAGCCTTCCCTTGTTGAAAAAAAATATAGTGTCTTATGCATTGTTACTCTACTCCACCTAAGCCAAGAACTGTGAATTCTTTAATAATTCACTAGTTTTTGATACTTCTCTCTTTCTTCAATCCCCATTGGTGGCTCCATCAACATACTAAACCAATTGATTGGTTGGGGGCCTCTACCGTGAACAAAGAATCAAGCAAATTATAAGATAAGTATAGTGAATTTTGATCTTTTCTATAATTTCTCAATGATTCTCTCTTCTCAACCCCTCTTAAACTTGAGAAGCTTAATTGGTATGGTTTTTGAAATGCTATTGAAGTTAATTAATTAATGATAGTAAAGAATTACATAAATTTTTATTTATGTTTAATTCTAATGGTTTTTCTCTCTCTCTCACTTAAGAAATGGTCATACTCATGACCCATTCTCAATCCAAATGAAGCTTTTCATAAAGCTTTTTCTTAATCCAAGATTAATCTATGCTTGAGAATAAATTAATAGTTTTTTATCTATGCTTTTAGTTATGATTATTTTTATTTAATCCATTAAGGATTAATGATCTAATTAGGGATCATTCTAATCATTCTCTTAAAGATAAGCCTTATCTTTAAAATAATTGAGATTTATCAGTTATAGTAGCGAAGCTATGGAAAAATTTTATAAAAATTTACACATAAAATAATTTCATTCAAAGCATGAAAAGAGGACTTCCTACCATATTCTAGGAATTATCATCCTAGATTAACTAAAAGAATTTTTATTGTAATCATGGAGGTGTGGAGGTATGCATGTAGATGTAGATGCATAGATATGGATGTGAATGGAGATGTGGATGTATGCATGTAGATGTATAGATGGGGATGTGAATGGAGATGTGGATGTATGCATGTAGATGTATAGATGTGGAGGTGAATGGAGATGTGGATATATGCATGTAGATGTAGATGTATAGATGTGGATGTGAATAGAGATGTGGATGTATGCATGTAGATGTATAGATATGGATATGAATGGAGATGTGGATGTATGCATGTAGATGTAGATGTATAGATGGGGATGTGAATGGAGATGTGGATGTATGGATGTAGATGTATAGATGTGGATGTGAATGGAGATGTGGATGTATGCATGTAGATGTATAGATGTGGAGGTGAATGGAGATGTGGATGTATGTATGTAGATGTAGATGTATAGATGTGGATGTGAATGGAGATGTGGATGTATGCATGTAGATGTATAGATGTGGATGTGAATGGAGATGTGGATGTATGCATGTAGATGTAGATGTATAGATGGGGATGTGAATGGAGATGTGGATGTATGGATGTAGATGTATAGATGTGGATGTGAATGGAGTTGTGGATGTATGCATGTAGATGTAGATGTATAGATGTGGATGTGAATGTGGAGGTGGATGTATGCATGTAGATGTAGACGTATGGATGTGAATGTGGATGTGGATGTGGATATATGTATGGATGTGAATATATGATATGTGATGTGAAGGAATCTGAAGTGATGAGATGGAAAATGATGTGATGGGATAAGTACACATATAAATGGAATGTGGAATAAGTAATGTGGG
The DNA here is from genome assembly GCF_041138505.1 of Cibotium barometz. Classification (NCBI taxonomy): domain Eukaryota; kingdom Viridiplantae; phylum Streptophyta; class Polypodiopsida; order Cyatheales; family Cibotiaceae; genus Cibotium; species Cibotium barometz. The sequence continues at coordinate 14,077,189 of NC_141104.1, read as the reverse complement.
TTGATGAGAGATAATGTGAAAAAATGAGATTTAATATAGAAACTGTATTTGTAAACTGTTTGTAAATGCTGTTTGTAAATGATTGTTTTATGTCAAGAATGCTGGGGAAGCATTTTGGCCGTCTTGTGATTAAGGTCGTGATGATAAAGTTGCAACTGCTGACGGAGAGTCAATGAAGGACGTCTCGCGTAGCAAGGTCGGCCGAGGTCTTGACCAGTCTCGGTGCGAGTAAAATGGTGAGCTTCCGGTACGGTGGATGAGGGGCCAAGGAAGCGGCCTATGAGTGAAGCGCTAGGTCACCTGCGAAGGATCCTAGAGGGTGCTGACCATACGGTGCTCGGGCTCTGGGTCGCCTAGGATACCCACGCGTGTGTCGAGGAAGATATTGGAACAAGAGTAGGAGTTGTTTTCTGAAATCGGGCATGGATCTGGTTGATTGACCTTGCTGGTCTTCAATGGATGAGTCCATGGCTCTTTATATGGATCTGTTGGTTGATCTTGCTGATCTTCAACGAGAGTCCATCTTGATAAGTGATTATATTGCCGAGTATTATGGGCTAGGAACTAGGAAATGCCCCCTGAGTGGACAGGTGGTGAGCGTCCTAGTTGCCAATGATGCCATAGATACTCTGATGAAGGAATGATGGAAAAATTAAGAATCAACTGGATAAATTGGAAGATGGTGATCATTGATACTATGGTTTTATTAAAGGATTGTTTTAAACTGGTTGAATCTGTGAAAAGGCAATTTCATATTGGGTGTGTGAGTGGTGTGACTAGTTTTATTTTTGCATGAACATCCGGCTAGGGGGCCTTGGAACTCTTTTCCTTGGTACCCGAGACAAAACCTAACCAAATTATTAATTGGATCCCATCACTACAGTGGTTGGGCGGTTGGCTAACCCATGGGATCGGATGGGGTTAGGCTGGACTGATGGATCCGTAAATCGAGACTCAAACTTTTGTTTTTTACGATAGATAAAATAAATCCCGGACAGTAACTGTTCTATGGATAGGAATCAACGGCTCTGCCTCTTGAATGGGGAAAAAAGCGTTGATCCCAATGATCCAAGTGCAAGTTTCTTCCTTGATCTGACCAAGTATCTTATAGATGTAATTGGATCAGCTCGATCAGAAATGATCTTGACTACGTTAGAGTCAAAAATTATCCTGGTGGAATCGCCCGTGTTTTTCGGTAAAGGAAGTTTTTCTGGGTTCGGTTTTGGAACAACCGACGGATTAGTCTCTTATCCGGATATCCATGGGTGAGGCCCCGAATGTGGGACCCCTGTCCCGCGCGAGAAGTGCTACTTCCGCTGCTAGTATCCCGAATCTGTTGCTCGGTGGGAACATGGATCTCACAGTTGGTATCAGAGCGTTTGGTTAATAAAGATCAACTGAGAAGACAAATATGCCAAAAATTTATCAAGAAACACAAAAAGGTTATAATTGTGTGATATAATTCATACAATTTGATATTCAAACTGAAATTCATAATTTGGTAATTGGTTCTTCAGATGGAAGTACCGCAATTATATAGAATCCCTGACTTGCTTGAGGCCTAGACATGATAGTATTTACCTTATAATTCCAAGGGCCATGACTACCCATATATACCGAGAGTATACTGCAGCTCTTTACTGCTGACAGTATATACGAGTAAATCTAAGACTTGAAATTATAAGCGTTAATGCTATCCAGATGATGATTTCGAATGTGGTTGATATGATTTTTAATTTTGTTTGAGAATTGATGAATTGATTTGGATTCTGATTGAAAATTCTGATTGAAAAATGATGATTTTTAAAAATTAGTTGAAATATAATGAAACCACAATGAGGGAGAATGGGACGAGTCCCTGTGATGATTATATTCATAACTAGAATGATGATAATGAATTCAGTAAATCACTATGAGATTAGTGGGTTGTGCTGTCAGATTGCTACTGTTAATACTTGACCGGTAGATTAAGTTAAGGGATGTCAAATTGAGAACTTGCTTAACTGAAATTTCCGTGGAGGAATGTTCCGAAGGAGACTTTTCGGTCTAATGGACCATTAGCATGTTAAAGATATGAATGATATGATCTGAATGAATTGTTATTTAATGATGAGTTCTATATAAGGGATATTTATCCCAGTGTTCTGTTGGGTTGACCAGAATATAAGGAACCCCAGAATAAAATTGGATCTTAAGAAAAAGAGCTGTCCTCTACCTTGCGAGATGAGGACATCTCGCACTTTTTAAGTGGGGTAGAATGTAAGATTCCTCCCCAGCCTTCGAGGTATACAGGAGTAAGAATCTCCCTTTCTGATCTTATAATTATTCCCTCTCTAAAATAAAAGAAAGTTTCTGTTTAAAAAAGGAAGACCCTTTTCCTAGAATACTTCTCAGGAGTCCCACCTGTTTTAAGGATTTAGAACAATGAGTTCAGAAGTGAGAATCGGTGTTTTGGATACCAAGGTTTTGGTTTTCATTCGAGTACGGCCCAAAAGAAGTTCTTTATCTCTTGGGGAGTATAAGAAGTTATCCCCCAGATATTGTGACCCTTATATCTGAATTCAATGAAAGTAGGTGACTTAGCCTACAAGCTTCTTTTATCTCCTCATCTCAAAATTCTTAATGCCTTCTATAGAAAAATGTGTCAAACACAAATCATGGAAAGACGGTAAAACTTCAGTGGCAAGTTACCGTTGGCTTCTAGGTTACGCTAGCTCCTTCCTTTATATAAGTCGTAACTTTTACTTGTCGCTCACAGTAATCTTACTCCCATCAATCTCCTTTCTTCTTAATCTCCTTCATGGCTTGGCAACAAGAACTAGTTTTATCCATGATGATTTCTCACCTTCAAGACGCAAGAGAGTCTGTGAAGAAAGACTTTATAGAACAGTATGAGCGCTCACTTTTTCCTCACCTAGGACCTTCGGTAGCTCAGACCAAATGGCGGACCTATCAAAACATAACTAGGGTAACACCCTGGGGTCAGCAGCACTTTCGTAACAATGTCCGCTTGGCCATGGTTATTGAAGCTTTGGGTTTGGGTCCCCGATACTACTGCGTCATGAGATCAAGGCATCTTGGGTTTTCTGAGCGGGTCTTCTTACTGGCGTGTTTTCTTCCTCATGAGAAGATATGCCTTTACCCCGTTTTTGGCTTGCCTCTCAGAGGTCCTTTTGTTAGATCACCTCATACCACTGAGATAGGTGCGGCAATAACCAGCAGAATCATTCCCATAGATGAGTTACCCTATACTTGTATAGCTTGTGAGTGCTGCTTTTGTGACCATATGATGGACGGGCTTATGGAAGTGTAAAGAGTTCTTCTATCTTTACTGTATAAGTTCCGAGAATGAATAAAGTTTAAATCTTGTTCTTATTTTGAATCTTGCTCTCTTTAAGACTTTTCTTGGTGGTTAATCTTGATTAAAATTTTTCTCTAAGTCTCATATTCGTGCATCTTGCGAAATTATCCCAGTTTGCGAGATGAGGACATCTCGCATTTTTTAAGTGGGGTAGAATGTAAGATTCCTCCCCCAACCCCCTTTTTCATGTCTAGTATCTTCCCCTGTAATCAATCCCTCTTCAGAAATATAAAGACCTTGTTTATAACTGTTTTAACCTAGAGAGAGAAAATATTCTAGAGAGAGAATATTCAGATTTTTAATATTTTTGGATAGAAAATTATCTCATCCTATTAAAATAAGTTCCCCTGAAACAGAAATTCAAAAAAGAATTTTCCAATGTGCAATTGGAATTAATTGGAAATAGGTATAAAGAACCTTAGTCTAAGGGTCTAGATTTTCAGAAATCTTTGGATTATGGTCCAATTAAGGTTCCTATGGGCCAATAGCATCAATCCATGTGTAGGGAGGAGATAAATCCAATTTGTAAAAGAAGATACCCAAAAATGAGTAAATGCTCACATAAGATGAAGAGTTGAAAATGTACAAGGTTTATTAGTAAAAAACTATGAGCAATAAAATTTTGACACATATGTAAGGAAGGGGAGTTCTTTAAAGAAGGTGCATATTTCACATAAGATGAAGAGTTGAAAATGTACAAGGTTTATTAGTAAAAAACTATGAGCAATAAAATTTTGACACATATGTAAGGAAGGGGAGTTCTTTAAAGAAGGTGCATATTTCACATAAGATGAAGAGTTGAAAATATACATTTCACATGCTTGAATGAGTTTTAAACTAAAAAATAATGTGATATTTTTATCTCTCATCTCTCTTGAACCAAACCAAATCAAAATAGAACCAAATCGAATCAAAAAATAACCAAACTAGGTCCAAATCTAGTCCAAATTCAACCAAACTGACTTGGAAAATTCTAGAATCAGTTTGTTTGGTTAGGAGCTCAATTTTTTCTATAAATAGAAGCCTTCCCTTGTTGAAAAAAAAATAGTGTCTTATGCATTGTTACTCTACTCCACCTAAGCCAATAACTGTGAATTCTTTAATAATTCACTAGTTTTTGATACTTCTCTCTTTCTTCAATCCCCATTGGTGGCTCCATCAACATACTAAACCAATTGATTGGTTGGGGGCCTCTACCGTGAACAAAGAATCAAGCAAATTATAAGATAAGTATAGTGAATTTTGATCTTTTCTATAATTTCTCAATGATTCTCTCTTCTCAACCCCTCTCAAGCTTGAGAATCTTAATTGGTATGGTTTTTGAAATGCTATTGAAGTTAATTAATTAATGATAGTAAAGAATTACATAAATTTCCATTTATGTTTAATTCTAATGGTTTTTCTCTCTCTCTCACTTAAGAAATGGTCATACTCATGACCCATTCTCAATCCAAATGAAGCTTTTCATAAAGCTTTTTCTTAATCTAAGATTAATCTATGCTTGAGAATAAATTAATAGTTTTTTTTATCTATGCTTTTAGTTATGATTATTTTTATTTAATCCATTAAGGGTTAATGATCCAATTAGGGATCATTCTAATCATTCTCTTAAAGATAAGCCTTATCTTTAAAATAATTGAGATTTATCAGTTATAGTAGCGAAGCTATGGCAAAATTTTATAAAAATTTATACATGAAATAATTTCATTCAAAGCATGAAAAGAGGACTTCCTACCATATTCTAGGAATTATCATCCTAGATTAACTAAAAGAATTTTTATTGTAATCATGGAGGTGTGGAGGTATGCATGTAGATGTAGATGTATAGATATGGATGTGAATGGAGATGTGGATGTATGCATGTAGATGTATAGATGGGGATGTGAATGGAGATGTGGATGTATGCATGTAGATGTATATATGTGGAGGTGAATGGAGATGTGGATGTATGCATGTAGATGTAGATGTATAGATGTGGATGTGAATGGAGATGTGGATGTATGCATGTAGATGTATAGATGTGGATGTGAATGGAGATGTGGATGTATGCATGTAGATGTAGATGTATAGATGGGGATGTGAATGGAGATGTGGATGTATGGATGTAGATGTATAGATGTGGATGTGAATGGAGATGTGGATGTATGCATGTAGATGTATAGATATGGAGGTGAATGGAGATGTGGATGTATGCATATAGATGTAGATGTATAGATGTGGATGTGAATGGAGATGTGGATGTATGCATGTAGATGTATAGATGTGGATGTGAATGGAGATGTGGATGTATGCATGTAGATGTAGATGTATAGATGGGGATGTAAATGGAGATGTGGATGTATGGATGTAGATGTATAGATGTGGATGTGAATGGAGTTGTGGATGTATGCATGTAGATGTAGATGTATAGATGTGGATGTGAATGTGGAGGTGGATGTATGCATGTAGATGTAGATGTATGGATGTGAATGTGGATGTGGATGTGGATGTGGATATATGTATGGATGTGAATATATGATATGTGATGTGAAGGAATCTGAAGTGATGAGATGGAAAATGATGTGATGGGATGAGTACACATATAAATGGAATGTGGAATAAGTAATGCGGTTGATGAGGGATAATGTGGAAAAATGAGAGTTAATATAGAAACTGTATTTGTAAACTATTTGTAAATGCTGTTTGTAAATGATTGTTTTATGTCAAGAATGCTGGGGAAGCATTTTGGCCGTCTTGTGATTAAGGTCGTGATGATAAAGTTGCAACTGCTGGACGGAGAGTCAATGAAGGACGTCTCGCGTAGCAAGGTCGGTCGAGGTCTTGACCAGCCTCGATGCGATTAAAATGGTGAGCTTCCGGTACGGTGGATGAGGGGCCAAGGAAGCGGCCTATGAGTGAAGCGCTAGGTCACCTGCGAAGGATCCTAGAGGGTGCTGACCATACGGTGCTCGGGCTCTGGGTCGCCTAGGATACCCACGCGTGCGTCGAGGAAGATATTGGAACAAGAGTAGGAGTTGTTTTCTGAAATCGAGCATGGATCTGGTTGATTGACCTTGCTGGTCTTCAATGGATGAGTCCATGGCTCTTTATATGGATCTGTTGGTTGATCTTGCTGATCTTCAACGAGAGTCCATCTTGATAAGTGATTATATTGCCGAGTATTATGGGCTAGGAACTAGGAAATGGCCCCTGAGTGGATAGGTGGTGAGCGTCCTAGTTGCCAATGATGCCATAGATACTCTGATGAAGGAATGATGGGAAAATTAAGAATCAACTAGATAAATTGGAAGATGGTGATCATTGATACTATGGTTTTATTAAAGGATTGTTTTAAACTGGTTGAATCTGTGAAAAGGCAATTTCATATTGGGTGTGTGAGTGGTGTGACTAGTTTTATTTTTGCATGAACATCCGGCTAGGAGGCCTTGGAACTCTTTTCCTTGGTACCCGGGACAAAACCTAGCCAAATTATTAATTGGATCCCATCACTACAGTGGTTGGGCAGTTGGCTAACCCATGGGATCGGATGGGGTTAGGTTGGACTGATGGATCCGTAAATCGAGACTCAAACTTTTATTTTTTACGATAGATAAAATAAATCCCGGACAGTAACTCTTCTATGGATAGGAATCAACGGCTGTGTCTCTTGAATGGGGAAAAAAGCGTTGATCCCAATGATCCAAGTGCAAGTTTCTTCCTTGATCTGACCAAGTATCTTATAGATGTAATTGGATCAGCTCGATCAGAAATGATCTTGACTACGTTAGAGTAAAAAATTATCCTCGTGGAATCGCCCGTGCTTTCCGGTAAAGGAAGTTTTTCCGGGTTCGGTTTTGGAACAACCGACGGATTAGTCTCTTATCCGGATATCCGTGGGTGAGGCCCCGAATGTGGGACCCCTGTCCCGCGCGAGAAGTGCTACTTCCGCTGCTAGTATCCCGAATCTGTTGCTCGGTGGGAACAGGGATCTCCCGGGTACCAAGGAAAAGAGTTCCAAGGCCCCCTAGCCGGATGTTCATGCAAAAATAAAACTAGTCACACCACTCACACACCCAATATGAAATTGCCTTTTCACAGATTCAACCAGTTTAAAACAATCCTTTAATAAAACCATAGTATCACTGATCACCATCTTCCAATTTATCCAGTTGATTCTTAATTTTCACATCATTCCTTCATCAGAGTATCTATGGCATCATTGGCAACTAGGACGCTCACCACCTGTCCACTCAGGGGCATTTCCTAGTTCCTAGCCCATAATACTCAGCAATATAATCACTTATCAAGATGGACTCTCGTTGAAGATCAGCAAGATCAACCAACAGATCCATATAAAGAGCCATGGACTCATCCATTGAAGACCAGCAAGGTCAATCAACCAGATCCATGCCCGATTTCAGAAAACAACTCCTACTCTTGTTCCAATATCTTCCTCGACGCACGCGTGGGTATCCTAGGCGACCCAGAGCCCGAGCACCGTATGGTCAGCACCCTCTAGGATCCTTCGCAGGTGACCTAGCGCTTCACTCATAGGCCGCTTCCTTGGCCCCTCATCCACCGTACCGGAAGCTCACCATTTTAATCGCACCGAGGCTGGTCAAGACCTCGGCCGACCTTGCTATGCGAGACGTCCTTCATTGACTCTCCGTCAGCAGTTGCAACTTTATCATCACGACCTTAATCACAAGACGGCCAAAATGCTTCCCCAGCATTCTTGACATAAAACAATCATTTACAAACAGCATTTACAAACAGTTTACAAATACAGTTTCTATATTAACTCTCATTTTTCCATATTATCCCTCATCAACCCACATTACTTATTCCACATTCCATTTATATGTGTACTCATCCCATCACATCATTTTCCATCTCATCACTTCAGATTCCTTCACATCACATATCATATATTCACATCCATACATATATCCACATCCACATCCACATTCACATCCATATATCTACATCTACATGCATACATTCACCTCCACATTCACATCCACATCTATACATCTACATCTACATGCATACATCCACAACTCCATTCACATCCACATCTATACATCTACATCCATACATCCACATCTCCATTCACATCCCCATCTATACATCTACATCTACATGCATACATCCACATCTCCATTCACATCCACGTCTATACATCTACATGCATACATCCACATCTCCATTCACATCCACATCTATACATCTACATCTATATGCATACATCCACATCTCCATTCACCTCCACATCTATACATCTACATGCATACATCCACATCTCCATTCACATCCACATCTATACATCTACATCCATACATCCACATCTCCATTCACATCCCCATCTATACATCTACATCTACATGCATACATCCACATCTCCATTCACATCCACATCTATACATCTACATGCATACATCCACATCTCCATTCACATCCACATCTATACATCTACATCTACATTCATACATCCACATCTCCATTCACCTCCACATCTATACATCTACATGCATACATCCACATCTCCATTCACATCCCCATCTATACATCTACATGCATACATCCACATCTCCATTCACATCCATATCTATACATCTACATCTACATGCATACCTCCACACCTCCATGATTACAATAAAAATTCTTTTAGTTAATCTAGGATGATAATTCCTAGAATATGGTAGGAAGTCCTCTTTTCATGTTTTGAATGAAATTATTTTATGTGTAAATTTTTATAAAATTTTGCCATAGCTTCACTACTATAACTGATAAATCTCAATTATTTTAAAGATAAGGCTTATCTTTAAGAGAATGATTAGAATGATCCCTAATTGGATCATTAACCCTTAATGGATTAAATAAAAATAATCATAACTAAAAGCATAGATAAAAAAAACTATTAATTTATTCTCAAGCATAGATTAATCTTGGATTAAGAAAAAGCTTTATGAAAAGCTTCATTTGGATTGAGAATGGGTCATGAGTATGACCATTTCTTAAGTGAGAGAGAGAGAAAAACCATTAGAATTAAACATAAATAGAAATTTATGTAATTCTTTACTATCATTAATTAATTAACTTCAATAGCATTTCAAAAACCATACCAATTAAGCTTCTCAAGCTTGAGAGGGGTTGAGAAGAGAGAATCATTGAGAAATTATAGAAAAGATCAAAATTCACTATACTTATCTTATAATTTGCTTAATTCTTTGTTCATGGTAGAGGCCCCCAACCAATCAATTGGTTTAGTATGTTGATGGAGCCACCAATGGGGATTGAAGAAAGAGAGAAGTATCAAAAACTAGTGAATTATTAAAGAATTCACAGTTCTTGGCTTAGGTGGAGTAGAGTAACAATGCATAAGACACTATATTTTTTTTCAACAAGAGAAGGCTTCTATTTATAGGAAAAATTGAGCTCCTAACCAAACAAACTGATTCTAGAATTTTCCAAGTCACTTTGGTTGAATTTGGACTAGATTTGGACCTAGTTTGGTTACTTTTTGATTCGATTTGGTTCCATTTTGATTTGGTTTGGTTCAAGAGAGATGAGAGATAAAAATATCACATTGTTTTTGAGTTTAAAACTCATTCAAGCATGTGAAATATGCACCTCCTTTAAAGAACTCCCCTTCCTTACATATGTGTCAAAATTTTATTGCTCATAGTTTTTTACTAATAAACCTTGTACATTTTCAACTCTTCATCTTATGTGAAATATGCACCTTCTTTAAAGAACTCCCCTTTCTTACATATGTGTCAAAATTTTATTGCTCATAGTTTTTTACTAATAAACCTTGTACATTTTCAACTCTTCATCTTATGTGAAATATGCACCTTCTTTAAAGAACTCCCCTTCCTTACATATGTGTCAAAATTTTATTGCTCATAGTTTTTTACTAATAAACCTTGTACATTTTCAACTCTTCATCTTATGTGAGCATTTACTCATTTTTGGGTATCTTCTTTTACAAATTGGAGACTCTCTTGCATCTTGAAGGTGAGAAATCATCATGGATAAAACTAGTTCTTGTTGCCAAGCCATGAAGGAGATTAAGAAGAAAGGAGATTGATGGGAGTAAGATTACTGTGAGTGACAAGTAAAAGTTACGACTTATATAAAGGAAGGAGCTAGCGTAACCTAGAAGCCAACGGTAACTTGCCACTGAAGTTTTACCGTCTTTCCATGATTTGTGTTTGACACATTTTTCTATAGAAGGCATTAAGAATTTTGAGATGAGGAGATAAAAGAAGCTTGTAGGCTAAGTCACCTACTTTCATTGAATTCAGATATAAGGGTCACAATATCTGGGGGATAACTTCTTATACTCCCCAAGAGATAAAGAACTTCTTTTGGGCCGTACTCGAATGAAAACCAAAACCTTGGTATCCAAAACACCGATTCTCACTTCTGAACTCATTGTTCTAAATCCTTAAAACAGGTGGGACTCCTGAGAAGTATTCTAGGAAAAGGGTCTTCCTTTTTTAAACAGAAACTTTCTTTTATTTTAGAGAGGGAATAATTATAAGATCAGAAAGGGAGATTCTTAATCCTGTATACCTCGAAGGCTGGGGAGGAATCTTACATCGTAGTCCTGCATAGATAATAATGGGACCCCCAATACTACGGTATTCCATACCGTTTATTCACACAAAGTATTTCGATAAAGTTTTTTTTAAAATGATAGAGCTAGCATTAAGGTGAAACATGCTTCATTTTGTGCCCACATTCGGGTGCACTATTGCACTAGATGGATGGAGTAGTTGCAAAAAAAACCCATCATCAACATTATGTTAATATGTCCATGAGGGTCAAATTTTTTGGATGCCATAGATACATCATTTAAGGAAAATATCATTGAATATCTCATAAGGGTATAAGAATAGGCATCACTAGGGTTGGTGAAAAGAACATGATAGCAATAGTGATTGATAATGCAGCCAATTACAAAAATGCTAGCATGTCTATCCAAACAACATATCTAGAAACTACCTCAGTTCCATGTGCTACTCATATGTTTAATTTATTGTTGAAAGATATTGGAAAAATGTCTTTTATTCAGCCTACATTGCTAGATGCAAACCATGTGATCAAATGCATTAGGGAGTATCAATTCACTTATGCATTATTCTCTATGAAGTCCACTCATACATGCTTACAGATTATTTGTGCCAATAGATTTGCAACTACATATGAGTCATGACATCACATTGCTCATGGGAACGGAGACCTAAAGGGTTGTCAAGCCCTCAAGCTTTACTAATCCAGTTCTTGGACCCTTGTTATATAATCCTACAAGAAAGAGAATCTAGCAAAAACATCCTCTCTCTCTCTCTCTCTCTCTCTCCACACCTAGCTATTATCAAAGTAAGAACCAAGGAAGCAAGCTTACCTCATGCACACACACACACACTTAAGCATTCACAAATGCAAGCAAGTAGCAAGCTGTATAAGGCTCCATATCTAAGAACATACATAGATATGGAAGCATGCAAGAAACAAGAAGATAAGAAGACAAAACAAGAATAGAGGAGCTCTCAATCTTGAGCTTAATTGTAGATTGTATTATTAAAAGCACATTTTCACACCCTCAAAGTCACTTATATACATCTAGGCTTTGCATGGATGCCCACATTTATGGAATGCACAAAACATGTTCTCTTCATATGTATAAGCCTTATATGGCCGGCTTCCATTACAAAGGTGATTCCTTGGCCATACGCAATGTGAAAGACCTTGGGGATTACAAATTTTGTACGAGCAATGAGTAACAAACTCCCAATCCAGAGTAGGTGCATGCATATAAAGCATGGCATGAAATAGCCAAAAAGATTTATTGGTTGTCTATCACTGTGACAGATTATATGATTGTTGGTATATGGGATGCACAAACACCTAAAGAGGCTTCGGATACCTTGGTGAAGATGTATAGTATAAACACCCAAGCTCGAAAGATGCTGCTATATAGTGTGACTAAAGGGAAGCTTATTATAAGAACTACAACACAATGAGGGTGTAGCAACAAAAATAGAAGTGCTCTTATAACCAAAAGAGCCCACTTGGCTGCTAGAAAAGCTACTAATTTCGATGCAACAACGGGTTCGTTGCTTAAACAGTGAAAATAGCAATGAGATTTCTCTACTAAGCAATGAAATGTCGTTGTTCAGTAGAGACATTTTGCTGCTCACATCAGTAATGATATTTCGCTGCTATTTTCATTGCTCAGTAGTGAAAGTATTGCGTGGTAAAAAAAAGATGGGATAGACTGGGAAGTCTACACAAGACTCCCCAGTTTGTCCCATCTTTTAAAAAAAAAATATAGACATAGTAAAACTAACACAACTTCATGTCCTACTCATCGTCATCATGGACACATGTAATGTAAAAATTCACAAATACAAAATTGGAACAATTGCAATTCATGGTTTTTATTCATGTCGTAATTCAGTTACAATACTTGGCGAAATGACATGAGTGTATGAGTCCAAAAAGCTCATATACAAAATAAGCCCTAATGAAAATCTATGGAGCTAGGGGCTACATTGAGGGGGTCTACATCTCATTCATTTCGATTATTATTGTTCCTTGCAACTCCACCCCCTTCTTTTCTCACATTTCCATTGCTTCTTGCTTGAACATTTGCACCACCGTTTGTAGTAACACCGTTTCTAGTAACACAATCCTAAAACACAATAAAACTAACACAAGTGAAAATCAATTTTGTAAAAACAAAGAGATTATGGTTTTAGGAATGTACTTACTTGCCATGCTTGCCAAGCACATCCTCCAGTAATAACAATGCTTGCCAACAAGCATGTCCTCCACTAATAACAATTGATCTTTCATCTTGCACCCTTTTAAATAGAGCTTCCAAATCCCGTTGTAATCCAAAATCAAATTCACCTTGCATAGTGGTCCATTGCTTCAAGCTATAGACATACAAACAAATGAACATTACAATTATGTTGTTATTTAAGATAACCTTCTTTAATTAAAAGATAAAATATAGTTTGAGGCTACTATATACTTACAAATATTGTTGGGATATCTACATCTCCTTCACGTGTAACATCGCGTCCCTGCAAGTTATTTGCCATCTATCCAAGAAGAAACATAAATACTTAAAACTCTTATGCATACTCCAATGCATGAGGCTTATGCATATGGCTAATGCATAAGTCTCAAGCATGCATTGGAAGCTACCGGCATGCCTAGGAAGCACTTGGAAGCTAGAAGAATGGCCTTATGCATATGGTTGATGCATAAGTCTCAAGCATGCATTGGATGCTACCGCCATGCCTAGGTAGCTACCAGCATGCCTAGGAAGCACTCGGCATGCATTGGAAGCTAAAAGAATGGCCTTATGCATATGGTTGATGCATAAGTCTCAAGCATGCATTGGATGCTACCGCCATGCCTAGGTAGCTATCGGCATGCATTGGTAGCCCGGAAGCTACCGGCATGTGTTGGAAGCACTCAGTATGCATTGGAAGATAGCAATATGCATATGGCTAATGCATTCGTCTCAAGCATGCATTGGAAGCTACCGCCATACCTAGGTAGCTACCAGCATGCATTGGTAGCACCGGGCATGCATCGTAAGCTACCGGCATGCGTTGGAGCTACTTGGTATCATGCGTTGGAAGCTACCCAGCATGCATTAGAAGCTACCGACATGCATTGGAAGCTACCGGCATGCCTAGGTAGCACCCGTCATGCATTGGAAACTACTGGCATGCCTAGGTAGCACCCGGCATACATTGGAAGCACCCGATATTCATTGGAAGCTATTGACATGCCTAGGTAGCTATCGGCATGCATTGGAAGGCTACCGGCATGCCAAGGTAGCACCTAGCATGTATTGGAAGCCAATGGTGTACCTAGGTAGCTACCGGCATGCATTGGAAGCACCCGACATGCATAGGTAGCACCCGACATGTATTGGAAGCTATCGGCATGCCTAGGTAGCTACCAAGCATGCATTGGAAGCTACTTGGCATGCCTAGGTAGCTACCAGCATGTGTAGGTAGCACTCAGCATGCATTGGAAGCTACTGGCAGCACTGGAAGCACCCAACATGCATTGGAAGCTACCGACATGCGTAGGTAGAAACCTGCATTCATTGGTAATACTTAACATATACATTGGAAGCTACCGACATGCCTAGGTAGCACTTGGCATGTGTAGGTAGCTACCAGCATATACATTGGAAGCTACCGACATGCCTAGGTAGCACTTGGCATGTGTAGGTAGCTACCAACATGCCTAGGTAGCTACCGGCATGCATTGGAAGCCCCCGGCATGCATTGGAAGTCTCATGCATGTGGCTTATTCACAAGTCTCATGCATGTGGCTTATTCATAAGCCTCATGCATGAAGCTTATGCATATGGCCTTATGCATATAGCTAATGCATAAGTCTCATGCATGTGCCTAAGGCATATGGCCATCTCTTGAGAGAAGCATAGCTCTGAAAAGGCTATCCATAAAGGATGGAAAAAATAACAAACCCTAATCTTAAAAGGTCTAAAACTTACAAACCCTATAATATATAAAAGCATAAGAGAAGAAACATACAAGAAAGAGATCTCTTACCTTGTGAGGCTTGTATGTGTTGAAAACCTACTAAATCAAACCAAATTAAGAAAAAAAAGCATTAATAACAAACCCTAATCTTAAAAGCCCTAAAACTTAAAAACTCTATAAACATGTGAAAGTATAAAAGAAGAAACATACAAGAAAGAGATCTCTTGTGAGGCTTGTATGTGTTGAAAACCTACAAAATCAAACCAAGTTTAGAAATGAAAGTTTAAGAAAAATCAAGATCTCTTACCATAGGAGGCTTTAATGGATTAAAATCTATAGAGCCACATGACGAGAGAGAGAGAGAGAGAGAGAGAGAGCTTCTGCTGGACAGCTACTTGAGCATAGTCTACAAGTGAGGTTGGATCCTTTAGGGTACTTTGTGGAAGACTTCAAAATCACTATGCTACTTGGTTGCAAATGGTAATAGATATGGAAGGATATTTACTTTAGATGTTAGCATGCATAAGGTGAAGGTAGCCATGTTTGTGTATGAGTCAGGTGTGTCATTGCAGATATTGACACATGGCACATGTGCATTGGCCATATGAATATGCAACCGGTTGCTCTGAAGTCTATATATGTCCAAAATACTATTTCAGGTTTGCCAAGGTTTAATGTGGATGGTATGCAGCACAAAGTGTGTGAAGCATGCCAGCTTGGTAAGCATACCAACCACGCTTTCCAACATCAAAACCACGTTAGTGCAAGGCCATTGGATGTTATACATTCGGATGTATGGGGATAGACCAAGACTGTAACAATTGTATGTTATAGGTATTATGTTATATTCATTGTTGTGATCGCATAGAAAAGCATTGGTTTATTTCATGAAGTAGAAAAGTGAGGTGTTTGCCTACTTTTAGAGATTTAAAGCCTTGGTTGATAAGAAAAAAGGTATGGAGGACAAATGTCTAAGATCAAATGGTGAGGGGAATATTTCTCTAATGAGTTCAATGATTTCTTGAGAAAGCAGGGATATAAAGAGGTAATTCACATACAAGTAAAGATGTTATAACCCTACCACTTTTGTGAGATGCGAGTAAGTAAAGATGTTTCTGGTATGCATGATCCATGAAGATAACGAACGACATAGATGTAAGAAGTAATGATGTTTTCCCACATATAAAGTAGCATTCATAGGTGCTTAGTGGACTTAGAGAGTCCTCTAGTAATAGATCTAGAGTTATTGCATGGTAAGGTAGATCAAGAACAGATGTAGGTACACATGTATCATGCAAAGGGAAGAAAAAGATAGATCAATCTTTTGTGTCTGATCTATGAGCAAGTCAAGTGCTCATATGTAGATAGTGACTCTAGTGGCTTTAAGTAGAGCCTTGATGAGAGGAGCTTGCATTCCGCTAGTGGGGTTATTCTTAGTACACAGAGAACTAGAGCTATTTTGAGGACACCCAAAAGTGATTCAGGTGTAAGCAGGTCTACTTGGGTTAGATACCATGTAGACAAGCTGAGATATGATAGATATACAACCCATCACTATGCTTAAATGGTTAAAGCAATACATTAGATAGATTTCATATAGTCCATTTATTTTGAGTAGGCACTTAGAAATCAGAAATGGAAAATCGCCATGGTGGATGACAAGATGGCAACATTGGATGCAAATGTAACACGAGAATTTGCCTAAGGAAAAGAAATAAATTGGACACAAGTGGGTGTATAAGGTAAGCATAACTTGGATGGGTAGGTATAACGCAAGATTGGTTATTGCCAAGGTTTATGCCCAGACCTATGGCATTGACTATGAGGAGACCTTAAGCCCGATTGTGAGAATGATAACCGTGTGAGAGCTATCATCGCTATGGCTTGGTCTTTACATTAGATGGGTGCAAAGAATTCTTTCTTGCATAGTGATTTATAAAAGCAAGTATACATGGTGTAGCCACCACTGAGTTATGAGAGTATACATGGTGTAGCCACCACTGAGTTATGAGAGTAATGTACACACCCAGATTTTGTGTGCAAGTTATGCAAAGTCTTTATGGCTTGAAGCAGGCACCAAGAGCATGGTTGGATCTTAGTCAAGATTTTACTTAATTGTAGTTTGTATTGTTTAGTTCATGAGTAGGACTCACTTGTTGTTCTTGTAATATGAGAGGACTTATCTCCTGTCCTCTTCTTGGTTATTGCGCTAGAACTCACTTCTTAAGATTCATCCCTCGCATATAGCTTTGTTTCGTTTTCTCCACCCCAACTTGGAAGTCTTTTTGGAGTCGACTGAGGCTTCTCCTTCACCAAGGTTTAAGCAATCTCGGGACCTATTTTCAAAACATCATGACGTGGTTTCTTCATTAGATTCTTCCAGTTAGAAGAGAACTCCGTTATAGCTCTCAAGGCTTTGACATAGTGGTTGTCAATGTAGGATGCGTAAGAGAATGTGTAAAAAAAACACATTAGTAGGTAAGTTGACTCAGTTCTACAAAGAGTGTCAAAGTGTGCAGAGGAGAGGAGAACCATGCATGGAGGAGGGGCGCTTCGAAACCGGCTCCAGCAGAGCCTCTTCTTGGCAGCAGAATCACCATGGTGGCCATGACGCTTGGGAGGAGAGAAGACAGTGCGTGCTGCAGGGGCAAACAAGGTGGAGGCAGCCTATGATGTAGGCTCGAGCAGGATCCGGAGCCTCTTATTAGTGTTGAGGGCACGAATGCCATGAAGAGGCGAAGGGTCGTCTTGAAGCAGAGCGCAGAGTCCTGAATCGTCCGCAAGGTGACGAGGAAGACAGCACTCACATGCTCCCACTGAAGGCGACGATCATGATAGCCATGGATACGCAGGCTGGAGAGCAACGGTCACTACCAAATAGAAAGAACACGTGCGTTTTGTCACATGTGCATAACCTTTGGCTATTCTACCCTAATATATATATATATATATATATTGCGATCAATAATAATTATTTATATTAACCTAATATATATATATATATATTGGGATCAATAATAATTATTTATATTACCTGTAAGTGTTCAAAAGCTGTCATTCAAACCAGACCAGATTACCACTTACTACTCTTTCTCTCTACCTCATTCAAAATTTTACATAAGAACTCCCATCTTTCATCCTCTATAACAAAAAGCAAGATTGTTCCCACGAAATTTGATACCCCAAAAGAAGGCAAGCCTCCATCATAGCTTCTGTAGTGCATCCATGGAGGGAACTGTTTTTCCAGCATTCCCCCTTTCTTGGACCATACTTTAACAGTGGGTCTGGTTTTCAATGAAAGCTACAAATGTATGATCAATTTGTTTTTCTTTGTGGTACCTCAAAGTTTTTGGGTCAAACTTAGAAGGCCTTTTCTTCCTATCCCAACATCTGGGCCTATAGCAAACAATCCAGAATTAGGGTTATATTCCTAGTATGTTTGAAGCTTACCAAGAAATAGGGCAACATTCAGAGCATATTCCTTTGTAGATTCTAAAACAACAAATCCATCTCAGGACATTTAATTTTAATCACTTTACACACAGACCAGCACATGCACACACATTTATGCATCAGCTCTGAATCCTGCAAGCCTATACATAATGCCCTCATAAATACAATTGCATTTCTGCTAGACCAGATTTTCTATAGGATGTAAGCTCTGATAATATTAAACACCAGCCCAATGTGTTCATCACTAACTGACCATTTACCAAAGATCCAGTCCCCCCAATATGTTTGAATACCTAGACTCTTCTCTATCCATTTAGACATTTTGAACTAGGTACCCCTAATTGCTGGACATTCCCAAAACACATGTTTGCCATCTTCAATTGATGACCTACACCTAGGGCAGATACCACTAGAGATATTTACCCTTTAGAGTTTAGACCCAATAGGTAATGCCCACATGCAAACCTTCCACAAAAATACACAGCAGTACATTGGTATCCCCATTTCTCATTAATGCATAAATGTCTCTGGTTTTGCCATCCTTAGTTTTGACTCCATTGAACCAAGTCCAATCCTTGATCCAAATAGAGGTGTCAGTAGCTGTGGAGCATAATTCCCTAAGAAGCACATCCAAAACCTGAGCCATCAGATCTCTTTCCCTCTAAACTAGATAAAATTCCACAGATAACTGGTTCACATCTTTCCACCCTATCAAATCCCTATCCCAATAGTCAACCAGATGCCTAATGCCTTTATTGTTGAGACTTTTCACAACAGATATATCAAGTAGGACTAGAGGGGGATTAAACTTATGAGTCCGCCATAAACCCAGAGTGAGCATGGAATTTCCTGTTACTCGACCTCCTCCATCCCAGACCATGAAACACAAGCTGTCTTTCCAACATTTTGCATAGCATTTTGCAAAGATCTGAGAATGTGATCTTAGGAGGGGCACATGAGAAAAGTTTATCCTTCTAGTTTAGGTTCCCCCATTTGCCTTTAGCCATAACATCAGCAAGCTCCACCAGTTCCCTCATCATTAGAGCCCAAGCAACATTTTGAGATAAGGAAGCATCAGAGTCGTTCTCGCATTACAGTGAGTGGGCATGTGAATAATGCCAATGTCCCCTTCCTTTTTAGGAACTTAAAGTTTATCCCAAGCAAGCCAAGTAGAGACTCTTTTTTTCCCATTACCATTTCTCGACAGAAAATCTCTAATAGGGCCAATGATTTTCTTCCTGTGGCACTTCCCAAAGTTTAGCACAGGGCATAAAAACATAACATAGGCATTCAGTACTGTATTACAAATATCAACCCTACTATGAAAGGGGACTCTGATGCCTTCCCGCTTTTTCAATTTGTCCAAAAACCTATTAATAGCCCACATTACTAATTGTTTATTAGTGAGCCCAACTCCAAAAGGTACACCAAGCAGTCTAACAACTTGGCCCCTCTACACCACCTCACAGTCCCACCTTTGAAGATCAAAGTCATTATCCTCAGTCAAGCTTATAACTCTGGACTTCAGAATGTTACATTTAGAACTAGAGGCATTGGAAAACTCCTGCACTATCTCTAAGGCCAATCTCACATTATTATTCTCAGCCCTTAGAAACAACAAGGAGTCATCAACAAAGCATTATATAACTAATTGCTCACTGTACATGAGTTTTAACCCAATAATCTTCCCTTCAATGCATGTTGATTCTAGAGACATTATTAAAGGATGGGAGGCAATAGCAAACAGTAGGGGGGCTAATGGATAACCTTTTCTGACTAATATGTTAATCTTAAATCCCCCTACCACTCTTCCATTAAGCAACACTTTAGAGTATCCACCCCAGTATAAGGTGTAAATGCATGTTGCCATTTTAGTTCCAAAACCTAGTTTTTCCATCACTCTAGCAACAGATGACCATTGAATCCTGTCATAAGCTTTCTCTAAATCCAATTGCATCATGATGCATTTCTGCTGGGTTTTAATAGCCACATCCCTTCCCAGTAAAGCTACCAAGATGTTATCACATAAATTTATCTATCTTTAATAAAACCATGTTGTTTTCTAGAGATAACATTTTGCAGCATAGAGGTGATTCTGAGAGCAATCACTTTGGCTAGAATTTTGTACATCATTGTCAGCAAGGTGATAGGCCTCCAATGACCAAACCTATTACAAGTAGTTTGTTTTTGGATAAGCTTTACGAGCCCTTATTTAAAAACCTTGTCTCAAAGCCCTGAATTGAAGGCTTTCTTACAAATGTCACCCACCACCTCTTTCAAGGAAGGTCAGAATGCTATAAAGAACTCCGTTGGATAGGCCATCCCAACCAGGGATTTCATTAACGTCTTCACAATTTCATGATCACGTTAATAAAACCTGTTGTTAACATATTAAAACTTGTGATCACATTGTATATTCACATGACCTGAGCAATGACTTGCCAGAACCCACTAGTCCCGTAACACCTCCGGGCTTCTTGTTTTCCCGGCGGGCCCGTCGGGAAAACTAAAGAACACTGGCGGGGTTTTGTTCTGTTTATAAACACTGCTCGACACCCATCGTGGAACTTTTGGGGAGATAGTCCTTGTTTTGGGGGCGTGATATCTCTCCTCAAAGTACTTGTAGAGCTCTCGACGAGTTGCTAGAAGTGTCCTCTTGGGAAGAACGTCCTTATCTTAGGGGCTATCGTCTTTCCTTGTAGGCACTCCTAAGGCTATTGAGCCACTCGTCCTTAATTCTTTGAATTGGGGGCAGGGTGTGGTTCGTAGCTAATACTTGCAGAGATTTAGGGACAAATTTGGAGTCATTCAGCTTTGCATTTGAGCTACGTAGGTAATCTACCTCATTCTGCTTTATGAATGGTTTGATGGAGCCAAGAGTCCTGCTTAGGGGCTTGTATTGGTTCTTGATACTTGATATAGTTTAGAGTAGACAAGGGTCTATTGTCCTATACTAGAGTATTGGGCAAGCATAGATCTTTGATTTTCTTTGTGAATGTTAGAGAAGGTCTATTGTCCTATACTAGAGTATTGGGCAAGCATAGATCTTTGATTGTGTAAAGTATCCTTAATTGGGTACAAAAGCCATCCTTCATTGGGGGTGCAATGTGCATGATAGTTTCGAAGTAGTTTTGTAGTCAGACCTTGCAAGATAGTTTCGAAGTAGCTTTGTGTTATGTGATGATCTTTTGTATTTGTCAAGATAGTTTCGAAGTAGTTTGTCTGCTAATGTATGTTTTGTAATACGTGAGTGACTGTTGTTTTTTCATTTGTGTATTCATTGTTATATGCTTGGTTGAATAGGTTATTTGTTGAGATGGAGGACAATGTTGGATCGAGTGATACCTCCAATAGAGTCCAAATTCAAATAGTAGGAAAAAAAAGGCACCTAGGATAGAGTGGCAATATGCAATTAACGTTGGTGATCGATTCAAGGATTGGGAGTGTAAGCTATGCCATGCAGTAAAATTAGGTGGGGCGCCTCGACTAAGAGAACACTTTTTAGGCGGCGGACCGAAGAAAAAGTCATATACCCACCCCTCTGCACCTGTAGTGGCCAAACACATAAGAGAAGAAATTCAAAAGAAAGATTCAAGAAAACATGACACTCCTACCGTTAATGTATCAAGGCAGCAAGAACACTGTTGTTCTAATCATCAAACTCCCGCTACAACGCCTGTTTGTACTCTGAACGTCAATGTGCAACCAGAAAATAATCTACCCAGTGCATCTTCCTGCAAGCGGAACTTTGACGTAGGAAATATACCCATGCGTCAAACTTCATTGCAAGAAAGCCTACGTCAAGGTCGGCTCGATGATGCACAACTCGCTCTTGCTGAAGCGATTTACTTTTCTGGGAGTGCTATGATGATGGTGGACAGTGAGCATTGGAAGAGAGCATGGAAGAAAATTGGTGAGTTTGGACCAGGGTTTTCACCGCCTACGTACCATGCTATGCGAAATGATCTATTAGAGAAATGTTATGCGCAAGTAAAAGAACGTGTACAAAGAATAATTCTTAGCAATATAGAGCTTTCTGGATGTAGTATAGTAAGTGATGGATGGTCTAATGTACAAAGAAAACCATTAATTAATATAATGGTTATTTCACCTAGAGGTGAGACTTTCATCCGTGCCGTGGATTCTGCTGGTTCAATCAAAACCGGGGCTTACATTGCTCAAGTCATTGGCTCTGTGATAGAGGAAGTGGGTGCCAAAAATGTAGTCCAAGTCATCATGGACAATGCAAAGAATTGCAAGAATGCATCCAAAATCCTACAGCGACAATATCCACATGTTTTTTCGGTAGGCTGTAATACTCATAGTTTGAATCTTGTATTAAAAGATTGGCATAAAAGTGATGATACCAAATGGTTTGCCTCAATCGTCGACACTGCTCGCCAGCTTGTGAGATTCATGCTGAAGAGACAGAGAGTGTTAGATATTTTTCGACCTCGCATGTCAGTTATGTTAAAGCTTCCAGCGGAGACTAGGTTTTGCACTCACTTTTACACTTTTGAGTCTCTTCTTCGAAATAAAGATGCAGTTTGCAAAACATTTACATACATGGCATTTCATGACTGGGAGAGCACTCAACTTGAAAAAGTGAAAGAGAAAATCAAAGTCTTGAAGGCAGCGCTTACGAGAAGAAGTTGGTGGAACAGTGTGATGGATGCATACCATGTAATGATGCCTGTTATGTATGCCATACGAAGTCTTGATCAAAGAACGCCTAATCTCGGGAAAGCATGGATGCAATGGTGGACTGTCCAGCGAGCATTCAGTGGTGAAAAAGCAATGGCGTGTACCATTCTCCAGTAGACAAAGAAAAGTCCTATTGAAGTACTTTCATGCTAGATGGATTGGAGCGCATTCACCACTACACAGTGCTGCTTACATGTTAGATCCTGAATATTGGAATATAGATTTGATGTCCAACGTTGAGGTGGTGCAAGATTTTTATAAAGTGGTAAACACTTTCTATAATAATGTTGATGATCGTGTAAAGTGCATAAAGGAGATGACCTCACTTCGATTGAAAGAGGGTTTATTTTCCAACTCCCTTGTTCAACAAATGGCTAAAGAGCAACCTGCATGGAAGTGGTGGTGAGCATTATGCTTTATTGCGCAACCTTGCGATGAAGGTTCTAAGTCAGTGCTCTTCAAACTCAGGCTCAGAAAGAAACTGGAGCATGTACAAATATATTCACAGTACTATTCGCAATCGACTTCTTGCAGATCGAGCAGATAAACTTGTTTACATGTATTGCAATGAAAAGATCTTGCGAGACATTGAAAGCGAAGAGTATGAAGAAGATATGCCCAGATGGATGTACAATTGTGATGATGTGGTAGACGAGAACTTTGATGTTGGACGCACGTCGTGCACCACCCTTGAGATAGAAGACAATTTAGACATTGACTTAGATGAGCTTAATTTAGTATACAAAAGTAGGATTTATGTCTTTCTTAGCTTTCATCTTGAAATAAATTGCGAATTGCACTAGGAGTTGCATCTAAAGGTCCTGGTGGTTTATATTCGCTAGCCATGCCGAACACTGTATAAATACCTTGATTTATTGGGACACTGCACAATGCACATGTGGAAATATTTTACATTTGCCTCACTAAACATATTAAGTGGTAGTAGTGTCCACAGGGTAGTATATACTGGCCGCTCCACCCATCGAATACTTTGTAACATACAGGACATTGGGGGGTGGAGGAACTAGTAGCCTCAGCAGAAACTCCCACAAGATCAGGATGTATCAAAAAATGAGAGATGTGGTTTCGTTGGTGCACAGAAGCAATACGTGAAGAGATGGTCTGTACATCTTGGCTGATCTTTGTGAGCTGCTCTTGAATCCCTCTATTGGCCGGGGGAGGAGTTGACGCTTGAGATAATCGCTCAGCTTCTTTCTCCTTCTCTGCTAGTTGTGCCCCTAAGCTTTCTTTGACCTTGTTTAACTCCAATCCAGCGCCCTCCACCATGAGAGCAAGTTCCTCCCTTGTGAATGTCACTGTCTCTTCACGTATGTTGTGGGTGTTGACAGTGGCCTCTCTGGAGGCGAAGTCCACTGGAGTTTCTAGGATAAATTGTGCATATAGCATCTTAGCAAAATAGAGTGGAGCGTCGGCGTTATGGAGAGGACGACCGTACACCTCCAAGAAAATGCGCTCGGCATTAATTTTGATATCATTGTGAGTGCAACGCGAAACCTTCCATCTTCCCTTCTTAATCTCGCCATCTGGACATGGCCATATTTCCTTTATCATCTCTGTGGTTACGTGTTTGTTTATGTCTTTCCATTGGGCATAAGTAGGATTTGTCTATTTCGACAACCTGCATGCTGTTCTCGTAGCTTCGCGGGCTGTCAGGCCATGTGCAAGGGCCTTCATTCGCTCATATGCCTTCTTGGCTAACTCTTGATGCTCGTTTGCTTGCGCTTCTGCCATATCTACATGAACGTAAATGACTTTAGGATTTTAATGAACTGTAAAGATCAACGTAAGATAAATTGACCATTACCCTAAAAAACTTAAAGTTTAACACCACGAGAGGAGATATGTATTGCAAAGACTCAATGAGAAATATCCACTTTACTCAAAAAATACTTCAAACAATGCACGCACATCAAATTTTGAAGAGAAAACATAAACTTAAACACCACAAGAGGAGAGAGATATTGTAAAGACTAAATGAGATAATATTTCAAACAATGGGCACATATCAAATTTTGAAGAGAGAAACAAAGTGCCATTCTTGAAACTTAATCTCCTGATACTGTATCATTACAAAATTGGGGTGAATGACACCGATAGCTCTACAAGAGGACGTTGTGCCCTCGTTGGGTCAGTATTTAGTGATCTAAAAAATTCCACTACTTGTAAAATAGATTTTCGCTCGTCGCGACGATTAGGTAGCACATCCAATTTTTGACTCTATAAATAATAGTATCCATGGTAACTTTGTCATAGGAACTATTGTCCATCCACAACTCTTGTACTTTCTGCCAAAAGTCATATAAAGTTTGTAATAAATACCCTAAAGCAAAAACATCAGATGCAGGAGTGTATGCATCTGCCAAAAACGGATCATAAAGTTCCGGGGCTATCCATGGCCGTTTATTTCGCTCTCTGTTTGCGTAGGAGACCGCCTGTGCCACCTTCTCAGGGTTCTTATCTGCTTCAAATACAAAATTGAGAGACACCCGTTTTTTGGGCGCTCTCAGCAGTAACCCCCAATCGATAATACCTACGCGTGGCTTCAGCTCTTTTGTAAAATCCAACACTACATTGAATGGATGTAGGTCGGTATGTACAATTCCTGCCAAATGTGTTGCCGCTAGGCACCAGGGCATGCATAATATGTAGCATGGTTATTACTATTTGTTTTATTTTAGAAAGTTCTAGATGACTTAAAGGAATATTATCGGGCGGGGGTTGTCTCCATCCTCGATCCAAACGAAAAATTGCTCTGGTGAACTCACTGAATCTGAAGGGGACCTTCAGAAGAGTATCACCAAGCGAGCCGCCATTATAGTATGGGAAAATAGTGATCCAAGGAGATTCTTTTGTGAAGGCAATACACCTGACAATTGATGGGTGTAGAACCTGCATGCCCTGCTCTGCCTGGAAGCTCTCGAACTTGGCGCTGCCTTCTCCTTTGTAGTGCTTTCCGCAAAAAGTAATGTGCTCCGGCAAAAATGATATACCTTTAATTGTATACTCTTTTACTGTGCCAAAAACACCAGAGCCTATTGTTCGCCCTTCGAGCAGAGCCTCATGCGGGATGCCAATGAGGTGTGTGCACATAGAATTGTAGATTGTACGATTAATGGCACCTGTCCCACTCGCATCTGCCTGGCTGGACGTTGCAGCGACGTCCTGGGCAATGCGCACTCTTTTGGGGAGTGACTCTGCATCCAACGCCTTCATGCGCTTGCTCTTGGCTCTTTGCTCGCTCCATATAGCGTCCCATAACTGTAGACGATGCATATTAGCTTCAAGCGGGGCAGCATCTCTAAGATCATTGCATGCTACACGCATGCTCCCCAAAATGGTTCGTGTTATATGTTGATGGTTGAAATCTGCTATCTTTTGTCTATCAAGCAACTCAGCGTTGCCTCCGCTTCGAAGTCGATGCTGTGCATTTTCCCATATCTGCTCTATTAGATCTCGCATGAGTATCTCAGACTCATTGATCTTTTTGACGACGTCATCTGCACATTGTGACACTGTGATGACTGCTTCAATGCGAATTGCTCGTAGAACGATTTTACGCTCTTCAAGGGAAATCATGTTGGTCGTCTTCGTAAATCTAGCAAATATCACTAAACACAATAAAAACAGAATATTAAACAACATTACTGAAATCAACATCAAGCAAACGTGAGAGAACAGCAACAAGTGTATCATTACTTATCAATGTTCAAACAAAAATAGAATATCAAATAATTTTACTGAAATCAACATCATCCAATACATCATCAAACGTGAGAGAACAGCAACAAGTGTATCATTACTTATCAATGATCAAACAAAAACGGAATATCAAACAATATTACTGAACTCAACATCATGCAATACGTTATCGAACGTGAGACAACCGCAACAAGTGCATTATTACTTATCAAGTGTATACATGTTGCACTCCTCATCTACACACCTATCGTGATAGAGAGAGAGAGAGAGAGAGAGAGAGAGTTGTGAAGTGTATTATGAGAGAGAGAGAGAGAGGGGGGGAGGAAGAGAGAGAGGTGTGACAGATAGAGAGAGAGGGGACATTAGATGACATTTTTAATAGTTTTGTAAGTTCCTAAAGAGAGGAAAATAATGTTTTGTATTCCTAAAGCACTCCTCATCTACACACCTATTGTGATAGAGAGAGAGTTGTGAAGTGTATCATGAGAGAGAGAGAGAGAGAGAGAGGAGAGGAAGAGAGAGAGTTGTGACAGATAGAGAGAAGAAACATTAGATGACATTTTCAATATTTTTGTGAGTTCCTAAAGAGGAAAATAATGTACTGTTTTAATTTTTAAGTAAATAGAGGGAGAAAAAAGAAATTATTAGGAATTATGTATATTTTAAGAGAAAAAAAAGAAATCCATTTACACATCTATCGTGTTGTGAAGTGTATCATGAGAGAGAGAGAGAGAGAGAAAGAGTTGTGAAGTGTAGAGAGAGAGAGGGGGGCAAGAAGAGAGAGAGAGATATTCATTTTTTCGAGTTACGATATTATGAAATAAAACGTAAAGACAATATGATGTAAACTTTGATCCATGAAATACTCATGCCACGTTAGCAACCAAAGTATCGCATGGATCACACACAATAAAAACAATACAAGTCAAATCAAACAAATTTACGACATTTTTTCGACCGCGTTAACGATCACATGCCGTAATATGCAAGCAAATTTATGACATTTTTCCGACCGCGTTAACGATCAAATGCCGCAATATGCAAAAAACAATATATGCACTAGCGGACGACACTAACTTGCCGCGTTAACGACAAAATGCCGCCTGATTCTATGGGAATACGAATAGGATACGGACATACACTGGCCGCGTTACCGACCATATGCCCACATTTGACAAAGGGAAGGGAAGGGAAGGTGACATCGCCATAACGATACTATGCTTGCCGCGTTACCGACTAGTACCGCTACGGCATGCCATACTTACCATAGGACACAGACTAGCCGTGTTACCGACTAAGTGCCCCAGGTTAAGCACCATTCCGAAGAATGGCCTTACACACACACCCCTCATGTGGTGGACCACCCACATCCTGTCGCGCATTGCGACAATGGGCGGCTGCCCGCACGAACACACACCCATACACACACCCCTCGTGTGGCGGACCACCCACATCCTGTCGCGCATTGCGACAATGGGCGGCTGCCCGCACGAACACACACCCACACACACACACACAAACAGAAGTCTCATTACCTGTGTATACTGTCAGCAATGAACTCCCAAAGGGCCCCCCGGGCCCATATATATAGAAAATTGTAGCCCACCGGGCTAGATGACGACCCCGTCGGGTATTGCAAAGGCCCAGCGGGACCGCCGGGTATTGCAAAAGTGCGGCGGGATTTTATCCGGTTATCAGGGAGCTTCCCACCGGCTTTTTTGAGAACATGTTAACATGTTAATATGTTAATAACATGTTAACATGTTAATAACATGTTAACACATGTTATTAACAAAAAAAATTTTGTGATCGCGTGAATATAAAATCATTGATCCCAACTGGGGCTTTCTCCCTCTCCAGCTTTAGCAAGGCACACGAGCATTCATCTACCTCAATATCTCTTTATCCAACCATTTAGCTTTATCAGGGTCCACTATTTGTTTTAGAAGATCTAATAGCCTATCTTCAGCTTGGAACCTCCTCAAAGAGAAGCCCTCTTTCAGACTAAGGGTTGAACCCAAAAATTCACCTCCAGTGTGTTAATATCATTCACGGGGGTGCCATCCTCATCAAGAATGCTTCCCACAATTCATTATCACACTTTTTCCTTGGGAGTTTAAATAGCCTATTGTCAGGTTTTTTTTGTTATTGAATTGATTCCTTCTAGCCCAATTCTCATGTTCTCTATAACATCTATCCTCCTCTTCTTTAATACTAGCCTGGCACTTAAAGTACAAAGTAGTGTTAGCAGCATCCAATCTTATGGTTTGTCTCTTTAACATAAGATCCTCTAACAATGCAGACCACTTCCTTCTCTCTCCTCTCCTTTCATCCACAGCTCTAATGATCCCTTGCATTTCATTAGCAAACTGTCTTCAAGAGCCATCAGCCCCCTTTCTCCTTTTAAGTTTTTTAATTGCTTCTTCTGTGTACACAAAAAGAGGGTCCTTTAGGAGAAAGTTATTCACTCTCAATTTCCTTGTTAGGAAATGAGAAAGATCTATGTCAGCCCCATCATTACTAGACCAGCTCCACTTTTCAGGAAGATGATAAGAGAGTGTAGAACAACAATCAACTAAAACTCTCAAGGTATGGGGCACCCACGATGCTTGTTGGGGCTGAAAAAGATTCTATCAATTCTTGAAGAGGAAGAC
The DNA here is from genome assembly GCF_041138505.1 of Cibotium barometz. Taxonomy (NCBI): domain Eukaryota; kingdom Viridiplantae; phylum Streptophyta; class Polypodiopsida; order Cyatheales; family Cibotiaceae; genus Cibotium; species Cibotium barometz. The sequence goes on along the minus strand of NC_141104.1, from coordinate 14,047,772 downwards.
ATATATTGAAGGCTAAAGTACGTATGCCCTGGTTTGTCTCTCGAGTCACCCAAATACCAACTATCTTTGAGTCCTAGTCCCCTTCTAAGCTCTTCCCATTTCCATTTTTCCTTTCGTATAAAAATAGAGCTACCACCATATCTATTAACCACTTTTTCCACCATGTTGAAGTCCCCAAGAACAATACATAGAACTTATGTGTTTAAACTGGAAATCCAATTCCACATATTGCCACTAACCTTATGATTATGTGCCCTGTATACATTGATAATCCATATTCTCTCCCCATCTACTAAGGTCTCAACCACCAAGATTCTTCCTTCAGGGTGATTAGCTATAACACTAGGGCTAAGGTCTCCCCATCTACTAAGATCTCAACCACCAAGATTCTTCCTTCAGGGTGATTAGCTATAACACTAGGGCTAAGGTCTCTCCTAACTAAAGTTGACACCTTCATAAAAAATTTCCAAATCACTAAAACTATGTAGTCTAGAAAATTTCCCAAAAAGATTATGCTCCTGTATAGCAAAAATCGACAAGCCCTGAGATCTAATTAATTCCCAAAACAAAGCATTTTTCTTTTTATCTTTAATACCCTTCATGTTCCACATGCACCCCGTAAATTCTATAGCATTCTTCATGATAAGCAGTTTCTAGGACCATCTCAACTTCCTCCTCATTCCTCTGACTATTCTGAACTAAACGAGATCCTTTCCTAGTTTCACTCATTAATAGCTCAAGATTTTTCTCTACTACCAAGTGGTTATCTCTCTCAATCAATCAGGGGTTCGAAAAAAAACAATAGAGCTCAGATTCTCACCGTTCCCACGCCTTCTGCTCTCGGTTCCCTGATTAAGTTGAGCCTTCCTGGCCTCAGCCTTAGCCTGTTTGACACTAGGTTTACCTTTAACTTTAGCCCAACCCCCTTCCACCATATTATTCCCGGTTTCCATCACTACTTCCTTCCCCTTCTCATCCTTCTTCTGATTTTCAAAGAGGGTTTTCTCTTTGTCACTTCCTCCCAGATTTTCCTCTTTTGCCTCGTCCCTCGTAGCGACCAATTCTGGATAGTCTTTGGCAATATGCCCAAAGGCCCCACACCGAAAACATGAACCATTGAAAGCTCCAAACTTAAGGCCTAACTCTAGAGTGCCCAGTTGACCTAGGTCCAGTTCCATTGATTTTGGGGTTTCAATGGATGAATTCCAAGTGATGTACACACTATTACCCTGCCTCCCTCCAACCTCATCACCAGGGACATATAACACAGAACCTAGGGATTGGGCAATGTCATGCAATGGAGGCCTAAGCCAGGGGGAAGCCATATAACTTCTACACAAATAGGGCACGGATTCTGCAGACTTTTATTGACATTGAATAACGGATCAAAAGGAAAGACATGCACTAGACGTTGCCTAGAAAACAAAGGCCCTTGAGTAAATATTCTATAACAATTTGCATTAAATGGCGGATTTGACTAATCACGTACCTTTAGAACCACAATGAGTTCTGGAGAAACATGAAAGATGTCTCTAAAATTATATAAAAATGACTATTTGATCCATTTGAAAGGTAAAACCAAGGATCACAACTCATGAGAAAGTAAAAAGGCAATAAAGGGGCAGTTCACCACCTTCAACCCTCATGGAGGGAGCTGTTAAGGGGGGAAGTATGTTACAACTCTCAGGTGTATCCAAGGATCAGCAATCACTTATGCAGAGAGAGAGAGGTTTATTATCCCATAAAGACATTGGGATAATAATAGAGCACAAAACTACATAAAGGAAATTGTCCTATGTGTGCCCTTGGACCTAAACATCTAGTGGGTCAAGGCATTGCTGAGCCTCATAAGCTCAAGCTCGGGGGTGGTTTGTAAAGTAAACCTATGGTTGAGCAAGCCTATGATTGGGTGTGGCGAAGCCATGAGTGTGAGTGATTATGGGTTAAGAGAGTTCTCCAAGTGGTATCTAAATAGTGGTGGCATGTGTGGTTTATAGGTTAGAGCATTAGGATTGTCACACTTTGTGATCATGCAACCCTACGAGTGCAAGAATTTCCCTTGGCCCATTTTCTCTTTGCTGTACCACATCCCATACTGGTAGTCTTTAAAGGTTAAAATTTATTGGGCTCCACATCAATGACAATGATCAACTTCTATTTTTATAGATGCTTCTAGACCTAATATAATGTACATAAAGTTTGACTGATTAGCTTATTTGAAGAGAACTCATCTAATATTTCTAGATGAGGCTGCTAACGTATCAACAAGGTTCATGTCTTTACACACCTTGGATATCTTATGGGGGCAAAGGTGCAAGGCATTGGTCATGGGATTGGCTAATAGACATATTCGTTAGAAAGTTTAAAAGATAGGACAATAATTGTCTACCCTTTCATTCTAGAAGAATTATGGCACACTTCTATAATTCCCTTGCTGTTGCAGACCTTAAAAACAGGACTTCATTAGACCAAGATTCTTGATTTCATAAAGTTTTTTTAATGGAAGGGTCTACAAGGCAAGAGGCCATGTGCGATACTAGTATCATCCGAGCTCAGCATTCCCAATGAGGCAAGAGGACTAGGTATTCTAGATATAGAAGCTTATGTAAAAGCTAAGATCTCTAATACCCTTGACACATGTTTGTATAATAGGTAAAACTTTCATCACGAATGTTGAAAGAGCTATTAATGTTTACAAAGGTTAGGCAATAGGGTAAATGGAAAAGCTTGAAAATATCTTCTTGCATGCTCCATTGGTGATTAAGAACATGCTTTTTGCAAGATTTATTTCAACAGTTAGAAAGATATATAAATACTAGTGGATTAGAAGGCAAGTATTAGTAGGTTAAATGTTAATTCCCATGGATCTAGCCTCATGTGAAAGAACATCTTCATTTTCTCTCTGATTATATCCTCAGATGTCCCTACATACATTGGATGGAGTAATATTCATACAAAAACAAGCAACCAAAGAGCATTAGTGTGTTAATCCCAATGCACCCTCACATACGCTAGTTGTGTTTTTCAAAACTAGCCTAGGAAGGTCCTTAAAGGAACTTTGGAGTGAAAAAAAGGAAATACCATGTCTCAATATACATGAGTAACATATAACTCCACCAAAATAAATTGTCAAAACACTAACATCATCTACACTTATACCCTAAAATTATAAACTTAACCATTTTGACTCTCCAAAGTTTGCCTTTAGGCATTTGACAACTTTGCATACTCATCCAATCAATTATGTGACAAAATTTGTTGTTACCAACAAGAAGGATGCCCCACATAGTGCATCTACATTCGATTAACACCTAATGGTGTGTGATTGTGATATAGAAATTTTTTGAAAAACCCTAGTCCCATAAAAATCTAATATCTAAAGAGAAAAACGTCCACATCGTACTACACATTGCACTCAAGCTAGCCTAGGAATCTTAGCACAATAACTCCTTGCAAGTATGATAAGCACCATAAAAATGCTCAATTAGGCCTTACAAAATTATATTTGCCTCCTACTATTCACCTTCCACTCTTGGTAACAAAATCTAGTCAAGTTCTGACTCAAGGTATAGCTGAGTAATGGCATACTCCTATACGTTAAAACTTCAATATCCATGCCTTCTCCTAGAGCTAATTTGAGAACTTTTCACATGAACTGCACAGTTGATATCAAACCATGTGTTGTACAAGAAGAAATGTTGGTATCACACTCAAGGAACATGTTTTAGTCTATATAACGCTCCACATGCACCTTTTCCTTGTGGCATATCCATTCAAAAATGCTGATTTTACATTCATAAAATATATACTTTGCTTTGTGCACTACTTGGTACCAATGACCTTATATTTTTATGGATGCTCTACAAGGTCCAACTATGAAGAGCAGAATATAGGAGAAGAAATCCTAAATTTATGTAAATACATTATAAATTCTGCAAATTCTTGGAACCCTAAGAGACCTGATATTTACTTCTTACATTTTTCCTTCAGGCTTAAACATATCTTTGATTCCACTACAAAAAGCTATAGTTTTGTTTCGTGTTTTCCATAAAGAGTCTGAACAATACCCATCTTGGAAGGGAGATAAGAGAATCATTGTCATTGTCAAGGTATTTGTGAAAAGACATAGCCACCTGAAGAAACAATTATGTATATAGATCAGTATGGGAGAAAATGAGTTCCAAATACTTGATGAAACTTAATACTCCATCAACACTTGCAGATTTTAACTCGATCATTATTAGTTTAGAGTGGCAAAGGTAAAAGTACTGCATTCAAAAGCTTAATCGATTATCAAATCATAGTGCAGGGTCCAGTCAAATATGGCATATTTTTCCTTGTTTCTTTTCATTTTGGGTCATTAGGTGCAAGTTTGCCAGAAACTACTCACAACACTATAGAATTTTGAGGAGGCAGTAATTACTATTAATTAACACAAATTATTAATCAAATGTTACTCAGATGGTAGAGATCGCCATCGCTCACAAGCAAGAGTCGTACTCACAGCTGAATCGTTATCTTATTATTGAAAGACCTTCTTCATTTATACAATTGGGTTTATACCCTTTCGTGTGTGTGTCTCTTGCTAATGGCCGTTCATACGTACGCAGACACTAGAATTAATTCCAACACTCCCCCTTAATGCTTGTGACCGCATAAGGGGTAAGTAAGGAAATGCTTTGTGCATCATGGATGTGATATTCTATAATATATTTACATCAATGATAAATCTAATGATGAGAGAAGTGATGTAGTAGATGTCATAACATGTGCTTTGGTTATAGAGACTCGAGCTTTGAGATGTCTTCATAGATAATTGGAGTTGACTTGACTATTGAGATTCGGTTGTCTACTTGTCTTGACATTTGCTTTGACTTTTCTTGGAAGTTCTTCTCGAACTTGATCCATCCTTGATTCTCCCCCTCAAGTGAGAGAATGGAACTCCAACGTTTGTGTTGCGTGGCTACATGTCAAGAAAAGACAGGAGAGAAACGTAACGAGTTCAAGTCCATGATTTATAAAATGATGTTTAATTATTTGTGAATAGCAAGTATAAGTATATACATGATATTTATAAGTGTCTATGTACAAAAGGGTATTAATGTCATTGCTTAGAGGCTAGATGAAACCAGCTTGTCGAAAGCCAATGCTTAATTTTGGCCTCATGGGTGCTGCAGACACTCCAATGGGCTCAATTGCCTCTTCGGGCATAGTTATTTCCCTCTTGGCGATTCGTAATTCCCTTTTTGGGTTGTTGTTTCATGCCACTTTGGGCACGTAGGGTTGATGATTATATCATCCATAATTTTTTTAAAATCTCATACCTTGTGGGTGTGGCCAACACTCCACCAAGTTGATGCCTCTTTGGACTGACTTTGCGGGTCTTATTTGTTTGCCCGAGTCTTATTTGTTTGCCCGGGTCTTATATTAGTGTCCATTGTAATAATTATTATTTGGAAAGAATTTTGTTTGTTTTATTTTGTTTTAAATTGTGTGTGTGCACGCAAATAGCCTGAAAGAGTAGGCATGTTTGCGCTCACGAATAGCCTTAATGTTTCGGCATGTTCGTGATGTGAGTGAATTAATGAATAAAATTTTTTTGATTGATTTTACTAAAGTACTATTTTTTAAAGTAAAATAAATTATTTTTAGTTGTAGGTTTTTTTGTTTAAAAAAAAGAAAATTAAGAAGGTTATCTGTGTTGGTATGTATGTTATTATTAGTCTTTAAAGAAATAAAAATAAAATTAGTGTTGGTGTTTTTCCAAAGATAGGGGCTCTTGGGCAACCCTAATAAAGGCCTAATAAGCCGTATATATTATAGAATAGGGATTTCAGGATTGGCCAGAAGGGAGGCTAGCAAATGAGGGCGGGTCGTGTGGACGGTACCGCTTCTCGAAAAAAGGATAGTTGGCGCTACTTGAAATTAAAGCCAGAAAAAAGGCTTTGCTACCAACGGATTTAAATGCATAAGCCTCAAATAAATTAGATCTTAAGAAAAATGAAGAGTCGGCAATGAGGATAAGCACAATATGGGCGATGTGATTCTCTACACTATGGCGTTTCTCATCATGTGCGAACCCCGTTTGAAAAGCTTGTGTGACTTTATACCCTTTCGTGTGTGTGTCTATTTCTAATGGCCGTTCATACTTACTTGGACACTAGCATTAATTCCAACAAACACCTAGTTTTATATACATCTCGGCATGGAAAAGCGAGGAGGAGGTAAAATGGAGGAAGAAATGGGAGGATAGAAAAAACTTGATTTGTGAGATCACTAGTGCCAAGTGCTAATTACTACAAACCAATTGTACTTGTATGGAAAGCCTTTGAGGATTATAAAGGAAGATCCCAACAGTTCAACCCAATTCTCTTCAACTATTTTGGAGCCTCTGGTACCACCGACGAGGAAGAGTGTCTTTAGATGGTCGTGGATTGTATTCATGATGTTGTGGAGCTTTGCACCTCAATCAGTTGTATAAAATATATGTCCAGATCTTTCTCATCAACTCCCTTGGCTAAAGACTTGACAAGTGTAGTTACCAAATGTATGCACAAGCTCCAACACTCAAATGCATGTGTCATGTGGCTTATGTTTAGGGTTAGAGTTAAGCAAATAAATAAGCCTAAATCTAGGAAGGGACAAAAGAGCCAGAGTAGTAGGCCGACCACAAAACTAATGCAACTGTTGTTTAGAGTAGGTCAAGTGAAAGATTCGACAGGTGGAAATCACCATCATATTCAAGGAGTTTAATATTCGCAAGGAAATTTACCAAGTTGAAAATAAGGCATAAAAATATACTAGTATCCAACCCGTGCGTTGCTGCGATATGTAATAAAAGACATTAAGAAGTGAAATGCAGAAATGGAAGCCGGAATACAAAGGGTCAATAGAAGGGATTTTTTCATCTTATTTTTTAGAAATCCAGGATTTCTCTTTTCTCTCCTCTCCTTGTGCCTTTGTTGTCCATGGTTAGTATGTAATAGATAGATGCTATACCTAAGAATTTGAAATTAATTAAGAAGGGAAAATAATTCAGAAACAAAAAGTAACACAAGGTAGCCTACTTGGTCCATCTCTCTCCCCATTCTATTCATTTTCACAAAGTGCTTTAAGGTAGCCAAGGGAGAGAGGATGTCTTGAAGAGCGATATATTCAATCCAAACAACAGTAATTATGTGAACAAGTCCACGACTTCCTTCTCGACCAGATGCTAATGTTAGAAGAGGAATACATTAGCTATTTTTCCAAAGTTCATAGACCTTCTCTTCAAGTTTAGTAAGTCATTCAATTATTAATTCTCTATAAAAATGTAAGCATTAAGTTCAACAATAGACAATATATTCAGTTTTGAGAATCAAGTCTTGCATTGTCATTTCTCTTTCCTTTCTTCTTCATGTAGGTCCATTGTCGATTTTGCACTTTAAAGTATTCAAGGCAAACACTAACCTTAGTACAACCTAACCTTGGTGTCAAAGAATTTTCCTCTTTACTACCTTCCAAATGTTGGATATATCAATGTCCACCCCTCATTCTATTTTGTAATGGATTTAGTTAGCTCATGTTTAGTAAGGCCCACCCTCCAAATGTTGGATATATCAATGTCCACCCTCATTCTATTTTGTAATGGATTTAGTTAGCTCATGTTTAGTAAGGCCCCCATTATAAGGAGAAGCTATGGTTGGGCAACTTGATATATAGGCCTTGTTTAAACACCAGGCGGGCGGTAGGCAGCTTGATATATAGGCCTTGTTTAAACACCAGGCGGTAAGCTTAGTGGTGGGATGGTATTGCTAGGTATGTCACACTGCCAAATAGGCTGTAGGTAGGTGTGTACCATTAGCTAAAAAACTATACACACCAAGGTAGGTAGACATTACTCTTGGACACTCTATCTTGACACTATGGACTCACACGAGGCCCAAGATGAGCCCAAATGGCCAGGAGAGGTGGAAAATCTCCTACACAATAGCTACTGGTTCTTTGTGAACTTGTTCACTAGCTAGTAGTTCTTTATGGGTTGAGTCTACACTCGAGATTGTGGAACCTACTATGAGACTGCATATACCAATGCGGTCTAGTCATGACCGTCCATCTTTTGAGGCTTATATAGGCACACTATAAATCCCATCTCTATGTAGTTCAACAGTCATCACTATGTATTTACCTCCATGCCTTACAACACTCTTATAAATTCTAGCAACCGTTTAATCTCCCTCCGTGTGGGTGTGGAACACACAACCATCATTATATATTTTCTTATTGCAATATACTCTTCTATTGTGCTTACACTGTGTTTTTTAAAAAGATCCTACATTTTGTGATTGTTCTAAGTTGACACTGCCATTGTAGATTAGCTTACACCAAAGGTATTAGAGTTGACACTAAGTTGTTTCTCTCTACTACATGACAACAGCACTATAGCATGTATGGATAGATAAATTTTTAGCTACCAAATTCTTTTCTTTTCTTTTAAAAAAATGAACTTGTATTAAGAATGAGAAAATTTTAAAAAAATCGAGATAAAATCCTAATACATAGTCATTTGGAAAAGAAGTGAGGATGTCATAATATTCCAAGAGCAAAAATACCATGAAGACCCTTTGGTTGTATATGTGAAGAAAAGACCATGGTCCTACTCTCCTATGAAGAAAGCTCCCTTGACCATTATGGTTGTGGATTAATTTTGTGTAGCATGCCATAGGTTGATTGTCGTGACGCACAACAAAGCCTTCTTTAAACTTGTGAGCTGATGCAATCCAGTTTACTTTGAGAGAGAAGAGAAGAGAGAGAGAAGATAGAGATTCGGCACCAAATTGGGTCCCAATTACCCACTAAAGGGCTCTCCCCTACAAGCAGGAGTATTTTCTTGTATTTCTTTGGAGAACTTTATACAATGAGTATGAATGATGATCAAGGACTTCCCAACGCAAGGACAAAACACAAGGACAAAGTAGACCGAATGCAAGTTGAACCATATGATGTCTAAGACACCTTAATAACCCTTCAATGGCCACTATGAAATCCCAGAACAAAGGGATGCACATATGCTACTTGAATGTTGCTAAAGAGGATCTTTGCGGAGGTGGGTCTCAAGCATTGTAAAGTGCTGGTATGCACAAGAGGCTGGAGGCTCTAGGCTCACATAATCGCTCTTAGAATGCTTGTAGACTAATTTGTAATGGAATAAATCATGTTGTCCACTAGGCGTTGATGTGTTGGGGAGACTTGCCTCTATAGCCCGTTTGAAACACACCACCGTGAGGAGGGAGCTACCACCTAGCACCACAACCCAACATAAACACCAAATGAAGGCATCGGTACACTCAGTTGATGTCCCCTGATCTTCAGCTGACACATGCGAATACTTGAGCACACTCCAAGCTCCTAAAATAGTACAAGTGACTCCTCCTCTAGACATCCTCATAGGCTAGCTCTAACCTACCAGAGCTTTGATCTTCACTTACAAACTTTCGGCTGCCCTTAGTTGACTACCAGCTGACCACAAACTCTTCTAGCTCACACCAATTGATCAGGTTTTGACTATACACTAATCAGACATAGCTACTCTACAGACTCTAGTTAGAAATGCGTCCACTTGACTCCTAGAATGTTCTCTAATGTCAGTTATCCTTAAACTCACAACCCCAGAAGCTCACTGAACACTTTGTTGACCCTCTTTCGACCTTCTATTGACACTTGTCTGATTGAACCCGACTGAACCAAAACCCGGCTGACTCAACTGTCTCAAAACTAAAGCACAAATCTTCACTCACATGTCCTCTGAACTTCCTTGACTCTCAAAACACTCAAACCCCACCATAACTCAAATCTCTATGCTCATAGCTTGACAGTTGCTCTGCTGACGGTCTTCTAACTCAGAAATACCTTTCTCTTCAATTACGCTTGACTGTTGATAGTTGAGCGTGAGACCTGACTCAAAATCCATTCTCTCCAACCCAAAAAATCTAGAACTACCCTTGAAAATCCTCTTCTAATTCCTTGTGGGCCTCAGTTGGTCCTAACTAGCTCCCTTCTAACCCGACACAATCCTCCGCTAACACCAACACCACTAGTAGTTCCCAATCTATCAGACAGTCCTCTGACTAATTCTAATTGTCTGCCCATACCTCACAAGTTTTAAACAAGTCCAGACAAATACTTCAACAAACTCAGCTAACATATCTTGACACACAATAGGGTCCATCTACCTTTGTCAGAACTTGTTGACTCAAAACAAGCTAACTGACACATATCTGATTCAACACAAGTTAACTCTTCACTCACTATTGTTTCTTTTCAACAAACTCCATCAAAACAACACAAGTAAAACTAAAGCATAAGATTTGATCACTTTAACACAATTAGACCTTTTGTGTATATAAAAAATGCACCAACCTCAACAACCTTGAGATTTTGGGATTGAAGAGATAAGAGAGAACACGATGAAACTAAGGGACTTCCATAGTTTATCCCCCAACCAAAACCTTGTATCTTCTATTCCACAAGACCAAAAACAACAACAAGAGTTGCACCTATACTTTGCAGATACCCAACAACAACAAGAGTTGCACCTATACTTTGCAGATACCCAACAACAAACACTAAGGAGGATTTTTGAGCAAGGCTTTGAGCTGGTCCAGAGGTACTAGGGAACCCACCTCCTACAAGACCCTCTCACCTTTGCAACCTCTTCTCTGGGTAGACTCAATCCTACTCAAACAAAACCCATGTTGTCTTCTTCTCAAACATAAACGTCACCACAAATTTCCATAGAACGTCTTCACACCCAAGCGTCTCTTGGCTTCTTCACAACTCTCAAGTCTCTTGACTCTCTCTTTTCTTCAACCAAGCTCAGACACAATTCAATTCTTCTCTCCACTGCTTCTCACAACTATTGCCCTTCTCTTCATAATCTCCCCTCCTCTACTGCATACAGGTGTTCTTTTCTTCTTTTGGTTAGGGTGACAACGGCTAATTTCATTTTTTTGGAAAGTGGCCACCTAATAGCCCCTTATTCCTAATGTATCTACACAAGCTTGACAATTTATTTCTTATCCATGGGGTTGGGGTGGCCACCTAATAAGTGGCCACCTAATAGCCCCTTATTCCTAATGTATCTACACATGCTTGACAATTTATTTCTTATCCATGGGGTTGGGGTGGACATATCTATTGGGCATTTTCTTTGGGCACAAATAATCCTATCATAGTTTGCACAACCCCCCATGGTTAGACAATTCATGCTCAAACATATGCTGATGGCTCACTAAGGAAATCCTTAAAGAAAAGTACATCCAGATCCCAACGTTAAAGAAAAGTACATCCAGATCCCAACGTGACTTTACCCCATCTACTGAAACGTCCATATCAATAGGTCGGCTTATATCCAACATCTCTAAATCTTTCTGAATTGTCATAATTCTACACCAATATGACTTTAACATGTAACCATTAACTCTTTTTGAATGTAGATGGTCATCCAAGTCAGCTAGCTGATAAAGTTCCATTATCATATATATGTACCACCTTGAAAGGACGCTCCCACTTGATCTTGAACTTGGTTTGAAAGGTGTTATCCATCTTGTTGTTATACTTGAGCACCAGATCTCCTTATTTGATACCTTTGTCCTTGACAGTCTCATTAAAATTCTCAACTCTCTTATTACTTAACTGAATATAATGGTCCAAGGCTTCCTCTCTAGATAACTGTAAATCTCATAGATCCAGCAACCTCTCTTTATACACATCCAAACCTGTATCTTGATGCTTGAGAAGAAACTGTAAACTAGGAATCTCAACTTCAATGGGCATATAGCCTCTTTCCCAAAAACAAGATGATATGGTGAAAACTCAGTAGTTGAATTGATAGTCGTCTTGTAAGCCCATAGTGCTGAGGTAACAAGCAAGTCCCATTTCTTGGGATGCTCTTCTTGTCGACACTTATTCAACATAGTGCACAACTCTCCGTTGAATATTTCTACTAACCCATTACACTTTCGGGATAGTAAGGAGTAGAGAACCTATGTGTGATATGCATTTTAGGGAAAATTTGGACTCAAATTGGGCACTTTAAGGATTTCTACAAATTCTGTCTCTACAAAAGTGGGGTCATGGTGAATTTTTTACAAATCAACTCAGAAGTGGGTAGAATTTGGACATTGGAATCTAATCGTTGAGACCTTTCCAATGATATGTAGCATGATGGACAATTTTTCATATTCAAGAAGTCCCCAAATTCAAGAAGTCACCAATGATATGTAGCATGATGGACAATTTTTCATATTCAAGAAGTTCCCAAATTCAACACCAATGATATGTAGCATGATGGATAATTTTTCATATTCAAGAAGTCCCCAAATTTGGTGATAAAGTCCCCAAATTTTGTACCACATCATCATCAAATTTGGGGACTTCTTAAATATGAAAAATTGTCCATCATGCTACATATCATTGGAAAGGTTTCGAAGATTAGATTCCAAATGTCCAAACTCCGCCCACTTCTGAGTTGATTTGTAAAAAATTCACCATGACCCCACTTTTGTAGAGAGAGAATGTTTAGAGATCCTTAAAGGGCCTAATTTGAGTCCAAATTTCCCATAATGTAACTTCTGCATGAGCTCTTGTATGACTTCTCCTATAAATGCAGGTACCTGGTCTGTCAACAGCTCTAATGGTATGCCAAATCTATCACATATGTCTTCAAATACAAATTGGCCACTTCCTTAGTCGTTACATGCTTCACGTATCTAGCTTCAGGCCATTTGATCAGATAGTCCCCTCCAGTCAAAATATAGGTCTTGCCTCTAGTAGTCGTGGGTAGAGGACCAATTGCATCCAATCCCCAGTTCTCAAAATCCCCATATGATACAATAATGTTCCTCAATTCGTACTCTAAAACATTTATACCTTGTTTTTTATAAGGCTCATAGCTCCTACACCAGTGATACACATGTATCTCTTCTTAGACTAGGCCATACATACCCAGCTTTCAAATATTTCTTAGTGTCAGCTTTAGGGCAAAATGCCCTCCACAAAACCTTTCATTGCAGGAGGCCATAATGGCGAATATATCCTCCCTGCTCAAAATCAAGTCCTTGCTGTTCATATGCAGTTGATCATTAATATCTCCTCCCTGTTTAGAACTGTCCTCAAAATCAACTCCTTGACATTATTCATATGCAGTTGATCATTCAAAATAGTGTACTGTAGAGCTTTCCTTATAAAACCATATTCCTGCCTCTTGGACAAATCTACAAGTACAAGACTTGTGTGTAAAAAATCTTTGATTTTCTATAAATTCTCTCTTCCAACATAGCTAGGATGAGCTACAGTGATATCATGCACCTCTAGATCTTTGCCCAACCACTCTTTTGCTAATGCATTTGCAGATTGATTATTCTTCCTCTTCACATGTTGTATCTTTACTTCCCAAAACCTGTGCAACATTCTCTTTATTTGAAAATTCCATTCCTTCAATTTAGGGTTCTTTGTAGCTTGAAGTTGTATAATGACCAAAACGCTATCTCCTTTGATAATTAGTCTTTTGATTCCATTCTTGATACACTACTAAAGAACAAACTCCAAGGTAGCATACTCAGCTTCATTGTTGGTCTGCACCTAACTTAATCCCTTCTTGAAATACTCCTTTGCCTTCTAGATTCAACAAAACCATTCCTCCACTAGCAACTCTTGATCTTCTCTTGAAAGCCCCATCAAAGAACCATGTGAAAGCATTTGATAGCCCTGTTTCAGGGTCCTTCCATTTGGGCACCTTTTTCTTTGTTACTATCTCTTCCTTCACAACACCACTGGATTCTGCCTATATGTTAGAATATTTGCTAGTGTAGCCCTAGTGTTGTCCTCCACTATGCACGTAAATTGGAACTCCTATAGTTCAATCAACCACTTGGAAAATATCTTAGAAGGGTCCTCCAATTCTCTGAGTGAGGAAAAAATCGAGCGACATATTTCAAGAAATGGGTTAAGAGAGTAGCTCTCCATAGGTAACGAGAATACCATAAGTAATGAGAACACCAAAGGTAATGAGAAAAAAGTGAGCGACAATATTTAAGTGAACACCATAGGTAATGAGAACACCAAAGGTGTGCAACATAAATTCACAATAACGCAAGCACAAATCGATTTTTAAACATTAGGTTTTTTGAGACACTTCATGTATCCTTATAAGCCATGTCAAATTCTAAACAGACTAGCCACCATCTGGGTGAATGTTGAGAGAAGTAGATATACCTACTCCACTTGTAAGCTTGTCGCCCCCCCTAGGCAAAGCATTCGACAAGACAACTCTGAGAGGCATGAGCTTGTATTACCATCCACAGCTAGTACACCTTCAAACTTCATCAGAAAATGGAAAGTTACATGCAAATCGTTTACGATTCAAAATCAATTATACCATCACCAAGACATGTGTATTGATATTGAAACATATGACAACAAAAGAGAACACAACAAAGCATATGACACTTTTCAAACTTCCGTGGAAACTTTCCAAAAATGCATCAACTCTAATGGATTACAAAAAATATAATGTGGACAGGAAGGTGTAGCCCACCTAAATAACATAGGTGTGCAATTTCAAGGATGAATATCAGTCGAGCCCCAAAATGTGACACATAAATACCAAGTTGTCAGAATTGTTTCAGCACTGATTCAATCAGAATCGATTCACCACGCAGTCAGTCAGAATGCTGATTCAGTCATCGTCAGAATTGATTCAAGATTCAATCAAAGTTGATTTAGTTTCAGTACTGATTTAGTCAGAATTAATTCAGTTAATTTAGTCCAGTAGTGATTTAGTCAGATTGATTCAGTCAGTACTGATTTAGTCAAAATTGATTCAGTCATCAGCACTGATTTAGTCAGAATTGATCTAGTCATCAGCATTAAATTAGTAAGTACTGATTTAGTCAGAATTGATTCAGTGAGCACTAGCACTGATTCATTCAGAATCGATTCAGTTCAGTACTGATTTAGTGAGAATTGATCCAATCAGCACTAAATTAGTAAGTACTAATTTAGTCAGAATTGATTCAGTGTGAGCACTAGCACTGATTCATTCAGAATCGCTTCAGTCAGCACTAGCACCGATTCATTCAGAATTGATTCAATCAAAATTAATTCAATCAGAATTGATTTAGTCAGAATTCAAAATTGATTCAGTCAGTCAGAATCAATTGGCACTGATTTAGTCAAAATTGATTTAGTCAGTCAGAATCAATTAGCACTGATTTAGTCAAAATTGATTTAGTCAAAATTGATTCAATCAGAATTGATTTAGTCAAAATCGATTCAGTTGGCACTGATTCAACACTGGCACTAATTTGATCAGAATCGATTCAATTGTTGGTACTAATTCAATTATGATTCAGTTAGAATTGATTTAGTTAGCACTGATTCAACACTGGCATTGATTCATTCAGAATTGAATTAGTGGCACTAATTCAATTATGATTCAGTTAGAATTGATTTAGTTAGCATTGATTCAACACTGGCACTGATTCATTCAGAATTGATTCAGTTAGCACACTGATTCAGCATTGGCACTGACTCATTCAGAATTTATTTTGATTCAGTCAGAATTGTTAGAATTGATTCAGTCAAAATTGATTCTGATTCAGTTAGAATTGATTCACTAAAAATTGATTCGGTCAGCACTGATTCATCACACTTACGTCAGAATTGGTTCAATCACACTTACCTCAGAATTGGTTCAATCACTGATTCATCACACTTACGTCAGAATTGGTTCAATCACTGATTCAGTCAGCACTGATTCATCACACTTACGTCAGAATTGGTTCAATCAGAATTGATTCAGTCAGCACTGATTCAACACTGGCGCTGATTCAGTCAGCACTCAAAGATAATAACTCTTCAAGTTAGATCACATCTTAGTGTAGGGGCCAAAATTAGGATTTCATTTGAAAAATACCAATAAGGCTCACATTACGCTTGGCTTTACCTTAGGAGATCCACCAGCTACGTGAGTCGAGGAGACATTGCTCTTGTCCATCCCCATGTTTGTATTGTAGTCGCCTGAGAGTCCGCAAGAACAAATGATCATGCGGTTACTGTAATAATGTTCGTACCTGGCACCCTATGGGTAAGCCCATTACCTTGTCATGTTTGTAGCATTCGCCTTGCTTTCATTTCTCTCTCTCTCTCGCGTCCTCATTCCGTCTTAGTCTATTGGTAGAACATTGTCTTCGTAGGAGTTTGAGCACCTTGGCAAAGCATTGCCCACACTTTAGAGAGCATGGTGGTGCAAAAGTGTGCATTGTGATCCCTGAGTAGAAGGGGCCAGAGCCCCAAGGCAGCCCCCAAGGTGGGCTAGCCTTGCAAGGGGTAGCCAACCCCTAGCCATACACCTAGGCCGGTCGAGAGCCCTTTAGTGGGCTTGGGCAATAGTTGACCAGGCCAGACAACTAGTCACCCATGCTAGACTATGTTGGCCAGGCCAGACAACCACTCAGCCAACTCGACGAGTCGACAAGTGCAATATTTAGTCAACTAGGTATTTAATGCCAATCGTGGGAATTTTGCATGTTGATAGCCTCCTCACGTAGCCCGACTGCATCCTTGAAGCCAGGCCAGACAACCACTCAGCCAACTCGACGAGTCGACAAGTGCAATATTTAGTCAACTAGGTATTTAATGCCAATCGTGGGAATTTTGCATGTTGATAGCCTCCTCACGTAGCCCGACTGCATCCTTGAAGCCATATAAATATAGGCGCTTCAGTTCCCATCAAATATTCAGGTAATTCAACAAAAGTACATAAGCATAACAACCAGTCAACTCAGGGCAACAAAGGAAGCTCCCCTTCACATTTAGCCAACATATATGGTCCTACTACTATCTGGACTTCCATCAGTGGCCCCAAGATCTTTAAAAGAGCCTTGGATTTGGTGGATACTTAGCCGGACGTACGATCTTCCTTGTCCTTGCATTGGGCATTCATATTTCTTGTGTACTCAAGCATTGTACAACATTCTCCAAAGCAAATACTCCTACCTGGCAGGGGTCCCTTCAGTGGATATTTGGGACCCAATATTGTGTTGTCTTCTACATTGATTCTTTCTGTAATGGATATAAACATTGAGACAAAAGAAAGATGAACCTGGTAAGATATCTTACCTTGTGGGTAAAAGTCAACACAACTGCTTCACATCTTGAGGAGCTTCCAATAAAAGCAAAGCTTTCATCCTTTCAAGATCTGCTTCAATCCCTTTCTCTAAAACCATATGACCAAGAAAAGTCACTTTGGCTTGAGCCAAATGACATTTATCTAGATTAAGCTACCCACCTAGATCATCCAGTCTCTTCAAAGCCAATCTCATTAGTGGATCCATCTATTGCTGTAGATACAAAAATCATCAATAAACACTCTAATGAAGCACCCTAGATAGGTCTCAAACACTAAACTCATAAACATTTGAAAGGTTGCAGGGGCATTTGTTAGCCCAAAGGACATAATCTTGCAAGAAAAACACTCCTAGGGGGTAATAAAGGTGTTTTTTCTCTAATCCTCTAGAGCAATTAAGATCTCAAAGTATTTTGAATATCCATCACATACACTATATCTTTCATGTCCAGCCACACTTCCCAGGATCTAATCTTGGAAAGTAAATGGGTAATGATCTCTTTTGGTTACTAAATTTAGAGGTTTAAAATCAACACAGACTCTCCACTTACCATTCTTCTTTGGGGTGATTACTACTAGAAAAGTCCATTTAGAATCATCAACTAGATATATAAACCTTGCTTTTAACAATTTATCCACTTCCTCCCTCAACACCTATTGCTATACAACCCCCAATCTTCTTAACCTCTATACAATGGGCTTATCCTCTCGCTTTAGCTGGATCTGATGTTGCACTACAGACACTCCCCCTAACCTATGTATAAGAAGAAATGAATAGGTTTGGAGATTTCTGGAACATACTTATATACTCCTTTCTCTCAGTCTCAATTAGATCCTTAGGCAACATCTTTTGTAACACTTCCTCTCCACCTAGATGTACTTCAGCTTCACGCTTTAGCTTCTCCCCTTCCTTTGTACATGGCCGTATAGACATACACATAAGGTGAGAATCAGGCTCCAGCAAACAACTGTTCCATCATCCTCTGAACATCTTCATCTTTTGATGTACTACTCTCTGGAATTAACTCCCTTCCTTTAGCCATATCATATTTGACTTATCTTCTCATAGGCTAGTCCAATCCCAAAATTAGGTGTCCTCTCCACCAGTCCTACCCCTGACCTCATCGCAATAAGCCATGGCCTTTTAAGAATTAATGGGTATGCCTCATACTTTTCTAGCATCACATGCACATCTTATAATTCTTCTTCCAATCCCAAAACATTTAACTGCAGCAGCTTCTTTACAATTCCCAAACATCTGATTGTAGTACTATTTTTCGTTTTGACTCTAAATTTTGATGGGGCTCCAACCTCTAGTCTTAATGCATCCATTGTCTGCTAGGTCATTACATAAACTTGTGCACCACCATCAATATATACTTTAGGGATTTTGTGCTTGTTTACCAAAGCATCCATAATTGGAAAATAATACTTGTCCCCCTTCACCTACACTATATTAATTTGAGCTCCCTTTTTCTCCTCTTTGGGGCATCTTGTGTTGACCAACTTGATCCATGTCCTTCTAAGTTTGGGAAACAATTACAAAAGCTAGGGCCATGTCAAACTAGGGCCTTTATTCTAAAGGTCTTTCATCAAATCATACTCTTCCTCATGGACACCCAGAGGAAAATCATGCATGCCAATGTGTCTTTTGGACCTGGTCTTCTTCTTACCATCCTTGGGCTGATATTCCACTTGCTTTCCTTTATTCCTCCTAGATGAACCTGGTTCATCTTCCACCTGAGCCCCTCTAGTCCTTTTATTGGTTAAAATGTCCCATTCTTCATCAATTCTAATCAAATTTACTTCTCCTTGTCTTGGTCCATTTACTGGCTTCTGCTTGCTGCTAAACCTATGGCACCGATTGATTAGGCATCTCCTCTACCCTCTTGACATCCTACCTTTCCTCCCTCCTAGGTTCCAACAAAGGATACACAACACTTTGCATTCTCCTAGGATATGGACCCTGATGAGATATATGCCCCCTTTCCATACAGTTAAAGAATTGAATATTCATGTTTGGGCCTCCTCTTCCCCCGCCTCTCATAACATCTCTATCTCCCACCCTAGGGGAATTTTTGCCTCCTTGTAATAGATTTTGATTCAAATTTTGCATCTGCTGAGTCAGATGGTTAATACCTTGCATCAATTTAAAAACCACTGGGACTACTGGAGGAGCTCCTTCTTGTCTTCTCTCCCTGGGCATAGCTGGCCTTCCTTCAATCTGAACTTCCTTTTTTTTTGAGCCAACCTTTGTAGCTTCCCTTCCTTCTCTCTAGCTATCCTCAAAGCCTCTTCAAAGGTTTCGGGTCTCTTGAACTCACTTTCTCCTTCAGATCAACATGAAGGGACTTGATAAACATGTCTTTCTTCAGAAGAATGTTAGGAGGATGCTCTATTCCCATGGGCATATCCCATCTTACCCATAGGTCTTTAAAAGGTTCCACAAATTTGTCAAACACATTAGACAGATTATGCTTAAACTTTTGGATTTTCGGCTATAGAGAATTTGGGGATTCACCCTGCTTATAATGCTACACCAAGGCCCCTTTGATGTCCTCATATGCCTGACCTTGATTTAGCTGTTGACAATCTTCTGACTCAAGAATACCTTCAATTCTGCGTATAACTGGTGAAAGCTCAGTGTAAGACCTGACTCAAAATCCCTTCACTCCAACCCAAAAAATCTAGACCTACCCTTGAAAATCCTCTAATGATTCCTTGTGGGCCTCAATTGATCCTAATTGACTCCCTAACACACAGTTAGGTCCAATTGCCTCTGTCAGAACACTTGGTGATTCACACACAAGCTAACTGACATAGATCTGATTCAACAGAAGTCGGGCTTTCTTTACTAACATATCAAAGAAGGGTAAAGATATTGGGGGGTTCACTATATGTAAACCCCTATATCACCTGCATTCAAGGACTATTTAAAAAAGCCCTTATCGGTGTTCATAAATAAAACACACCCTTTTTCTATTCAATCTGTGAATATGTAACATGCCCATCTTCATTAATTAAAAAATATCCCTGTATAGATGAATTTATGAGTTTTTATCATGTAAAAAGCAGTGATTTTATTAAAGGACCCATTTCCACTTAAAATTGTCAAATTTCGAGTCCAAATTTAGAATCTGTGCGCGATTTTACCCTAATATAGGATTTTACAGTAGTCAAAATAGACATTGGATCAAGCTTATAAACGAATTTTAGTTATTTTTAGTTTAAAAATGATGACCTTTAAACCTTAAAAAATGCACGATTGGGCGTCTGATTGACGGCGGACGGTCTACACCCTAATGACTAGGGGAATATCTTGGACATTTTTGCCAAAATAAAATTTTCGCTCCCCTGGGCATTTCGGCACTCAAATCCCGGCGAGCGTCCCAAATTTGGGGACCCCACCCAGAGGACCGTACACACTCACCAGGGCACCCGTACAATGGCTACGTAAGGAACAAAGGTCGACCACCCTCTGTACGGTCCACATGTACTGCCATGTGGACGTCCATGCTGCCTCTGGCCAAAAGGGTACATGTGTACCACACCTTTGCTTGTGCACCGCCACCGTACCCTTCCCCCAGGCTCATGCAGACCAGTGAGACCGATGCACTTTGATGGTACACTTTTCCTTCACCCATACTTTGCTCTGTGCCCAAAAACCGTACCCTACACCTATGTAAACCCCCATGTACTCCATGGCCAATAGCACATTGCATAGAGCATACCCTTAGGTTGCACCCAACACCCAGCACGAGGCCATACTGCCACTTTGTGCGAGACTGTGCAGTAGCTGCAACCCTAGCATTAGCCTTCTTACTGTGTAGAAGCTATTGCCCGACTATACTTATTGTACCTGTTGCAACCGTGCCTTATAGCAGCCCTTACCGCCTTGCTCTTAGCACCCCCTAATCAGCCATCTCTGAGACAAGACCTTTTTCAGTCACCCCACCCTTGTGAGGAGAGGGTGTCCTTAACTCTTCCCCCCCCCCCCCCCCCCGCGCCCCCGATGTGAAGGGACTTACATCTTTCACCCCTTGAAGCAAAACGTTTTTGCCCTTTAGGACATCTCACAATCCCCTCCCCCCATTTCCATAGACTTCAATAAGAGGTTTTTGAGCTTAGAGGAGGTTCACACGCTACAATTTTTTGCTCATAGAGTGAGTGACGATCTCGGAATCAAGATCCGACTCAAGCACTGCGATCGCAGTGTCGAGCACTACGAGGCGGTCATCAAGATGGCCCCATCTTAGAAACACCAAAATGTCACCTCGAGAGACGCATGCAATGATGAGACTAGAGAAAATTCTCCTAATGCGGCTCCAACCCTCCCGTTTGCAAGCTCCACAAGGGAACGGTGGGGCCAACCGGGCGGCATCGTTAGTAGCAAGGGCAAGAGTCCACCCATAGTATACCTCATACCATTTGGGAGAATGAGGTTCACCGATTGAGGCGAGTAATTATGATGCTGCCTATAAGGGCCCAGGCTAGTGCAGTGAATAAGCCCACCCTAGCGCATAGACATCCCTCTCTGAGGGGCGGGAGGATCGAGCGACAGAGCCTGAGGGGACGACAGGCGGGCTTGAGTCCTCGCTGGCTATGATGACAAGGTGTATGGTCCCGTAGGGTTTGCCCACTCTCTAGAGGCTAGAAGGCTGAATTCTAGATCATCGACAGTATAAAGGAAAAGAATAAGAGAGCTGGTTTGGCTTGTATGGAATTGATTCTTGTATAAACTTATATATATATATATATATATATATATATATATCTTGTCTTTAGCATTATTATACTATGGAAAGAGGCTGTTTTAAAACAAACCTTGTGAAAGGGTCCTAATTAAAGAACATGTTTATTTGTGTCAATAGTGTGGTAGGATTAATTAGGAAACAAATTGACGCGTGAGTAGGGTAGAAAGTGGGAGGATAGAATGCCCTGATGGCACCATCCTACGAATGGGTGAACCCAATTAGTTGGGCAGCTTTCCAAAAGATTAAGTAAAAGCCCTACACTAGATAAATAGTTTCTCGGGCAACTCTTTTCTAGAAGACTAGGCTAGTGCGGCTGTGCCTTGCATGGATGAGGAAAAAAGCGTTGTCTCTAGGAATCGAGATTAATAGTTACCTAAATTATGACCTATGGGTGATTTGATTTTTAGAAGACCATGCTCCCTCTACGGGATAGGACTAGGTCTTACCTATAAATCGTATCCTTGAATCTTTGCATGGTCAAGGTGTCGACGAATAGGAAATTTTCTCCAAGTGAAGACTTAGTAGACTATCTTAAGTGTTTCCCCTATTTTGGAAGGGGGGAACCTTACAATTGGTATCAAACCCGATCTTAGCTCCTAGGACTTGGAATTTAAGGATTGTTTTGCAATGTATGTTTTACTTAACATAATGCTAATTAATAAAAACGCCTTACTAAGAACAATTTGAATTGATGTTTGAATGATTGTAGGAAGAGGGAGATGCCTACTCGAGATTTCTAGTTTTCTAGTACATCTTCCAGGACTGCTTGTCACTCCTCAAATTTCGAGTTTCGTGACACCATGGTGCAGATACTAGAGAAGATGTCCCTCCCCCATTTCTCTCGTATCGAAAGAGGATGGGGTAGAGATTTCTGGAGTCACGGGCTGAGATATTTCTTCATCCAAGAGGATCGAGTTGGGAACCTTACCACCGATCTAAAGCGGATTCGCTAGATTGAAAAGTTGAAAATGGTTCATTTATTTTGGTTCGTGGGTACTCCTAGGCCCGACACCTCTGTGACTATAGATGGGAATCACATACCACAGGACTTCTAGGTGTATGACCGAGTGATGTAGGTCTTACCTGCTGACAGAGTAGCCGTGATGGGACATATTCCAATCCAGAGCCTACCACACTTACCATCAGTTTTTCGAGTCTTAGAAACTACAAAACGAAACCCCCATATTTCACCTATGTGGATTGCTCTAGCCTTATGTCATAGCGGAGCTTAGGATTTCCCTTCATGAACATATAAGACTAATTATATTAGTCTCAAATCTTTGTAATAAAACTTGTCCTTGTAAATATTTGAGAAATAAAATTATTTCAATGTTTTACTTTTAAAAAAGCTTAAGTGTTGTGCAAAGTATGAATCTCGTAATCTTAAAAATTTAATCTTACAATGATGGCCACGAGGATTATCCTCCACTTCCCAATGCACTATACATCGATATCCTGGAGAAGAAGCTCTTGCTCAAACAAATGCAACCTCCCTACTTTAAGGGGGAAGGTTCAAAGATTGAGAAGGATGCTGAAGGCTGGATTGAAGCAGTGGATGATTATTTCTCAGCTGCCGTATTGGAGCAGCAAACCAATCTATGTTTGCATGGTTTTGCCTCACCGGAGATGCTAAACTCTAGTGGAAACAATGGTGCCATGACAAGGGAGTCACTAAGTATTCTCAAACATGGGAAGACATCAAGCAAGCCATGAAGGAAAGATATCTTCCCCCATCCCATGAATCCATAAAGATGAATGAGTTTTTTAGTCTTAGGCAGTGCAACTTAACTCTCAAAGACTATTATTCCAAATTT
Organism: Cibotium barometz; assembly: GCF_041138505.1. NCBI lineage: Eukaryota > Viridiplantae > Streptophyta > Polypodiopsida > Cyatheales > Cibotiaceae > Cibotium > Cibotium barometz. Next base: position 14,024,037 of record NC_141104.1, on the reverse strand, counting down.
ATCACTCTCCAAAAGTATGCCCTAGCTATGACTACTTCCCAGCAAGTGGTTCGTTTCTGCCAAGGTTTAAATGAACCCTTAGATTCCTGCCTCAAAGCAATGAGGCCAAGCACATTACAGGATGCTCTCATACAAGCAAAGCCCCTTGTGAAAGAACAGAGGACCGACAAAGCTAAGCCTCAAAAGAGATCTTACCCTGAGGCAAACCCTCATTAGGAAGTGAATGGGGTCTTCTTGGGCCCTTTAATTTGCCCAAGCCTAATCAAGGTGATTAAGGAATAGCCAAATGGGGGGTTGCCATGTGGACTGAAATGTTGGGTTTGTAAGAGAGGTGTAAGAGTGGTCAAAGGGTGCACTTTTTCCTCCAAAAAGGGAGGGAGGCAATTTTACAATTTTCGGACCTCCATAACTTCTACATACAAGCTCCGATTTGAGCGGAGATTATAGATCCGTGATCTACGCATCAAGAGCTTTCCATAGATATGTTACATGATAAGGTTTTGTCTCCTAGATTTTAAATTCCATTTTCCCTCCAAAATTCATATTCGAATAAAGTAGCCGTTTTGAAGCTTCTAATTAGAACACGTTTCTTCTTAAGAGAAAAGGTTTGACTCCTCAAACTGCCAAATAAAAGGACCCAAGAAGCCTTCCATTGAGGTCCTAATGTAAAGATCAGCCATACAACAAACCCCAATAGAATTTCCCCTACTACAACCAAGGGTGGCAAACAAACTCTTTTGTTTCCCGCTCGTATGCTACTTCTTCCAGAGAAGGCCCTCTATGTTTTGAATGCAATGAGCTGGGATACTTTATTTCAGGCCAACTATCCCAAGTTAGCAACATCTTCTCCCCAAGGTGGTAGAGGAAATTAAGGCCGTGGAACCCCTATTGAACCAAGGTGCAAGAGGTAGTGAACATGGAAGAGGTCGTGGAGGAGTAGTTGCGAGAACCTCCTGTGCTATAAGTGCTTGGAAATGGCTAAAGAAGAGCGCGCCACCATCCATGCGGCAGTAGAACATCAAGGTCCAAATCAACAATTTGGTGTAATCCAAACCCTACTAAGCCATTCTAGCTTCTTTTGATTGATTGTGGCAGTACCCATTCATTTCTTTCTCCTAGGTGTTTTGCAAAAATTAAACTTGGGTCAAAAAACTGCTAGAAGAATGATTGTAGAGTTAGCTAGTGGAAAAGAAGTAGTATCTCGCCACTCTGTAGGAAACCTTAATTTGGAGCTCGGTAATGAGAAAACTCATGGCTACTTTAGAGTCCTACCATTAGGGAACCTTATGATGGAATCCCTAGGATGGACTAGCTAATTACAAACAAAGCTAGTATTCAATGTAACTAGAAGAGTATCACTTTTGAAAATGAGCATGGCCAAGTAGTATCCGTTTAGGGAAAGATAGGTAAACCTAAATCTAGGAAGGGTAGTTAAGGCAAAACATCTTCTCAAGGGAGCACGTAAGGGACAACAAGTTTTCCTGGTCAAGCTCAACAAAGCCGTTGAACCTAGTAAAGGAGACAAAACCCTCTTGGCTCCAATAATTCTATGACATCTTTCTTGATGAGCTTGCAAGACTACCGTCTCCTCGAGAGGTTGATCACATGAAATTGAGGTGATCCCTAGAGCTCAACCCATCTGAAAAAGGCCCTATACAATTTTCCTCCCTAAAGCCATTGAACTTAAGGAGCAACTTTCCCGACTCATTGAGCAAGGATTTGTATGCCCCAGTAGCTCTCCTTGGGGAGTGCCTGTTCTTTTCCAAAAGAAGGACGACACTCTTCGCCTCTGCATAGATTATCGAGGGCTAAATCAAGTCACTGTCAAGAAGAATAAGTATCCTATCCTTTGCATCGACCAGCTTCTTGACAGGCTTCATGGAGCCAAAGCTTTCTCAAAAATAGATTTGAGGTCTGGTTAATATTAGATCAAAGTCAAGGAAGAAGATATACCCAAGACATCCTTCAATACCCGATTAGGGCCACTATAAGTTTAATGTAATGTCATTTGGGTTAAACAATGCTCCTGCAACCTTCAACTGCCTATGCAAGATATATTCCATCCTTACTTGGATGAATTTGTGCTTGTTTTTTTTGATGACATATTAGTCTACTCCAAGTCAATGGAAGAGCATGAGGAGCATGTGCGTAGGGTTCTGCAATTGCTGCGCAGACAAAAACTCTATGCTAAAGAAGAGAAAATGTACCTTCTTTACTCATCAAATTGAGTATCTTGGATTCATCATCTCCGAAGATGGTATCTCAGTAGATCTCGCCAAGGTCCAAGATATACTGGAGTGGCCACCCCCTAAATCAGTTTGTGAAGTTTGTGGGTTTTTGGGAATAACAGGCATAAGGAAAAAAGGGAGCTCATTTTGGGGCCTTTTACGGTTTGGAAAAATAAGCTCTCAACCAATCAACAGAGGGCCAACGTAACGTTGGAAATTCATAAAAATACGAGAAAATAGATAAAAGAAACAATACTTTATGTAGGTATAAGCGTGCTACATTAATGTGGAGATTGGTTTTTTATTCTCACAAGATCTTTGGACATGAAGATAGAATCTAGTCTGACATTTTTTGTGACAAGGGCCTTCCCGTTCCCACCTTCCTTTAAACTTTGAAATGTTGTGCTGCCTTTCCTTCGAAAGGTCTACCATTCTACACCACTGCCTCATTGTGCAGCAGCCTCTTCTTTTCCAAAACTGCTCCCTTGATCCTATTTGGCTTAGAGTAAGATGTTTCTTGTCAACTGTCTATCTGCCCACTTTCTCTTTCTTGAAAATTCACTTTGTTATCTTGTTTACATTACTTTGTTGTTGTTACAGATTCACAAGGTCTCCATGGTGAATAAAAACTATGGCCGTTCTTGTGGAAGACGCTCTGTGGATGATAATGCTATGATTGTGGTGTCTGTACAGTTGGAAAGATATGTTAGAAACTGTTGACATCTGAACAAAACAAAATTATTCAACAGGTTCAAAGGCATAGCATGAAATAGACATCAGTAGAGGGAACAACTTTCTACCTCTAAATTTATTGGCTCTATTGAATCCAAAAGATTGACAATAGGAGGACAGTGATCCAATGCATCTAGAAGCCTTCTAATACAACTACAATACATATAATTCAGTTAGTGTGCATTAAATCAAAATAATGAAGTTTAAAGTTAAAAATAGCACACACACCACTTACAATTTCAGCTCTCTGTGTGTTTTTAAGAGAGTTGAATATAAAGCATTGCTTCTGCTAGATGTCAATAGAAGCAAAGCTCCAGTGGTCACTGCGTAAGGAAAAAAGCATTAGGCAATCCAAGGCTACAAGAGTTCTCAATCTTAAAGAAGAATCCTAAAAGAAGCAGTCACCCACATACCTGTTATGGTATGGAAGTAGCAAAACATCGATAACATCAAAATTGCAGTGTCTGAACCAATTGGAAATATCCATGGGAGTTTCCTTTGCATCTCTTGACTTGGAGGAAATGGCAGGATCAATAATATGAACTGTATACTGTACAGCGTGGTTAAGCCAGCTTCTGCATTGGACCGAACAATAATTAGTTTAGGGTGTAAAGGAGGTACAAGAAGGATTGTTTTGCAAACAAATGTAAAATAAAAGACACTTACTAGAGCATTGCAAGAATAATAGTATCTGAGCAATACTCATTCTTATGAGCCAATGCTGCCAAGCATGGTTTTGTCAAGTCAAAATTATTCACTGAAGTTTCATCCTCAATATGGACAACTAGGTTAGGGCCCAGCTCCTGCAACCTTCTCTGTATCTGTAGCTCCCTCTGTATAGTCTCCACATCTATAACAGATTTGGATTCTTTTATTTGCTGCTTCAGTGACTCCTCATAAGCAGCTTTCCCTCTGGTGTTCTTTGAGTGGGTTACTTCAACAACCTTAACCTCATCTACCTTCAACTTTCTTGTAGGTGGAATTAATAATATGTCTCTCATCTTGATGTCCTGCCATTCCACAGGATGGACTAGCTTGTCATACCTCCATCTCACTCTGGACAAAGTGTTGAAGTCTTTGGCCATCAGAGTTACCCTGTGAGCATGGGCTGCTACCAGCATTGCATCTTCAAAATATTTCTCCAAGTAATCCTCTACCATTTCCTGTAAGGAAAGAATGGCAGTCCTGCTCCACCTGAAACCAAGGTGCCAACTATCACATATGTCTTTCACTAGTCTCTGAAAAGGTGCCTTGGGGATTGCAAAGTCTATAGCTTTTTGTTGCTTCCTGATCTCCTTTAGCACACCTGCACCATGTTTCAATCTCTTGGCCTTTTGCTGGAGCAGGCTCATTGGCTTCCCCTTCCTGCCATGTGCAACTCTTCCCTTTGGAGGCACACTAAATTCCTTGTACCTGCCCCAGCTGCTCTGCTGCTGCAAGCCCTGGCCCCTTGCCAGCACTCCTTGCAGTTGACTTGGTTCTTGCCATCACTCTGACAAGCTGCATACAAAGCAATGGAAAATGATTACAGCCATGGAGAACATGGAATGACACAAAAAGGCAATGACAGGGGTGGATGAAGCAACATTTATAAATTTGCAACAAAACGCGATTTCGACAATTTGAAATTCCTAACAGCTCACTCTCGCGTTTTCCTGCAAATACCTGAAGTAACATGCTGGTACATTCCTACAGTGATTTCTCAGTCTTTACAACTAAATACAATATGGATTGAGTTTATGCAAGGAGTGTACAGCCATGGACAACTTGGAAAGACACAAAACCACAATGACAGGGGTGGATGAAGCAACAGTTTTATATTTGCAAACAAAACGCGATTTCGGCTGTTTGAAATTCCTCCTCGTGTTTTCCTGCAAATTCATGAGGCAGCCTGCTGGAACATGCCTTCAGTCATTTCAACCAGCCCAATTCAAAAGTCTTCCTGCTTGTGGTATTTATCCTAATATCTAAGCTACATCACATCCCAAAAGTATGTGTGTTATACTGTTAAACAAGATGATAAGGATATAGAGAGTCTTACTGACCTGGAAGCTATCTGTGGGTGTGCTCTGCTACTGCTGATGAGTACCCTGTGATAGGGATGAACCTGTGCTGCTGGTCAAGATGCTGATGGTGCAGAGTAGGGAGGTAGGGAGGCAAGAGAGCTGAGAGGGGAGGGCCAAGACAGGAGAGATTAAACATGAGGAAAAAGATTAGTGCAAAATACAAACAAGGCAGCTACTAAATACCACACATGTGGAATGGAGTCATTTTTTCACATGTGTGGATGGGACCCAGATCTCTTGGAGTTTGAAACTTGGCACATGTGAATGGGACACTTTTTGCCTTGGAACTTATGCCAATCATGATTTCATAATTAGTTCCATAACCACTCTTCCCTCCCCATCTTTCATCCCTGCCAGCACCCTCCCATCATCCTTTTCCTTCCCTCTCTAATCCCTTCCTACCCAACACACTCCATCCAGACTGCCACCTACCTAAAGACTACTACCACTGCGAGATCTTCAGGTTACCTAGGCTGCAGCTCAAGTTTGGGAGAGAGCAGAAGATTCACCAGTGCAACTCCAACAACATGGAAAAGGAAAAGAAAGGTCAGAGTTCTATATTCTTTTCAATGTTTTTTGATATATATTTCTTCCATCCATAGAATTGATGTCCAGATATCTGGGCAATTCCCATCCACCACATCCCATATCCCAAATTTCCACATCCCAGTTTTATATTTGCAACAAAATACGATTTCGGCTGTGTGAAATTCCTAAAGCCTTCTCCTCGTGTTTTCCTGCAAATTCATGAGAGGCAGCCTGCTGGAATATGCCTTCAGTCATTTCAACCAGCCCAATTCAAAAGTCTTCCTACTTGTATTTATCCTAATATCTAAGCTACATCACATCCTAAAAGTATGTGTGTTATACTATTAAACAAGAAGATAAGGATATAGAGAGTCTTATTGACCTGGAAGCTATCTGTGGGTGTGCTATGCTGCTGATGAGTACCCTGTGATGGGGATGAACCTGTGCTACTGGTTAGGATGCTGATGGTGCAGAGTAGGGAGGTAGGGAGGCAAGAGAGCTGAGAGGGGAGGGCCAAGAGAGGAGAGATTAAAGAGGAGGGAAAAGATTAGTGCAAAATACAAACAAGGCAGCTACTAAATACCACACGTGTGGAATGGAGTCGTTTTTTCACACATGTGGATGGGACCCAGATCTCTTGGAGTTTGAAACTTGGCACATGTGAATGGGACACTTTTTGCCTTGCAACTTGTTCCAATCATCATTTCATAATCAGTTCCATAACCACTCTTCCCTCCCCGTCTTTCATCCTTGCCAGCACCCTCCCATCATCCTTTTCCTTCCCTCTCTGATCCCTTCCTACCCAACACACTCCATCCAGACTGCCACCTGCCTGAAGACTACTACCACTGCGAGATCTTCAGGTTACCTAGGCTGCAGCTCAAGTTTGGGAGAGAGCAAAAGATTCACCAGTGCAACTCCAATAGCATGGAAAAGGAAAAGAAAGGTCAGAGTTCTATATTCTCAATGTTTTTTCATATATATTTCTTCCATCCATAGAATTCTTGATGTCCAAATATCTAGGCAATTCCCATCCACCACATCCCATATCCCAAATTTCCACATCCCAGTTTTATATTTGCAACAAAACGCGATTTCGGCTGTTTGAAATTCCTAAAGCCTTCTCCTCCCGTTTTCCTGCAAATTCATGAGGCAGCCTGCTGGAACATGCCTTCAGTCATTTCAACCAGCCCAATTCAAAAGTCTTCCTACTTGTGGTATTTATCCTAATATGTAAGCTACATCACAAAAGTATGTGTGTTATACTATTAAACAAGAAGATAAGGATATAGAGAGTCTTACTGACCTAGAAGCTTCTGTGGGTGTGCTGTGCTGCTGATGAGTACCCTATGCTGGGGATGAACCTGTGCTGCTGGTCAGGATGCTGATGGTGCAGAGAAGGGAGGTAGGGAGGCAAGAGAGCTAAGAGGGGAGGGCCAAGACAGGAGAGATTAAACAGGAGGGAAAAGATTAGTGCAAAATACAAACAAGACAGCTACTAAATACCACACGTGTGGAATGGAGTCGTTTTTTCACACATGTGGATGGGACCCAGATCTCTTGGAGTTTGAAACTTGGCACATGTGAATGGGACACTTTTTGCCTTGGAACTTGTGCCAATCATCATTTCATAATCAGTTCCATAACCACTCTTCCCTCCCCGTCTTTCATCCTTGCCAGCACCCTCCCATCATCCTTTTCCTTCCCTCTCTGATCCCTTCCTACCCAACACACTCCATCCAGACTGCAACCTGCCTGAAGACTACTACCACTGCCAGATCTCTAGGGTTACCTAGGCTGCAGCTCAAGTTTGGGAGAGAGCAGAAGATTCACCAGTGCAACTCCAACAGCATGGAAAAGGAAAAGAAAGGTCATAGTTCTATATTCTTTTCAATGTTTTTTGATATATATTTCTTCCTTCCATAGAATTCTTGATGTCCAGATATCTGGGCAATTCCCATCCACCACATCCCATATCCCAAATTTCCACTAAGCTCCAGCATTTCTTGTCACATGTCCCAGTCCTACTGTCGAAGAATCTTACTGTCCAAGAATCTGGTAGATCACCCTAGGATTTGATTGGAGATGGATATCAATAGAACCTAGAAGTTTGCAACAAAATGCGAGGAGAGTGCTTAACATTTTCCAAATGGCCCTATATCGCGTTTTCGTGCAAATTTCTATATTCCTTTTGGTTTTCATTTCTTCCTCATTGTTTTGCTTTCTTTGGCCCTGGGGAATTCTTCCTAGTATCATCTACTGTCCAGGAATCTGTGAGATGATCCTAGCATTTGATTGGAGATGGATATCAATAGAAATGGAAAATTTGCAACAAAATGCGAGGAGAGTACTTGACATTTTCCAAATGGCCCTACATCGCGTTTTCTTGCAAATTCCTGTGTCCCTTTTGGTTTTCACTTCTTCCTCATTGTTTTGCTTTCTTTGGCCCTAGGGATTTCTTCCTTGATGATGAGAAAAGTTTTTGCTTTGGAACAGTTGATTCTCAGGCCCCTCCTTTCAAGAGGAAGTTGGACTTTTCTGCTGCTATACTTAGACCACAGCAATCACCAGGTGAGTCATGTGTGGTCATGAAGGGAGTTGTTTGGTGATATCCTATACATTCCCTGATTGCATATGTCAGCATATAGAATTCATGATATATAAATTTTAGTTCAGGCAAAAGGAAGAGACTGGAGCAGAAAGCTGAGTCTTCCCTCTCAAAACAAAAGGAACCAGAAGAGGACAAATCTCCAGATTTGCTCCTATTTGACTTTCTTCACAAATGCAAGGCTCAGAGGAACTTCCACATATACCACAGTATTTTCAATAGGGAGTTCACTATGAACTCTGTAGTACTGGAGCATCACAGAGATTTTCTTTCAGACCATTGGGATACCTTCAAACAACTGACAGAGGCAGGAAGAATTGTGGAAGGTGAAAAGGTTTTTGTGCATATAAATCATATTGTCTCCATTGACAGGCTGAGGTACCATGTGAATAGAAGATTTGACAGCCTGCCTGAGGAATATAAATTCAATTGTAACTTGCATACCAGAAAGTGTAGAGTGCTTGAGGAAACCATGGCATTCCTCATGTACATTGTCTTCAGTCTCAGCACTCTAAGAGAGCAAGGGCAGGAGGCTGAAGAAGAAGACACATTTGAAGCAGAGGAAAAAGAGGATGTTCCTGTGGCAACAGAAATGGCAGAGGAGGAAGAAGATATCAATCTCCAGGATGAGGGGCTGCAACTGGCTGCTCTTGACCTTGTTCAAGTGAGGACTGAAACTCTTAGGGCAGCACAGCCAGTTGAAGATTTTGATGGAGCAGCAACTATGCAGTGCCCATGCTTCCAGGTGTCTTGATTGGTGGTAAAGATTATGTTTTCTTCCATGATATAGAGTGTATGTTCAATTTGAGGGAGGACTATGCCATTTCCCTTATTGCCCAGGCTTCAAGGCTTGACAAGGAGGTTGGCATAGAGGATGACCATTCACTACTGGCTTTGGAAACAACTTTTGATCCTGCAGAGGCCCTTACTATTTGTTTCAAAGAGGCTGAAAAGTTCCAAGAGCCAGATGAAGCTGTCTTCTAGCTCACACAGGAAGCTATGAATCTCTCAGCACTATACAAGGGAAAGCTTAAAGAAGAGGCTGGACTGGAGGGGAGAGGAATAAATCTTTGGAAAGATGAACTTCTTATTAACTGATGAAAATGAGAAGGTATGATCTTGTTACTTCAAATCAAATACTTTATCTTGTGTTTAAATGTTTTGTAGTTATGTATTGTCTCACTCCAATCTTTTGATATGTGGCAGCTACAAATTGAGGATGACACATTCTTCCAGAGAATAAGTGGAAGCAGGCCGGCTGGGTTTGGCAAAATGTCAAGCCTAGCTTATTATATTCATGATCTAGGCAGTGCTAAGATCTTGATTTACCATAGGGAGTTGAGCAACAACGGAGAAGCCATTGTTTACTTCTTTAAATGTTTGTCTAGGGTTTTAGGTGGACATGATCTTTCATGGCAAAAGGAAAAGATCATTTTGGTAGAGAGGTTGTCTGCCATAGATATATTTGGGGATTATGTGAATAAGCAGGTCTCTAGGGCCTCTTACTTTTTGTCTTACACTTCTTATGCATTAGCATGTGATGTTAAGGAGCCCAAATGTCTAGAGGGCTATGGAAAACACAAGCTCATAAGGTTTCAAGAGCCACCCATGATTGCATCAGGCGACACAATCCAAGAAGAAGAACACGTGGAGATAGCTGAAGACAAGGATACCCCTCCCAGACAAGCAATAGAGGCAAGCATTGATAAACAGATAGTTGACATCAAGCCAAAAAAGAAGAAAAAGAGTCCAATCAAGATCAAAAAGAGAGTTCCGATTGGCAGGCCCTGGGAGTAATAGGATTTAGTCATCAAATATAGCACAAACATTATGTTGAAGTTGAACTGATTTGTACAAAGTCTTTGATCCTCTACCTTTCCCTTTTGCATTTGTCCCATCACCGTACAACACTTCAGTACTCTTCCCACACTCAGTAGCTTCTAAAAGCGTTTGACACTCAGTACCTTATTGGTAAGGATCAATAGTGTGTCTAGCATAATTAATTAGTATTGATTGAATTTTTTGTGTGTAGCTCATGGATGTATTGATGCTTGTTAATATAGATCACATGTTTCACAAAAGAAATACTTTTGATGGAGTCTCAAAACATATAGGCATAACACCAAGAGTCACTTGTTCCACAAAATAAAAATTTATTAATTGAGTTTGAAAACATGTGAACATAACACCAATAAGTTACAAACTGCTATTCATGTTTACTTGTCCATTTATGGTTTCTAAATATCTTCGAATCCCTCCATTGTCTATGTCTCTGTGCTGCCATTGAATTGTCCAAAGTTTGTCTTCGTCTTTGCTTTTGGGCTAGAATAAAAGCAAGCTTGACTTTGGAGCTAGCAACTTTTCTTTTAGCATGCAGCCTCTGTAGTATGCCTCGGTAAAACCATTGGAAGACTTCCTTCAGACTATTTGCCTTTTGACTCCCTCTGTAGTGTTGTGTGTGTCTAAAAAATGCATTACGTGCCATGTAGTGAGACTTCTCCATGCCTTGGGTAGACCAAATTGCTGGGCATCCATACTTTTTGACAAAATAGGGAAGGTGGTTGTAGATGATATGCTGTTTTCACAGAGACATAAGAATGCATAGTAAGTTATAAAAAAAAGAGGATCACACTTAAGTAAAAGAAGAAGACAGAACTTTACCATGTAGTGAGTTATATTGCAGGCTGTCCACGTGTCTTTCAATATTGACTTCCCAAAATGTTTAATCGCCTCTTCAAAGTTCTTGTAATCACTCTTTGTCCATGTTACATTGTCACAGAACATGAAGAGTTGATCAAGAGACCTCCACATCTCTACCTTCACATTTCGTGCTTCCCTATCTGCCTCATGATCTTTCACGGCATTATGGACTTGCTTCCACAATCCATAATTAATCCTTGAAACTGTTCTACCTTGCCTTACTTGCTTACTATTGTGTTTGGGTCGAGATAAGAATCTTCTTGCCTTAACACCACCAATAGAGGGCTTGATTGGTACCTCCTTGCCATTGGTAGACTTTTTAAAATCCTTTGTGATATGAACATCACCTCCATGCAGACCTATATCAGATAACACTTTTTCCAATGCTTGAAGAGCATCCTTTCTATTTTTTTCGGGACGGAGTTTACAAGCAAATCCAATATACAAAAATACCAATTTCTCAATAATTCGACATAGACCATGCAATGTGCATATGTGAACATTACATAGTGGAATGTCAAGAATGGCCTTGAAGTCAGGGTCAACTTTATCTCTATTAGGTGCTCTCTTCCACCATTTGGAATCCATTACTTGAGCTGATTCTTTGTAGTTAAGACAAGGAGACTTTGAGTTGCCTCCTTTACTAACGTTATACATGCACTTAAGTGTTTTAAGGTCCCCCACCATGTGCCACTCTACTTGAAAATCACCTTTTCCTGCAACATGGAGATTCTCTCCTTGCACTTGTCTTTTAATTATTCTTGGTATTTTCATGTGGTGAAACACCCAATCTAGTGTTTCATGGTCTTTTGTCTTCACCTGTGATTATAGAAAACAAAAGTCTTACTATAAAAGATTTGAAAACAATGACTAAAATCAAGTACGAAACAAAAAATGATCATACCTGGAACGAGCCTAACCACCATATGTGTTTCTCCGACTGCACACTAAAATACTTCGGACTCGCTTCAGTCAATGATGTATCAAGTGCTCCATTCATCAATGTAATAGTAATCCTTTCCATTTTCTTTTCCTTTACAACCTCACACTCATCCAGTTTGATAACAAATTTCAAAATGCCTTTGCACTCCTCAAATGTTATTCCATAAAACTCGACCATTCTTCTTTGAAGTTGTTGTAGATCTACAAATATATTGTTCCAAGGGTCATACACAGTGGTTCCTTTACCACCATGAAATATTTCTTCAATATGGATATATTGCCCAATAAACTCATCTATACTTTCATTCAAATGACCTCTTATCCTCCACACGGTTGCTGGATTTGGCAGTAAAACTCGTTTAATCCTTTGATCTTTCAAAGTTGAGGATATCGCATGGAAAATCGAACTATATCCCTTCCTGCTAACTCCACTAACATCAAGAGCCTCTTGGATTGTAGTGCCATCAACTTGATTATTGGATACATAAAGTTCTAAAGGTGTATTTGAATGTACATCCTTATTTAGACATTAGTGAAATAGTACATGAACCTTTGATTGGGAAATTTCCATCGTTTTGTCAACTGCTACAATGATGTCATATTTTCATAAGCTTCAATGATTACATTGTCATGTGTCTAGAAGCCCCACTGTTAATGACCCAAGAATACCAATCCTTGCAATTGGTTATCTGTCTAGAAGCCCCACTATTGATGATCTAAGAATCATCATGTATTGTAACATTAGATGTCTCATTAGACACTTCTTTAATGATGAGATTAACATGATTTGATTCTTCCTTGCTTTTTAGAGTGCTATTCTTGGCATTTACTTGCTTCTTCTGGAGTAGCAAGAGGCAACCAACTATTGCCTTGCCATGGATAGAGGCAGAGTACCGGGTTGCTTATGGTGCTGCTTGTGCGAGTTGCTTTTGAGGTTGTGTGGTTGCAGAGGTTGCTTGGCGAGATTAGGTTTCCACAGAAGGAGCCCATGATTATCTAGTGTGATAACTAGAGATGTATTGCTATTGCTCGGAACCCAATCTTCCATGCCTAGACCGAGCACATAGAAATACAATATTGGTTTGTTCGTGTGAGAAGATTTTGGCTGGTGACATCTTTCTTGTTTTTATTGTTCAACAGAGGACAATGCGATGGACCTCTTCAAGAAATCTCTACCTCACGCTATGATCTGGCAGCACTCCATCTCATTGGGGTTTGTTCCACATCCAAGAGCTGAGAGGGGGTGTAAGCAGTCATCTCCTATCTCTACATTACACTCGTGCCTCTGTTGTGGGTGTGCTCACCCATTCTAGGTGTTCCCCCATTTTTCCTCACTTTCCATGTATTTTCCCATTTGTTTAGGGTGTGGGAGGTATATCGGCTATCATCTTCTAGTGGCCGACTGGTGGAGGACTTGGTTTAGTACTAGTGGCCCATTGGCCGACTGAGATTCTGCTGGCCCACTATGTTTTTTACTTGTCGCATGAGCATGTTGTCGGCCTGTTTTGGGCTAGCCGACCAGCAGCGTGGGGCCATATAAAATGGCCCCTGCCCCCCACACTTTTTTTGTACCATTATTGGGATTTTCTAGTGTATATACAGAGTTTATACAACTTCTCTCTCCCTCTCTCATCTGTGTTTTGTTCTCTACAGCAGTTGTCTTCATTTTTGTTGTGCATTCTGACATTTTATTGGCTCTACAAGTGGTACATAAAGTTCTAGAGGTGTATTTGAATGTACATCCTTATTTAGACATTAGTGAAATAGTACATGAACCTTTGATTGGGAAATTTCCATCGTTTTGTCGACTGCTACAATGATGTCATATTTTCATAAGCTTCAATGATTACATAGTCATGTGTCTAGAAGCCCCACTATTAATGACCCAAGAATACCAATCCTTGCAATTGGTTATCTGTCTAGAAGCCCCACTATTGATGATCTAAGAATCATCATGTATTGTAACATTAGATATCTCATTAGACACTTCTTTAATGATGAGATTAGCAGGATTTGATTCTTCCTTGCTTTTTAGAGTGCTATTCTTGGCATTTACTTGCTGCTTCTTGCATTCTTTGGCTATGTGCCCTTTCTTGTTATAGTAAAAGTGATTTTTTTACTTTTCTTCTAATTTGAAAAGGTAGAATCTTCACCTCGGGGAGGGGGGGTCACTCATAACTATGTAAGTGTAGCATGTGGAAGCAACAGAAGGGATTTTTAAAGTCCTTATTTTACACATTTTTTACATACAGAAGGGTACCATTTAAAAGGGATATTCTGAAAGGTTACCCCCTCCAAAATAGGGGAAATACTTAAGATAGTCTAGTAAGTCTTAACTAATTGATCATAATTTGGGCAACTAGTAATCTTGATTCCTAGAGACAACGCTTGTTTCCTCATCCATGCAAGGCACAGCCACTGGCCGGCCTAGTCTTCTAGAATAGAGTTGCCCGAGAACCTATTTATCTAGCGCAGGACTTTCACTTAATCTATTGGAAAGCTACCCGACTAATCGGGTCCACTCGTCCGTAGGATGGTGCCATCGGGGCATTCCATCCATCCACTTTCCGCCCTACTCATGCGTCAATTTGTTTCCTAATTAATCCTACCACATTGTTTTACGACATAAATAAGCATGTCCTTAATTAGGGCCCTTTCACAAGGTTCGTTAAAACAGTCTCTTTCCACAGTATAATAATGCTAAAGACAAGATATATATATATATATATATAAAGGTTTAAAACAAGAATCAATTCCATACAAGCCAAACCGGCTCTCTTATTCTTTTCCTTTATACTGTACCGATGATCTAGAATTTGGCCTTCCAGCCTCCATAGACTGGGCAAACTCTGTGGGACCATACACCTCGTCTCGTCAGTAGTAGCTGGCGAGGACTCAAGCCAGCCTATCGCCCCCTCTGGCTCCATCGCTCGATCCTCTCGCCCCTCAGAGGGATGTCTACATGCTGGGTGGGCTTATTCACCGCACTAGCCTGGGCCCTCAAAACTAGGCAGCATCACAATTACTCACCTCAATCGGCAAACCTCATTCTCCCAATGGTATGAGGGATACCATGGGCCAACTTCAAGCCGCCTTACTAACGACGCCACCCTAGCTAGCCACTGTTCCCTTGTGGAGCTTGCAATGGGAGGGTTGGAGCTGCATTAGGAGCATTTTCTCTGGTCTCATCGTTGAGTGCGTCGCCCAAGGTGACATTTTGGCATTTTTGGGATGGAGCCATCTTGATAAATGCCTCGTAGTGCTCGACGTTGCGATCATACTATCGGATCTTCATTCCAAGATTGTTTCTCACTCTATGAGCAAAACACGACAGCGTGTGAACCTCCTCTAAGCTCAAAAACCTCTTATTAAAGTCTATGCAAATGGAGGGGGATTGCGAGATGTCTTAAAGGGGAAAAAGTTTTTCTTTAAGGGAGTGAGGGCTGTAAGTCCCTTCACATGGGGGGGAGAAGAGTTAAGGACACCCTCTCCCCACAAGGGTGGGGTGACTGAAAAAGGGCTTGTCTCAGAGATGGTTGATTAGGGGGTGCTGAAGGCGGTGAGGGTTCTAAGGTATGGTTGTAGGTACAACAAGTACAGTCGGGCAATAGCTTCTACACAATAGGCAGGCCAATGCTAGGGTTGCAGCTACTGCACAGTCTCGCACAGAGTGGCAGTATACGGACTAGCAGTATGGCCTCGTGCTGGGTGCCGAGTGCAGCCTAAGGGTGTGCTCTACGCAATGTGCTGCTAACCATGGAGTACACGCGTTTTACATAGGTGTAGGGTATGGTTGCAACAAGTAGAGAGCAAAGTATGGGTCAAGGGACAGTGTACCAACAAAGTGCATCGGTTCACTGGTCTGCATGAACCTGGGGAAGGGTATGGTGGCGGTGCACAGGCAAAGGTGTGGTATGCATGTACTCTTTTGGGCCCAGAGGCAACATGGACGTCCATAGGGCGGTAAGTGTGGACCATACAATGGGTGGTTGGCCTTTGGGCCTTACGCAGCCATTGTACGGGCACCCTGGTGTGAGTGTGTACGGTCTTTGGGGTGAGGTCCCCAAATTTGGGATGCCGTCTCGATTTTTGCATGCCAGAGCGTCCAGGGGATGAAATTAATTTTTCAACGAAAATGTCCAGGATTATCCCCTAGGATTAATTTTTCAACGAAAATGTCCAGGATTATCCCCTAGTCGTTTGGGTGTAGACCATCCAAATTTGTTGCACACAAGGGCAAAAATCAAATTTGTTGTGCTCTCCCAAGTCCCAAATAGGTATATGCTCATTGCTCGCAGCTTTGTCTTCTTGGACGGTAGGAGTTAAAAGTTCAATCTTGATATTTGTTTAAAATTTCAACCTTGATATTTGTTTAAAATTTCAATATTGATATTTGTTTAGACGGTAGGAGTGCAATCTTGATATATTTTGCTTCTTTTATGTAGCATGAGGCACTCTAGAGTCTGAAATTTGAACCACATATTCTTGTATATTCATCTTCTCCCCTCAACAAGAAGTCGCCCGACCCTAAATATGCTAACCTTGTCTTTGCTCTTCTCAGTACTCATCTAATGAGTCACACCTTTGCATGCATTGCTGCGACCCACCTGTGTGCGTGAAGGACCTGCATGCAATGGCACTATGGTGCTCTTTTATTTGTCAAGGTTGTGGCCATTAGGTATTCTTTTTCTTCTTCTTCTTCTTCTACTAATGAACCTATTTTTTCTTCTCAAATTGCTAATGAATCGGGGGCAATTGCCATACCTAAAACATCTCTTTTGAAGCTATAGATAAATTAGGGGATGTATTAATGGTGTCTAATGTATAAATGGTGTCTGATGTGGGTGTTATGGATGGAGATTCAATCACATGATTTTTTCTACATGCTTTTGTAAGAGGTGTATAATATAGATGGAGATTCAGTCACATGGTTTTTGTAGGAGAGACCGATGAATGACATGATGGTGCATGATATGGTAGTCCATGCCTATGGAATTGTGCTCTCTATGTCTACAATAATCTAGGAAGCTGTCTCAAAATTTTGATTGAACTTGACACGGCTAGTTAGGTATTATATTGGGTTAACTTGAATTTGTGTAGTTTTCTCTACTCCATGGTGATACATTTGACTAACTTGATGATGATTGAGTGTGTGGGCAGAAAGTGAATCTTAGCAAACTCACAATAACTACATAATGTATTCTTGTAATATTATAATTTGTAGGCAATTCAGCTTGGTAACTTTGTTACTATTATTACACATCTATCCCTACCTAACATAATTATAGCCTTAGCTTAAAGTAGTTTGCTTGGGAGGATGCGGATGCATTGTAAAAGTATCAAGCTTGATTTGATATTGAGTCTTTCTTTATGCTAATGTATTTTGGAGCCAATTTAGATATGAGTCTGAGGGTTGGTCTATGGTAATGCCTCATAGGGGGAGACATAAAAAGAGTAAATCTCAGCCCTCAATAGCCTCATGCATGTCCAAAGTGGTTAATGTCAATGCAAGACATGAGAGTGAGAGCTCTCCAAATGATGCTCCGATTGCTTCGGGGACTTCATCAGCAGGCAAGGCCAAAAGGAGGTGGAGAAATCCATGGAATCTTCTTCATCCTTGGGCATACTTGTGCAAGTCCCCATGTAATGAGGATAGGATCAAATATACATGGTGTGAAGATATAGGAAAATTCAATATGTTTATGGAGGGAGGGTCCCAAAGCATTCACCTTTCCGCATTGAATGAGCATGCAAAATCAGCTGATCATAAAATGGCAACAAGTGCTCATCGTTGGGGGGCGAAGATAAATATTGGTGGAAAAGGACCAACAAATGAGGGTATTGAAACTATAGTACATTCTGAATAGTTAAGGATTGTAACTTGCATGAAATTGGTCCATTTTTGTCCATGCAATGATACTGCATTGGAAAAATATCCGGCTCAATGTAAGCTCCAAAGGGATCTTGGTACTCCCAATATGCCGGCATCCGAAGAGTATGGTTCTTATACTAATCCTATTTCTGGAAGAGAATTTTTCATAGCCATGAGGGATTACATTAGAAAGGGGTTGCGTGCTGAAATTTGCGAGATCCTTTTTTTTCAATCTTGATTGATGAAAGTACGGATCAAGCCATGGAGAAGCATTTGATCATCTATGCAATGTATTTGAATTGGTGGTGGCAAAGGACAACCTAGGTCTACTTCCCATAGACAATGGGTCTGGTGAGGCAATCTACAATGCTGTCCAAGCATTTATGTGACAGAGACCAATTTAGACATGAATAAACTTGTTACATTTGCAATGCATGGTCCTTCAATATGCACGAGTCATAGGACTGGTGTGGTGGCATGATTCCAAGCATCAACTCCACAAATCATGGGTGTGCATTGTATTGCACATAGGCAGGCACTCACATAGCAAAAGATGGTTTTGTGTGAAATCCTCATGTGTTTACCTCTGTTGAGAAGGTAGCAAACAAGGTGTATATGCATGGTTGACGAAGTCAACAAATAGGCTTGTTGAGCTGTAAAAATTGATGCATGATGAAAGTGTTGCAGATTCATACCATTCGATGCCTATCTAGAGGGCAAGTTATGGAGAGGTTGGTTTATTCAATGCCTGCTATTTTGGAACAATGGATAATGCAGCATGAGAAGAAGTGGTATGCCTATGCTATGATCTTTCAATTGTAATTTGTAATCCATTTGCTAGGCTGATGTTCTTATTAAGCTGAATAAGTTGAATGTGGAGTTTCAAAAAGATAAGTGACATTTGAGTTAACAATGAGATATATAACTTTTGATGCTAATTTTGGTGTGGACTCAAAGCATCTTTCTAAGTTTCTAGACATGTCAAAGGAAGGGAGTCTAAAATATGCTAATTGTAATTGGCATACTCATACACATGCATTAAAGTTTGTCCCAATCCCAAAACAAGCTAGGAAAAAGAAAAGAACTTGAGCATCAAGTGGTAGTGAAGATGAGGAGACAACGCTTAATTTGAATGTGCTGCCCGAGGATGTTGAAAGAGAAGTAGGTTCTCTTGCTGAATCCATCTCTATTAGAAAAACATATGTACAAAATGTGTTGGATGCTTTAAATAATAGGTTTCTTGACCTTGGAGTCTTTAACTAAATTAAGTTATTTAATCCTTCCACATATTCTCCAGATCCAATTGATAGGGAAAAAAGGACCATATAATGGTTGGAAAGGCTTATCAATAAGTTGAATGTTGATAGTCCAATCATTGACATCAAAAGGTGTCGTGAATGAGAGGATTTTGTGGGTATGCTATATAGAGTGGCTAGAAACAGGGGTATGTATGATTCTTGGGAAATTTGAGCAATACAAAAACATGGTGGGATACATATCCAGGGTGGTTGATGAACTTTTGGCAAGCAAGCATTGTTGTTCCGGCCACAGCAGAGCATCGTGTGAACGGGGCTTCTCTCATCAAAATTCTATTAAAAATAACTTGAGATGTGATTTGTGCTTGAAAACCCTTGATGCCTTGATGTTCTTTGCACTTAATGCAAGTGAAGTGTCTCAAATTCAATGGAACGATGTCGTTAGTACTTGGTTGGAAAGCAAAGATAGGCGGGCAATGCCACTATAGTGATGTATGCTTTTTGTCCATTGCTGGACTATATAGCTTGCAGGTTGCATTTGGACAAAGGTTTCATTTTAGGAAAAAGTCACGGGTGGTTAGGATGTACAGGTTGTAGCTTGCATTTTGGAAAAAGACTCATTTGGGAAGCAGTTGATTACTGGTTTTGGTAAAAGTTGATGGTTGCGCAACAATTATTTTGTCACATTTCAGAAAATGAACATGCATAACATAGGCATTTGTTGGATAGGTAGTTGAGGAATCTATGCATACTAGTTTTGGGGCCATTTCAGTCCCACTAGTATGCGTAGCACATGCATATGTCTGCATTGGTAATCCTTTGGTAGTGAAGTAAAGTATATTGCAACATTGCATATTCTTCAGGCTGGGAAAGAGATATCTTCATAGGACATGGCCATCACGTTGTCTCATTTGCCCTCTGAGTATTCAGCATTTTACTCCTCTTTGATCACTAAAATGGCAGGCTCAACACCATCATGTGGGAGGAGCTTGTGCCTATGGTCTTGGACCAGGAAGAGAATTTTATGAACCCTCCACAGGGCGGAGGTTTTAAGGCCTTGACTAGCCAGCAGTTGAAAGGCCGCAACAATAACAACAATAAAGGGCAAAGGGAAGTCTTCATCGGAGAAGTCTTCTAAGAAGATACCCAATTCAAACCGTGAGATATTGAAGGCCGAGCAGACCTGTAAACGATTGTGGTGAGAAAGGCCACTATGAGAGAAAGTGTTCAAAGAGGAATACTGGGAAGAGTGTTGATTCTTCAACTTCAGTTATTACAAAGACTCCAGCCTTTGTGCACTTGGAGATTTTGGACACAAATGCTTCATCTTCTTCAAGCAAGGAGGTAGTTGGCTTCACCCATGGATACTCAAGAGTGGATTCTTGATAGTGGTGCTTGCAAGATCTTAAATGGCTGTCAGGTCGCATTTTCATTGGCAACAATTCCACTATACCGATTCATAGTGAGGGCAGGATGGAGATCATTCCTAATGTAGAGGGGGAAAGCATTCCTCTCGTGGTCTTTATGTCCCTGCACTTGGTTTTCATCTATTGTCAGTGCATGAGGTTTGTAAGAATTGCTTCCGAGTGGAGTTTGAGGAGCATTCTGTTGCTCTATGGGACAGAGAAATAAGCCAGATTGTATGGGAAGGTGGAGTGGAGAACGATATCAAACTCTCAGCCCTTTCCTCTCTAATAGGCACTCAGATCAGTGACTTATGGCACTTCCATTTTGGCCACTTGAATGTGGATGCCTTGCGGCGAGCTTTCTAGGACTAGATGGTGGATGGCTTGACAGATGTGGCAGGGACGTCGTAGTTCTTGCATTCATTGGTAAGCAGCACAAGGAATCTTTTTTAAAGCAAGTTTCCAGGTGGGATTTGAAACTTTTGGAGTTGGTACACATGTGTGGACCTATGCAGACCCCATCCTTGGGAGGTTTTTTGTATTTTATGCAGCTTTTTTATGATTGTAGCAGATTCACATGGGTTTATTTCCTTTCCCAGAAGGACCAAGATTTTGCTCAATTCAAGGAGTGGCATGTGATGGTGGAGAAAGAGTTTGGATTGCAGATAAAGACCCTTTGAGCTGACAAAGGAGTTTTTCTTCCAATGCAGTTGTGTGGTTTTGTGTAAAACATGGCATCAAGCAGGAGCTGGCCAATACAGGTTTGCCTTCAGAGAATGGATTGGTTGAGCAAAAGAGCTAAACTATGGTGGACATGGCGAGGACGACGTTGGAGCATCATGAGCTTCCTCAACCACTTTGGCAAGAGGTTGTGGCTACGGTTGTCCATATCCTCAACCAATCTCTAATGACTTTAGTACCATTGAATATGACTCAATTTGAGTCTTCTTTTGGCAAAAAACCAGATGTCTCCCATTTTCATGTGTTTGAGAGTGATGCCTATGTTCACATTCCAAAGAAGCAGAGGGGGAAGCTTGACTCAAAGTCCCAGAAGCTTGTATTTGTAGGATATAACTCTCTTTCCAAAGGATACAGGCTATATGACCCGGAGCGAAACGAGGTTGTTGTCAACACAGATGTTGTTTTTGATGACCATGTTCGAGCTTCCACTGTTTATGAGCCTCTATCTGGACAACCTATTGTTCTAGCTGGACAACCTCAGTTAGTTGTAGAGAGTGAGCGCATGGCTGGAGTTGAGCCCCCGTTAGCAGAGCAGGATGCTTTGCATTCTGTTCGAGTACCCAAGTGGTTGTTAAACACCCTTTGGGAGTCAAGTGTTGCGAAGCTTCCCTCCAAGTGGACCACAAAGGGCAAACCTTGAAGATCACATAGAGTTCATGACAAAAGTCATTCAGCGGAGCTCTTAACAGTAAACTATGCTTTGATGTCTCATATCATGCGGGACAAAGAGCCCAATTCCCTAAAGGAAGCTCTTTCTTAGGATACTTGGAGGAAAGCCATGTAAGTGGAATTGGATGCCATTGAGAAGAATTAAACTTGGGAGTTGGTTCCAAGGCCATCAAAATGGTGAGTCATTGGTGTCAAGTGGGTCTTTAAGACCAAGTATATGTCAGATGGGTCTGTGGACAAACATAAAGCCAGACTTGTGGGGTAAGGGTTATGCTCAATGGCCTGGCATCATTGACTATGAGGATACCTTTGCACGACAGGGAGGATAACCACGATTTGGACCGTTCTTACCCTTGCCTCTTCTCAGTGATGGCCCGTACATGATATGGATGTCAAATCCGTGTTCTTTAATGGTGACTTGCAAGAGGAGGTTTATGTTGAGTAGCCTCCAGGCTTTGAGGTTTGAGGATCAAAGGGGATGGTTTATAGGTTGCAGGCCTTGTATGGTCTTAAGCAGGCTCCCAAGGCTTGGAATCAAAAGATTGATTGCTTCTTTGTACGAACTACATTTCAGAGATCAGTTGCAGATCCTAAATTGTATCTCTTTCGGGAACGTGGTTGGGTCACATCGATTATCCTTTATGTGGATGATACCGTTCTCATTGGTGGTCATGTGGAGCACATTACATTGACGAAGGCTGCCTTGTCAAAGGAGTTTGAGATGACCGACTTAGGCTTACTCCACTTCTTTTTGGGATTGGAGATTTCGTAGACCCAAAGGGGGTTCTTTGTCTCCTAGCAAAAGCCGTATGTTCATGAGTTGCTTGAGGCCTTGGGATGGAGAACTACAAGCCTATCACATCACCGATCGACCCGAACACGAAGCTTAGGAGTGAATGATCCTTGTGAGCCAGTTGATGCCTCTCTATATCGAAAGCTAGTTGGTTCATTGATCTGGTTGGCTGAACACACTAGATTAGACTTAAGCTTTCCAATGGGACTATTGAGCTCATTCATGCAGACACCTTTGAAGTCTCATTGTTGGGACGCAAGATTGGTTGCAGATCTCGTAGTATCTGTAGGGTACAAAGGATCTTGGACTCTTCTACGACACCAGAGGGGAAACAAAGGACCGAGTCTGACTCCAAGGCTAGAGTGACTTGGATTGGTGAGGATATCCTGACACACAAAGATCTACATCAAGCTACAAATTTACCCTCGGCTCAGGAGCTATATCATGGAGCAGCAAGAGGCAACCAACTATTGCCTTGCCATTGATAGAGGCAAAGTACCGGGCTGCTTGTGGTGCTGCTTGTGCGAGCTGCTTTTGAGGTTGTGTGGCTGCGGAGGTTGCTTTTTGGCGAGATTAGGTTTCCACAGAAGGAGCACGATCATCTAGTGTGATAACCACAGATGTATTGCTATTGCTCGGAACCCGATCTTCGATGCCTAGACATAGCACATAGAAATACAATATTGGTTTGTTCATGTGAGAAGATTTTGGCTGGTGACATCTTTCTTGTTTATTATTCAACAGAGGACAATGCGGCGGACCTCTTCAAGAAATCTCTACCTCAGACTATAATCTGGCAGCACTCTAGCTCATTGGGGTTTGTTCCACATCCAAGAGCTGAGAGGGGGTGTAAGCAGTCATCTCCTGTCTCTGTACATTACACCAGTGCCTCTGTTGTGGGTGTGCTCACCCATTTTAGGTGTTCCCCCATTTTTCCTCACTTACCATGTATTTTTCCATTTTTTTCTAGGTGTGGGAGGTATATCGGCTATCATCTTTTACTGGCTGACTGGTGGAGTTAGGACCTAGTTTAGTACTGGGCTGACTGAGATTTTGCTGGCCCACTATGTTTTTTACTGGTCGTGAGCATGTCGTCGGCCTGGCCGACCAGCAGCATGGGGCCATATAAAATGGCCCCTGCCCCCCACACTTTTTTTGTACCATTATTGGGATTTTCTAGTGTATATACAGAGTTTATACAACTTCTCTCTCCCTCTCTCATCTGTGTTTTGTTCTCTACAGCAGTTGTCTTCATTTTTGTTGTGCATTCTGACATTTTATTGGCTCTACAAGTGATACATAAAGTTCTAAAGGTGTATTTGAAATAATTTTATACATCCTTATTTAGACATTAGTGAAATAGTACATGAACCTTTGATTGGGAAATTTCCATCGTTTTGTCGACTGCTACAATGATGTCATATTTCCACAAGCTTCAATGATTACCACTAGTCACGTGTCTAGAAGCCCCACTGTTAATGACCCAAGAATATTGGTTATCTGTCTAGAAGCCCCACTATTGATGATCTAAGAATCATCATGTATTGTAACATTAGATGTCTCATTAGACACTTCTTTAATGATGAGATTAGCATGATTTGATTCTTCCTTGCTTTTGAGTGTGCTATTCTTGGCATTTACTTGCTTCTTCTCGCATTCTTTGGCTATGTGCCCTTTCTTGTTATAGTAAAAGCCATTTTTTTTACTTTTCTTCTAATTTGAAGAGGTAAAATCATTACCTCGAGGAGGGGGGGTCACTCATCATAACTATGTAAGTGTAGCATGTGGGTGCAACATAGAAGGGATTTTTAAAGTCCTTATTTTACACATTTTTTACATACAGAAGGGTACCATTTAAAGGGGATATTCTGAAAGGTTACCCCCTTCCAAAATAGGGAAAACACTTAAGATAGTCTACTAAGTCTTAACTTGGAGAAAATTTCCTACTCGTTGACACCTTGACCATGGCAAAGATTCAAGGATACGATTTGTATGTAAGACCTAGTCCTATCCCGTAGGGGGAGTGTAGCCTTCTAAAAATCAAATCACCCATAGGGTAATTGATCATAATTTGGGCAACTAGTAATCTTGATTCCTAGAGACAACGCTTGTTTTCTCATCCATGCAAGGCACAGCCACCCGCTGGACTAGTCTTCTAGGATAGAGTTACCCGAGAACTTATTTATTTAGCGCAGGACTTTCACTTAATCTATTGGAAAGCTACCCGACTAATCAGGTCCACCCGTCCGTAGGATGGCGCCATTGGGGCATTCCATCCATCCACTTTCTGCCCTACTCATGCGTCAATTTGTTTCCTAATTAATCCTACCACACTGCTTGACATAAATAAGCATGTTCCTTAATTAGGGCCCTTTCACAAGGTTCGTTAAAATAGCCTCTTTCCATAGTATAATAATGCTAAAGACAAGATATATAAATATAAATATAAATATAAATATAAATATAAAAAATATATATATATATATATAACGGTTTAAACAAGAATCAATTCCATACAAGCCAAATCGTCTCTTTTATTCTTTTCCTTTATACTGTCGATGATCTAGAATTTGGCCTTCCAGCCTCCTCTACAGACTGGGCAAACCCTATGGGACCATACACCTCGTCTCGCCGGTAAGCTGGCGAGGATGCAAGACGGCCTGTCGCCCCCTCTGGCTTCATCGCTCAATCCTCCCGCACCTCAGAGGGATGTCTACATGCTGGGGTGGGCTTATAGCATGGGCCCTTAAAACTAGGCAGCATCACAATTACTCGCCTCAATCGACAAACCTCATTCTCCCAATGGTATGAGGGATACCATGGGCCAACTCTGAGCCTTGCTAAAACGATGCCGCCCCAAGAGCTGGCCACTGTTCCCTTGTGGAGCTTGCAATGGGAGGGTTGGAGGTGCATTAGGAGCATTTTCTCTAGTCTCATCATTGCGTGCGTCGCCCAAGGTGACATTTTGGCGTTTTCGTGATGGGGCCATCTTGATAAATGCCTCGTAGTGCTCAACGTTGCAATCATACTATCGGATCTTGATTCCAACATCATTGCTCACTCTATGAGCAAAACACCGTAGTGTGTGAACCTCCTCTAAGCTCAAAAACCTCTTATTAAAGTTTATGCAAATGGGGCGGGGGATTGTGAGATGTCTTAAAGGGGAAAAACGTTTTGCTTCAAGGGGGTGAGGGCTGTAAGTCCCTTCACATGGGGGGAGAAGAGTTAAGGACACCCTCTCTCCACAAGGGTGGGGTGACTGAAAAAGGGCTTGTCTCAGAGATGGTTGATTAGGGGGTGCTGAAGGCAGTGAGGGTTGTAAGGTATGGCTGTAGGTACAACAAGTACAGTCGGGCAATAGCTTCTACACAATAGGCAGGCCAATGCTACGGTTGCAACTACTGGAGAGTCTCGCACAGAGTGGCAATACATGGACTGGCAATATGGCCTCCTGTTGGGTGTCGAGGTGCAGCCTAACGAGTGCAGCCTAAGGGAAAGGGTACAGTGGTGGCAGTGCACACGCAAAGGTGTGGTATGCATGTACCCTTTTGACCAGAGGCAGCATGGACGTCCACATGGCGGTACGTGTGGACCATACAATGGGTGGTTGGCCTTTGGGCCTTACGCAGCCATTGTACGGGCACCCTGGTGAGTGTGTACGCTCTTTGGGGGTGAGGTCTATAAGATTCCTCCCTAGCCCCTCAAAATGTCCAGCATCTTCCCCTGTAATCAATCCCTCTTTAGAAATATAAAAGACCTTGTTTCTAACTATTTTAACCTAGAGAGAGAAAATATTCTAGAGAGAGAATATTCAGATTTTTAACATTTTTGGATAGAAAATTATTTCATCTTATTAAAATAAGTTCCCTTGAAACAGAAATTCAAAAAGAACTTTCCAATGTGCAATTGGAATTAATTGGAAATGGGTATAAAGAACCTTAGTCTAAGGGTCTAGATTTTCAGAAAATCTTTGGATTATGGTCCAATTAAGGTTCCTGTGGGCCAATAGGATCAATCCATGTGTGGGAAGGAGATAAATCCAATTTTGTAAAAGAAGATACCCAATAAGTAAATGCTCACATAAGATGAAGAGTTGACTATGTACAAAGTTTTTTAGTAAGAAACTATGAGTAATTTTAATAGTATGAGATAATTGGGTATAATGATTTCATTTTGACACATATGTAAGGAAGGGGAGTCCCTTCAATACTCACATAAGATGAAGAGTTGAATATGTACAAGGTTTATTATTATTAGTAAGAAACTATGAGTAATATCAAAAATATGAGATATTTTGGGTATCCAAAAATGAGTAAATGCTCCTATAAGATGAAGAGTTGAAAATGTACAAGGTTTATTAGTAAAAAACTATGAGCAATCTTAAAAATATGAGATATTTTGGGTATAATCATTCCATTTTGACACATATGTAAGGAAGGGGAGTCCATTAAAGGAGGTGCATATTTCACATGCTTGAATGAGTTTTAAACTCAAAGATAATGTGATATTTTTATCTCTCCTCTCTCTTGAACCAAACCAAATAAAAAAGGAACCAAACCGAATCAAAAAGTAACCAAACTAGGTCCAAATCTAGTCCAAATTCAACCAAACTAAATCTGGAAAATTCTAGAAATCAGTTAGCCTTGGTTAAGAGCCTCCCTCTCCTATAAATAGAACATGCGTCCTTTGAAAAAAAGGAGGAGAATTTTACTATTCTAGAACTATGCTGAAATAATGCTAATATTTACTATTCTCTAAAATTCTCTCCAATTTGTAAGAAATTGGAGCTTCCCTCTTTCTTCAATCCCCATTGGTGGCTCCATCAACATACTAAACCAATTGACTGGTTAGGGGCCTCTACCGTGAACAAAGAATCAAGCAATTTGTAAAGTAAGTGGTGAATTTTGATCTTTTCTATAATTTCTCAATGTTTCTCTCTTCTCAACCCCTCTCAAGCTTGAGAAGCTTAATTGGAATGGTTTTTGAATGCTATTGAAGTAATTAATGAATGATAGTAAAGAATTACATAAATTTACATTTATGTTTAATTCTAATGGTTTTTATGTAATATCTCTCTCTCACTCAAGAAATGGTCATACTCATGACCTATTCTCAAACCAAATGAAGCTTTTCATAAAGCTTTTTCTTAATCCAAGATTAATCTATGCTTAAGATCAAATTAATGGCTTTCCCTATGCTTTTAGTTTATGTATTTCATGAATGTTGATGATTCAATCCATTATGGATTAATGATCCAATTAGGGATCATTCTAATCATTTCCTTAATGATAAGCTTTATCTTTTAAGATAATTGAGATTTATCAGCGGAGCTATGGTAAAATTTTTATAAAAATTACACATAAAATAATTTCATTCTCAAAGCATGAAAAGAGGACTTCCTACCATATTCTAGGAATTATCATCCTAGATTAATTAAAAGAATTTTATTGTAATCATGGAGATGTGGATGTATGCATGTAGATGTAGATGTATAGATGTGGATGTGAATGTGGAGGTGGATGTATGTATGTAGATGTAGATGTATGGATGTGAATGGGAATGTAGATGTAGATGTATAGATGTGGATGTGAATGTGGAGGTGGATGTATGCATGTAGATGTAGATGTAGATGTATAGATGTGGATGTGAATGTGGAGGTGGATGTATGCATGTAGATGTAGATGTATGGATGTGAATGGGAATGTAGATGTAGATGTATAGATGTGGATGTGAATGTGGAGGTGGATGTATGCATGTAGATGTAGATGTATGGATGTGAATGGGAATATAGATGTAGATGTATGGATGTGGATGTGAATGTGGAGGTGGATGTATGCATGTAGATGAAGATATATGGATGTGAATGTGAATGTGATGTGGATGTATGCATGTAGATGTAGATATATAGATGTGGATGTGAATGTGGAGGTGGATGTATGCATGTAGATGTAGATGTATAGATGTGGATGTGAATGTGGAGGTGGATGTATGCATGTTGATGTAGATGTATGGATGTGAACGTGAATGTGGATGTGGATGTATGCATGGAGATGTGGATGTATGCATGTAGATGTAGATGTATGGACGTGAATGTGAATGTGGATGTGGATGTATGCATGGAGATGTGGACGTATGCATGTAGATGTGGATGTATGGATGTGAATGTGGATGTGGATGTGTATGTATGGATGTATGCATGTAGATGTGGATGTATAAATGTGGATGCATGAATGAGCATGTAGATGTGGATGTATGAATGTGGATGTGGATGTATGCATGTAGATGTGAATGTATGCATATAAATGTGGATATATAGATGTGAATGTACATGTAGATTGGGTTAATGTGGAAAAATGAGAGTTAATATAGAAACTGTATTTGTAAACGATTTGTAAATGCTGTTTGTAAATGGCTGTTTTATGTCAAGAATGCTGGAGAAGCATTTTGACCGTCTTGTGATTAAGGTCGTGGAGACCTAACTGATAAAGTTGCAACTGCTGATGGAGAGTCAATGGAGGACGTCTGGCGTAGCAAAGTCGGCCGAGGTCTTGTGACGACCAGCCTCGGTTTGATTAAAATGGTGAGCTTTCGGTACGGTGGATGAGGGACCAAGGAAGCGGCCTATGAGTGAAGCGCTAGGTCACCTGCGAAGGATCCTAGAGGGTGCTGACCATACGGTGCTCGGGCTCTGGGTCGCCTAGGATACCCACACGTGCGTCAAGGAAGATATTGGAACAAGGAGTAAGAGTTGTTTTCTGAAACCGAGCATGGATCTGGTTGATTGACCTTGCTGGTCTTCAATGGATGAGTCCATGGCTCTTTATATGGATCTGTTGGTTGATCTTGCTGATCTTCAATGAGAGTCCATCTTGATTTTTATAAGTGATTATATTGCCGAGTATTATGGGCTAGGAACTATTGAAAAGGCCCCTGGGTGGACAGGTGGTGAGCGTTCTGGTTGCCAATGATGCCATAGATACTCTGATGAAGGAATGATGGGAAATTAAGAATCAACCGGATAATTTGGAAGATTGTGATCAGTGATACTATGGTTTCATTAAAGGATTGTTTTAAAACTGGTTGAATCTGTGAAAAGACAATTTCATATTGGGTGTGTGAGTGGTGTGACTAGTTTTATTTTTGCATGAATATCCGGCTAGGGGGCCTGGGAACTCTTTTCCCTGGTACCCGGGACAAAAAATCAAATTCTAAATTGGATCCCATCACTAGAGTGGTTAGGTGGTTGGCTAACCCATGGGATTGGATGGGGTTAGGCTGGACTAATGGATCCGTAAATCGAGACTCAATTTCTGTTATTACGATAGATGAAATAAATCTCGGATAGTAATTGTTCTATGGATAGGAATCAACGGCTGTGCCTCTTGATGGGGAAAAAAGCGTTGATCCCAATGATCCAAGTGCAAGTTTCTTCCTTGATTTGACCGAGTATCTTATAGGTGCAGTCGGATCAGTTTGATCACTAATGGTCTTGACTACGTTAGAGTAAAAAGTTATCCTGGAGGAATCGCCCGTGCTTTCCAGATAAGGGAAACTTTTCCGGGTTCGGTTTTGGAAAAATCGACGGATTAGTCTCTTGTCCGGATATCCGTGGGGACGAGGCCCCGAGTGTGGGACCCTGTCTCGTGCAAGAAGTGCTACTTCCGCTGCTGGTACCGCGAGTCCGTTGTGCGGTGGGAACGGGGATCTCACAAGGTCCCCAAACTTGGGACATCGCCTCGTTTTTCGTGCCAGAGCGCCCAAGGGATGAAATTAGTTTTTCAACGAAAATGTCCGAGATTCTCCCCTAGTTGTTTGGGTGTAGACCATCTGTTAATCGGATGCCTGGTCGTGCATTTATTAAGGTTTAAAGGTTATCATTTTTTAAACTAAAAATAACTAAAATTCACCTTTAAGCTTTAATATCCTTTTGGATTGCCTTGGTTTGTTCCTCCATCTATTCGAGCATTTTCCTGGGTGCTTCAACTCTTATGGTCGGATCAAAGAAATTTAGAGGAGATAAGCATTCTTGCCCATAGAGTGCTTTGAATGGTGACATTCCTATGCTCTAAATTCTACCAGTGGAAGGTATTAAATCCATCTTCTTGGCTCCCGTCCACAATATGCTCTGAGAATGTCTTGAATTACCTGATTGACTCTCTCAGTCTGGCCATCCGTTCTCTAGATGATAAGCTCTGCTAAAGCAAAGTTGAGTGCCCAAGTCTTGAAATAAGGCTTGCCAGAACTTTGAAGTGAAGTCAAAATCCCGATCACTTACTATCCTCTTTGGGAGACATGAAGTTTGAAGACTTGATGAATAATCTAGTAACATCAAATGCTTTGAAGGTCTTCTTTTGTTGGTATAAGATGAGCTACTTTGGTAAGCAAGTCCACTACTACCAAAATGGAGTCATATCCTAGTGGAGTGGGGAGACTTGTGACAAAATCCTTACTAATGCATTCCCACTTTATTTGGGGAATATCCAGGATTTGACGTTTCCTAGGCATCTTGACCCGTTCAGCTTCGATCCTTTGCATTATTGAGAGACATTGCTTCAAGTACCAAAGGACATCATTTTTCAAGCCTGCCCAATGAAAGCTCCTCCTCCTTACGGCATTTAATATTTTCGCAGAGCCTAGGTGCCTTGCAAGCGGGACTATCATGAGCTTCATGGAGGATTAGTTTTTTTAAAATAGGATCCTTAGGGTTACATATCATGTGATTGAAGTAGAGGTTTCCTTCATGAGTGTAGTATCCCTTGATTAGATTCTTCTCCTTCTCAAAATTTTCCCCTTCTTCTACTAACTTCACCATCCTTTGATAATCTGGATCATGAGATGAGACTTCTTTCACCTTGACCAGTATGGGATCATTTGGCATCAAAATTGCACTTAAAAAAGATTTGCGGCTAAGTGCATCTGCTACCACATTATCTTTCCCATGGCAAAATTTGATGTCAAAGTCATATTCTTGTAGGATTTCAATCCATCTCCTTTGCCGCATGTTGAGGTTAGGTTAGGTGAAGATCCACTTTAGACTTTTGTGGTCAGTTACAAGCTGGAATTTGCCCCCAAAGAGATAATGTCTCCATAATTTCAGGCAATGAACAACTGCTAAGAGCTCCAAATCATGGGTGGCATAATTTGCTTCATATTGCTTTAGCTTGCGAGAAGTATAAGTGATTGGACTTCCTTCTAGGCCTAATACAGCACCAAGTGCTAGACTACTGGCATCAATAAAACCACTTCAAATTCCTTGGTGAAATCAAGAATTTTGAGGACTCGGACAGAAGTAATAATTGCCTTGAGCTGATCAAAACTGTTTTGATAGATTGACAGCCACACTATTTTGCAATCCTTCTTAAGAAGATCTGTCAAGGGTGCAGCTACCAGAGCATAATCTTTGATGAAAATCCTGTACCATCATTAGGGAAAAAGGGAGCTCATTTTGGGGCCCTGTAAGAAATTCACTATTTTTTGATTTATTTCTCTCCTAAAAGACCTCAAAAATAGTAAAATACGGAAACGTGGCTCAGAACTATCAATAAGGACTATAGAACTGTCAGTTCAGAAAGGAATAAGATAATCTTTTGTCTAACTAACACGATTTTGCATTAAATATCTCCTTAGTTTTTTTTTGTTTCCCGAAGATTCCGCATCTCTTTTGACGACGTGTGCATGCCTCTCATAAAGAATCCATCACTGAACTTGATGATTGCACTTTTTTAAAATATTTACATGGATACCGCCACACTTCCACGATTCATGTTGCAAAAAGACTATGAGATTGACAAGCAAACTTTGCAACCTCAGAAGCACAAAAAATGGCCGATACTAGTGTGTCACAATTTCAGAAGAAGCGATTACACCATCTTCACATCGACTTAGAAGAACAATATGCTCCAGCACAAAAAAGACGAAAGGATACGGTGCTGAATGCTCAACAACGGGAAAATATGAGAAGAGAAGGGCTTCAACATATTGACTTATGGTGCGATGGAAGCATATATCCAAAATGTCTAGTAAAAAACTCTACACCTCCATTTGTCAATCCAACCACACTATTGAGGTTTGCGGGCGATGGACAAAATGGACTTCTTGGTTATATTTCAGCGTAAATTGCATTTGCAGAAACATATAAAATGATGTACCTACAAGAAAAGGGGGCCAGGATGCAAGAGATAGCCATTCGTGCAAAATTGGAGCAGCAGTTGCAGAATGAAATTGAGGAGCATTCAAAGAGTAAAAAAGAGTTGACAAGAGCAAAGACGGAAGAGAGCCATGCTTGGAGACAGACTACGAAGCAGGAAGATTAAAAACATTGCAAATTTGAAGGCTGGGACTGGTGGATGCAAGCGAAGAATTCAGGAAGCAAGGCTAGTTTGAAATTTTTCATTTTGTATACTCAAAAAGGCTCTCAAATGACTATATCTATTTTGTCCATTAACGCAAAACAAGAATGGAAGTGTTGAATGATATAGGCATATTGTGTTGTTACTATAGAAAACTATTGGAGCCTGCAAAAGGAAATATGGATCCCAACCTTCTTCCTGTTAAACAAATGAAAGGATTGCTTTCTTGTGGTGTAGCAAAAGGTTTGATTGAAGAAAAAACATACAAAACAATCAAATGCAATAGCCAATAAAATGTCAGAATGCACAACAAAAATGAAGACAACTGCTGTAGAGAACAAAACACAGATGAGAGAGGGAGAGAGAAGTTGTATAAACTCTGTATATACACTAGAAAATCCCAATAATGGTACAAAAAAAGTGTGGGGGGCAGGGGGCATTTTATATGGCCCCATGCTGCTGGTCGGCTAGCCCAAAACAGGCCGACAACATGCTCACGCGACAAGTAAAAAACATAGTGGGCCAGCAAAATCTCAGTCGGCCAATGGGCCACCAGTACTAAACCAGGTCGGGTCGTAACTCCACCAGTCGACCAATAGAAGATGATAGCCGATATACCTCCCACACCTAGAAACAAATGGGAAAATACATGGAAAGTGAGGAAAAATGGGCGAACACCTAGAATGGGTGAGCACACCCACAACAGAGGCACGAGTGTAATGTAGAGATAGGAGATGACTGCTTACACCCCCTCTTAGCTCTTGGATGTGGAACAAACCCCAATGAGATGGAGTGCTGCCAGATCATAGCGTGAGGTAGAGATTTCTTGAAGAGGTCCACCGCATTGTCCTCCATTGAACAATAAAAACAAGAAAGATGTCACCAGCCAAAATCTTCTCACACGAACAAACCAATATTACAAATTACAATATTACAAGAATACATTATGTAGTTATTGTGAGTTTGCTAAGATTCACTTTCTGCCCACACACTCAATCATCATCAAGTTAGTCAAATGTATCACCATGGAGAAGAGAAAACTACACAAATTCAAGTTAACCCAATATAATACCTAACTAGCCGTGTCAAGTTCAACCAAAATTTTGAGACAACTTCATAGATTATTGTAGACATAGAGAGCACAATTCCATAGGCATGGACTACCATATCATGCACCATCATGTCATTCATCGGTCTCTCCTACAAAAACCATGTGACTAAATCTCCATCTATATTATACACCTCTTACAAAAGCATGTAGAAAAAATCATGTGATTGAATCTCCATCCATAACATATACATCAGACACCATTAATACATCCCCTAATTTATCTATAGCTTCAAAAGAGATGTTTTAGGTATGGAAATTGCCCACGATTCATTAGCAATTTGAGAAGAAAAAATAGGTTCATTAGTAGAAAAAGAAGAAGAAGAAAAAGAATACTTGATGGCCACGGCTTTGACAAATAAAAGAGCACCATAGTGCCATTGCATGCAGGTCCTTCATGCACACAGGTGGGTCGCGGCAACGTATGCAAAGGTGTGACTCGTTAGATGAGTACTGAGAAGAGCAAAGACAAGGTTAGCATATTTAGGGTCGCGCAACTTCTTATTGAGGAGAAGATGAATAAACAAGAATATGTGGTTCAAATTTCAGACTCTAGAGTGCCTCATGCTACATAAAAGAAGCAAAATATATCAAGATTGCACTCCTACCATCTAAACAAATATCAAGATTGAAATTTGAACTCCTACCGTCCAAGAAGACAAAGCTACAAGCAATGAGCATATACCTATTTGGGACTTGGGAGAGCACAACAAATTCGGTTTTTGCCCTTGTGTGCAACAAATTCGGATTGTCTACACCCAAACGACTAGGGGAGAATCCTGGACATTTTCGTTGAAAAATTAATTTCATCCCTTGGGCGCTCTGGCATGCAAAAATCGAGGCGGCATCCCAAATTTGGGGACCTCACCCCAAAGACCGTACACACTCACACCAAGGTGCCCGTACAATGGCTGCGTAAGGCCCAAACGCCAACCACCCATTGTATGGTCCACACTTACCCCCCTGTGGACGTCCATGCTGCCTCTGGCCCCAAAAGGATACATTCATACCACACCTTTGCCTGTGCACCACCACCGTACCCTTCCCTAGGTTCATGCAGACCAGTGAACCGGTGCGCTTTGTTGGTACACAGTCCCTTGACCCATACTTTGCTCTCTACTTGTTGCAACCATACCCTGCACCTATGTAAACCGCATGTACTCCATGGTTAGCAGCACATTGCGTAGAGCACACCCTTAGGCTGCACTCGGCACCCAGCACAAGGCCATACTGCTAGTCCGTATACTGCCATTTTGTGCGAGACTATGCGGCTGCAACCCTAGCATTGGCCTGCCTATTGTGTAGAAGCTATTGCCCGACTGTACTTGTTGTACCTACAGCCATACCTTAGAATCCTCACTGCCTTCAGCACCCCCTAATCAACCATCTTTGAGACAAGCCCTTTTTCAGTCACCCCACCCTTGTGGGGAGAGGGTGTCCTTAACTCTTCTCCCCCCCGTGTGAAGGGACTTACAGCCCTCACCCCCTTAAAGCAAAACATTTTTCCCCTTTAAGACATCTCACAATCCCCCCCCATTTGCATATAATTTAATAAGAGGTTTTTGAGCTTAGAGGAGGTTCACACACTGCGGTGTTTTGCTCATAGAGTGAGAAACGATCTTGGAATCAAGATCCGATAGTATGATTGCAACGTCAAGCACTACGAGGCATTTATCAAGATGGCTCCATCCCAAAAATGCCAAAATGCCACCTTCGGCGACACACTCAACGATGAGACCAGAGAAAATGCTCCTAATGCGGCTCCAACCCTCCCATTGCAAGCTCCACAAGGGAACAGTGGCCAGCTAGGGCGGCATCGTTGCAAGGCGGCTCGAAGTTATCCCATGGTATCCCTCATACCATTGGGATAATGAAGTTTGCCGATTGAGGCGAGTAATTGTGATGCTGCCTAGTTTTGAGGGCCCAGGCTAGTGCGGTGAATAAGCCCACCCCAGCATGTAGACATCCCTCTGAGGGGCGGGAGGATTGAGCGATGGAGCCAGAGGGGGCGATAGGCCGGCATCCTCGTCAGCTCTACTGAACGAGACGAGGTGTATGGTCCCATAGGGTTTGCCCAGTCTGTGGAGGCTAGAAGGCCAAATTCTAGATCATCTCGATAGTATAAAGGAAAAGAATAAGAGAGCTGGTTTGGCTTGTATGGAATTGATTCTTGTTTTAAACCTTTATATATATATATATATATATATATATATCTTGTCTTTAGCATTATTATACTGTGAAAAGAGACTATTTTAACGAACCTTGTGAAAGGGCCCTAATTAAGGACATGCTTATTTATGTCGTCAAACAGTGTGGTAGGAGTAATTAGGAAACAAATTGACGCATGAGTAGGGCGGAAAGTGGATGGATGGAATGCCCCGATGGCACCATCCTACGGACGGGTGGACGTGATTAGTCGGGTAGCTTTCCAATAGATTAAGTGAAAGTCCTGCGCTAGATAAATAGGTTCTCGGGCAACTCTATTCTAGAAGACTAGGCCGGCCAGTGGTGGCTGTGCCTTGCATGGATGAGGAAATAAGCGTTGTCTCTAGGAATCAAGATTACTAGTTGCCCAAATTATGATCAATTAGTTAAGACTTAGTATCTTAAGTATTTCCCCTATTTTGGAAGGGGGTAACCTTTCAGAATATCCCCTTTAAATGGTACCCTTCTGTATGTAAAAAATGTGTAAAATAAGGACTTTAAAAATCCATTCTGTTGCACCCACATGCTACACTTACATAGTTATGAGTGACCCCCCTCCCCGAGGTGAAGATTCTACCTCTTCAAATTAGAAGAAAAGTAAAAAAATCACTTTTACTATAACAAGAAAGGGCACATAGCCAAAGAATGCAAGAAGAAGCAAGTAAATGCCAAGAATAGCACTCTCAAAAGCAAGGAAGAATCAAATCATGCTAATCTCATCATTAAAGAAGTGTCTAATGAGACATCTAATGTTACAATACATGATGATTCTTAGATCATCAATAGTGGGGCTTCTAGACAGATAACCAATTGCAAGGATTGGTATTCTTGGGTCATTAACAATGGGGCTTCTAGACACATGACTATGTAATCATTGAAGCTTATGGAAATATGACATCATTGTAGCAGTCGACAAAACGATGGAAATTTCCCAATCAAAGGTTCATGTACTATTTCACTAATGTCTAAATAAGGATGTACAAAAATTATTTCAAATACACCTTTAGAACTTTATGTACCACTTGTAGAGCCAATAAAATGTCAGAATGCACAACAAAAATGAAGACAACTGCTGTAGAGAACAAAACACAGATGAGAGAGGGAAAGATAAGTATAAACTCTGTATATACACTAGAAAATCCCAATAATGGTACAAAAAAAGTGTGGGGGGCAGGGGCCATTTTATATGGCCCCACGCTGCTGGTCGGCCAGCCCAAAACAGGCCGACAACATGCTCATGACTAGTAAAAAACGTAGTGGGCCAGCAAAATCTCAGTCAACCAATGGGCCACCAGTACTAAACCAGGTCGGGTCGTAACTCCACCAGTCGGACAGTAGAAGATGATAGCCGATATACCTCCCACACCTAGAAAAAAATGGGAAAATACATGGAAAGTGAGGAAAAATGGGGGAACACCTAGAATGGGTGAGCACACCCACAATAGAGGCATGGGTGTAATGTAGAGATAGGAGATGACTGCTTACGCCCCCTCTTAGCTCTTGGATGTGGAACAAACCGCAATGAGATGGAGTGCTGCCAGATCATAGCGTGAGGTAGAGATTTCTTGAAGAGGTCCATCGCATTGTCCTTTGTTGAACAAAAAAAACAAGAAAGATGTCACCAGCCAAAATCTTCTCACATGAACAAACCAATATTGTATTTCTATGTGCTCGGTCTAGGCATGGAAGATCGGGTTCCGAGCAATAGCAATACATCTCTGGTTATCACACTAGATGATCATGGGCTCCTTCTGTGGAAACCTAATCTCGCCAAGCAACCTCCGCAGCCACACAACCTCAAAAGCAGCTCGCACAAGCAGCACCATAAGTAACCCGGTACTCTGCCTCTATCCATGGCAAGGCAATAGTTGGTTGCCTCTTGCTACTCCATGATATAGCTTCTGGGCCGAGGGTAAATTTATAGCTTGATGTAGATCTTCGTGTGTCTGGATATCCTCACCAATCCAAGTCACTCTAGCCTTGGAGTCAGACTCGGTCCTTCGTTTCCCCTTTGGTGTCATAGAAGAGTCCAAGATCCTTTGTACCCTGCAAATACTGCAAGATCCGCAACCAATCTTGCATCCCAATGAGACTTCAAAGGCATCTGCATGAATGAGCTCAATAGTCCCATGGGAAAGCTCATGTCTAATCTAGTGTTCAGCAACAACCAGATCAATGAACCAACTAGCTTCCGATACAGAGAGGCATCAACTGGCTCACAAGGATCATTCACTGTAAGCTTTGTGTTCGGGTGCATCGGTGACGTGATAGGCTTGCAGTTCTCCATCCCAAAGGCCTCAAGCAACTCATGAACATACCGCTTCTGCTAGGAGACAAAGAACCCCCTTTGGGTCTACCAAATCTCCAATCCCAAAAAGAAGTGGAGTAAGCCTAAGTCGGTCATCTCAAACTCCTTTGACAAGGCAACCTTCGTCAATGTAATGTGCTCCACATGACCACCAATGAGAATGGTATCATCCACATAAAGGATAATCAATGTGACCGAACCGCGTTCCTGAAAGAGATACAATTTAGGATCTGCAAAGTGATCTCTAAAATGTAGTTCATAGAAAGAAGGAATCAATCTTTTGAATTCAAGCCCTGCGAGCCTGCTTAAGACCATACAAGGCCTTCTGCAACCTATAAACCATCCCCTTTGATTGTCGAACCTCAAAACCTGGAGGCTGCTCAACATAAACCTCCTCTTGCAAGTCACCATTAAGGAACGCAAATTTGACATCCATCTCATGTACGGGCCACCGCTGAGAAGAGGCAAGGGTAAGAACGGTCCAAATCGTGGCTATCCTCACTGTCATGCAAAGGTATCCTCATAGTCGATGATGCTAGGCCATTGAGCATAACCCTTAGCCACAAGTCTAGCTTTATGTTTGTCCACCGACCCATCTGACGTATACTTGGTCTTAAAGACCCACTTGACACCAATGACTCACAATTTTGATGGCCTTGGAACCAACTCCCAAGTTTTATTCTTCTGAATGGCATCCAGTTCCACTTACATGGCTTTCCTCCAAGTATCCTAAGAAAGAGCTTCCTTTAGGGAATTGGGCTCTTTGTCCTACATGATATGAGACATCAAAGCATAGTTTACTCTTAAGAGCTCCACTGAATGACTTTTGTCACGAACTCTATGTGATCTTCAAGGTTTGCCCTTTGTGGTCCACTTGGAGGGAAGCTTCGCGACACCTGACTCCCAAAGGGTGTTAACAACCACTTGGGTACTCGAACAGAATGCAGAGCATCCTGCTATGCTCACTCTCTACA
The DNA here is from genome assembly GCF_041138505.1 of Cibotium barometz. Classification (NCBI taxonomy): domain Eukaryota; kingdom Viridiplantae; phylum Streptophyta; class Polypodiopsida; order Cyatheales; family Cibotiaceae; genus Cibotium; species Cibotium barometz. The sequence continues at coordinate 13,984,552 of NC_141104.1, read as the reverse complement.
ACTAACTGAGGTTGTCGAGCTAGAACAATAGGTTATCCAGATAGAGGCTCATAAATAGTGGAAGCTCGAACATGCTCATCAAAAAAATCTTTGCTGACAACAACCTCGTTTCACTCCGGGTCATACAACCCCTGTATCCTTTTTGGAAAGAGAGTTATATCCCAGAAATACAAGCTTTTGGGACTTTGAGTCAAGCTTCCCCCTCTACTTCTTTGGAATGTGAACATAGGCATCACTCTCAAACACACGAAAATAAGAGACATCCGGTTTTCTTCCAAAAGAAGACCTTAATTGAGTCATCTTTGGTACTGAAGCCGTTAGAGATTGGTTGAGGATATGAACAACCGTAGCAACAACCTACTTGCCAAAGTGGTCGAGGAAGCTCATGATGCTCCAACATCATCCTCACCATCTCAACCAGAGTTCGGCTCTTTTGCTCAACCAATCCATTCTCTGAAGGCAAACCTATATTGGCCAGCTCCTGCTTGATGCCATGTTTTGCACAAAACCACACAAACACATTGGAAGAAACATCTCCTCCTTTGTCAGCTCAAAGGGTCTTTATCTGCAATCCAAACTCTTTCTGCACCATCACATGCCACTCCTTGAATCGAGCAAAATCTTGGTCCTTCAGGGAAAGGAAATAAACCCATGTGAATCTACTACAATCATAAAAAAGTAGCATAAAATACAAAAACCCTCCCAAGGATGGGGTCTGCACGCATAGGTCCACACAAGTCAGTGTGTACCAACTCCAAAGGTTTCGAAGCCCACCTGGAAGCTTGCTTCGAAAAAGATTCCTTGTGCTCCTTACCTATGAATGCAAGAACTACGACGTCCCTGCCTGCTACCAACATCTGTCAAGCCATCCACCATTTGGCAAGGCATCCACCATCTAGTCCCAGAAAGCTCGCCGCAACGCATGCACATTCAAGTGGCCAAAATGGAAGTGCCACAAGTCACTGATCTGAGTGCGTGTTAGAGGAAAGTGCTGAGAGTTTGTAGATACCATTCTCCACTCCACCTTCCCATACAACCTGGCTTGTTTCTCTATCCGGTAGAGCAACAGAATGCCCCTCAAACTCCACTCGGAAGACATTCTTGCAAACCTCATGCACTAACAATAGATGAAAACCAAGTGCAGGGACATAAAGAACACGAGAGGAATGCTTTCCCCCTCTACCATTAGGAATGATCTCCATCCTGCCCTCACTCTATGAATCAGTATAGTGGAATTGTTACCAATGAAAATGTGACCTGACAGCCATTTAAGATCTTGCAAGCACCACTATCAAGAATCCACTCCTGAGTATCCCTGGGTGAAGCCAACTACCTCCTTGCTTGAAGAAGATGAAGCATCTGTGTCCAAAATCTCCAAGTGCACAAAGGCTGGAGTCTTTGTAACTGAAGTTGAAGAATCAACACTCTTCCTAGTATTCCTCTTTGAACACTTTCTCTAATAGTGGCCTTTCTCACCACAATCGTTACAGGTCTGCTCAGCCTTCAGTTTCTCACGTTTTGAATTGGCGTCTTCTTAGAAGACTTCTCTGAATGAAGACTTCCCTTTGCCCTTATTGTTGTTGTTGTTGCGGCCTTTCAACCGCTAGTGGCTAGTCAAGGCCCCTCAGAACCTCTGCCCTATGGAGGGTTCATAAAATTCTCTTCCTGGTCCAAGACTATAGGCACAAGCTCCTCCCACATGATGGTGTTGAGCCTGCTATTTGTTGAAATGTCAAGCTCGTATACAGCTGGAGGATAGCACATGGGTGCTGACAGAGTGACAGTATGGTAGATAGATATTGTGTGGTGTGTTTATGACCGCGTCCAGCTGGTCATGTGTGGTGTGGACATTACATTAGGTTTACTTTGTAGTGTGGACATAACACTATGTTGTGTTCTCCTTTGTGTGTGTGAGATAGAGATGGTGTCTATGGTTTCTCTCCTTCTTTATGATTGATGGATATGGATTAGGGTTTGCTTCTCTCGTGTGTGTCCCTTCCTGCTTCTGTTTTTTATCATGGTATCAGAGCCTAGGGCTTATTAGCTGTGTTGTGAGAGTGAGTGAGAGAAGAGGGAAGAAGAAGAAAAAGCTGTGAAGGAAGCCATTGGAGCTTGGAGCAAAGGAGAAGCTGTGGAGCACACATTGGCATCAGATCTGAGAGCTAAGGACCATTGGTGAGTGTAGCAAGACCCCCTCTGCGGATTGCAGGTATCAAGAGCAAGTGTAAGAGAAGATTAAAGGTGCAAAAGAAAGCAGAAAATTTTTGTTTTGAAGCTTTCATGGAAAGCTTGTGAATGAATGTACTTTGGCACATGTATCTTGGGAAATGCAAGCAAAGAAGTGAAGGTCTCATGTATTTGGAAGGGCACATGTACTGGCAACTCAGGAGCAAATCATTCATGCAAAAAATTGATGCATTACAAGTGATGTGTGAAGGAAAAATTCTGGTTTTGTGAACTCCTGCAAAACAGAAAACATACCCCCCGTGGCGATTGCGGAAGCTAGAGGAAGAATTGAGCCAAACCCTTCAAGCACATGTTAGTTTAGGTCATTGCTAAGATGCTGATGATGTCAATGAGCATTTTCCCTTCTTCTACAGTCCCCAGGAGCAGGCGGCGCATTCTGGAGCAGCTCCCTGGACAGTTTGCAATGACTATGGCCTAATTCTCTCATTTGGACACCAAATTGGATGCTTTAAAGCTTGGAGTACTTAGCAAAAGTGTGATTGAGAGCAAGATAACATTTGGGGCAGCTCATTTCATGAATTTGGAGCTCATTGAACTCAATTAGCAGAGGTTTGCAGGTTTGCAGAAAGTCTGTCCAGAAACAGAGCATTTTTAATCAAGGCATTAATCCTTGTCTATATCAAATTGGCCTAATTCCTTTGGTACAAGTAGAGTCCTATGAGTTGCTAAACTTTTGATTCAAAAAGTTTTGGATTTGGATAAGATTTGAAGGAGATAGAGCATTTTTAGTGAGAGGTGAAGAAGACACATGATGGTATCGTGATGATAGTCATTTATATTGATGATTTGATTATCACAGGTGATTGTGGGAAAGGCATTGATGATGTTAAGGCCTCTTTATGCAAAGAGTTTGATATGAAAGACCTTGGTGATTTAAGGTTCTTTCTTGGCATTGAGGTGATTAGAACAAGCAAGGGTATATGGTTGGTGCAAAGGCAATATGCACTTGACATGCTGGCAAAGTATGGTATGATAGCATGCAAACCAATGTTGACACCATTAGAGCAAAACATGAAGCTTAGGGCTGATTTGGGTGATGAGCTTGATGATATCACCATATACAGGAAAATGGTTGGTAGCCTTATCTACATGACCATTACGAGGCCAGATCTCAGTTATGCGGTTGGTTTGGTGAGTCAGTTTATGCAGAGTCCTCGTAAACCTCACTTGGATGCTGTGAGACGTATTCTGAGATATGTCAAAACTACCGTGCATTATGGTCTTTTCTATGAGGCAGGAAAAGACATGCATGTCTATGGATATACAGATGCAGATTGGGCCGGTAGTGCATATGACAGGAGGTCTACCAGTGGCTATGTTTTCAGCCTTGGTAGTGGAGCTGTGAGTTGGAGCAGTAAAAAGCAACCTACAGTTGCTTTATCTACCACAGAGGCAGAGTATCGTGGAGCAGCCATAGCTGCATGTGAGGCTATGTGGTTGAAGAAGTTGCTAGATGATGTCAGGTTACAGAGTGATACGAGAGTTGTCATTCATTGTGACAACATGAGTAGTATTCAGCTTGCTAGCAACCCAGTGTATCATGCCAGGACCAAACATATTGAGGTCCACTATCATTTCATCAGAGAGAAGGTGCTAGATGGGCATGTTGATTTGACATATGTGCAGACAGATGAGCAGGTTGCAGATATCTTTACCAAAGCACTTGGTAAGGATAAGTTCGAGTATTTCCGTACTAGATTGGGAGTCCTAGAGATGGACATGTCGAGCTTGAGGGGGAGTGTTGAAATGTCAAGCTCGTATACAGCTGGAGGATAGCACATGGGTGCTGACAGAGTGACAGTATGGTAGATAGATATCGTGTGGTGTGTTTATGACCGCGTCCAGCTGGTCATGTGTGGTGTGGACATTACATTAGGTTTACTTTGTAGTGTGGACATAACACTATGTTGTGTTCTCCTTTGTGTGTGTGAGATAGAGATGGTGTTTATGGTTTCTCTCCTTCTTTATGATTGATGGATATGGATTAGGGTTTGCTTCTTTCGTGTGTGTCCCTTCCTGCTTCTGTTTTTTATCACTATTATTGATCAATTAGCAGTAAAATGCTGAATACTGAGAGGGCAAATGAGACAACAATGTGATGGCCATGTCCTATGAAGATATATCTTTCCCAGCCTAAAGAACCTCCTACCGAAGAGCCTGCAACTTGTTGATGTGCTCTTGTGTTGTCAAAGACTTTTGCAAGATTCATCACTCGCATCTACACTTCCAAGGATATCCGCTTCATGGGTGATACCCTGTTATATAGAGAAGCCAAATGCTGCCAAATGACTCTGGCCAGCCTCATCTGCTTTATATGATTAATCACCTGTAGTGTGCAATTAAGGAAGATGAAAGAATGCACACATGCATTGACAACATCCCATAACTGTGTCTAAGCCTCCTGTTCCTACCCGTATAGAGGGTAACTCCCTGTCTTCCAACTTTGGCGAAATAGCAACTACAATGAAATCACCCGTCATAAGACTCCATGACGGACTCCATCATTACTTTCCATATGCCGTAGTTGTTCTCATCCAACTGTCGGTCCACCGGGAATATGGGGAGTGTAGGGATCTTCACATGCTTCTCAGCCATCTCAAGCAAGTCTGCCATCTCAAGGGTTCACAAGGTCTTGTGAAGGGAGGAAAGTTGGGAAAAAAATTGAAGAAGAGGCTGCCAAATAGTATACAAGGTGGCTGTCCAATGGTGATGGCTGTTTTCTACTCGATCTCCAAGTCCTGAATAGCCCAAGCAATCTCCAATCAGCATCGCAAATCAGCAAACCCTTGAGGTCCCACTGTCTCCAAGCTTCAAGCCACCTAGGGCTTTGATACCATGTTAGAATGCGCAATGAAAACGAAGACAACTACTCTACAGAGAAAAATGCAGATGAGAGAGGGATAGAGAAGTATAAACTCTATATATACACTAGAAAATATCGGTAATGGTACAAAACAAGTGTGGGGGGCAGGGGACATTTTATATGGCCCCAAGATGCTGGTTGGCCAACCCAAAACAAGCAGACATCAGACAAACATGCTCACGACTAGTATAAAAAATAGTTGGCCAGCAAAATCTCAATCGGCTAGTACTGAACCAGGTCAGGTAGCAACTCCACCAGTCAAAAGATGACAGCCAAAAGCCCTCCCACACCCAAAAAAAAACTAGAGAAATACATGGAAAGTGAGGAAAAATGAGGGAACACATAAAATGGGCGGGCACACCCACAATAGAGGCCCTGGTGTAATGTACAGAGAGGAGATGACTATTAACATAAAACTGTCATGCGGACTTGAACTATGCACTACATCGATCGGACCAAACCCATCGTTGTCGACATGTGACCCTTGGACCTCATAAAAAATCATCATGGAGACATAAATAGTGTTGCACAAAATGTGCATCATTTGAGTGATCATTGCTAATGTAAAAGTGATAGTCTCAAACAATGGCACCAGCCTCCGGTGTACTTGCTACTACTCCATCTACATGTGCCTCTACATGCCGATAGCTAATGTGGACTATAATAGCAATCTGGTGAGGTTGGAGGGAGAGGGAAACAGTTCACAAAATCAATTAAGTAATATAGTAAAGATATGAAATAAAAATTGTTAAATATAACCATTACCTGCTTTGAGAAGTAATACTCGGATTGTATCTCCTGAAAAGGTGTGAATGTGTAGTTTTTTACAAAATCGCCCACAAAGACAACCACACCAATAGGGAACTCTTCCACTCATGCTCGAAATTGGCGATCCTATCACTTTGCACAGTGAGTGTGCCCCTAAATGTCAATGTGAAGTGAAAACGAGGTTTATGTTTGCCCTCGCCAAGAAACAACTTCCTCAACTGTGGACCACTCTGGAGTTGATGTGTCACATATCACTCATAGTGCTGCCATGTAAGAATCTCTCGGTCACTTGCATCAAGATCTACCATTTGTAGTAGTGGAAGTGAATCACATGATGTGCAATTGACCTTTGGACAAGGCATCATAAGGTGGGCATCAGGGCCTAAAATTGACGAGTGTCTTACAATTTCAATTGACATGTATCTTTTATCACTCCTTTTCATACGATGTAAAATTTTAAATGATACCCTTCAAATGTGACAAACATTATTTTAAAATGAAAGCCTTTTTTTTTCCAATAAAACTACCATAATATATTAGCAATATTCAAAGTCGTAGACTTCTTTTCCACAACAAAATTATCACATTGATTAAAAAAAAGTCCAAGTATTATCTTAAATTTTCATGCATATGGAAAAAAATTGAATAGCAAAGTAGATAGGATTCAAGCCTACTATGATAGGAAAGATGATGTAAGTGGCCTCGAATAAGAACATCTCCAAGATCGCAATCTCCAACGTTGAGAACCCATCCCTTTACCACATAAAGAGAGAGAGTAGGGGAGTTGAACCCCTTCACCACATGGAGTGGCTACACAAAGCTCTCTTCGGGAGAAGGGGAGTTGGTTCTCTTCACCATAACCATGGAAGAGAACCGACTCCCCCCCCCTCCCACACTAGAAAGTTAGTACAAAGTAGACAGAAAATCAAACAAAATATGAATATTTAAATTTTGCGATTTAAGATTAAACTTAGGTTTAAACTCTTACCAAGCACCTTGAAACTCGTGATACTAAACTAGTCATGCTACACATGAATGAGTGAGCTTAGAAAAAAGTAACAACAACACAAGCACCACATGTACATGTTTAAAAGTACTTCCCTTCACAAGCACCACATGTACATACTTCCCTTTGTAGATATGCGCAAATAAATTACATGTCAAAGATACTTTTGATACACCTGTAATGCTGTAATATACTTTGCTTCATCACCATAAGATAGCCAATACATATGTTAAACGGGGCTCAAATGGCCCCAAAACTAGTATGTGTAGATTCCTCAACTACCTATCCAACAAATGCATATGTTATGCATGTTCATTTTCTGAAATGTGACAAAATAATTGCTGTGCAACCATCAACTTTTACCAAAACCAGTAATCAACTGCTTCCCAAATGAATCTTTTTCCAAAATGCAACCTACAACCTGTACATTCTAACCACCCATGACTTTTTCCTAAAATGAAACCTTTGTCCAAATGCAACCTGCAAGCTATATAGTCCAGCAATGGACAAAAAGCATACATCACTGTAATGGCATTGCCCGCCTATCTTTGCTTTCCAACCAAGTACTAATGACATCGTTCCATTGAATTTGAGACACTTCACTTGCATTAAGTGATAAGAACATCAAGGCATCAAGGGTTTCCAGGCACAAATCTTATCTCAAGTTATTTTTAATAGAATTTTGATGAGAGAAGCCCCATTCACACAACGCTCTACTGGCGAGAACAACAATGCTTACTTGCCACAAGTTCATCAACCACCCTGGATATGTATCCCACCATGTTTTTGTGTTGTTTAAATTTCCCAAGAATCATACATACCCCTGTTTCTAGCCTTTCTATATAGCATACCCATAAAATCCTCTCATTCACGACACCTTTTGATATCAATGATTGGACTATCAACATTCAACTTATTGGTAAGCCTTTCCAACCATTTTATGGTCCTTTTTCCCCTATCAATTGGATCTGGAGGATATGTGGAAGGATTAAATAGTGATAGCCATTTTTTCGGCTATCCACATTACCACAAGGAGCTACCTCTGCCAATGAAAATCACATAAACTCTTTGTCATAAATACCTTTTCACTGTAAATAGGCGTGTGTGCGTTAGGGACTTTACCCATATCTTGTATATATTTTTTTATATTATTAAAAAAAAGTTTTGCTAGCTACTCATCAAAAATAAATAAAACTATTACGGCCCATTTTGTATAAATATTTCATTTTATATAAGGGCCTAAATATGGAGGTCTCTATTTTCTCAAATATGTAAATACTTCATTAGGCTTGTGTATTACAAAACCTAAGTATATTTTATTTATTTATTATTATTATTATTATTATTTCTTCACAATACTTTTGGACCATCATTGTACATATGCTTCAACTTCACTATGCATAAGTAAATCCTATGCCCTCACATTTCTACCCACACCATGTAGAAAGCCTACTACCCAAATCACTTTTTCCCTTAGACTATTTCATCTTTTATTCTCTCATCTACCCTAAAATAAATGAGGGTCTCCCTCCCTTTTGACTTCCATAGTTTAGTATTTTTGTATATATTTTTTACTATTAAATATTTTATATATTTTTATTAAATACTTTTTCATATATCAATTATTTTTGTATATTTTATTTTAGTATTTTATTCACAATTAGATCTCTTTGTTTATTTTATTCTCCTATCATAATAACCATATTCTCATGATATGTTGACTAGTTAAATACTAGCTTGTTTTTTCTTATTATGTAAATCGTTTATAAAATGGAAAAATATCCTCCATGAAAGTGTCCAAATACACTTGAGTCTCTAAGGTCAGGGTATGATGTATTGGGGGGCTCACTCTTGGAGCTATCAAGAAATTCAACCAATGGGGACCCACACAAAGATTTTAAAAATTCAAAAAATACATGATTCTGTTGAATTTTTTGCGCCCTCCTCCACTCCGAATTTGGACTGGTCATCAAAAGAAAAAAGTTAGCTCGGGAGCTCAGAAATATGCTTAATTGTTTTTGAGAATTTTTGGGCTAATGGCGGTGAGATATGATTTTTTTATTGGACCCTAGCCCACTTTTTGGCAAGGTACACCTAGTCTCTTCTCACCTCCCTTACACATTCATCACCTACACACTTACTCAATCCTTTCTCACTCCATCAAACCTGCAAACTTCATGTCCTCTCTCACCCTCTCCACCTTTGCCCTCCCCTTCCATCTCCATTTGCTCTCATATCTACTCTACACCCATACCTCATCTCCATTTCTTTCCCTACTACTCCTATATTACTAAATTATTTTCCCAATCTCAAAAAATACATAAAAATTCAGCATGAATGTATCATATTAACCTCTGCAAATATGGGGTTTCCATCTACAAAAACCCCCATGTTCTTCACCTCAATCAACTTTTGTGGCGTCAAATGCAAGAAGGAGACCGGCGGTTTCCATCTACAAAAACCCCCATGTTCTTCATCTCAATCAACTTTTGTGGCGTTAAATGCAAGAAGGAGACCGGCGGTTAACTTAAAGATCTACACATGGGATAATCCAAGCTTCTTTGAGCTTTCAACCACACAAAGGATCTTTCCAAATCTTTACTCCTCTCACTCAAACTCTCAGCCCTTCTCACCCATTTTGTACATTGTATTACTAACCTAACTACTAACCACTAACATTTGTAAATAAGCACCCACTCTACTACTTTTGGAGTAGGCATTACTACAAGTTATTTGCTCAAACCTCTACATCACACTCTCCTCTCATCTTCAATAATTCTCTCACCTTGAGCCCACATCTATGTGACTCAAGGGATAAGAAGAGGCCCACTCTCATTTCAAAATAAAAAATCCATAATCTATGATTTTCCATAATAAGATTGATTAGGCTCAATCCTAATTGGGGCTTCTCAAACCTATAAATAGAGCCCCCTCCATTCCTTGTAGAGGGGAGATTACACACATTGTACACCATTCCCAACTCTAGTGTGTAAGGAGATAGTGAACTTGTGAGCTCTCTCTATACATCAATACCTTTGATTGCATAGAGAAGCTTGAAGCTAGTTATGTCATTGTGAGGGCTTGAGTGATGCCTTACTCCCTATCATAATTGTATCTTACCTTTGTGCATAAATAAGATTAGTAGTTTGGGTGCAATTGTGTACAAAATCTTGGACTCCTACATCTCCAAAGTTGATTTAGCAAAACGGTCCAATGTTTGATTTAAGGTAAATTCGATCCTTGTATTTTGTGGTGTGATTTTATGCTTGGCGGCTTGAGGGCCTGTTTTTGATTTGTTGCCTTTCATTCCATGGGAGTAAGAGGGTTGTATGGTGAGAGGGCTCCCGTAACCTTAAGACCATGTATATACCGCGACAACAAAATCAAGCTTATATTGTCTCTCTAAGTTCTTCTCCAAGTTTGGTGTGCATCTATTTGTGTTATGCTAGTCTCCTCCACACACAATACCATATGTTATGAGTGTTTGTTGAGGGTGTGTGTGTCTTTTGATTGATGTATATGGTTAGCTTATATTGATTAGCTACAAGGACAGATGTTTGGTGTCCTAGTTTACACACATAACTAGGTGGTGCCCCTTTCTTTTTGAGTGTGTGGTTTTGGGGTTCTTATGTTTGTGTTGCGTTGTGTCCCAAGCCCATTGAGCAACACGGGAGCCTTGAGGAGTGCTTAGAGGCCGCTCTTCTTGTTGCCCACCCTGGACTGCCTCAATTTTGGTGCCCCCACTGAGGACGAGCAGTTTTTGAATGGGTATTTAAGGTACATCGATCTCTTTAACACATAAATTTCCTTGTGTGCTTGTTGGGTATCATATTTTAAGAAGGAAAGTTGGTACTTTTGTGTGATCTTTCATGAATAATCCACCTCCTCCTAATCCTCTTGGGATTCAATTCAACCAGTTTCATTGGGTGCACTCCATTAGAGTGAATGTTTGCATTGATAGAGAAAAATTTTCTACCAACAATGCATGGTTCTTCTTTTTGGTCCAGAAAGACTAAGAGAGGTTTTAGCATCACCTAATCTTGTCATACTTCCCATTGTAGATTACACCATTTCCTTTGATGTGCATATTTTCATCTTGTCACACTTCCCATTGTAGATTATACCATTTCCTTTGATGTGCATATTTTCATCTTGTTTTAGCTTAGTTTTATGAATCAAGAAGACTTATACCGTAGGTTAATTTCTTATGCTAGGCAAGAAATACACATAGTTGTTGGTAGTAAGTTGCAATTTCAGCGTGTCATTCGTCGTATATTTGGACCTAGGCAAGTAGCAGCCATTAATGTCTCAATTAATCCATTTATTTTGCCTTTGATTCGTTACGACATAAGCTTTGACGTCTACATTTTTATTCTACTTTGAAAAAAAAAAGAGTGAGAGAGAAAGAGAGTGAAGGAAAACCTTTGTGCAATCATATTTGTGCTTCTTCTTCTTAAGCATGGATACCACTAGGCAAATGAGTGGCTACCCCTTATTCTTTGGAGAGGTGAGGATGCCGAGTTGTTCTTATCAAACTTTAGAATGGCACTTCACATAAAGAGAGTGGTAGGAGACTAAGAATGCTTAGACATGTTTGAGTTGGTCCTACGAAGAGATGCTTCCACTTGGTTTCAATCTCTACCTGCACCCGCACGAGTAGATTGCAAGGGGGTCATACAGCTTTTTAGAGAAAATTACTTCACTCCTTTGAACACACAAAAGCTATGGCAAGAAATAGTTGCTCATAAGCAAAAGGACCTAGAGGACTACTCGAGTTATAAGCAAGAATTCTTACGTCTTTGGACTCTTTGGTTGCGTAGTCTTCCTAACCCTGGAGATGGTGCAAAATTCTTGAAGAAGGAGAGATTTATTGCAGGGATGTACCCATCACTAAAATTGCAAGTAGAGTCAGGAGAGCCCACAACATTTGATGTTGCTAAGGCTAGGGCTACTAAGAAACTCCGAAAGATGAGGTGTATGCTTGGGGGGGGCTTTATCTTTGATGACTCAAAGCGTAGGGAAGAGGTACAATTTTGCACTCGTAGAGATTTACCTGAGGTCACAGTCGAGGTGATAGAAAAGTTAAATGAGTCTTTAAATAACTTGTCTATCCACTTTGCACAAGCTGTGGAACAGAAGGGCCAAGTTAAAAGGGTTGAAGAACGAGAGCAACGACCTAGGCGACTCTTGCAATGTTGGAATTGCGGAGAGTCAGGGCATGGGATGTATAATTGTCCTTGGCCTCGTGTGGGGAGCCAGGGAAGCCTAACATGAAATATCCAGTGATGAATGCAGGTGAAGGCACTAGTCAACAACAACTGATGATTTTGCAGAGACCCAATGCAACAAGACCGTCTCCACGAGGAGTGGAAGGAATGCCGCCCTTGTCGGACCCAAATGTACATGTGGTAGAGGTAACAAAGGCCAAGGAGGTAGACATTGAAGCAAATGGTGTCAAACGAAGGCATGGAAAAGAGAAGGAAAAGGAGGGTGTAGCATCACAAAGTGACCATGGACGAGGAAAGAAAGTGAAGGAAGACAAGGAACTCAAGAGGAGACGACGTCGTATAAACCTCCAAGATTTTCCCCTTGGACATGGTATGGCTCCATACAACCTTTTGGAAGACATGAGAGGTAAGGGTCCTGATATCTCGTGGCCTCAATTTCTAGCCTTATGTCCACAAGTTAGGAGAGAATTAACAAAGTCCGTGAGCACTAGGAGAAAAACAAAAGAGAATGTGCCTGTGTAAAAATTTCACAAGCCAAGATGGATGAGGACATTACACCTATATTAGATTGCTACATCAAGGGAAGGCTAGTTAAGAAGGGTCTAGTAGATGGGGGTGCACAAATTTGCATCATGACAGAGGACCTTATGCAAAGACTAGGCATTCATATTCATGAAACACCTAAAATTAAGGTGAAAATGGCAAACAATAGCAAAGCAAAGTGTCTTAGGATTTGTAAGAATGTTTCTGTGGAAGTTTTTGGCATTAAGAAGGTTGTTGATTTTTATGTTATGTCTACCAAGGGAAGTGGTTATCCATTTATCCTAGGTAGACCATGGCTAATGAGAATGCGAGCTTTGCAAGATTGGGAAAATGGAAAGTTAATTTGCAGGAATGAAAATCATAAGAAGATTATCTTTGACATGAAGGAGCAACGACGAGAGGAGATAAATAACACCATATTGGGGAATATGGGAATTTTCCACAAGTTTGGAACACGTGGTCAAAAGTTTGGATTAACCATAACTTGAACACCACTAATCCAAAATGAGCGTTTTATAGCTCTTTAGATTCCATTTTTCAAGCGCTTTCCAACGATAGGTCATATGATAGGGTTTTGAGAAACTTACAAACATGTTATCCATGTCCCCTTTTTTAAGTATTCAAAAATGGGAATTGGGAAATTCCCAAATTCACTAATATGGTGTTAAATGAAGAATCTACTCAAGGTGAAACAGAGGAGGATTGGACCGATGACACCTCAGAGGAAGAAAGCGGCAGTAGCACTATGGAAGAGGAGTCTTCCATTGAAGTCATGGGGGTAAGATTCAAAGCAAAAGACAAAGAGACACCCTATCAAGGTTTGGAGGAGGTAGGCTCTCAAGAAGACCAAATTGTTCATGATGAAGAAATGTTTGATGCTATGCTCTCAAAAACGCTTACATTGGAGGAAGGAGAGGAGTTTAAATGTGTACTAAGGAAATTTCCTAGGTTTTTTGCTAAAGATTACACAGATGTGCGTGGCGTAGAGGCCATTCAACACAAGATCGAGCTAAAGACAGAAGCCAAACCTAAGGCACAAAAGCTACGAAGACTAGGAGTCATCAAGGAGCAAGCATTACTCAAAGAGGTGAGGAAGCTTCTAGCAGCGGGGTTCACATATCCTGTAGAAAATTGAGAGTGGGTCTCTCCCGTCATGGTCACTCCCAAGAAGAATGGCAAATGGAGGGTGTGTGTGGACTATCGTCCACTCAACGAGGCAACAAAAAGGGACCACTTTCCTCTCCCATTTCAAGATGAGATCCTAAATGAGGTAGCAGGTCATTAGAAGTATACGATATGTGATGGCTACTCGGGTTACTTCCAAATTGGGATTGCATTGGAGGATCAATTAAAAACAACCTTCATCACTCCTTGGGGTTGTTATGCTTTCAGAGTCATGCCATTTGGTTTGACCAATGCTCTAGCGACATTTCAACGTTTCATGAACATGGTGTTTCAAGCATTCTTTGGGAAATCCATTAGAGTGTTCATAGATGATTTTTGCATCTATAGCTCTAAGTCATTGCATGTGCAGAGGGTGGAAGAAGGCTTGAAGAAACTCTACGACATGGGAGGCCAACTCAATCCGGCAAATGTCATATTGGTGAGGATGAAGTAATCTTGCTTGGTCATAAGGTTTCTTCCAAAGGCATTGAGGTGGATCCTATAAAGGCAAAGGCTCTTATCGATCTACCACCTCCAAAGAGTCTCAAGGAGGCCATCTCATTCATTCAAAAGGTGAAGTACATGTCACGCTTCATTCACTTAGCCTCAGAGTTACTTCACCCCTTGCAAAAATTGACTCAACAAGTAGAGTTTGCATGGTCTAATGAGCTTGAGGAGTACTTTTGTAACATTAAAGTCATTTTGTCAGAGCTACCAACACTCATGCCTCCTTGTTGGGAGTACTTTTGTAACATTAAAGTCATTTTGTCAGAGCTACCAACACTCATGCCTCCTTGTTGGGAGTACACTTTCTTTGTTAGCTCTAGTGTTAGAAAGGAAACAGTGGGTGCAGTTTTGTGCAAGATCCCCATAGTACTAGGATGCGGCCCATCTACTTTGTTAGTAGGGTCATGAATGTCTTCACGGAAGCGGAACTCATGATGCTTGCTCTCATCTTTGCGGTGAGAAAATTTAGATCCTACTTGTTAGATTCCAGCCATTTTAGAAGGTTTGCATAAAGAAGCATGTGGTGGCCATTTTGCTCAAGAACTAACTGTGAAAAAGATTTTGCTTGCTGGGTATGTTTGGCCAAGCTTACATGTGGATGTCCAACATTGGTGTAAGAGCTGTCATAACTGCCAAGTCAATGGTAATAAGAGGTTGCTACATGGTCCACGCCAGTTAGTCATTGCAAGTGGTCCATTTGAAAAATGGGGCATTGATGCTATGGGTCCACTACCTAGAACTAAAAATGGAAAATTGTACATCTTAGTGGCCATAGACTACATGACTAGGTGGGTGGAGGCTCAAAGTGTGGCAAGGGTGAATGGAAAGACTATAAGCAAATTTGTTTACACTCATATATGTTGCAGATTTGGCACACCCTTGAAGATTGTTTCTGACAATGGTCCAGGTTTTAGAAAAGGTTTGCTCACCGAAGTTTGTGAAGAGCTTCATATTTCACATCGTCATAGCACACCCTACTATCCCCAATCAAATGGGTTAGTAGAGAAGGCTAATGGTGTCATTGCAGGAATCATAAGGAAGATGGTGGAGAACAAGACGAAGCTTTGGGATGAGTTCCTTGATGGAGCACTATGGGCATACCGGACTACCTACCAAGAAGCAACGGGGTTTACGCCCTTTCACTTGGTTTATGGTCAAGAAGCATTGCAGCCTATTGAGTTCAACATTCCAACAATGCGGCTACATGGAAAAGGTGGACTAGGAGATCAAGATGCATGGGTAGATCAACTTCTCACTTTAGTTGAGCTAGAGTGGAAAAGAGAAGCTGCATACGAGTGTTATAGAAGAAAGGCCATGCAAGTAGCAGAGAAGTTCAATGCAACTTTGAAAGACAAGGGCATCAAAGAAGGAGATCTTGTGCTAAGGTACGACAATCGACTTGATAATTGGTTTGATGTCAAGTTTGAAACTAGATGGCATGGACCATACATTGTCAAGAAGGTTTTCAACTCTAGCTATTATCAGCTCATGGATTTGGATGGCAAAGAACATTCTAAGAAGGTTAATGGCTACAGACTCAAGCCATACTTGAGTCGCATTCTACCGACAGCCTTACAAAAGCAATCACAAAAAGGAGATAAAAGGGCATGTAAGTTATGTGGTTTGAGTGATGGATGTGGTGCAAAACACAAGGAACAAAAGAAAGATGGACAAGAGAACCACATTACACCACTTGCTTTAGAAGGCCTACATTATGATGGTACATGAATATACCATCATCTAGGGGGAGGGCTAAATGATAGCCATTTTTTTGGCTATCCACATTACCACAAGGAGCTACCTTTGTCAATGAAAATCACATAAACTCTTTGTCATAAATACCTTTTCACTGTAAATAGGCGTGTGTGCGTTAGGGACTTTACCCATATCTTCTATATATTTTTTTATATTATTAAAAAAAAGTTTTGCTAGCTACTCATCAAAAATAAATAAAATTATTACGACCCATTTTGTGTAAATATTTCATTTCATATAAGGGCCTAAATATGGAGGTCTCTATTTTCTCAAATATGTAAATACTTCATTAGGCGTGAGTATTATAAAACCTAAGTATATTTTATTTATTTATTATTATTATTTCTTTATAATACTTTTGGACCATCATTGTACATATACTTCAACTTCACCATGCATAAGTAAATCCTATGCCCTCACATTTCTACCCACACCATGTAGAAAGCCTACTACCCAAATCACTTTTTCCCTTAGACTATTTCATCTTTTATTCTCTCATCTACCCTAAAATAAATTAGAGTCTCCCTCCCTTTTGACTTCCATAGTTTAGTATTTTTATATATATATTTTTACTATTAAATATTTTATATATTTTTATTAAATACTTTTTTATATATCAATTATTTTTGTATATTTTATTTTAGTATTTTATTCACAATTAGATCTCTTTGTTTATTTTATTCTCCTATCATAATAACCATATTCTCATGATATGTTAAATACTAGCTTGTTTTTTCTTATTATGTAAATCCTTTATAAAATAGAAAAATCTCCTCCATGCAAGTGTCCACATACACTTGAGTCTCTAAGGTCAAGGTATGATGTATTGGGGGGCTCACTCTTGGAGCTATCAAGACATTCCACCAATGGGGACCCACACAAAGATTTTAAAAATTCAAAAAATACATGATTCTGCCGAATTTTTTGCGCCCGCCTCCACTCCGAATTTGGACTGGTCATCAAAAGACAAACGTTATCTCGGGAGCTCAGAAATATGCTCAATTTTTTTTGAGAATTTTTGGAGCTAATGGCGGTGAGATATGAATTTTTTATTGGACCCCAGCCCACTTTTTGGCAAGGTACACCTAGTCTCTTCTCACCTCCCTTACACATTCATCACCTACTGTACACTTACTCAATCCTTTCTCACTCCATCAAACCTGCAAACTTCATGTCCTCTCTCACCCTCTCCACCTTTGCCCTCTCCTTCCATCTCCATTGGCTCTCATATCTACTCTACACCCATACCTCATCTCCATTTCTTTCCCTACTACTCCTATATTACTAAATTATTTTCCCAATCTCAAAAAATACATAAAAATTTAGCATGAATGTATCATATTAACCTCTGCAAATATGGGGTTTCCATCTACAAAAACCTCCATGTTCTTCACCTCAATCAACTTTTGTGGCGTCAAATGCAAGAAGGAGACCAGCGGTTAACTTAAAGATCTACACATGGGAGAATCCAAGCTTCTTCGAGCTTTCAACCACACAAAGGATCTTTCCAAATCTTTACTCCTCTCACTCAACCTCTCAGCCCTTTTCACCCATTTTGTACATTGTATTACTAACCTTTTATAGTGATTACTAACTACTAACCACTAACATTTGTAAATAAGCACCCACTCTACTACTTTTGGAGTAGGCATTACTACAAGTTATTTGCTCAAACCTCTACATCACACTCTCCTCTCATCTTCAATAATTCTCTCACCTTGAGCCCACATCTATGTGACTCAAGGGATAAGAAGAGGCCCACTCTCATTTCAAAATAAAAAATCCATAATCTATGATTTTCCATAATAAGATTGATTAGGCTCAATCCTAATTGGGGCTTCTCAAACCTATAAATAGAGCCCCCTCCATTCCTTGTAGAGGGGAGATTACACACATTGTACACCATTCCCAACTCTAGTGTGTAAGGAGATAGTGAACTTGTGAGCTCTCTCTATACATCAATACCTTTGATTGCATAGAGAAGCTTGAAGCTAGTTATGTCATTGTGAGGGCTTGAGTGATGCCTTACTCCCTATCATAATTATATCTTACCTTTGTGCATAAATAAGATTAGTAGTTTGGGTGCAATTGTGTACAAAATCTTGGACTCCTACATCTCCAAAGTTGATTTAGCAAAGCGGTCCGATGTTTGATTTAAGGTAAATTCGATCCTTGTATTTTGTGGTGTGATTTTATGCTTGGCGGCTTGAGGGCCTAGTTTTAATTTGCTGCCTTTCATTCCATGGTAAGAGGGTTGTATGGTGAGAGGGCTCCCGTAACCTTAAGACCATGTATATACGGCGACAACAAAATCAGGCTTATATTGTCTCTCTAAGTTCTTCTCCAAGTTTTGTGTGCATCTATTTGTGTTATGCTAGTCTCCTCCACACACAATACCATATGTTATGAGTGTTTGTTGAGGGTGTGTGTGTCTTTTGATTGATGTATATGGTTAGCTTGTATTGATTAGCTACAAGGAAAGATCTTTGGTGTCCTAGTTCACACACATAACTAGGTGGTGCCCCTTTCTTTTTGAGTGTGTGGCTTTGGGGTTCTTATGTTTGTGTTGCGTTGTGCCCCAAGCCCATTGAGCAACATGGGAGCCTTGAGGAGTGCTTAGAGGCTGCTCTTCTTGTTGCCCGCCCTGGACTGCCTCAATAGCTTAATTCAATTGAAGACTCCAAGGTCAAAAAACCTATTATTTCAAGCATCCAACACATTTTGTACATATGCCTTTCTAATAGAGATGGATTCAGCAAGAGAACCTACTTCTCTTTCAACATCCTCGGGCAGCACATTCAAATTAAGCGTTGTCTCCTCATCTTCACTACCACTTGATACTCAAGTTCTTTTCTTTTTCCTAGCTTGTTTTGGAATTGGGACAAACTTTAATGCATGTGTATGAGTATGCCAATTATAATTAGCATATTTTAGACTCCCTTCCTTTGACATGTCTAGAAACTTAGAAAGATGCTTTGAGCCTACACCAAAATTAGCATCAGAAGTTATGTATCTCATTGTTAACTTCTCAAATGTCAAATCCAAATATACACCAATCATTGTGACATAAATGTTCTCTTTTTGAAACTCCACATTCAAGTTATTCAGCTTAATAAAAACATCAGCTAGCAAATGGATTACAAATTACACTTGAAAGCTCGTAGCATAGGCATACCACTTCTTCTCATGCATTATCTATTGTTCCAAAATAGCAGGCATTGAAGAAACCAACCTCTCCATAACTTGCCCTCTAGATAGCCATCGAATGGTATGAATTTGCAATACTTTCAAATCCATAACGTGAAAATCATGCACCAATTTTTATAGCTCAACAAGCCTATTTGTTGACTTTGCCAACCATGCATACACCTTGTTTGCTACCTTCTCAACAAAGGTAAACACATGAGGATTTCACACAAAACCATCTTTTGCTGTGCGAGTGCCTGCCTATGTGCAAAACAATGCACACCCATGATTTGTAGAGTTGATGCTTGGAATCATGCCACCACACCAGTCCTATGACTCGTGCATATTGAAGCACCATGCATTGCAAAAGGTGTTTGCAATAGTTAAACTTGGGTCAAAAAACTCCTAGAAGAATGATTGTAGAGTTAGCTAGTGGAAAAGAAGTAGTATCTTGCCACACTCTGTAGGAAACCTTAATTTTGAGCTCGGTAATGAGCAAACTCATGGCTACTTTAGAGTCCTACCATTAGGGAACCTTAATTATGATGGAATCCCTGGGATGGACTGGCTAATTGCAAACAAAGCTAGTATTCAATATAACTAGGGGAGTATCATTTTTGAAAATGAGCATGGCCAAGTAGTATCCGTTCAGGGGAAGATAGGTAAACCTAAATCAAGGGTAGTCAAGGAAAAATATCTTCTCAAGGGAGCACGTAAGGGACAACAAGTTTTCCTAGTCAACTGTTGAACCTAGTAAGGAGACAAAACCCTCTTGGCTCCAATAATTCTATGACATCTTTCTTGATGAGCTTGCAGGACTACCGCCTCCTCGAGAGGTCGATCATGAAATCGAGGTGATCCCTGGAGATAAACCCATCTAAAAAATGCCCTATACAATTTCCCTCCCTGAAGCCATTGAACTTAAGGAGCAACTTTCCCAACTCATTGAGCAATTATTTGTATGCCCCAGTAGCTCTCCTTGGGGAGCGCTTATTCTTTTCGAAAAGAAGGACGGCACTCTTCGCCTCTTCATAGATTATCGAGGGCTGAATCAAGTCACTGTCAAGAATAAGTATCCTATCCCTCGCATCGACCAGCTTCTTGACAGGCTTCATGGGGCCAAAGTTTTCTCAAAAATAGATTTGAGGTCTGGTTAATATTAGATAAGAGTCAAGGAAGTAGATATACCCAAGAGATCCTTCAATACCCGATTAGGGCCACTATGAGTTTAAGGATGTCTTGGCAGGCTTCATGGGGCCAAAGTTTTCTCAAAAATAGATTTGAGGTCTAGTTAATATTAGATCAGAGTCAAGGAAGCAGATATACCCAAGACATCCTTCAATACCCGATTAGGGCCACTATGAGTTTAATGTAATGTCATTCGGGTTAAACAATGCTCCTGCAACCTTCAACCACCTATGCAAGATATATTCCATCCTTCGATGAATTTGTGCTTGTCTTTTTTGATGACATCTTAGTCTACTCCAAGTCAGTGGAAGAGCATGAGGAGCATGTGCGTAGGGTTCTGCAATTGCTGCACAGACATAAACTCTATGCTAAGAAGAGAAAATGTACCTTCTTTACTCATCAAATTGAGTATCTTGGATTCATCGTCTCCAAAGATGGTATCTCAGTAGATCCCGCCAAGGTCCAAGATATACTGGAGTGGCCACCTCCTAAATCAGTTTGTTAAGTTTGTGGGTTTTTGGGAATAACATGATGGTACAGGATTCTCATCAAAGATTATGCTCTGGTAGCTGCACCCTTGACAGATCTTCTTAAGAAGGATTGCAAAATAGTGTGGCTGTCAATCCATCAAAATAGTGTTGACATGGAGGGTTGAGGTGGCATGGTGCTTATGTGGATCCTTCCCAAGCTGATGTGGACACAAAGTGGCATGATGTATGCCCACCCCAAGGCTTACACATGGCAAAATCTCTAGCTTTTAAGATTACTAAGCCTAGATCTCCAAACCTAACTAGGATGGGTTTTACATTTGAAAAGGGGAGAGTGGACAAAATATGGGGATTTTTACATGGAAGGAGTGAAAATAGACCTTCTCTTACTCAAATTAAGGCCATTGTTTTAAACATAAATTCATGGTAAGAAGTAGAGTAATCCCTATGGTTTTTGGATAAAAAGCTTCAATTTTTTATTTTCTAGAATTAAAATACAATTGATTTACTAGGCCTCTAACAATCAAAATAAATTTTACAAATAAGATCTACAAAATCCAACCATTAGATTTGTAATTTTACCTTAGATCCACATTCTAATAATCTTCCCCATTCCATTGGTCACTTGATCCATAAAATTTGAGAATTTTAAATGGTAGATATGGTGGGAAGACAAAAGAATGCACTTTCTAACCAGTCCAATGCCTTTTAAATAATATAGAAAACAGAAAAAAACCCTTCAAAAAATACTCGATAAATCAAGTTAAGCTCTATGGTATTTGAATTTATGATATACAGAGTGGGAACATCATATGAGTAATGGTGTAAAAGTTATAGACATTTTATTCTCATATAGTCTATGTATCCAAACCTAGGACAAGGCTCGTACACTGATTGTGTCCCCAGACAAAAGGGGGTCTGCAATTCTTGGTTTTTCAATTCGATTATATTTTTAGGTTCCCAACTTTTCATGTGATGCTTTATTAGAAGACCTTGAAGTGAAATTCCTTGGCTAGCTAGAAGAGATTGGCCATTCTTTATGAAAAAATGCATGTTTTAAGGCTGAATGCCCCAAGACTGCCCACTCAATGAAACTACATAACCTCACCTTGCAACCACCCGAGAGATAAAAAATGAATATTTTAAAGTATCCACTACATAAGCATGTACCTTTTGAAATTTAAATAGTCTCATGGGAATGTTAGTATCATCTTTTTGGAAATTCGTATTCAACATGCCTATAATCCATGTGCATGCACATTTTTGATATTGAAAAAAGTTCACATTCACCTTTTTGATTTGTGCATGCAAAAATGTCTCCTATATTCATGCTCATTTTGATATTAGGTAGAAGGTAATTGCTACCTTGCACACTCCCACACCACTCACTTCTAAAACGGTTGCAATGCAAATGGATCTAAACTTTACCTATTTTCAAACCCTTTACTTTTAGATAGTCATGTCCGATTGGATGAAAGGCTATCTTATTCTATAATAAATTTTAGACTGAGTTAAAGGTCAATCCCTAAGCTTGAAATCATAACTTTTTTTTTCCATGATACTTTCACTAAATACGTTTTACAATACTACTGGCAATGCCAAGGGTCACACATATTCTTGTAGATTGATTATCCCTTTTACACTTACTTTTATGTTGGTAGCAAGAAGGCTAGGCCTATGCGTTATAATGACCCCTTGTCTCTAAAACTACAAGGGACCCTATACTATGACATACATGGGCCATACTTCTATAGCTATATTGCTTTTGTGTGCCCATCTTGGTGAAATGTCATAGAAGCAATAAAGCTTATAGAACTCTCATTGGAAAAAGGATAAACATATGGTGTTCATGATTGGAAGAGCTTGAAGAACAAAAATGAGACTTAATACACATAAATTTGGAAACTTCGTGCAACATGAGTAAAAAGACAAAGGAGATTAAGTTTCATATCTAGGACTATCATCAATGGATCATTGGTAAGGGGTTTTGATTTCGATAGACCTTTAAAAAAGAGAAATAACCATAAATTTAGCCCATATGTTTTTAAAAAATAATTATGTCCAAAGTTACAAAGGGGTGTACTTAGATTGCTGAAATTTACATGTAACGGGTTTTTTTTTAAAAAAAAAACACCTTTTGGAGGCATTTGAGTAACTAGCCTTTACCTCAAGGTCAAAACAAGTAAAGTATTTAGTGTGCTAGTCATAAGAAAAAAGGGTTCATTAGGTACACTATTTGAAAGTAATGCCATAATATATATCCCAACATTGTAATGTTTAAAGAAATGCAAAAGTTGGTGAAACAATTTTTGGGTCGATTGCCCTTAATAACCAGACCTCACAATACCATCCCTTTTATTAATGTTGAGTAGGATTGCTAGGACTTCTTTCATTGTGGGACGATCATTGGGATGGTCCTTTGTGCATGCCAAACCCACTTGTATGAGCTGCACTGCCATGTTTTTGTTGGTGATAGTTGATGGTGTGCCATAGCATGTAGCCATTAGAGATGCCTCTACCACCTCTTCTACACCATGAAGTTGGATCCATTCACGAAGACTTAATCCAGGGATCACTTGTGTAGGCCTTTTTTTAGTCAGCATCTCTAGCATAACGACCCCATAGCTATAGACATCCACCTTGGTTGTGATTCGAGCGGCGTAGGCATACTCTGAGAACCAAAATCAATACCCCACACACACACACAAAAAATTAGCCATTTGATCTACTATTTCTATGTTGGACAAGAAGAAGGTGCTACTTAACAACCTCACAATCAAGCATGTGCTGCTCTTTTTTCTTCTTTTTCCATACCTGGTGCCATGTAGCCAATTGATCCTTTAAAGCTAGAAGATATAGATACAGCTCCACCTTTATCAGCATTGCTTATAAGCTTGGCAAGACCAAAGTCTCCGAGATGGGCCTCAAGATCAGAGTCTAGGAGTATATTGCTTGGTTTCACATCTCCATGGATGATGGGCACATCATAGTCATGGTGCAAGTAGGTCAAAGCATTTGCAATAGCAATTGCTATCCTCATGAACATCTCCCAACTCAACCCATAAGATTTACCATCATGATGATGCAGGTAATATTCGAGACTCCCATTTGACATGTATTCTAACACCAATGCTTTCACTTCTAGGTTGAGGACACATCCTAAAATTTGAACAAGATTTCTGTGCCTCAACTTGCTGAGAACTTGCATCTCTTGCAGTAGTGCTTCATGAGAGCATACATCCTTTAGTTTCTTCACAGCAATAATCATACCATTTGAGAGTACTCCTTTGTACACTAAGCTTAGACCACCTTGCCCAAGAAGATTCACCTCGGAGTAGCCTTGTGTTGCTTTCATAAGCTCGTCAGCTGTGTATCGTTTTGGTCCTCCCAAGCTCATGAAAACTTCCACCTTTTGGAATGGGTGATGATGAAAGTAACAAAGCAAGGCTAGTAGTAGCAGAAATCCGCCTACTATGGACGAAGGCAAGGCAATGACAAGGATAACCTTCCAATTGAATTGATGATGTTTGTTGGAGAGGTGAATGCATTGCTTTTGAATGATTGGCCCACATAGGCCCGGATTTCCTTGGAAGCAACTTGCATTGAGATGCTTGAACACTCCAAGAGCTGGGATGGTGCCAGTAAAGCTATTGAAAGAGACATTGAGGAATTGTAGATGGCGTAGGCTCCCAAGGAAAGAAGGTAGTGCCCCTGTAAGGTTATTCTTAGACAGGTCTAGTGTTTGAAGGTAAGCTAGAGTGCTCAATTGCAGTGGCAAGTCTCCGAAGAGATGGTTTTGTGACAGATAGAGAGCAGTAAGCCCTGCACATTCACCTAAAGATTGTGGAATGGTGCCAGAAAAGTTGTTGTTGGACAAATCAATAACCTGCACATTGACTAATTGACCCAACCAAGAAGGCAAGGACCCAGAGAAATCATTGTTAGACAACTTGAATGATAGTTCTAGAGTGATCAGTGCATGGGCAAGGCTTGATGGTAGGGAACCATTGAAATGATTGGAAGACAAATCCACATCGAGTAAGATGAGATTGCTACCCAAGGAGTCAGGAATCGTGCCCTGAAGCAAGTTGCCTTGCAAGTACAGATTTCTCAAGGCTTGAAGCTTTCCAATGCTGGTTGAGATTCCTCCACTCAGGCGATTATGGGATAGGTCAAGATAAGACAAAGAACTACAATTGGATAAGTACTCCCATGGAATTTCTTTTGACAAGTTATTGTGACTTAATCTTAGACCCTGGAGCTGTTGCAATTGTCCAAGCTCTGCGGGTATGACACCGGTTAGTTGGTTGAAGCTTACGTCTAAGTCAAGTAGGCTTGTAAAGTTTCGGAAGTCAAGCCGTGAGAAACCGGAGAGATAGTTATAATTTAAGTAAAGTAATCGAAGGCGATGTAACATTCCGAGCTCGGTTGGGACGGAGAAGCTCAGCTGGTTGCCCTCGAGATCGACCTTTGAGAGATTGGTGCAGTTCCCAAGGCTTGATGGAATGCGGCCCACGAGGTTGTTTTTCCACAGGAGAAGAGATTGCAGACGGGGCAGCGAACCGAGGTCAGTTGGAATGGGTCCATTGAGCTGGTTGCCGTCGAGTTCGAGGGCGACGAGCTTTGTGCAGTTGCCCAAGCTCGATGGGATGGCTCCTGTGAGGTTGTTATACCACAAATACAAACCCGAAAGGCTGCTTAAATCTCCGAGCCCCACGGGGATGGTGCCGCTGAGTTGGTTGGAGCGGAGCTCGAGGATGGAGAGGCTTGTGCAGTTGGCGAGGCTAGACGGGATGTGCCCCGTGAAGTTGTTTGCAAACAATATCAAGTACTGGAGTCTAGGCAGCAAACTGAACTGTGTGGGGATGGGACCATTGACATGATTGGAGTGCAGATCAAGTTGCACGAGGTTCGTGCAGTTGTGGATCAGGCTCAAAGGGATGGCTCCTGTCAAATTGTTTTCCCACAAATTCAGAACCACCAACCCACTGAGCGATCCGAACTCGGATGGAATGGAACCACTGAGATGATTGGAGTGCAGATCAAGACCCAGGAGATTCGTGCAGTTTTTGGTCAGGCTAGAAGGGATGACTCCTCTGAGGTCATTTCTCGACAAATTTAGCAGTTCAAGCTTAGTGAGTAGCCCGAGCTGGGCTGGGATGGGACCGGTGAGATTGTTGGAGCTCAGATCCAGCACCCTCAGAGAGGCGCAGTGGGCGAGCTGTGTGGGTATGGCACCAGTAAAAGAGTTTTCCCGCAGGTTGAGGGTGAACAGGAAGCTCAAGTTGGCCAGCTGTGGGGCGGCCAGAGAGCCCGCGAGCCCAAAGCCCGCGAGGTCGATGCCTTCCACGTGATCTCCTGACTTGCTGCATGTCACCCCCGCCCAGTCACAAACCCTGGATGTGTTGCCTGCATTCCAGCCCCGGAGCAGCTTCGTCTCGTAGATGAGACCGGCCTTCAACTCCAGAAGAGCCTCCACTTCCACAGATGAAATCGATTTACCATGCACAGCAGGCGCTACCTGCATCATGGTATCAGTTCATTAGTCAAGACGGACGTACCTGAGACAAGATGAACATTAATAAATTTACAAAAACTTTAATAAATTAATAAATTTACAAAAACTTGTAAGGAGTACCTGAGCCAATATGAAGATCAGGAGGAGGATCAGAGGAAGCGTTCCCATGAGGGACAGTCTCTCACTCAAAACTCTTGAGCGACAGTCTCTCACTCAAAACTCTTTTGGGTGGCTTGCCTGCTGTTGGATACTAATAATGGTAAATCATTTCATTGACTTTTTCAAACATTACTCATATGAAACCTTAGAAAAACACTCTTGTTCTTGAAAATCTCACAGAATATATTTAATGGAAATGAAAAAAAAACATTTTGGTGGCATATATAGATAAGTGAGTTAAATTTTTGAAAATTTCTCTTCATAGAGGCGTTTGCACAGGCGCTACCTGCATCATGATTCAAAAACCGAAGGATGAGGCTCTCCCTTCAGTGAATTAATAAATTTTATCAATTCACTGAGAACTTTTTTTATTGCATTATTGAGAACATTAATAAATTTACAAAAACTTGTCAGGACGGACGTACCTGACCCATAAAACGCTGGACACTAGTAACCATAGCAACAATTGGCAAGTCTGGTATTTTCTTGGAATTTTTCAGTTTACAAGAGTAGACTCATCTATATTTTATAGTTATTGAATAGGTACATAGAAGTCCAGGGAAATCTTTTATTGTTATTGAACAGTAGATGGAAATCGTTTGTAGTATATGATTACTATGAATTGATAAAATGGATCTCGACGATTTGTTTAGGGCTTGAAGTATAAAAACTCACACCCTAAAGACAATGGACTAAGCTTAAAGGGATCCCAGGGATTGGTTATGGACTTATTGAGTGAAAAGGAGGGCTACAAAAAGGGTGATCCTCAGGTTTCAATTTGGGTTTTACAATTTTGTATGTCAAGCTAAAACATGTATATTGAAACAAGTGTTAGCGCAAGGTTACCATTTCCTCTTCAATCCATGGTAAGAATAATTCACGTAATATCCTCTTCAAAATGTTTTTCATACCGAAATCAATTGGGGAAAAAGGTAGCCACATGATCCTTCGAAATAAAAATTTGGGGTCGTCCTTGGCTAAATAGAGGCATTTGAACTTGGCCAATATGCAACCAGTAACATTTCAAATGCATATACCTATACTCTATAAATACATACCTATCCTGCATACCTACTTGACCGTATGAATAGATTGCACTCTAACATGCTAGCTAATTTGAACACAAGTAACCATAGTAATATGCATGTCTCCTATATTCTTGGAATTGTTTAGTTTACAACACTATTCATCTATATTGATAGTCATTGATTTATTTATTGTTGTATAAATAGGTACATATAGCAAATTTATTAAATAAAGGTGACTTGAAGTAGATGAAAATCTATTGTAGGTATAGCAAGGCACATAAAAGCCTTGAAACTAAGTGCAAATACAACCACCTTGGAAGTAGAACACGTCATATGGATCTCAGACATATATGGATCTCAGACATTTAATGAATATTCAAATTTTGATGTAAAAAGTTGGCTCATTTTCAAGAAGGTGTGTATGATGGTGTAGCCCCCTTTTCAAAGATGACATGAAAGTGAGTGGAAAATTTTCACTCAATTGTTTCAAAAAAAATGAATCAAATCTTAAAAGCAAATTCATCAGGCCCAATATAAGAAAATTAATCATTTATATATTATTTTTTAATTCTTTCTACTTAATATAGAAACTTGAATTTGAATAACCAAAGAATATATTATTTAAAATTTCCATATATTGACTAAGGCATATCTAAGTATCAAATGCATATTTCACAACCATTGAGTTAAAACACTTTTTTAATTCAATCGCAAATAAAAGGTCTTTGACATCAATTAAACTTAGAGTTTATCCTCTATATGATTACTATGAATTGTTAAAATGGATCTCGACGATTTGTTTAGGGCTTGAAGAATTAAAACTGACACTCTAAAGATAATGGACTAAGCTTAAAGGGATCCCAAGGATTTGTTATGGACTTTCTGAGTGAAAGGAGGGCTACAAAAAGGGTGATCCTCAGGTTTTAATTTGGGTTTTACAATTTTGTATGTCAATCTAAAACATGTATATTGAAACAAGTGTTAGCTCAAGGTTACCATTTCCTCTTCAATCCATGGTAAGAATAAATCATGTAATATCCTCTTCAAAATGTTTTTCATACCAAAATCAATTGTGGAAAAAGGTAACCAGATGATCCTTTGAAATAAAAATTTGGGGTCGTCCTTGGCTAAATAGATGCATTTGGACTTTGCCAATATGCAACCAGTAACATTTAAAATGCATATACCTAACACTCTATAATTACATAGCTATCCTGCATACCTACCTAACCGTATGCATATACCTACACTCTTTAATTACATAGCTATCCTGCATACCTAGCTAACCGTATGCATATAACTACACTCTATAATTACATAGCTATCCTGCATACCTACCTAACCGTATGAATACGATTGCACTCTGACATGCTGGCTAATTTGGACACAAGTAATCATGGCAATATGCAAGTCTCGTATATTCTTGGAATTTTTTAGTTTACAACACTCTATATATCTATATTGATAGTCATTGAATTATTTATTGTTGTATAAATAGGTACATATAGCAAATTTATTAAAGAAAGGTGACGTAAAGTAGATGAAAATCTATTGTAGGTATAGCACGGCACATAGAAGCCTTGAAACTAAGTGCAAATACAACCATTATAAAGTACAAGCCATCTAGTTACTAGGCACACATGGAAAACATATCCCCTTACATTTCTTGTGACTTGAAGATAAAAGTCTTTTATAGTTATAGTAAGGTACATAAAAGCAATGAAAGTAAGTGCAAATACAATCACCATGAAGTACAAGCCCGTCAAGCTAGGCACACATGGAAAGCATATCCCCTTACAAGTCTTGTGACTTGAAGATGAAAGTATTTTATAGTTATACCAAGGCACATAGAACTATTGAATCTAAGTGCAAATACAACCACCATGAACTTGTGATCACGCTACCAACACACGGAAAACACATCCTCTTAAATATCCTCCCTTTTTACTGCTCGTAATAAATGATTGCATCTTTTAATGTCAACATTATCGGAAGTAGAACAAGTCATATGGATCTCACACACTATTGAAAGTAGAACACATCATATGGATCTCAGAACCTATTGGACGTAGAACACGTCATATGGATCTCAGAACCTATTGCACGTAGAACACTGTGGTTATGGACTTATTGAGTGAAAAGGAGGGCTATAAAAAGGGTGATCCTTAGGTATCAATTTGGGTTTTATGATTCTGTATGTCAAGCTAAAACATGTATATTGAAACAAGTGTTAGCTCAAGGTAACCATTTCCTCTTCAATCCATGGTAAGAATAATTCATGTAATATCCTCTTCAGAATGTTTTTCATACCGAAATCAATTGGGGAAAAAGGTAACCAGATGATCCTTTGAAATAAAACTTTGGGGTCGTCCTTGGCTAAATAAAAGCATTTGAACTTGGCCAATATGCAACTAGTAACATTTAAATGCATATACCTACACTCTATAATTACATAGCTATCCAACATACCCACCTAACCGTATGAATACGATTGCACTCTAACATGCTGGCTAATTTGGACACAAGTAACCATAGCAATATGCAAGTCTCGTATATTCTTGGAATTTTTTAGTTTACAACACTCTATTCATCTATATCGATAGTCATTGATTTATTTATTGTTGTATAAATAGGTACATATAGCAAATTTATTAAAGAAAGGTGACTTGAAGTAGTTTATTGTAGGTATAGCAAGGCTCATAGAAGCCTTGAAACTAAGTGCAAATACAAACACCATAAAGTACAAGCCATCTAGTTACTAGGCACACATGGAAAACATATCCTCTTACATTTCTTGTGACTTGAAGATAAAAGTCTTTTATAGTTATAGTAAGGCACATAAAAGCAATGAAAGTAAGTGCAAATACAATCAACATGTAGTATAAGCCCATCAAGATATGCACACATGGAAAGCATATCCCCTTACAAGTCTTTTTACTTGAAGATGAAAGTATTTTATAGTTATAGCAAGGCACATAGTACTGTTGAATCTAAGTGCAAGTACAACCACCATGAACTACAAGCCCATGAATTTGTGATCACGCTAGGGACACATGGAAAACACATCCTCTTAAATATCCTCCCTTTTTACTGCTCGTAAATGATTGCATATTTTAATGCTAACACTATTAGAAGTAGAACACGTCATATGGATCTCAGACACTATTGAAAGTAGAACACATCATATGGATCTCAGACACTATTGGAAGTAGAACACGTCATTTGGATCTCAGACATTTAATGAAAATTCAATTTTTGATGTAAGAAGTTGCCTCATTTTCAAGAAGGTGTGGATGATGGTGTAGCCCCCTTTTCAAAGTGAGTGGCAAATTTTCACTCAATTGTTTAAAAAAATTGAATCAAATCTTAAAAGCAAATTCATCAGACGCAATATAAGAAAATTAATCATTTATATATTATTTTTTTATTCTTTCTACTTAATATAGAAACTTGAATTTGAATAACCAAAGAATATAATATTTAAAATTTCCATATATTGACTAGTGCATATCTAAGTATCAAATGCATATTTCACAACCATTGAGTTAAAACCCTTTTTGAATTCAATCACAAATAAAAGATCTTTGACATCAATTAAACTAAGAGTTTATCCTCTATATGATTACTATGAATTGATAAAATGGATCTTGATGATTTGTTTAGGGCATGAAGTATAAAAACTCACACTCTAAAGACAATGGACTAAGCTTAAAGGGATCCCAGGGCTTGGTTCTGGACTTATTGAGTGAAAAGCAAGCCTACAAAAAGGGTGATCCTCAGGTTTCAATTTAGGTTTTATAATTCTATATGTCAAGCTAAAACATGTATATTGAAAGATTCACGTAACGTGAATCTTTCCTAGGCAAAAAGGAATCTTCTAGGTATCTATCTTGTCCCTTCTCCGAACCCTATAGTGTTATATATCAATGGATAGCTTTTGAAGAGTAGAATCTAAATATGTGAGGTCCGACAAATTTGGAGTTCGTTTGCAAAAATTTTATCCAGTGCCCCTTTTTGGAGGGAATATTCTGGTCAAACTTCCTTACAGGGCCCCAAAATGAGCTCAAAAATTTCCTAATGAAGTGCAAATACAACCACCATAAACTACAAGCCCATGAATTTGTGATCATGCTAGGGACACATGGAAAACACATCCTCTGAAATATCCTCCCTCTTTACTGCTCATAAAAGATTGCATCTTTGAATGCTAACACTATCAGAAGTAGAACACGTCATATGGATCTCAGACACTATTGAAAGTAGAACACATCATATGGATCTCAGACACTATTGGAAGTAGAACATGTCATATGGATCTCAGACATTTAATGGAAATTCAATTTTTGATGTAAAAAGTTGGCTCATTTTCAAGAAGGTGTGGATGATGGTGTAGCCCCCTTTTCGAAGATGACGTGAAAGTGAGTGGCAAATTTTCACTCAATTGTTTGAAAAAAATGAATCAAATCTTAAAAGCAAGTTCATCAGACGCAATATAAGAAAATTAATCATTTATATATTATTTTTTAATTCTTTCTACTTAATAAAGAAACTTGAATTTGAATAACCAAAGAATATAATATTTAAAATTTCCATATATTGACTAGTGCATATCTAAGTATCAAATGCATATTTCACAACCATTGAGTTAAAAGCCTTTTTTAATTCAATCACAAATAAAAGGTCTTTGACATCAATCACAAATAAAAGGTCTTTGACATCAATTAAACTTAGAGTTTATCCTCTATATGATTACTATAAATTGATAAAATGGATCTTAACGATTTGTTTAGGGCATGAAGTATAAAAACTCACACTCTAAAGACAATGGACTAAGCTTAAAGGGATCCCAAGGCTTGGTTCTGGACTTATTGAGTGAAAAGGAGGCCTACAAAAAGGGTGATCCTCAGGTTTTAATTTATTTTATAATTCTGTATGTCAAGGTAAAACATGTATATTGAAACAAGTGTTAGCTCAAGGTGACCATTTCCTCTTCAATCCATGGTAAGAATAATTCATGTAATATCCTCTTCAGAATGTTCTTCATACCAAAATCAATTGGGGAAAAAGGTAACCACATGATCCTTTGAAATAAAAATTTGGGGTTGTCCTTGGCTAAATAGATGTTTTTGGACTTGGCCAATATGTAACTAGTAACATTTAAAATGCATATACCTACACTATATAATTACATAGCTATCCGACATAACTACCTAACCATAATGAATACGATTGCACTCTAACATGCTGGCTAATTTGAAAATAAGTAAATATAGCAATATGCAAGTCTCGTATATTCTTGGAATTTCTTAGTTTACAACACTCTATTCATCTGTATTGATAGCCATTGATTCCTTTATTGTTGTATAAATAGGTACATATAGCAAATTTATTAAAGAAAGGTGACTTGAACTAGATGAAAATATATTGTAGGTATAGCCCACATAGAAGCCTTGAAACTAAGTGCAAATACAAAAGCCATAAAGTACAAGCCATCTAGTTACTAGGCACACATGTAAAACATATCCCCTTACATTTCTTGTGACTTGAAGATAAAAGTCTCTTATAGTTATAGTAAGGCACATAAAAGCAATGAAACTAAGTGCAAATACAATCACCATGAAGTACAAGCCCATCAAGCTAGGAACACATGGAAAGCATATCCCCTTACAAGTCTTGTGACTTGAAGATGAAAGTATTTTATAGTTATAGCAAGGCCCATCAAGCTAGGAACACATGGAAAGCATATCCCCTTACAAGTCTTGTGACTTGAAGATGAAAGTATTTTATAGTTATAGCAAGGCACATAGAACTGTTGAATCTAAGTGCAAATACAACCACCATGAACTACAAGCCCATGAATTTGTGATCATGCTAGGGACACATGGAAAACACATCCTCTAAAATATCCTCCCTCTTTACTGCTCATAAAAGATTGCATCTTTGAATGCTAACACTATCAGAAGTAGAACACGTCATATGGATCTCAGACACTATTGAAAGTAGAACACATCATATGGATCTCAGACACTATTGGAAGTAGAACATGTCATATGGATCTCAGACATTTAATGGAAATTCAATTTTTGATGTAAAAAGTTGGCTCATTTTCAAGAAGGTGTGGATGATGGTGTAGCCCCCTTTTCGAAGATGACGTGAAAGTGAGTGGCAAATTTTCACTCAATTGTTTGAAAAAAATGAATCAAATCTTAAAAGCAAATACATCAGACGCAATATAAGAAAATTAATCATTTATATATTATTTTTTAATTCTTTCTACTTAATAAAGAAACTTGAATTTGAATAACCAAAGAATATAATATTTAAAATTTCCATATATTGACTAGTGCATATCTAAGTATCAAATGCATATTTCACAACCATTGAGTTAAAACCCTTTTTGAATTCAATCACAAATAAAAGGTCTTTGACATCAATTAAACTTAGAGTTTATCCTCTATATGATTACTATAAATTGATAAAATGGATCTTAACGATTTGTTTAGGGCATGAAGTATAAAAACTCACACTCTAAAGACAATGGACTAAGCTTAAAGGGATCCCAAGGCTTGGTTCTGGACTTATTGAGTGAAAAGGAGGCCTACAAAAAGGGTGATCCTCAAGTTTCAATTTACTTTTATAATTCTGTATGTCAAGCTAAAACATGTATATTGAAACAAGTGTTAGCTCAAGGTGACCACACTCTGCATTTAGAAGAACTCTAAAAAAGCTTCAGTCAGGCCGGAACTTCTATCGTTCACGAGTTTAGAGACAAGACCTTTAGACCTCGGTGACAGTTTCTCAGGACATAACCTACATCAGGTAGTAGGGGGGGATGTTAATCCCATTTTGGACTAACAAATATGCTCCTCCATTTGAGGACATTAATAAGTGTCACGCAAAGGTACTATAAAAGTTGTACATTATGAGATATTGTCCACCCAAGGCCTTAGTTAGTAAGTTTTGGGCACCCAAGTGTGAATAAGGGTCAATTGTATATTTGAATAACCAAAGAATATAATATTTAAAATTTCCATATATTGACTAGTGCATATCTAAGTATCAAATGCATATGGTAGCCACATGATCCTTTGAAATAAAAATTTGGGGTCGTCCTTGGCTAAATAGAGGCATTTGAACTTGGCCAATATGAAACCAGTAACATTTCAAATGCATATACCTACCTTCTATAAATACATACCTATCGTGCATACCTACCTAACCGTATGAATATGATTGCACTCTAACATGCTAGCTAATTTGGACACAAGTAACCATAGTAATATGCATGTCTCCTATATTCTTGGAATTGTTCAGTTTACAACACTATTCATCTATATTGATAGTCATTGATTTATTTATTGTTGTATAAATAGGTACATATAACAAATGTCCCACTTGAAGTAGATGGAGAATGAGAAGGACTGCTCCAATGAGATGGGTTGGGGCTTAGTGTTCGCTTTTTCCTCCACCTTCTATCACGGCTAACTGATGGTGACCTTGTTGATCCCTTAGAATGTCCACTAACAGACTGGCTCGACTCCCTCCTATTTTGAGTCTTCTGCTTCTTGTTGCATCTTACAAGAGAATTCATCGTCTTCTCCGATTGCTTCGCTCCTTGGCCTTTGTGGATTGATCTACTTCGGGCATGGCACTCCCCTATACATGAGTGCCAGCTCTCGTTCACACCATCACTCCCAGGGGGGATTTGTTGCCATATATATAGACAATGATGTGTGTGAACACACTTAGGACCGCCGGGGCACTTTTTCCCTCTTGAGGAGGTTTTTTCCCCCAGCTTGTATATATGCCAATCATTCTAAGGCTAACTTATCTTTTGTACATTGACACAATCTAATACATTGTGTGTTGTGTGCATTCTTGCTTCTTCTTCTCCAAGCTTTGTGTGCTTTCCTACAATCCTAATTCCAACAGTGCCGACCACTCTAATTGCCTTCTCCATGCCCCAATCACACGAACCATCTTATCGATCGATGATTATTGCTGATTTGACCTTCCAATTGTTCGATTCCTCGTCTTAATCCTTCACTGATCTCTAATCGTTTGGTTCTCTTGGACTTTTCCACTCTCTTGTAAAGTGCAATTTTCTATGGATGCTATATTTTCACATTTTTTATTATTTATGAATTCTCCTAGATAGGTTTAGATTTGTACACCTTCTAAATTTGGGTGATTGTAGCATACTTTACACGTACGCAGGTGATTTCATGCATGCGTGGGAGTATTGGTTGCATTGTCTTATGAAGAACATTCTGAAGAGGATATTACATGAATTATTCTTACCATGGATTGAAGAGGGGAGGTAATTCAAAATTGAGATATTTTTTGATATAAAAATCCTCCTGTATAAAGTTCAACATCATCATCGCCATCCTGAAATCTCACGCATGTTTAATTTCAATTTTTCTTCAACGGTAATATTATGCATATAGATTACAATATAAGGGAAGATACAAATGTGTGCCTTCCACGTGGTGGTCGACTTTTGTAACAATACATTGTTGATACTCACATAGCAGCATGGAAGAATCAAGATTAGTATGGATACATAATAGCCAGAAAGCATTGTGTGCTCTGTCTGCACTTTCTCTCTCCCAACTCCATATCCAAGCTTGCTAGTGTATTTTCCAAGCTTCCAAAAGTGTTTCCAGGTGGTGTTCACTCTCCCCATACTCCCAATGATTGTGTTAAACCCAGCGGGGCATGCAATGACAAATTCAACCATGTGTCCAAGAGATAAAGATATAGAGAGAGAGGGGAGAGATAGAAGGGAATAGGTATCTTGCACCGAGTCTTTATGCAATAGTCACGCACTTCCTGTTTAAACTGTACCCAAGTAGATGGTGCTATGCCTTGCAAAAGAAGAGTGGACCACCACTGCAATGCATTGCCCTTGAGAAAAGTCGCGACTTTTCTCACTTTCGAGGATTCCGTGTAATTCCCACCAGAAAAGGCAGCGTCAAACTGCTGTAAAAAGGTAAGTGGCTTGAGCTTGTCCTTGGCCCCACTGAATGTATCAAATTTTACTGCAGCTCCACCTTCCTTATAATCCTTCGCCTTACCCATAGGCGTTAGATTATCGTAACGAAGTGGCCTCACAAGATTGCTAACCCCTACATTCATGCCCATCATAGGGTCAACATTGAATTCTGTAACCTTGATCCTCAGATCAGAATCCAAGGGTCTTAACTTGATTTCAGATTGGGTTGGTGATTTGAGTGAATTTTTCGAAACTGGTCACATCGTCTTTTCTTGAAACTAATGGAGTTATGTCTTGGTCATAGTCTGATTCAGGGTTTGAGTCTAGAAAGGTTCTCCCTGAACTATCTTTCTCGAAGGGTAATATTTCAATTGCTACTTTACTGAATTTCATTCATTGAGTATTTGCTTAACTGAATTCAAAACTTATCACGAATTCCTATGAGGAATAAATTAATCATTTATCTAAAATTCTGACTTCGATAGTTTTCTGAATTTTCTCATTACCATCCTAGAGAATATGAAACGATAGAATTTTCTCTCACAGAGTATTTACTTACTCATTTACCAATATTCATGGGATTTAAACATAGAATTAAAGAGAACTCTTATTTTGATATAAAAATTCTGTATGCATCTATTTATGCATAAAATCCAACTTCTATGGAAATAATACTTTTATATAAAAGAAAATCCTTTTATGTATCTATTTATGTAAAAAAAATCAATTTTGATGAAAGTAACACCGGGACTCGAGAAATCACACTATATCGCTCGAAATGCATATTTCAGGCACACACAACATGGTGGTGGAAAAAGTAAGGCAAACAGCCTACAAGAAGTGTTCCAATGGTTCTATAGAAGGATACTACAACAACTACATAAAAAAGAAACCTTGAGGTCATGTAAGATGATGCAAAAACTCAGACATATGGAAAGGAAGAGATTGAAGCGTTCCAAAGCATTCAAAAACTCAGATGCCATAGAAGCACAAAACAAATGGAGAGAACAAAAGATTTTTATTAATCATTGTTAGACACATAGATGTAACACATAAGTCTTTTAGAATGTATCTTTCCATTTTAAAAACTTTGGCAATTCCAGGGAATCTCGCTTTCGTTTATACCTTAGCAAAACGGTGTTTGCCATACTCTTCTAGTTTCTCTGGGTTCTCTATGCCTAGAGACAATGCTACTGCAGCATATGTATGAAAGTGACCCCTTCGGTTGTTGC
The DNA here is from genome assembly GCF_041138505.1 of Cibotium barometz. Classification (NCBI taxonomy): domain Eukaryota; kingdom Viridiplantae; phylum Streptophyta; class Polypodiopsida; order Cyatheales; family Cibotiaceae; genus Cibotium; species Cibotium barometz. Next base: position 13,946,674 of record NC_141104.1, on the reverse strand, counting down.
CGACATAACCAGGGTAGCATCCAAAAATTTCTAAGACAGTAGACTTCTCTACATAATGAGAGAGTGCTGCGTCTCGGCCACAATACTCCCTTTTATGCCTCTGTAAGAATTTATCTTTGACTTCAAATGTACTCTGCAAAATAAAATAATTAAGGAAACATAAGTCTACATATTAAAAACTCACACAAACAGAGACACACAACACACACATACACAAAGAGAGAGAGAGAGAGAGAGAGAGAGAGAGAGAACCCGAGTCTCATCTCTCACGTTTAGTATCTTGCCACGTTTAGTATCTTCTCCTCCTCTATTCATCCACTCCTTTGTGGAGTCATTCAACTTATCAAAGCCATATTTGGCCTGCAGCTCCATGAAAGTTTTATCATCTGGCACAAATCCATCCTCTTTTAATTTCTGTGCTTTGCCCAAACAAATACTGAGACACTCTTTACTATTATAATTTTCCTCCAATGCTAAGTCATCTGGATCATCTTCGAGACAAAACCACTCCCCTCTTCCTGAAAATTGGCAATAGCACATAAAGAAAAATCTTCCCTAAGGGTGAAAATATTCTAAATGTCAGCCACCAACAGTACATAATGTTTGTTGTCAAAACAACGAATTCTGGTAGCACTGGTGTCACGTAGGCTGTAACGCCTGTGGACCGACGCGGCAGACCGGATGGCCATGTTCGGGGTTCAGTGGGAGAGGACGCCCATGCGGAGTCATGGGCGGCCAGGCTAGTGTGGACGGCAGGCCACACACTATATAGCCTGGGGGATGAGGGGCAATCCTCATTCTTCCTCTATGGCTGGGTGGTGAGCCAGAGGCTGTCCCCTCCTGTGGTAGCGCCCGTAGTGGCGTTACAAGTATCTAACACTGGTATCAGAGCGTGGTTCGATGGGGTCGTCAGGGTTCGCGCGTGACCCACTCAATGGTTTTCAACCATTCATCTCCTCATCCTTATCTCCACAATGGAGTGTGTGGAGGGAGGCGGCCAAACCATTTTTGAAGGGAAGAACTCTCTCTCTCTCTCTCTCTCTCTCTCTCTCTCTCTCTCTCTCTCTCTCTCTCTCTCTCTCTCTCTCTCTCTCTCTCTCCCCGTCACACACAGCAAGCAAAACGCAGGTAAGCAATTTTCGTTTTGTTTTTTTTCTCTGCGTTGAAATTATCTACGAAAGAATTCGTTGAAGCTTGTGTATGGGGGGGGGCGGACACCAGCCCCACTGTCTTCGAAGAAAATTTTGTTTGGTAAAGAACGGAAGTCGCCTAGTGCAACATTCTCTACTGTGTGTGGGGGAGAGGTGGGGTGAAGAGCACAAACGTGCGCCATTGTGTGCGCCACCCATCTGTGAAGAAACCGCCGTTGTGTAGAGAGTAGGGCGAAGAGCACAAATGTGCGCCATTGTGTGCGCCCGTCTCTGCGACGAAACCGCCGTTGTGTAGAGGGGGGGACGAAGACCACCGTTGGCCAACCCAGCGCGGCCAGCCCTTAGGCAGCCAGCCCAGCGGGCGGCCAGGCCAACTAGGCGTAGCCAGCCCAGGCGGCCTAGGCGGCCAGCCCAACCAAGCCAGGCCAGGCCAACCAGGCGCAGCCAGGCCTTAGGCGGCCAGCCCAGCGGACAGCCCGACGGCGGCAACGACCAGGGGCGGCAGCGGCGGCCAACCGGGAGGCGGCTTGCCAGGCCAGGCGATGGCCACCAGCGCAGCAGGCAGCCAGGAGAAGAAAAAAATAATAATAAATAAATAAATAAAAACATTTATTTCTTTTATTTTTATTGTTCATTTTTAATAAAATTAAAAATGAACTAAATTCAAACGGATCCTCTCTCTCCGCTAGGGAGGAGGGATAATCCCGGCAAGGCACACTCTCTCGATCATTTTTATTTTTGTTATGAGTTGCAGGTATTTTTTCTCTCGGATCGGAGCATCCCGGAGAAGCGGCACTGTCTGGAGGCTCGCAGCGCAACACATATCGACAGGCGAACGTAAAGGGGGGTGACTATTCTCTCTCCACCACTGCTCATATTATTAGCGTTTTTTTTTAGTAATTTCTGAGTTCTCGCATTGTTTTTTGCAAGAATTAAAGATGTCTGCTAGGCGTAGTGTGTCCCCACCACCTTCTACTTCTCTAGGTTTTTTCGGTCTCTTATCTTCGGTCGCGGGTTTGACCCCGATCGATTGACCCCGATTGAATTGTCAGGCCGTACACGCCCTCCGTTGTTCGGTCCGAAGTGTGCTCGTCGATCACGCGTGATCCGTTAGCGCCCTCCTCGTCTATTGACCCCGCCCTAGGACCCAGCGAGCCTGCAGTGGCCGCATTGGTAGATGACCCCTTTCTGGCCGACGAGCCAGAGGACATGAACACCGACGCGCCGAGGGGACCGAGGAGGACCTCTTGAAATACAACGACGATGATTATGACCTATTGGACCCTGCTGACGTCTTGACAGAGATGGAGCTCTCTAGTGGACTGTTTAAATATCTTAATGCCAAACTGAACAATATGGGTAAAGTCTAGGCTGATTTAGTCACGATGCTACAGAGCATCTCCACACGGTTAGATGCACTGACAGCCGCCTCGGCTAGTACTCCGACTCCTCGTGGTAGCCGAGCTCCTGCGACACGAGTGAGCGTAGCCTCGCCAGTGGTTGCAGGAGTACAGGCCGATGCGCCTGCGGGGCCGTCCGTAGCGACAGCTTCGTCGTTATTAAAAGACTTAAAGCTGCCTAGTTTTGGTGGCGAGGAGAAGGAGAGAAACAAGGACTCTGTCAATATGTTTCTAGCGAAGTGGTCAGATTTGCACGCGCTGCGACAGCAGCCTAGTCGGATACAATCCGTAGAGGCTAGCCTCTCATTAACCGGCAAAGCGTACAAGTGGTGGATGAGTTTGACAACTCGTCCTGCCACTTGGACGGAGTTTGAAACAATGTTTCGAAAAGAATTTTTGCCTGTTGATGAGGCAGAGAGAAGTTGGGAGTTATGGGACAAGTGCTCGATGGATAACAAATCCCTAACTCAGTACATCTCAGACTATAGGGAGATAGTACTCAAACTAAAGGGAATCGATGCATTCTAGACATTGCGAGGCTTTAAGAGAGGCCTCAAAGATGATTACCTTGAGTATGTAGAGCCCTTACAGCCTAAAGACCTGGCAGAGGCAATTAAGTATGCGTAAATATTTGATGACATCAAGCGTCGTAGTGCGCGTGGTGGTTCTAGCAGGGCCGAGGGTAGTGAAAAGAGGAGGTCACGCCTCAAAAGAAAAGGGTTCCGCAGTGATAAACAAGGGGATAGGACAGACCAGGAAGGACAGGGTGGTCATTGTTGGTCTAAAAAACCGCGACCATCCAAGAAGAAAAGAGACAGCGAAATCCAAAAGAAAGAGCAGTATATTAAAGTGCGAAAGGAAAATCGCTGCTTTAATTGCAATGAAGTAGGGCACACGAAGGTTGAGTGTCCAAAGCCTAAAGCCAACACGAGTGGCAACGAACCCAAAAAAGATGGTAAATCTTCTAGGCAGTTGCAAACAGTGCAGAGACTCCCTCTCAGTTCCGCAGAGTTCAGAGAGGTGACAGTGTGTCATTGTGATGAGCATCACGCTTGTTCAGTAACACCAGCGATGTGTCATTGTGATGAGCATCACGCTTGTTCAGTAACACCAGCGATGTGGCAGCCTACTGTAGGTCCGCATGACATGGTGCGCATGTATGGCACCATAGGTGGCCGTAGAGTCACAGTTTTTATTGATGATGGAGCTAGCCACAACTTCTTGAACTACTCGTTAGTCAAGAAGTTGGGGTTGACTGAGACCCGAAGTGATCATGAGTATACTGTTGGCCTAGCCAACGGATATGACAAAACGGTATGGAATATCGTAGTATTGGGGGTCCCATTATCTATGCAGGACTACGAGGCTCCGCTTGACTTTCAGGTCATGCACTTAGCCAGAGCACCAGGCAAGGAGTGGCTGTATGGCTTGGGCCCTAGTCTAGCTCGGAATTACTTACATAATACGCTATGTTTTGAGCACGGAGGTAGAGTCATTACCCTGCAGGGTGACCGTACTGTCCCTGCCACACCACTTATTTCCTCCATGGAGCTGTGTACAGCGATCCGTAGAGACCAGATAGCAGAGGTATATGCTTGTTACCCTCTTTTGAATTCTGTTTCCGTAGATGAAACGATAAATAATGTTTGCATAGACAAACAAGGAAAACAAAATAACCTTGGATGAGACCCACTGTTTGAAAACCCTGTTTGGCATGCATGTGATTCAAACAAGAAAAAATCCAAGGTGAATGAGACATTAAAGAAAAAGTACGTAGATACTTTAATGAATTTATTAGAGGAATTTCAGGATGTTTTTCTTGATGATTTGCCAGATGGTTTACCACCATCTAGAGAAGTAGACCATGGCATCGAAGTTATGCCAGGATCAAAACCTATAAGCAAACTTGCTTATAGATTAAGCCACTCTGAGGCACAGGAGGTGGAAAAACAATTAACGGAATATTTGAACAAAGGCTTTATTCGGCCTAGTTCAAGTCCGTGGGCATCGCCTATTCTTCTGGTAAAGAAGAAAGACGGATCTATGCGGATGTGCATAGACTATAGGGCTCTTAATCAAATAACGATTAAGAACAAGTATCCAATGCCACGCATGGATGAGTTGTTTGATCAACTCTATGGATCGAGATACTTCACAAAAATATACCTGAGATCAGGATATCATCAGGTTAGAATAAAAGCAGAAGATGTTGCAAAGACAGCATTTAGGACCCGTTTCGGGCATTTTGAGTTTTTGGTTATGCCATTTGGGCTAACCAATGCTCTAGCGACATTTATGACGCTGATGGATAGTATTTTACGTCCATATCTGGGAAAATTCGTAGTAGTTTTCCTAGATGATATTCTTGTGTATAGTAAGACACAGAAAGAACACATAGAGCATTTGCGTCTAGTGTTCGAGTTGTTACGAAAGCACAAACTATTTGCAAAGAAGAGCAAATGTGAATTTTTTGAAACAGAAATTCACTACCTTGGCCATATTATATCCGATGGTACGCGGATGGAGCTAGAAAAAGTAGAGGCTATTCTTAAATGGCCAGCGCCAAAGAATCTCGAGGAACTGCAGATTTTTCTTGGCATGTCGGGGTTCTACCGACAATATGTGAAGGACTACGCGAAGATCACAGTCCCGTTGTGACTGACCAGTTACGATCAAAAACAAAAAATATTAGTTGGGGGGACGCCCAACAGAAAAGCTTTGATAAGCTCAAGGTGACCGTAGTAGTAGCTGCACCTGTTTTGACAATTGTCGATCCAAATGAGCCGTTTGTTTTGGAAACAGACGCTAGTAATGAGGCCATTGGGGCCATACTTATGCAAAGGGGATGCCCAATTGCATTTGAGAGTAAAAAGTTAGATCGTGCGTAGCGTAACTACTCGGCTTACGAGCGAGAGTTACTAGCAATAGTTCATGCACTGAAAAAGTGGAGACACTATTTATATGGTGCTACTTTTGAGGTCCGGACGGACCATGAACGTCTGAAATGGCTTTCAAGTCAAAATGAACTGAAGGGTAGAAAAGCTCGGTGGGCGGAGATTCTATAGGAGTTTGACCTTCAGATACGTTACCAGAAAGGTAACGTATAACGTGGTGGCAGATGCACTTAGTCGCATGCCACAGATTAATGAACTTAGTTTCATAGTCTTCAAGAATGATTTCTTGGAGTCACTACGTGGTTTATGTGAGCATGATCCATCTTTTACAGAGGTCTAGAGCGCTGTACGCGTACGCACTTCTTTACAGACGCGACCACCTCCCTCATTGGCACGTATTGCTAGTCCGGAGAGACTGGCCGAAGGTGCAACGAGAAGGGAAGCGAGAGTTAGTCCGGAGAGACTAGCCGTGTCTTTTGGGTATAGTTTGGAGCCGGAGAGCTCTGACATAGGCCCTTCATCACCTTTGACTGCCACGGCTTCAAAGGGGAGTGATAAACTTTGTCGGGGGGAGAAATATGCTAATTACTCCATTGACGACGGGTACTTACTCTACAAGGGTAGAGTATGTGTACCAACTATTGGTGACTTTCGGGCCCAAATTCTTAAAGAAAGTCATGATAGTCCAAGTGCGGGTCACCCTGGGATTCAGAAGACCTATGCACTAGTAAAAAGACAGTTTTATTGGCCTAGTTTGTTTAAGGACGTCCAGACTTATGTGCTGAAATGCAGTAAGTGCTAGGTCAATAAACATGAACGTCTTAAGGTTGGAGGACTACTCCATCCGCTGGAGATTCCTCAAGGAAAATGGGAAAGCATTTCCATGGATTTCATTACCGGTTTACCCAAGACGAGTCGAGGGAATGACTCGGTGTGGGTGGTAGTGGACAGGTTAACTAAAATGGCAAAGTTTATCGCCACGAAGAAAACTGTTAAAATGCCAGAGTTGGCAAAACTCTTTATTGAACATCTCTATAAGCTATATGGCCTGCCCGCAGATATAGTGTCGGATAGAGATAGAAAGTTCAACAGTCATTTTTGGAGGGAAGTCTTCAAAAAGTTGGATACTACTCTGAGTATGAGTACAACAGATCATCCGGAGTCTGATGGGTCAAACTGAAAGAGTTAACCAAATTCTAGAGGATATGTTGCGTTCTTATGTTAGTAAGAAGCAATCTAATTGGGAAGAGTACTTGCCCTTATTGGAGTTTGCCTATAATAGCTCCAAACACTCAACGACGACTGGATTTACACCATTCATGTTAATGTATGGATTCCAGCCGAGATCTCCGATGGCTGTAGGCCTAGAAAAGGAGAAAATTCAATCTGTCAAGGATTTCCTTGAAGATATGAATGATATGCTCAGAGCCGCATGTGAGAGCATTCGTAGCGCTCAGGATCGCGCTAAAACTTATGCGGATAAACTTTAGCGCTCAGGATCGCGCTAAAACTTATGCGGATAAAGGACGTAGAAAGGTGACCTTTGTAGAAGGTGACTTTGTATTCCTCAAGGTTCCTGCGCAATCAGAAACCATGAAAACGGGAAAGTGTGATAAACTTTCTCCGAGATATTGTGGTCCTTTTAAAATCCTTAAGAAGATTGGGGACATAGCATATAAACTTGAGTTACCGGAGAGTTCTCAAGTCCATCCTGTCTTCCATGTCAGTAAACTGAAGAAATCAGTTCACGGGTTAGAGAACGCAGTTTCTCCAGAGATTTTGGTGGACTTGATAGAGCCACCAAAGATACCACATGAACCTAAAAAGATTCTACAGTATCGTGATAGACAAACTCGACATAAAGTGTACCAGGAGGTACTTGTTAAATGGACAGATAGGGATGAGGAGGTAGCTACCTGCTGGGAACGCCGTAGTGCAATTTCCAAAAGGTTTCCCCAGTTTGTTTTCGAGGACGAAAACTCTTCTTAAGGGGGGGTAATGTCACATAGGCTGTAACGCCTATGACCGACGGCGGCGGCAGACCGGATGGCCATGTCCGGGGTTCAGTGGGAGAGGACGCCCATGCGGAGTCATGGGCGGCCAGGCTAGTGTGGACGGCAGGCCACATACTATATAGCCTGGGGGATGAGGGGCAATCCTCATTCTTCCTCTATGGCTGGGTGGTGAGCCAGAGGCCGTCCCCTCCTGTGGTAGCGCCCGTAGCGGCGTTACAAGTATCTAACAACTGATAATATTAGACCACACTGGCCCACTTTGAAGATATCTACATCCAAAGGTCTCTATATTGTTGAGGTCTTAAGAGCAACAATATCCATCAACTTCACCTCATCTTCCTCCTATACTAACTCAATCTCTTCCTCAAGTTCTACCTCCTCGGAGGGTAACCTATCTTCTGGGGGAATTTCATCTTGAATAGTACCTTCATACAGTAGTTCTTCACCCCTTTCATGAAGCTCTTTATAGAGGCACTGTAGGTAGTAGAGGAATCCAAATGGCTCATATAATAGCTTGCAGTAGCTTAACTGCAAGGTACACCAAGAAGGCTTGTAGGAAGGTTGGAGTTTCTGGTACTTCTAGTATAGAAAATTGTTTGCCTTCTTGCTTAGTGCACAATCCAGCAAGTGCACACAAGCCTGATTGTTTTAGCAGTAGCCTTCCTTTGGATACTAATTTTTCGAAATCCTCCTTGTGTTTCGACAGGTACTCTGCATGCTGTATAAAACTGACTCCACTTGCAAAGGCTTATTAAACATCTCAGCATAATGTGAAAGTCTTCATCAGTAGCTCCCGCGTTACAGACAAAATCGAAGAGCTTCTCTCATCAATTAGAGCTAGATCATTGCTCTCAAAAACTTCCTCCTTCTTTTCCTTCATGTCAGTGCTAAGATGTTGCTCCTTCTTCTGTTTCTTCTTCTTTGGCATATCTTCCTTAGCCTCCATTGAGAAATCGAAATCCCTCTTAACAGAGAGACTCTGGCGAGCAAGTCGCTTAGAAAGGGACAACAGACTAAGAACACCTGCTTTCTCCTATTCATCTACCTCCACATCCGGGTCTTCTGAATGGGGTTCCTCGTCACTATGATCTGTTACAAAGTAAAGGGGGTAACTTGATCGGCTCCACAGTTGGAAACCCTTGATCTTCTGTCTGTCCTCTCTCACAAGCTGTGGCTCATCTATCCTTGCCATAACTTCTACAGGGTTGTCATTCAGTAGTGAATTCAATAGATCTTTTCTATGCAATTTGGTGCGATAAAGCAACTCTATTACCCCTACTAGAGACATATCATGCCAAACTACACAAATTTCTCTCTCTCTCTCTCTCTATCTATCTCTCTATCTATCTATCTGTGTCTCTCTCTCTTTGTGGGTGTACTGTATGTGTGTGTCTGTGTTTTACATGGTTCTCTGTGTGTGTTGGTGTGTGTGTGTGTGTGTGTGTGTGGATGTGATATAAGTATATATGTATGTGGGTGTATGTGTGTAATTTGGTGCGATAAAGCACCTCCATTACCCTTACAAGAGCCATATCGTGCCAAAATGCACAAACTTCTCTCTCTCTCTCTCTCTCTCTCTCTCTCTCTCTCTCTCTCATTGTGGGTGTACTATATGTGTGTGTGTGTCTGTGTTGTATATGGTTCTCTGTGTGTGTGTGTGTGTGTGTGTTTGTGGATGTGATATAAGTGTATATGTATGTGTGCAATTTGGCGCGATAAAGCACCTCCATTACCCTTATAAGAGCCATATCGTGCCCAACTACACAAACTTCTCTCTCTCTCTCTCTCTCTCTCTCTCTCTCTCTCTCTCTCTCTCTCTCTCTCTCTCTCTCTCTTTCTTTGTGAGTGTATTGTATGTGTGTGTCTCTGTTGTATATGGTTCTCTCTATGTGTGTGTGTGTGTGTGTGTGAGAGAGAGAGAGAGAGAGAGGGAGAGAGAGAGAGAAAGAAATAGATTGTGTCTGTCTGTTCTTGCATGTCTGTGTGTGCGCGTGTGTGTGTGTGTGTGCGTGTGCGTGTGCGTGTGTGTGTGTGTGTGTGTGAAAGATTATGTTTATATGTGCATGCATGTTTGTGTGTCTGTGTATCTGAGTGAGTGTGTGTGTGTGTGTGTGAAAGATTGTGTCTTTCTGTGCATGCATGTCTGTGTGTCTGTGTATCTGAGTGTGTGTGTGTGTGTATGTGTGTGTGTGTGTGTATGTGTGTATGTGTGTGTGTGTGTGTGTGTGTGTGTGGGGGGGGGAGAGAGAGAGAGAGAGAGAGAGAGAGGAGCAAGCAAACTTACATGTTGCCATTGCTTTTTGGTTATGTGGGCATGGATGTTGGATTCTCTTTCTGTTTGTCACTGGAATCTCTCTCTGTCTGTGGGTTCCTAAAAACATTGGATGCTCTCTCTCTCTCTCTCTTTCTCTCTCTCTCTCTCTCTCTCTCTCTCTCTCTCTCTCTCTCTCTCTCAAATATAAGAACCGTTAGTAGTGGTGTGAGGATTAAATAACTTTAAACGAGCCCACGTGTGTAGTAATAACGGACACGTGTGATGTTGACAATTGACACGTGGGGTTTTGAATATTAAAAATGACTCTTTTTTTATTCTATTTGTAACAGTGTGCCTGAGAGAGAGAGAGAGAGAGAGATAGAGATAGATCCATCGAGCATGACAGCGATCCATTGACCACCACGACAGTGATCCATCAAGCCACCGATAGCTTTGGTATGTGTTTCTCTTGCACACACTGATGCACGTGCGCACACACACACACACACACACACACACACACACACTCATGTAGGAACACACAGAGACACAAACACACTCATGCACACACACACACACACTCATGCATGCACACAATGAGACACACACACACACACACACACACACACACACACAAGGAGAAACACAGACATACACATCCAGTAATGCTACTACAGAGAGAGAGAGAGAGAGAGAGAGAGAGAGAGAGAGAGTGCGTGGTTTTTGTGATTTGGCATGATAAGGCGCTTTGAAGCCAAACTGACGAGCTCTATCGTGCCAAACCGCACACACATACACACACACATATACACTTACATGACATCCACACACACACACACACACACACACACACACAAACACACACATAGACAGAGAGAGGGAGATAGAGGGAGAGAGAGAGAGAGAGAGAGAGAGAGAGAGAGAGAGAGAGAGAGAGGTATTTTGCGGTTTGGCGTGATATGGCGCTTGCATGTCTAATGAAAGCTTGATATCGCACCAAATCGCACTTATAATTATAGAGGCCTCGCTGGTGCGGTCTAACACAAGACATACAGAAACACACACACACACACACACACACACACACACACACACACACACAGAGATTGTGTTATGTCTTTTTCTACAGGCTAATTAGTAGATCATGGGCGAGAACAAAGGCCACTGCAAAGGAGACAAGGTAAGGGGCCTGGATTGGCCGCAGAGGCTGCCTCTTCAGAAGAAGCCAAGGAAAGGAAAACCTATCCATATTCCTGAAGTAGGCCAGAACAAGGAGATTTTAACATAACTTCTACATTCTAAGGGAGATCAAGAAGGCACAGAATTGTGTAGAGTTATGTGTTCTCAAGCTCCCTTTCCAGAGGGTGTGCAGGTTTAGATGGGAGAACTAGAGCCTATCCGTGAGGTGGAAGAGGAGTGTGTTGCTCTATCTACAGGAGGCTGCTAATAAAGACTTTCTCATAGAGTACTTCAATGACCTATGTGTTGTGTGTGCCCACGCACATAGAATGACTATAATGCCCAAGGATAGTGAGACACTGAAGAGGGTTAGGTGGAGGCATGAGAAGCTTCTACACCCTACAGAGCTTATAGACCCAAATATGAAAAACATTCTCATGATTCCACCAGCAAAGAGCTCCTCAAGGATAAAATATAAATTATAGATATTTGTAAGATTCCTCCCCCAACCCCTTTTTGATGTCTAGTATATTCCCCTGTAATCAATTCCTTTTCTGAAATATAAGAGATCTTGTTTGTGACTGTTTTAACCTAGAGAGAGAAAATATTCTAGAGAGAGAATATTCAGATTTTGAATATTTCTGGATAGAAAAATATCTCTTATAATTCAGATGAGTTCCCCTGAAACAGAAATTTAAAAAGAATTTTCCAATGTGCAATTGGAATTAATTGGAAATAGGTATAAAGAACCTTAGCCTAAGGGTCTAGATTTTCATAAATCTTTAGACTATGGTCCAATTAAGGTTCCTATGGGCCAATAGCATCAATCCATGTGTAGGGAGGAGATAAATCCAAATTATAAAAAGAAAATACCCAAAAATGAGTAAATGCTCACATGAGGTGAAGAGTTGAAAATGTACAAGGTTTATTAATAAAAAACTATGAGCAATATTAAAATGATTCCATTATGACACATATGTAAGGAAGGAGAGTTCTTTAAAGGAGGTGCATATTTCACATAAGATGAAGAGTTGAAAATGTACAAGGCTTATTAGTAAAAAAACTATGACACATATGTAAGGAAGAGGAGTTCTTTAAAGGAGGTGCATATTTCACATAAGATGAAGAGTTGAAAATGTACAAGGTTTATTAGTAAAAAACTATGAGCAATACAATTTTGACACATATGTAAGGAAGGGGAATTCTTTAAAGGAGGTGCATATTTCACATGCTTGAATGAGTTTTAAACTCATAAAAATTAAGATATTTCATCTCTCCTCTCTCCTCATTCAAGTCTAGTTCCAAAAAGTTAGCTTAATTGACCTAAAAATGGTCAAAAAGTGACCAAACTGACTTGGAAAATTCTAGAATCAGTTTGTTTGGTTAGGAGCTCAAATTTTCCTATAAATAGAAGCCTCCCCTTGTTGAAAAAAAAAACATAGTCTCTTATGCTTTGTTACTCTACTCCACCTAAGCCAAAATATATAGTCTCTTATGCCTTGTTACTCTACTCCACCTAAGCCAAAATATATAGTGTCTTATGCCTTGTTACTCTACTCCACCTAAGCCAAAACATATAGTGTCTTATGCTTTGTTACTCTACTCCACCTAAGCCAAAATAGATAGTGTCTTATGCTTTGTTACTCTACTCCACCTAAGCCAAAATATAGAGTGTCTTATGCATTGTTACTCTACTCTACCTAAGCCAAGAACTGTGAATTCTTTAATAATTCACTAGTTTTTGATACTTCTCTCTTTCTTCAATCCCCATTGGTGGCTCCATCAACATACTAAACCAATTGATTGGTTGGGGGCCTCTACCGTGAATAAAGAATCAAGCAAATCATAAGGTAAGTATATTGAATTTTGATCTTTTCTATAATTTCTCAATGATTCTCTCTTCTCAACCCCTCTCAAGCTTGAGAAGTTTAATTGGTATGGTTTTTTAAGTGCTATTGAAGTTAATTGGTGAATAGTAGTGAAGAGTTACATAATTTAATAAATGCTATAGAAGTTAATTTCCATTTATGTTTAAATTCTAATGGTTTTTATGTAATTTCTCTCTCTCACTCAAGAAATGGTCATACTCATGACCCATTCTTAATCCAAATGAAGCTTTTCATAAAGCTTTTTCTTAATCCAAGATTAAGCTATGCTTGAGGCCAAATTAATGGCTTTTTTCTATGCTTTTAGTTTATGTATATTGATGATTCAATCCATTATGGATTGATGATCCAATTAGAGACCATTCTAATTATTTTCTTAATGATCCAATTAGAGACCATTATGGATTGATGATCCAATTAGAGACCATTCTAATTATTTCTTTAATAATGAGCCTTATCCCTTAGAAAAAATTGAGATTTATCAGTCAGTAGCGGAGCTATGGCAAAATTTTTATAGAAATTACGCATAAAATAATTTCATTCAAAGCATAAAAAGAGGACTTCCTACCATATTCTAGGAACTATCATCCTAGATTAATTAAAAGAATATTATTATGCATGGAGATATGGATGGATGCATGTAGATGTAGATGTATAGATGTAGATGTGAATGGAAATGTGGATGTATACATGTAGATGTAGATGTATAGATGTAGATGTGGATGTGGAGGTGGATGGATGCATGTAGATGTAGATGTATAGATGTAGATGGGAATGGAGATATGGATGTATGCATGTAAATGTAGATGCATAGATGTAGATGTGGATGTGGAGGTGGATGGATGCATGTAGATGTAGATGTATAGATGTAGATGTGAATGGAGATATGGATGGATGCATGTAGATGTAGATGTAGAGATGTAGATGTGGATGTGGAGGTGGATGGAAGCATGTAGATGTAGATGTATAGATGTAGATGTGAATGGAGATGTGGATGTATGCATGTAGATGTAGGTGTATAGATGTAGATGTGGATGTAGAAGTGGATGTTTGCATGTAGATGTAGATGTATAGATGTGGATGTGAATGTGGAGGTGAATGTATGCATATAGATGTAGATGTATGGAGGTGAATGTGAATGTGGATGTGGATGTATGCATAGAGATGTAGATGTATGCATGTAGATGTGAATGTACGCATATAGATGTGGATGTATGGATGTGAATATACGATATGTGATGTGAGGGAATCTGAGTGATGAGATGGAAATGATGTGATGGGGTGAGTATACATATAAATGGAATATGGAATAAGTAATGTAGACTGATGAGGGATAATGTGGAAAAATGAAAGTTAAAATAGAAATTGTATTGTAAACTGTTTGTAAATGCTGTTTGTAAATGCTGTTTGTAAAAGATTGTTTTATGTCAAGAATGCTGGGGGGAGCATTTTGACCGTCTTGTGATTAAGGTCGTGATGGTAAAGTTGCAACTGCTGACGGGGAGTCAATGAAGGACGTCTCGCGTAGCAAGGTCGGCCGAGGTCTTGACCAGCCTCGGTGCGATTAAAATGGTGAGCTTCCGGTACGGTGGATGAGGGGCCAAGGAAGCGGCCTATGCGTGAAGCGCTAGGTCACCTGCGAAGGATCCTAGAGGGTGCTGACCATACGGTGCTCGGGCTCTGGGTCGCCTAGGATACCCACGCGTGCGTCGAGGAAGATATTGGAACAGAGTTGGAGTTGTTTTCTGAAATCGGGCATGGATCTGGTTGATTGACCTTGCTGGTCTTCAATGGATGAGTCCATGGCCCCTTATATGGATCTGTTGGTTGATCTTGCTGATCTTCAACAAGAGTCCATCTTGATAAGTGATTATATTGCCGAGTATTAAGGGCTAGGAACTATCGAAACGGCCCCTGAGCGTTCTAGTTGCCAATGATGCCATATATACTCTGATGAAGGAATGATGGGATATTAAGAATCAATGGGATAAATTGGAAGATTGTGATCAGTGATACTATGGTTTTATTAAAGGATTGTTTTAAACTGGCTGAATCTGGTTGAAAAAGGCAATTTCATATTGGGTGTGTGGGTGGTGTGACTAGTTTTATTTTGCATGAACATCCGGCTAGGGGGCCTTGGAACTCTTTTCCTTGGTACCCAGGACAAAACCTAACCAAATTCTTAATTGGATCCCATCACTACAGTGGTTGGGCGGTTGGCTAACCCATGGGATTGGATGGGGTTAGGCTGGACTGATGGATCCGTAAATCGAGACTCAAACTTTTGTTTTTACGATAGATAAAATAAATCCCGGACAGTAACTGTTCTATGGATAGGAATCAACGGCTGTGCCTCTTGAATGGGGAAAAAAGCGTTGATCCCAATGATCCAAGTGCAAGTTTCTTCCTTGATCTGACCAAGTATCTTATAGATGCAATTGGATCAGCTCGATCAGAAATGATCTTGACTACGTTAGAGTAAAAAGTTATCCTGGTGGAATCGCCCGTGCTTTCCGGTAAAGGGAGTTTTTCTGGGTTTGGTTTTGGAACAATCGACGGATTAGTCTCTTATCCGGATATCCGTGGGTGAGGCCCCGAATGTGGGACCCCTGTCCCGCGCGAGGAGTGCTACTTCCGCTGCTAGTATCCCGAATCTGTTGCTCGGTGGGAACAGGGATCTTACAGTTGGTATCAGAGCATTTGGTTAATAAAGATCAACTGAGAAGACAAATATGTCAAAAATTTATCTAGAAAGACAAAAAGGTTATAATTGTGTGATATAATTCATACAATTTGATATTCAAACTGAAACTTGTAATTTGGTAATTGGGTCTTCAAATGGAAGTACCGCAATTATATAAAATCCCTGACTTGCTTGAGGCCTAGACATGATGGTATTTACCTTATAATTCCAAGGGCCGTGACTACCCATATATACAGAGAGTATACTGCAGCTCTTTACTGACAGTATATACGAGTAAATCTAAGACTTGAAATTATAAGCGTTAATGCTATCTAGATGATGATTTTGAATGTGATTGATATGATTTTTAATTCTGTTTGAGAATGGATGAATTGATTTGGATTCTGATTGAAAATGCTGATTGAAAAATGTTGATTTTTAAAAAATTAGTTGAAATATAATGAAACCACAATGAGGGGGAATGGGACGAATCCCTGTGATGATATTCGTAACTAAAATGATGATAATGAATTCAGCAAATCACTATGAGGTTAGTGGGTTGTGCTGTTAGATTGCTACTATTAATACTTGACCGGTAGATCAAGTTAAGGGATGTCAAATTGAGAACTTGCTTGACTGAAATTTCCGTGGAGGAAGGTTCCGAAGGAAACTTTGCGGTCTAATGGATCATTATCATGTTAAAGATATGAATGATATGATCTGAATGAATTGTTATTTAATGATGAGTTCTATATAAGGGATATTTATCCCAGTGTTCTGTTGGGTTGACCAGAATATAAGGAACCCAGAATAAAATTGGATCTTAAGAAAAAGAGCTGTCCTCTACCTTGCGAGATGAGGACATCTCGCACTTTTTAAGTGGGGTAGAATGTAAGATTCCTCCCCAACCTTCGAGGTATACTGGAGTAAGAATCTTCCTTTCTGATCTTATAATTATTCCCTCTCTAAAATAAAAGAAAATTTCTGTTTAAAAAAGGAAGACCCTTTTCCTAGAATACTTCTCAGGAGTCACGCCTGTTTTAAGGATTTAGAACAATGAGTTTAGAAGTGAGAATCGGTGTTTTGGATACCAAGGTTTTGGTTTTCATTCGAGTACGACCCAAAAGAAGTTCTTTATCTCTTGGGGAGTATAAGAAGTTATCCCCCAGATATTGTGATCCTTATATCTGAATTCAATGAAAGTAGGTGACTTAGCCTACAAGTTTCTTTTATCTCCTCATCTCAAAATTCTTAATGCCTTCTATAGAAAAATGTGTCAAACACAAATCATGGAAAGACGGTAAAACTTCAGTGGCAAGTTACCGTTGGCTTCTAGGTTACGCTAGCTCCTTCCTTTATATAAGTCGTAACTTTTACTTGTCGCTCACAGTAATCTTATTCCCATCAATCTCCTTTCTTTCTTAATCTCCTTCATGGCTTGGCAACAGGAATTAGTTTTATCCCTGATGATTTCTCACCTTCAAGACGCAAGAGAGTCTGTGAAGAAAGACTTTATAGAACAGTATGAGCGCTCACTTTTTCCTCACCTAGGAACTTCTGTAGCGCAGACCAAATGGCGGACCTATCAAAACATAACTAGGGTAACACCCTGGGGTCAGCAACACTTTCGTAACAATGTCCGCTTGACCATGGTTATCGAAGCCTTGGGTTTGGGTCCCCGATACTACTGCGTCATGAGATCAAGGCATCTTGGGTTTTCTGAGCGGGTCTTCTTACTGGCGTGTTTTCTTCCTCATGAGAAGATATGCCTTTACCCCGTTTTTGGCTTGCCTCTCAGAGGTCCTTTTGTTAGATCACCTCATACCACTGAGATGGGTGCGGCAATAACCAGCAGAATTATTCCCATAGATGAGTTACCCTATACTTGTGCAGCTTGTGAGGACTGCTTTTGTGACCATATGATGGACGGGCTTATGGAAGTGTAAAGAGTTTCTCTATCTTTACTGTATAAGTTCCGAGAATGAATAAAGTTTAAATCTTGTTCTTATTTTGGATCTTGCTCTCTTTAAGACTTTTCTTGGTGGTTAATCGTGATTAAAATTTTTCTCTAAGTCTCATATTCGTGCATCTTGCGAAATTATTCCAAGTTGCGAGATGAGGACATCTCGCGTTTTTTAAGTGGGGTAGAATGTAAGATTCCTCCCCCAACCCCTTTTTGATGTCTAGTATATTCCCCTGTAATCAATTCCTTTTCTGAAATATAAGAGATCTTGTTTGTGACTGTTTTAACCTAGAGAGAGAAAATATTCTAGAGGGAGAATATTCAGATTTTGAATATTTCTGGATAGAAAAATATCTCTTATAATTCAGATGAGTTCCCCTGAAACAGAAATTTAAAAAGAATTTTCCAATGTGCAATTGGAATTAATTGGAAATAGGTATAAAGAACCTTAGCCTAAGGGTCTAGATTTTCATAAATCTTTAGACTATGGTCCAATTAAGGTTCCTATGGGCCAATAGCATCAATCCATGTGTAGGGAGGAGATAAATCCAAATTGTAAAAAGAAAATACCCAAAAATGAGTAAATGCTCACATGAGGTGAAGAGTTGAAAATGTACAAGGTTTATTAATAAAAAACTATGAGCAATATTAAAATGATTCCATTATGACACATATGTAAGGAAGGAGAGTTCTTTAAAGGAGGTGCATATTTCACATAAGATGAAGAGTTGAAAATGTACAAGGCTTATTAGTAAAAAAACTATGACACATATGTAAGGAAGAGGAGTTCTTTAAAGGAGGTGCATATTTCACATAAGATGAAGAGTTGAAAATGTACAAGGTTTATTAGTAAAAAACTATGAGCAATACAATTTTGACACATATGTAAGGAAGGGAAATTCTTTAAAGGAGGTGCATATTTCACATGCTTGAATGAGTTTTAAACTCATAAAAATTAAGATATTTCATCTCTCCTCTCTCCTCATTCAAGTCTAGTTCCAAAAAGTTAGCTTAATTGACCTAAAAATGGTCAAAAAGTGACCAAACTGACTTGGAAAATTCTAGAATCAGTTTGTTTGGTTAGGAGCTCAAATTTTCCTATAAATAGAAGCCTCCCCTTGTTGAAAAAAAAAACATAGTCTCTTATGCTTTGTTACTCTACTCCACCTAAGCCAAAATATATAGTCTCTTATGCCTTGTTACTCTACTCCACCTAAGCCAAAACATATAGTGTCTTATGCTTTGTTACTCTACTCCACCTAAGCCAAAATAGATAGTGTCTTATGCTTTGTTACTCTACTCCACCTAAGCCAAAATAGATAGTGTCTTATGCTTTGTTACTCTACTCCACCTAAGCCAAAATATAGAGTGTCTTATGCATTGTTACTCTACTCTACCTAAGCCAAGAACTGTGAATTCTTTAATAATTCACTAGTTTTTGATACTTCTCTCTTTCTTCAATCCCCATTGGTGGCTCCATCAACATACTAAACCAATTGATTGGTTGGGGGCCTCTACCGTGAATAAAGAATCAAGCAAATCATAAGGTAAGTATATTGAATTTTGATCTTTTCTATAATTTCTCAATGATTCTCTCTTCTCAACCCCTCTCAAGCTTGAGAAGTTTAATTGGTATGGTTTTTTAAGTGCTATTGAAGTTAATTGGTGAATAGTAGTGAAGAGTTACATAATTTAATAAATGCTATAGAAGTTAATTTCCATTTATGTTTAAATTCTAATGGTTTTTATGTAATTTCTCTCTCTCACTCAAGAAATGGTCATACTCATGACCCATTCTTAATCCAAATGAAGCTTTTCATAAAGCTTTTTCTTAATCCAAGATTAAGCTATGCTTGAGGCCAAATTAATGGCTTTTTTCTATGCTTTTAGTTTATGTATATTGATGATTCAATCCATTATGGATTGATGATCCAATTAGAGACCATTCTAATTATTTTCTTAATGATCCAATTAGAGACCATTATGGATTGATGATCCAATTAGAGACCATTCTAATTATTTCTTTAATAATGAGCCTTATCCCTTAGAAAAAATTGAGATTTATCAGTCATAGTAGCGGAGCTATGGCAAAATTTTTATAGAAATTACGCATAAAATAATTTCATTCAAAGCATAAAAAGAGGACTTCCTACCATATTCTAGGAACTATCATCCTAGATTAATTAAAAGAATATTATTATGCATGGAGATGTGGATGGATGCATGTAGATGTAGATGTATAGATGTAGATGTGAATGGAAATGTGGATGTATACATGTAGATGTAGATGTATAGATGTAGATGTGGATGTGGAGGTGGATGGATGCATGTAGATGTAGATGTATAGATGTAGATGGGAATGGAGATATGGATGTATGCATGTAAATGTAGATGCATAGATGTAGATGTGGATGTGGAGGTGGATGGATGCATGTAGATGTAGATGTATAGATGTAGATGTGAATGGAGATATGGATGGATGCATGTAGATGTAGATGTAGAGATGTAGATGTGGATGTGGAGGTGGATGGAAGCATGTAGATGTAGATGTATAGATGTAGATGTGAATGGAGATGTGGATGTATGCATGTAGATGTAGGTGTATAGATGTAGATGTGGATGTAGAAGTGGATGTTTGCATGTAGATGTAGATATATAGATGTGGATGTGAATGTGGAGGTGAATGTATGCATATAGATGTAGATGTATGGAGGTGAATGTGAATGTGGATGTGGATGTATGCATAGAGATGTAGATGTATGCATGTAGATGTGAATGTACGCATATAGATGTGGATGTATGGATGTGAATATACGATATGTGATGTGAGGGAATCTGAGTGATGAGATGGAAATGATGTGATGGGGTGAGTATACATATAAATGGAATATGGAATAAGTAATGTAGACTGATGAGGGATAATGTGGAAAAATGAAAGTTAAAATAGAAATTGTATTGTAAACTGTTTGTAAATGCTGTTTGTAAATGCTGTTTGTAAAAGATTGTTTTATGTCAAGAATGCTGGGGGGAGCATTTTGACCGTCTTGTGATTAAGGTCGTGATGGTAAAGTTGCAACTGCTGACGGGGAGTCAATGAAGGACGTCTCGCGTAGCAAGGTCGGCCGAGGTCTTGACCAGCCTCGGTGCGATTAAAATGGTGAGCTTCCGGTACGGTGGATGAGGGGCCAAGGAAGCGGCCTATGCGTGAAGCGCTAGGTCACCTGCGAAGGATCCTAGAGGGTGCTGACCATACGGTGCTCGGGCTCTGGGTCGCCTAGGATACCCACGCGTGCGTCGAGGAAGATATTGGAACAGAGTTGGAGTTGTTTTCTGAAATCGGGCATGGATCTGGTTGATTGACCTTGCTGGTCTTCAATGGATGAGTCCATGGCCCCTTATATGGATCTGTTGGTTGATCTTGCTGATCTTCAACGAGAGTCCATCTTGATAAGTGATTATATTGCTGAGTATTAAGGGCTAGGAACTATCGAAACGGCCCCTGAGCGTTCTAGTTGCCAATGATGCCATATATACTCTGATGAAGGAATAATGGGATATTAAGAATCAATGGGATAAATTGGAAGATTGTGATCAGTGATACTATGGTTTTATTAAAGGATTGTTTTAAACTGGCTGAATCTGGTTGAAAAAGGCAATTTCATATTGGGTGTGTGGGTGGTGTGACTAGTTTTATTTTGCATGAACATCCGGCTAGGGGGCCTTGGAACTCTTTTCCTTGGTACCCGGGACAAAACCTAACCAAATTCTTAATTGGATCCCATCACTACAGTGGTTGGGCGGTTGGCTAACCCATGGGATTGGATGGGGTTAGGCTGGACTGATGGATCCGTAAATCGAGACTCAAACTTTTGTTTTTACGATAGATAAAATAAATCCCGGACAGTAACTGTTCTATGGATAGGAATCAACGGCTGTGCCTCTT
The DNA here is from genome assembly GCF_041138505.1 of Cibotium barometz. NCBI lineage: Eukaryota > Viridiplantae > Streptophyta > Polypodiopsida > Cyatheales > Cibotiaceae > Cibotium > Cibotium barometz. The sequence goes on along the minus strand of NC_141104.1, from coordinate 13,925,306 downwards.
GAATGGGGAAAAAAGCGTTGATCCCAATGATCCAAGTGCAAGTTTCTTCCTTGATCTGACCAAGTATCTTATAGATGCAATTGGATCAGCTCGATCAGAAATGATCTTGACTACGTTAGAGTAAAAAGTTATCCTGGTGGAATCGCCCGTGCTTTCCGATAAAGGGAGTTTTTCCGGGTTTGGTTTTGGAACAATCGACGGATTAGTCTCTTATCCGGATATCCGTGGGTGAGGCCCCGAATGTGGGACCCCTGTCCCACGCGAGGAGTGCTACTTCCGCTGCTAGTATCCCGAATCTGTTGCTCGGTGGGAACAGGGATCTTACAATATTACACATGATATTAACACAAGATCTAGGGCAAAACAGGAGGCCAGACGGGAAGAAGCGCAAAAGGCAAGAAAATACAAGGATCAACAAGTAAAATTGAACCCAAAGAATCTCCAAGAACAGTACATCAAAGAAATAGAAGAGTTGGAGTCAGTCAACCTTAAGATACTAAAGGAGCTTGCAGAGGGGCATTTTTGTCTTCGTCACGTGAATATGGAAGATGGTGAGCGAAGCTCTCTCTTGACATCGTGGATGTCAGAACTTTGATGGATAGGACATCACAGATCGCAGATACTATCCTATACGTCTGTTTTTAAAGTAGGTATCCAAATTGCATTTTTTGATGATATGTCCTGCTGTCTTTAGTTCTTCCCTTTTTCCTCAATGAGTTACCCTTGTTTTAGCAGTTTAATAAAGTGCTAGCTTCCACGTGAGAGCCACTCTGAGGTGTTTATTCTCAACTCTCAGTTGGCACCACTACTAAGAAGAAGGAGTACTTCCCAAAGCAAGAGATTCAAAAGTGGTTCACCTATTTGAACATGCTGGAGGTTACCGTATTAATTTTTTCATACGAATCAGGGTATGTTGCTCCTCTATATTGTTACGCATCTAATAGATAGGGGATGCCTTAGTTTTAGATATTTATGCTTTTGCACGAACCATTGGAGCCTTGCCGTTATAGAATTAGATAAGAGAATTGTTGTGGACTCTTAATTCAGTACGAAGATCACATCTTGAGTTAGGCCTCTGTAAGTAAACATTTAAAGCACCTATGGCTCCTTGAAGTTGGCAATGTATCTTATTGTGAAAGCTTATTTATTATGCAAGTCAATAAAAAGGCTTCTTCATGTTCTTCTTTTCGCTATATGGAGACAATGAACTGTACAGATCAGAGGTCAAGCATGTTCAAGTGCCCAAGCAAGGAGACTCACACTCCTGTGGTGGATGGAGATTGATGATACATGCAGAATATATTCTCCAGAGTCTCTTCTCCATGAATCCCTTCATGTCCAAGGTAAGTGGAAGAATCATCAGGTGGACATTGATTTAGCTAGATTTGTAGTTTGACATTGTGAAATTTGTTTTTTCAGACCACATTACAGAATTATGATAGGAACTATGTGGAGTGGTACAGAGTAACCATGATACGATTAATACTAAAGAATAGCACAGAGATGTCTGAGGAGAACCAGCCGGAATTCCTCGATCCTGTAGATGTCGAGGTACTCCTTCAGGCTGTAGGGGGCGAGCCAAAGCCCTCTGAGCACATAGAGGCAGAGCCAAGGTCCAATGTGGAGGTTAACATTGAACATCCAAGGCTGATGAGGTAGAGCAAGATGAAGAGGCAGAGCCAAAGCTTGAAGAGAAGACAGACACGAAGCAAACTGCAGAGGCCGAGCCGGGACCTAGTAACAAGGCAAAAATGAAGAACCTAAGACTGATAAGGATGCCAAGGCTAGTGAGGATGCCAAGCTTGAAGATCCCAAGCCTAGTTTATCTAATGTAATGTAACCAACTCAATTTTAAGAATTGTTTCTATTAGCTGTTTTTGTCCCTTAACAATGATTTTAAGTTTCAATCATATTCAGGCTGATTAGAATCATGTCAATAATGGTTGCAAATGCTAGATGTTAATGGATTGCTGCTCAAAAGATAGCCCAAGAGCTTTGGACCAAGTGCTACAGGGAATTACAAAGTCACAAAAATGCATGTCATACTAAGGCCCAAAGTTTATCAATTTATCAACTTTGTAACTAAGCACTTTAGATTGGCCATCCGGTCCTCAATGATGATGCATAATTTGAGGCCTCTTGTCACGCTAGTTTTGAGAGAATCTAAGATTGAGGAAACAGAATTGTATTTCGTATATGACCAAAGGCACTGTTACATTGACCCAGGTGTTTTTCATACCAACAAACCTGGGGTGCCCTTACTTATGAAGCGCTATGTGGATATCCAACACCCATATAATCCCACAAATACATTATTAATTGATGATAGCCCTAAGAAGGCTATGTACAATCCCATTGAAGCATGGATATCACCCCTTCCTTTTGAAGGTAATGCAGATGATGTTTATTTGGAAGAACAATTAGGATTGTACAAATCAAAAGACTCTGTGCAAGATTATGTAATGAGAAATCCTTTTTTGTAATGTAATGTCTTCAATTGTTCTATTCTCACTCAAGTAATGTGTCTTGGAAAATAGTATACATTGTCTTGTTTTTTGAAAGTACTGCATCGAACAAAAGGCTCTTGATTAATTATGTTAAAAGAGTACATTCAAATTTGTAATGTCAAGTATGAGTGTCATTAACAAGATAGACTTGATTAATTATGTCAAAAGAGTACATTGGAGTGGGTATTGTCAAGTAGGAATGATCTTAACCGTGTTACCCAATTCTTTACATTGTATTAGTCACTCCATTATAAGGAGGACCTTTCTTCCATTGTGAATGAAATTAAAGTGTGCCGACGTGTCTTGCAAGGATTCTTCAACAATATCCTTCCTTAGCTGTTGTAAATTACATTTTCCTCGTAGTATAGAAACAATTGTCACCAGTGTTGAAGCTTCATCAATCACTTCAATGTCTATGACTTTGTCATCCATTGCACTTGCGATTTCCTGATCCATTGGTACTAACTCTCCATTGATGTAATGGGACCTGCTATACCAGAAGGACAAGATAAAAGTTTGAGTTGCAATCATGTACTTCACAACTACTGCCTCTAGTGCAATGTTACAATGTATATCGTCAAAAACTTTACTCGGCCATCCCTCATCAAGAAGTCTTGCTAAGAGGAATGTGTCCAAATCTCTGCACACAAGCATGGTTCTTGCTATCTTCACCTGAAATAAGCTAAAAAGTTCCATGAACACAGTAATTGGTAGGTAAACAATAATTTTTACTACACGAGTTGGAATGTTCCCTCGTAGAGATCATTGCACATCCTTGAATATCTTGCTCTTTGCTGACTCCATTAATGAGGGGTCTAGGATAGGCCAATCCATGTATTTCAACTTAGCTTGCAAAGGTAGCTCTTCGAAGGGATTGTGTTTCTTGTTTAGTAGATGGTAGAAATGATCATAGAAAAAGATTCCTGCATCTACAAGGCTTTTGTTGCTCCTTCCCTCATACTGTAGCCGACCAATGTGTGCGTGAACCACATTCGTAATTCCAATGATGCACTGAGCTGGCTCCCACTCCTCATATGATGAGGGGTACACATCTGCAACCATAGACATGAATAGTTTACACAGTTCATTAGACCATTATGCAAAAATGAAAGATTGACAAGCGATAGATTAACTTACAATTTAGTCTATGCAAGGGTAATTTTATGTCATCTGGATTCTCAAGCACAAGCTCATTATGCATATATATATGCTGCACTAGGACTTCCTTGATGGTTGTCCTTCCAATCTCTATCTTGAAGTCTTTTACTCTTCCTTTCCATGATGCCCTAAATGTATTCTTGTTTCTTATCTTTCTTCTCTTCCTTGATTGCATAAGGATCCATGTGCCCTTGGTTATTAGCACTTCAGTCCACTGATTTTGCGCATTGAGAGAGTTATATACAAGTATAGCAAACACTGATGATCTTGGTCTCCTTGTCCTAGGAATTGAATCATGTATGATGGCATTAGTAGGGCGAAATCGGGATGATATAAAATGAGATTTGCTACCCATATTTTCAAGAAGAAATGGAGTAGAAAAGCCTGAAGCTTCAGAAAATGTAGTGAAACAGAAGGTAGAGGAAATGAAAAGAGTGTGAGATATTGTTTAACCCCAAGAGGAAGTTTGAGAGGGATGGAATTTTTCCTCCTTTGCAAAGATGTGTATTTAATACATGGATTCGAATAGAAGTTTCCCTCCCTACAAAAGTGTAGGTGTGTTTAATGCATTCGGGAGTGAAAAGTGACTATCAAGTGTAAGTAGAGTACATTTTGAGGTGAAAAATTAAGAAGATTTTTTGGATTTAGAAAAAAGAAATAACCTATTTTTCAACGTAACGTTGCTTCTTCCTGATTGGATGCGCTCCTTTTTCTCTCTCTACTAAAAGGCCCTACGAACGACCTCCAAAATGTCCTAATGATTCAGCCTTCATTAAAGCAACTAACCCTATCTCAATGAATTTCTCATAGGGTCCCTTTTTTCTCCATTTTGGTCCTAATGAAATAAAGTCTGCCAAAATAATCCCATAAACTTCACGATCACCGACAATGTGTTGTGACAATCCATACAATTTGAAAACTCGATCCATAAATTGTTTTGTAGCCTCTTGATGCAATGCACTTAACCTCGTGGGAATGGAGTGTGGAACCTTGGTTAATCTGTTGACCATCACATAAGCTATCCCATCCCTTCCTCTTCCTAGTGCAAGGCAAACTTATAATGAAATCCATTAAAATGTGTGTCCATTTTCCTTTTGGAATGCGTAAAGGCTGAAGTAATCCTCCTCCCTTATGTGTGGGGTGTTTATCCCATTGACAAGGTAAACAAGCTAACATATATATCCCATTGACAAGGTAAACAAGCTAGCATATATGCTAATACATCTTTCCAAAGGTTCTTCCATGTGAAACTCTATTGTAAGTTTTAAAAAGGCCTAACTTTCCTTCCATTCAAGATTCATACATTGCTTCTAAGACATTGGCTTTGTGTTTTGAGTGGGGGGTGAGGTAGACTTTACCTTTAAGGAATATCAAACCATTTCTAATCTAATACAAGGATAAATCATGATGTGTACCATGCTTGTGTAATTCTTGAAAACTTTGAGTTGTTCTTCATCTAGCATATTCCATAAAGGTAGAATTTACTTTTATAGAATATCATACCATTTCTAATCTAATACAAGGGTAAATCCCATGTCTAGGGTCACCTCGCCTATCTAGGCCCAAACCAAACCAAATCATTTATCTAGAATGTGGTCTTCCAAAACCATTCACCTAGTTGGGAAAGGCTTACGGGACCGTACACCCTCATCATTGGCAGTAGGTGAGGATTCAAGCTACCAGTTGCCGCCTTAGATGGTACCGCTTGACACAATCCTCCCTCTTCTCGAAGGTGACATCAACACGTAAGTGGGCTTATTTAGCACCTAGCTTATGCCCACAAAACTAGGCAACTTTACATTATATACAATCACCCTTATGGGTGCGATCCCTAGTGGTATGGGGGTATCCTGGGTTGACTCCGAGCCTCTCTATCGCCATCGTCTAGCACACATGCACCAAAACGGGGTCAGTGCTAGGCAGGGAGAAGTTGTACCTTCCTTTATGCTGCCTTCGGAATGTGGGAGGAAAACAACGAAAGAGTTTGACACTAATCTTAAGAAATGTTTGTTCGAAGTAGGTGACCACTTCCAAATGTATAACATAAAGAAAAATATAAAGAAACTGAAACTTCGAAGGATGGGACCCTAGAAAATAGTTGAATTCTCTAGAAGTGGACTGGTTTGGCTAGAGACACTAGATGGAATAAAAATGGAATCTTTTGCCAATGTGAGTAAATTGAGACACTATTATGGAACCTTTAAATAGGACTAATTGAAAAGACAACATGAAGCTAGGGAAAACTATGAAAAACAAGAAGAAACTAAATAATAATCCCAACTTGATGCCAAGAAAGGGTAAACAACAAAGACAAGAAAGGACTAAAAACTTTTGTGTAAGCATGGACAAAACTACTGAGATTCAACCCTTCTAAAATTAATTTCTTATGAAACATGTTTGTCCATATCGAGTCCCCCACTAGATATTGTCTTAACATAGATTAAGCCAGTCAACCAGAATGTACGTGGTCCAAAATCAACTCTTAGAGGAAACATTCTATGTGACCCCTCTTGGCTCTTTTTATAAAGAGTTGCTTTTGAGTAGAGGCTAGATGGTGAAATATCATTGTAATGTCAATTGACAGGAGTGGCATGTCACTATTAAGCTAGGGGATACAAAGACAGGAGTACCCCTAGTGCATGATCAACCTATCCATCTCCTGGTAGACTTAACCTCGATAACCATAATAGAGACCGTAACTCCCATTGACAACAAGCAAACGTCAATATGTACTTGCTAGCATAGTTCCAAAAACTTACCCAAAAACAAAACCAAAGGTTAGGCAACCTCAAGCCTTTGATTGCAAAGGTGAGTAAAGAAGGAATTGTTGAGAGCCCAAAATGTCACCCCTAACAATCAAATCTAGTTGCCTAAATCTTCAAGAGCAATAGCTCAATCTCAAAAACAAACATCAAAACCAACAAAGAAGCCATACCAGTGGAAAGCAAAGAATAAAAGGTAGTTAACTTGGGTCTCCAAGGACGAACAAGCATCACAAGCTTGCTCAAACTTCCTCTAAGAAAAGCATGAGGTAGATATAGGCTCCCAAAAGTCTTTTGAAAAGCCAAGGGTATTATGAGGGATGAAAACAAAGTTACATCCCCAAAACCCCCCTCATGGTCGCATCAAATGACAAACCTAATCAAGTCAAGGAGATTGAACATCCCAAAAAATGAAATAATACAAAAATAATACAAAAATAAGCCAACCAAGACAAGGGAAAGGACAAATAAAAGAATCAAATGACAAACCTAATCAAGTCAAGGAGGTTGAACATCCCAAAAATGAAATAATACAAAAATAAGCCAACCAGGACAAATAAAAGAAACCAACCAGAGAGCCGACGAAAAAATAGTAAAAGCCACTAATAGAGAAGAAAAAGAAGCTGACTAACAAGCCAATGGATTCATGCCAAACAAATATTTTCAAGGAGGATTTGCCACTAGGAAACCATTATATATACGGGAGACAATTTGAGCTATGGGTACCCAGTACAAATTCACCTACTACTCCCCATAATGCTACCAATTTTAGCAGAGGAAGATGATAGCTTACTTAGAGCATCAAGGACTCCTACAAATGGCTATAACCTTGGGCAAAGACTTCACCAACAAGGAGCTCATAGTTACCTTCTTGTCTAAGATTACTTAGAGCATCAAGGACTCCTACAGATGGCTATAACCTCAGGAAAAGAATTCACCAAGGACCTCATAATTACCTTCTTGTCCAAGACAAGCTAAGCTATAACATCACAAGGAGTACAAGTGGAAAGGAAGGAATTACAAGATAGAGATCACAAAGGAGCTTATTCAACAATTCTTTGGATTACCTTCTAGGGAATTAACAGAGATTCGAGAGAGCTTCAAGCTAGGCACCTTGGTCAAAAACCCCAAGGAGAAATTCAATGAAACATGAAAGATCAACTCGAATGGAGATCTTATTGATTGCATTGTAGATACAAAGCTTAGGAAGATATTAATAATAGTCCCAATGCTCTTTCATAATATCTCATGATTATGCAAACAAGGTTCAAAAGCAAAGGCTCTTTGCATTCCACCCAAAGATTCAAGAGGACTGGGTTGGGGTCATTGACAAATATTTCAAGAACTTCAGGATGAATCATAAGTACCATATAAACAACCCATATGTGGTAGAAATCTTGCTACGGGGAAGGAAATGGAACAAGTGGACCTAGTATATCATTTACCACCGTAGTCTCATGTAAAATTGCCAACAAAAAGTGGTGAAGGTATGTCCATAGCACCACCAAATTCTACTACACCTCCCACTTCTACCACTCCACCTGCTTCCACAACACACCACCAGTTTCGGATAGCTGGGTCTATCTCAGAGCCTGATCAGTCACATGTGTGTCAGAGGAGGTCAGCTAGGTGTCCATGAAGGACTTGAGGATGCGACTTTGAAGTCAACTGCTGCTATAGGAAAATTGAGGAGTATGGAGGACCTGTTTGGGACTAAAGTCAATCATCAACATTTGGAGGATGAATTAGTCATTTCAGTGTTCTAGGATGGAATATGGTTAGCTGGATGTCAACTGAGGTCAGGAGGCTAGTAGGTGGAAGATCAAAAGGTTCTAAAGGTGAGAGTTGACTGAGGAGGACATTTGGAGGAGGCAGCTAGATCAAATAGGGAGGTTGGGAGGGTGTTGAGGTGTCCCATTGAGTTAGCTGGAGAGTTGGGGATATAGGTGCATGTCTAATTGGTGCCCTTTGAGTTGGCATTTTAGTGTCCCCCCAGTTCTAATCCCATTGTGTTTTTTTCTTGTGTGCCTATGTTGGTGAGAGTTGAATGAGGAGGATAGCTAGAGGAGGCAACTGGATTAAATAGGGAGGTTGGGATGGTGCTGAGGTGTCCCATACATTGAGTCAGTTGGAGGGTTGGGGACAGGTGCAGTCTGATTGGTGCCCTTTCATATGGAATTTCAATGTCCTTGCTTTAATGCCTTTGGCCTCAAGGAGGGATGACATTGACTTCTGGATGGCACTATAACCCTTACGACTCCACTTGAATCCATGGCGAATTGAATATCCGCAATTGAAACTGTATTGTTGGCTACAAATTCATCCACTATATCTCGTTGAACCACCTTGAACTTCTTCTCTTTTATCATTTCTCTTGCCATTCTTGATGTCACGAATGGTTTTAGTTGCTTTGCTGGATTAAGATTAGGATTGATATTCTCTTTGTCAAGATGTATGACAACCCTACAAATACAGCACTACTCATTACTAACGTAGAGAACATGTAAATCCCAAAGAAGCCTAACAAATAAAATAATATTAACTACTAACACAAAAGACCTGTGAATGGAAATGCATTCAGTGCAATATTACCTTATGGCTTGGATTCTCTTCTTCAGCCCTCCAGAACCGAGCCTCAAGTTCTCGACGTTTTTGAGCTTTCTTTTCCGTATGCGCCGTCCAATGATTGCGTCCAATGATTGTGTCTTTTTCTCTATATTTGAGGAGGTCACTTCTTAGTTTATTGATTTGACATTATTGTTCTTCCAATCTAAATTTTTGTGTCTTGCATTCACCAGACAAGCCAAGGAGCTCATTTTGCTAAGTGTTGTGAATAATGCCTTTCTCTTTCTTGCATGTGAGAAATTGACTTGCAATATTCTAGTAAGCCTGTGGTGCCATCACCTGCAAAACGTTAGAGAGTTGTGGGATTTGAAAAGGGAGGATGTGAAGCAGTACATGGGTCAATAGGATAGATGGAGCCATCACACCAAAGGTCTATGTGTTTCTTCCCCGACAACCTCATATGATCTTTAACATGTGATGAGAGCAATAGTTGTCCACTTTTGCGTTTTTGAATGGGCGCATACGCACTATCTAGATCAATGTGCAGATGGTACTTTCTCTTAATGCTTTCATGATTGGACTCTTTCAATAGAATGAGTGTGTACATGGTTGTTCTCCATTGGAGTGTTCTAGGAATGAGTAAGTATACTATATGATGCAAAGTGAAAGAATATGACTGGCTATGGTGAGAGAAGGCTTGTATTTGTCTTTTGAAATTGGAGATGAATGTTCTAATTCCCTCCAAACTATCTTCCGTGCAATAATATCCTAGTGAACTAACTTTATTCTTGCAGTTTTGAAGGTATCATTTCAAAGAAGGTTCCAATGAACTTTAAGACGGTCGCCTGGGAGAAACTTTACCTCTCTAGCTCAGAGACTACCCTTTTATGACTTTTACATTCTCTTTATTTTAATATTTCAAGATTTTTTCTAGAGATATAAAATAATAATCAACCATTTTCTTACAAGGCCCTACCAATGACCTCCAAAATGTCCTAATGGGGGGACCTTTACAAGGAACTTTTGTAAGTGTCATATGAAAAGGGGCCTTTTGCATTGGGCCTAGTGTTCCATTCAATGGGTCCACCTACCTATTTGAATTTTCTAACTTCAAAAATCCCCCTTTTTTTGAAAAACAAGTTTGCATCTCTCTCTCTCTCTCTCTCTCTCTCTCTCTCTCTCTCTCTCTCTTTGTTCTATCTCCTCATCTTTTCCTAACATGGTGCATCCTTGTGACCCGGATCTGATGGCTCGCCTCTAAAGCCAACAATTCTAACTCAAATTTAGAAAAACAAAACACCCAAAAACTGCTCTACACGTCCTCTTAAGTTTTGGTAGGTCGGTTTATGATCTATTCTAGAAAGAACTAGAAGAGTTCACTTGATTCAATGAATTACAATAGGGCCTCAGAGGACCCTTTTATACAATAACTCAAATTTAGAAAACAAACACCGAAAAAACTACTCTATATGTCCTCTTAGGCTTTAGCTTTTGGTAGGTCAATTTATGATTTATTTGCTTTATCCCTCTCCAAAAACCCTTTAAAAAGCAAGTTTTTTACCAAAATATGTTGAGATTCAAGCTCGATGTCAGTGTGTGCCCGCTATACTATGTGCTGGCATGTTAGGTAGCAGCATGTGTGAGACATAAATGACCGCGTCCAGCTGGTCATAGTGTGTGGACATTAGCTAGGGTTAGATGTGTGTGGACACAACTCATAGTGTGTTGTGTGTATTACGGATTTGGGCTTTATGCATTGTGTGAGAAGGGAGATGGCTTCCCTCTATGGGTAGGGTTTGCAAAATACATTAGGGTTTGCTCCTGTGTGTGTGTCTCCTCTCCCTCTACCTATTTTTCAACATGGTATCAGAGCCTTGTGCTGTCTATTAGGGTTTATGAGTGAGTGAGAGAAGAGGAAGAAGAAGCTGTGAAGAAAAGCTTTGAAGCTTGCCATTGATGCTGTGAAGCTTGGAGCACACCGATTTCTATCAGATCTGAGAGCTTGGCCTACCGGGTAAGGTATTCTAAACATCCTTGAGTGGATTGCAGGTGATTTAGGCAAAAATAAAGCAATTTAGGGTTGCCCAAAGCAAAGAAAAATTTTGGTTTTTTGGAAGCTTTCCATTAAAGCTTGGAAGTGGTGATGTATGGTGAAATACATGCAAATCTGGCAAAGAAATATGTATGTGACAAGCAAGAATGTATTGGCAACTCATGTACAAGCCCTACACTGATTTTGGAGCAATTTTGATGCATTTGAATGAGTGAAATTTACTGGTTTTTGAGGTCTCACAAAACAGAGAAAAGGAAGCCAAATTTTGATGCATTTGGAGCAAGTTGTTGGCAAAAATCAAAGCATTGATGGATTGCACACATGCCTAGGTGTGTTGGGGACTTAATTCCATCATCAATTAATACTATAATCACTCTCAAATCCCTCAGGAGCAGGCGGCGCAAGCTGGACAGAGAAACATAGCATCTTTCACACTGTTTTGCAAAGTGGAGGAACAAAATCAACTCTTGTGCTTGGCATATTCCAAAATTGGGTTAGCAATTAGTTGCTACATACACTTGAGAAGAAGGCTATATGATTGGATTGATCAATTATCATCAAGGGAGCTGGAAATGAGCTGATAAAACAGGCTATCTACTGGTTGCAGAGAAACAGAGTGTGATTAATCGATCAATTACTCTTTGATCTTAAACAATTGGACTAATTCCTTTTACATGGAGTTATTGGACACCATTGCTAAGCTAATGAATGCCTGGTTTCTCAATTTGGACAAGGATTGAAGAAATTAGAGCAAAATTACTACTGGTTTTTCTTGTTTTTCTAGTTTTTCTCAGAACATGATATGTACGCATGTTGGATGGTGTTGATATTCAACATTGAGGTTGTTTAGGTGTCAATGCAAGTTACCCATACTTGATCGCACCACTACATTGTAATTTGGAGCCTTGGAAGGCGCATCAAATCAGGGTATCTTGGTGATAAAAAACAGAAGAAGGAGGGACTCATCAAACACCACATCTCGTGAGATGACTACTTGTCTAGTTTGAGGGTTATAACATTTGTATGCCTTTCGATCCTGTGCATATCCAACAAATACACATTTCTCTGCCTTAGGATCCAACTTCCTTCTTCTTTCGTCAGGCACATGTACATAAGCTACGCATCCACCAAAGACTTTGAGATGTCCAATGTCTGGCCTGTAACCTGTAAGCCGCATCTCTGGCGTGCTTCCATGAATGGCTGCTGTAGGTGTTTTGTTCAGTATATACACTGCAGTAGCACATGCTTCTACCCAATAGTAATCTGGCATGCTCTTTTCATTGAGCATTGCCCTTGCCACTTCACATATGACTCTATTCTTTCTCTCAGCCACACCATTCTGTTGAGGTGTATACCTGCAAGTCAACTGTCTTCTTATTCCATGCTTCCTCAAGAAATGCTCAAAAGCTTTTGAGGTGTATTCACCACCTCCATCTGTTCTCAAACATTTAATCCAACAGCCATATTGCTTTTCTGCAAGAGCTTTGAAATCCATGAACTTTTCCAACACTTCACTCTTCTCTCTCAGAAAGTATATCCATGTCATCCTGCTGAAATCATCTATGAATGTCACATAGTATAGACTACCTTTGATAGATGGGTTTTGTGCAGGACCCCATACATCACTGTGTACTATCTCAAGTGGCCTGTTACTCATATTTCCCTCTCTAGGAAACCTCAACCTTGCTTGCTTTCTAAACTGACAGGCTTCACAAACATGCATATGTCCATCATATTTGAATCTAGGCAATCCACTGACAATGCCTCTTGTTTGCATGTTCTTTAATCTCTGTATATTGACATGTCCAATCCTTTTGTGCCACATATCAATGTCTTGCACAATCCCATTGCTTTTAGAAAACATGGCTGAGCTCAATTCTGGTATGCCTGCATCCGATTTGAACAACCTTCCTTCCTTCTTGCCCTTGGCAATCAATCTACAGCCATGCTTAAAGTCTTCCACAAAACAGCCATTCTCATTGAATCTTACTTGTAGTCCCTGCTCAACCATTTGGCCTACTGATGCCAAATTCTTTGTAATGGATGGTACATATAGCACTTCTGACATATTCTTCACATTTCCATCATGCATCCTCAATGGCACACTGCCAACATATGTTATAAGATGCTGAGTATCATCTCCTGTGACCACATAACCATTTGTACCCAATGGTTGCATCTTCTCAAACCACTCACCATGACATGTCATGTGGTTTGAGGCACCCGAATCCATATACCATGACTCATCTCCAGCATTCTAAGAATCCATTGTCCCCATAATGTGCTTCATTGCAAAAAGATGATTTGAACTCCCATCATTGTTACTAGTAGATGCATAATTTCCATGTTGTGGTCTTCCATTCGTGATATCATTCTGCTTTTTGTAACAATCTTTTGCCATATGTCCAAGTTTGCCACAATAGTGACATTCAATCCCATTCAAATTTTGTTGAGGACTTTGCCATCATCCTCTACCACGAGCACCTGTTCCAACTCTCCCCCTATGGGATTGAAATCCACGACCTCCACGTGATCCAAATGATGACGGTGAATTCTGAAAATTCTGATTTGATTGTGGTTGAGTAGACCTGTCATTCCAACCACGTCCTCCACGGCCTCGAGGGGTAAATCTCCCCTTGCCTCGAGAGCCTCTAGATGAGTAAAAAGCCTGATTCCTTGCATGCTCATCATTACTGGATGAGGATGCACCACCTGTAATATTCATACCACCAAGTCCAAGCTTTAATTCTTCCACAATGAGCAATGACACAAGCTCATTAAAGTCTGGCATTTCTCCCAACCTTACTGAGATGGAAGTATCAAAAGATTTGTACTCCCGACCTAAACCATGCAATGTGAGAGCAACCAAATCATCATCATCCATTGGGGCATGAATTGATGATAGTGAATCTGCATAACCCTTGATTTCCTGAACATACTCATGTATACTCCTATTCCTTCGTGTTACACTGTGAATCTGTTGCTTTAGTTGTATCTTCCTTGCACCAGTGTCTGTCTCATACATTCGGCACAATATATCCCATGCTTCTTTCAGTGTATCTGCATCTTGGATGTGAATAAGCAAGGCATCTGTTACACATATTGAAAAGTAATGCAACACTTTCAAAGACCGCTCTACCCATTGCTTGTGAGCCACCAACTGAGCATTATTTGGTTGAGGAGGTAGAAATGGCTCCGGGTCTTCATCCGACATGAGACTCCATAAACCTTTGCCTTTCAAAAAACTCTTCATTCAAAACTTCCACACTTGAAAGTTAGTTCTGTCAAGCTTCTCTCCAACAATTTGAATCGGACCATCTCCCATGTTTGCTTACAGATTGTACTCGAAACAATGTACTAAATGTACCCTGTAATGTCACACTTGCAAATGCTGTCAAAGACTTCAATCCTTTGTAAAATGCTTCAATTATGTGTTTTGCATACACATTTACCTCCAAACACTCTCCAATGCATGTATCTCAACCATCCAAGGCATTACACTTCAAAAAAGTTTAGGTGAAATTTTCTGGTTTTTCTCGCCAGAGAACCAGTAACAAAACCAGTCAAAGAATGATCCTTAATCCTTCAAAAAGTTGTTGAAATCCAAGTTTGATGTATGCTTTAGCTTCCCAATACTTTGCTCCAAGTGCTCCTAAGAGGAAATGACCAAATTCTTCAAGTTGAGTGAGCTACAATAAAAAATGTGACTCTCTGGTTTGCTTATTTCTGCATATGTCAGTGACCAATAGTCACTAAAAAGCTCATAGATTCTTCAAATCTCATCCAAATTCAAAACTTTTTGAATCAAAAGTTTAGCAACTCATGGGACTCTACTTGTACCAAAGGAATTAGGCCAATTTGCAATACACAAGGTTTAATGGCTTGATTAGTGATGCTCTGTTTCTGCACAGCATTTCTGCAAACCTGCAAATCTCTGCTAATTGAATTAAATGAGCTTCAAATACATCACATGAGCTGCCCCAAATGTAATACAACTCTCAATCACACTTTTGCTAAGCACTCCAAGCTTTAAAGCACCAAGTTTGATGTACTAATGAGTGAATTAGACCAAAATCTTCTCAAACTATCCAAGATACTGCTCCAGAAAGCGCCGCCTGCTCCAGAGGGCTCTAGGGATGGGGCATTTGCACATTCACTTCACCAGCACCTTAGCAATGACCTAAGCTAACATGTGCTTGAAGGGTTTGACTCAATTTTTCCTCTAGCTTTCGCAATCGATCCTCCCCACGGGGGGTATGTTCTCTGTTTTGCAGAAGTTCACAAAACCAGAATTTTTCCTTCACACATCACTTGAAATGCATCAATTTTTGCATGAATGATTTGCTCCTGAGTTGCCAGTACATGTGCCCTTCGAAATACATGAGACCCTCACTTCTTTGCTTGCATTTCCCCAAATACATGTGCCAAAATACATTCATTCACAAGCTTTCCATGAAAGCTTCAAAACAGAAATTTTTTGCTTGCTTTATGCACTTCAATCTTCACTGAACCTGCTCTTTGGCACCTGCAATCCGCTCAAGAGAGTTTTGCTACTCTTACCCGTTAGGCCAAGCTTCAGATCTGTAACCGAGGTGAGCTCCACAGCTTTCTTTTCCTCCACAGCTTCAATGGAAATCTTCACAGCTTCTTCTTCTTCTTCCCTCTTCTCTCACTCACTCTCACAACACAACTAATGAGCTCTAGGCTCTGATACCATGATAAAAAAAAGAAGAAGGAGGGAGCACACACAAGAGAAGCAAACCCTAATCCATATTCATCAATCATAAAGAAGGAGAGAAGCCATAGTCATCATCTCTCTCACACACACACAAGAGAACACAACATAGTGTTCTGTCCACACTACAAAGTAAACCTAATGTAATGTCCACACCACACATGACCAGCTGGACGCGGTCATAAACACACCACACGATATCCATCTACCATACTGTCACTCTGTCAGCACCCATGTGCTATCCTCCAGCTGTATACGAGCTTGACATTTCAACACTTGGACTACGTGAGCCAGTTCATTTTGGATGCATATAGGTTGATTTTTTACATCAAAATTGAAGTTTGTTGACTATATTGGAGTAGCTGGAACACCCATTGGAGTGTGGTCGAGCTGAGGAAGGCTCATTTACAGATTTGGAATTGTGTGGAAGGTGTATTTGCATTGAGCAATATGTCGGATAATCCAGTACAAATTGTTGGTGAAAAGCTGGATAGGAAGAACTTCCAGGCATGGAAGTACAAGATAAAAAGTTTTCTGAAGGGAAAAGGTTTTTGGAATCTCATTACAGGTGCTGAGCCGCCAGAGCCGGAACTACCCCGACAACCCACACAGCAGTAGCAGGTTATAGCTCATAAGCAATGGTCAGAAAGAGCATTCAAAGTGTTACATTATCTGTCTATATGTATTTCAGATGCTATGCTCATACACATACATGATGCTGAGAATCCCAAGGATGCATGGGATACATTGGTGAAATTGTTTACAGACACAAGTTCTCGCAAGTCTCAATTGCGACAACAGATACATAATGTGAAGCGGAATAGAAGGAGCATCCATGATTATGTACAAGAGATAAAGAAGTTTGCAGATGCATTGGCAACAATAAATGCCCCCATGCCTGATGATGATTTGGTAGACATTACCTTGCGTGGTCTTGGCAAGGATTATAAATCCTTTGATACATCTATCTCGGTTTGGAATACATGTTTACCAGACTTTGATGAGTTGGTTTCCCTCTTGCTTTGAGGAGATCAAACTCAGTGATTCTTTTCAGGATGCATCTACTAGCCATGATGATAATGGCAGAAATCAGGCTTTCTATTCGCAAAGAGGTTTTAGAGGCAGGGGGAGATTCGCATCACGTGGCCGTGGTAATGGTCGTGGATGGCAGGACAGGTCACCACAACAGAATTTTCAGCCTTCATATGGTGCTAGAGGTGGTCGTGGGTATACACCTCAGAGAGGCAGAGGTAATCCTCGTGGTAGAGGACGTTGGCAAGGCCAACAAACATCTATGCAAGATGTGGAATGCCATTACTATGGGAAATTTGGTCATATGGCAAGAGATTGTTTCTGCAAACAGAATGATTTGAGAGGGAGTAGAGCACAACATCGTGGAAACTATGCACAACATGGTGGTGGAAATTATGCATCAAGCAGCAATGATGGCACTGCAAATCACTTGTTTGCCATGAAACATGTTGTGGGATCTATGATGACAAATGCTGAAAATGATGACACTTGGTATATGGACTCTGGAGCATCAAACCATATGACTTGTCATGGTGAATGGTTTGAGCATATGAAACCTATGGATGTGAAAGGCTATGTGGAGACAGGAGATGATACTCAGCATGCCATTACACATGTTGGAAGTGTACCATTGTTTATGCACAATGGTCAAACAAAATCTATGTCAGATGTATTGTATGTGCCTTTGATCACAAAAAGCTTAGCATCAGTTGGTCAAATGGTGGAACAGGGATTACAAGTTCGTTTCAACGAGCATGGTTGCTTCGTTGAGGATTTCAAACATGGATGTAGAGTCATTGCTAAAGGCAAGAAAGAAGGCAGGTTGTTTAAGCTGGATGCTGGGATTCCTGAGTTAAAATCAGCCATGTTCTCTAAAAGCAGAAATGTGGTACAGGACATTGATATGTGGCATAAGAGGATTGGACATGTCAATATACAAAGGTTAAAGAACATGCAGTCAAGAGGCATTGTTAGTGGGCTGCCTAGATTCAAGTATGATGGGAATATGCATGTTTGTGAAGCCTGTCAGTTTGGAAAGCAGGCAAGGTTGCGGTTTCCTAGAGAAGGAAATATGAGTAGCAGGCCACTTGAGATAGTACATAGTGATGTATGGGGTCCTGCACAAAACCCATCTATTAAAGGCAGTTTATATTATGTGACATTCATTGATGATTTCAGTAGAATGACATGGATATACTTTCTCAGAGAGAAAAGTGAAGTGTTGGGAAAGTTTATGGATTTCAAAGCTTTTGCAGAGAAGCAATATGGCTGTTGGATTAAATGTTTGAGAACAGATGGAGGTGGTGAATACACCTCAAATGGTTTTGAGCATTTCTTGAGAAAGCATGGTATAAGAAGGCAATTAACTTACAGGTATACACCTTAGCAAAATGGTGTGGCTGAGAGAAAGAATAGAGTCATTTGTGAAGTGGCCAGGGCAATGCTTAATGAAAAGAGCATGCCAGATTATAATTGGGCCGAAGCATGTGCTACTGGAGTGTATATACTGAACAAAACACCTACAGCAGCCATACATGGAAGTACGCCAAAGATGCGGCTTACAGGTTATAGGCCAGACATTGGACACCTCAAAGTTTTTGGATGCATAGCTTATGTACATGTGCCTGACGAGAGAAGGAGGAAGTTGGATCCTAAGGCAGAAAAGTGTGTGTTTGTTGGATATGCACAGGATCGAAAGGCATACAAATGTTACAACCCACAAACTAGACAAGTGGTTATCTCACAAGATGTGGTGTTTGATGAGCTTGCTAGTTGGTACAAAGCAAAGGATGAGGGTGTCATTGAGTCACTTGAAGCTGATGTGCATGTGAACTTGCCACAAGCAAGTTCTAGTTCTACTTCTATGTCTGGGCCAGCAGAGCAGAGGCTGAGAGTAGTACTGTACGTCCATGGTCAGGACGTTTGAGGCATAAGAGTGTGAGCACTGGGAGTAGTGCTATGGATAAAGGAAAGAAGAAGGTTGAAGGAATTGGAATTACAGGTTATGAGTCATCAAGTTTAGAGAGTTTGGATGAGGAACTTGGTATACCTGTTTTATGCACACCTGGTGCTAGACAGGATAGATATGTGCCACCACATGCTAGAGTGACAGGTGTTCAAAGTGATCCGCATGCATTGCAAAGATCCCAAAGGGTCACATATCCAGTTGTTGACAGGTTGACATACGGTGATTTTGCTATGCATTATGCATATATGACATCTATGGTGAAGCATGTGGAACCTACATGCTATACAGAAGCTATTGGGAAGCATGTATGGGAGAAAGCAATGGATGTTGAGATGGACGCATTGGTTCATAATGACACATGGGATTTGTTTGCATTACCACAGGACAAAAATGTCATTGGTTGTAAATGGGTTTACAAAGTGAAATGCAAATCTGATGGTTCCATTGAACGACATAAAGCAAGATTGGTAGCTAAGGGTTATGCACAAACCAAAGGTTTGGACTATGATGAAACATTTAGTCCAGTGAAAAAGATGGGAACAATGAGAGCAGTCATTGCTATGGCTACAGCTAATGGTTGGGAAATGCATCAAATGGATGTCAAAAATTCATTTCTAAATGGTGATCTACAAGAAGAAGTGTATATGGCACAGCCAAAAGGGTATGTACATCCAAAATATCCCACTCATGTATGCAGATTGAAAAAGGCATTATATGGTTTGAAGCAAGCACCTCGTGCTTGGAGTGATAAGATGAGCAGATATCTTATCTCTCTTGGATTTCAGGTTTCTACCGCAGATTCTTCACTCTATGTGAAGAAAACAAATCATGGGATTGTTTTACTTGTCATCTATGTGGATGACTTGATTATCACAGGTGATCATGGTACAGATGTGATGCATGTCAAGAAAGCATTGAGTGGGCAATTTGACATGAAAGACTTGGGTGAGTTGAGATACTTTCTTGGAATTGAAGTGATCAAAGACCATGCAGGTACATGGTTAGTGCAACGCCAATATGCATTGGATATGTTGGCAAAATATGGGATGACAGGGTGTAAGCCTATGAATACACCTTTGGAGCAAAATGTGAAGTTGCGGGCTGATTTTGGTGAGGAGTTGGATGATCCATCTATGTACAGAAAGATGGTTGGTAGTCTCATTTACATGACTATCACACGCCCGGATTTGAGTTATGCTGTGGGGCTAGTAAGCCAATTTATGCAGAGCCCCAGAAAACCACATTTGGATGCAGTGAGATGCATTATGCGATATGTAAAGACCACTGCACATTATGGTCTTCTTTATGAGAGTGGTAAAGGCTTCGATATACATGGCTACACAGATGCTGATTGGGCAGGTAGCTCATATGATAGGAGATCTACTAGTGGTTATGCCTTTACACTTGGAAGTGCCGTGGTGAGTTGGAGTAGCAAGAAGCAACCTACAGTTGCTTTATCTAGTACAGAGGCTGAATACAGGGGTGCAGCCATTGCTACTTGTGAAGCAGTATGGTTAAAGAATCTCTTGGCAAATCTGGGTGAGCCTATTGATGGTGGCAAGGTTGTCATTCATTGTGACAACATGAGCAATATACAGTTGGCAAAGAATCCAATATTTCATGTGAGGACCAAACGCATAGAGGTCCATTATCACTTTGTCAGAGAGAAGGTGCTGGATGGTACAGTTGATGATCTACAGTACGCATAGAGGTCCATTATCACTTTGTCCGAGAGAAGGTGCTAGATGGTACAGTTGATCTACAGTATGTGAAGACTGATGTGAGCAGGTGGTAGATATCTTTACAAAGCCACTTAGCAGGGAGAAGTTTAAGTACTTCCGTACTATGTTGGAAGTAGGTGGGATGAGCTTGAGGGGGAGTGTTGAGAGCTTTGATAGCCCAAGCTCATCTACATCTTCATCTATGGCAGTACATCATGAGCTTGAGAGGGGCTGTTGAGATTCAAGCTCGATGTCAGTGTGTGCCAGCTATGCTATGTGCTGGCATGTTAGGTAGCAGCATGTGTGAGACATAAATGACCGCGTCCAGCTGGTCATAGTGTGTGGACATTAGCCAGGGTTAGATGTGTGTGGACACAACTCATAGTGTGTTGTCTGTATTATAGATTTGGGCTTTATGCATTGTGTGAGAAGGGAGATGGCTTCCCTCTATGGTTAGGGTTTGCAATATACATTAGGGTTTGCTCCTGTGTGTGTCTCCTCTCCCTCTACCTATTTTTTAACAAAATAGTTAAGTGTTAATTGTCAGGCAAAATTCTGTAAAGGTGTTTTGGGCTTGTGTACATATAGGATGCATGGCATGTAAAAAACTTTGCCCTGAATACCCTGGCAGATGTACAGAGTGGATGTTTTGGTAGTAGGCTAGTACATGCATGCTTTTTTTTTGGGAGCAGGTGCTTTTGAGATTTGAAGTTTTTTTTATTGCAGCAGTGCGTATGGCCTCGAGGATGGTTGGTTGATTGTGGGATGATTTTGGATGTAGTTCTTGGGCGCCTATAGTGTGTAGGTGTTGGCCCTATTTAGTAAACATGTGAAGGAGGTTGGCAGCGCATGGGCAATGGACGTGTTTGGTAAGTTATGTGGTTGATCGAGAATGTTGGGCGGCTCTGCAGGAAAGAATGCTGTCATGGCCATCTTTGAGGCTTTTCAAGACGCCCCATGGCCGGCAAAAATGTGGACTTAGAGGTGCTCGCTACTCAGATAGCAGCTTGGCGAAGCACAACGAAGACCTGGCAAGGGGCGACGAAGAGTGAGAGGATTGCTGCCGGGGCGAGCTACAAAGGGTGATCGTGGCCATCGCAGCTGGAGAGGAGGTCGCCACAGTAGGGGGATCATGCTGATGCTGTGAGAGCCGCCAGTTCTCAATGGAAGCGCAAGCAAAGAGAAAGGAGAAGCTCTGTAGGGCCGCACTGGTGGTGACAGTAGGGGGAGTTTGATAGGTTTTCTGGTAAGGCCTTGTCACTGGAGCTACTGAAGGTTAGCGTGGCGTGGACAGAAGTGTGGCTTTTGGTTGCTGGGCTGCTACGAAGGCTGGTGGAGACGTCAGAAAGCTGGTTTTCTTGACGTGGAGAGTTGCCATCTCATTTGTAGGAGCAGAGGGTTGCCTTATGTTGAAGGGCTTGCTTTGACGTGGGCGGCGACTGCAGGGCAGAGAGAGCAAGCCAACCAGAGAAAAAGCCGACTGTGGGCAGGTAAGAGAGGAGTTGTAGTGCTGACTTGGAAGGAGCCGCCTGTAGGAAGAGGACCTTGTTATGGAGGGTGGCTGCCTGGGATAGCGAAGGCTGGCGACGACTGCAAGCCAGGAAGGAGAGCACACCGTTTGTAAGAAGAGAGGAGGTGGTGGTTGCCGCCTCTGGTTTGCAGAGAGTCTTTTTGAAGAGTGGTTGCTTTGCTAAGGCTTTGTCGTTGGTGGTCCCTGGTGGTGACGGAGAGCTGCAGGGCTCATGTGTGGGTTGTTTCTTTGGGTCACTGCCTCCTGGTGTCTCAGGGTTGCTTGAGGGCTGAGGTGATGATGTTCTAAGAAGAGGTGAGAGAGGGATTAGCCAAGATGAATGGGGACAGCCTTGTGAGTATACATCTTGTGTGTTGATGTGAAGGTGTCATGTATGTAAGATGGTGTGAAGCAAAAGCTTCTGTGTCGGAAGAAGCTGTATGGAAGTGTTGGTTGGGAATTTCAGGGATGAATGATACTGGTGATGTATTTGGCTATGGTTGTGTGTTGGTATCTTGTGTGTGTTGATTTGCAGGAGAAGGCGTGATTGACGTGTTTGGTGGTGTAATCCATGGGTTTACACTCTCACAGCACACTTTGTGCCAGCCTTCAATTACCTCGTCACGCACACAGTGGAAGTGTATGTGTTGCTAGGTGTTTACTTTGACTATGGTGTCCCTGTTTTGGCTGTCTTTCTGGTGTTTACTTTGACTATGGTGTCCCTGTTTTGGCTGTCTTTCTGGTGTGGGTGGTGTGGTGAATTGTGTGAGAAGTGTTCCAGCCAGTGTGCTGGTGGTGCCCCAGGCTCGTGGTGTTTTCCAAGGCTGTTGGATGGACAGCTATAGAGGCAGGTGATTCCATGTCTGGAATTTCTGACACTAATGACTCCAAAAGATGAAAAATGGAAGAGGAGGGCACTACTATGCTTCCTCCCTTTGTGTCCACATGCATGAGATAGTATCTTTGTGGCAGCATCCACACAATCTTGGCGCTCGTGTCAACAGTGGAAGCTTCACCCTTTTGGTGAAGCATGCAAAGCCTAAAGCCTTGGTCCCTCGTGAGATCCATAGCCATTGCTCCATCATATGCATGTCCACACTCATGGCATTCATCCAAAAGGGCTGCTAAGTACACAGGGTATATTTGATCTCCCTCCATAAGGTGATGACTGAAGGTTTGTGAGTGTGGCTTGTAGGCTCTTGGGTTTCATAAATAGAAACCTCTAAAATTTCCTCCTCATTCCCATCTTCAAAGATTTTCGTCAGGGTTAGCTGACTAACTGGTGCAAATCTTGGAAGTGGGGGCTGAGGTGGAAGAATTGGGGGTGGTAAGGGCATTTCAGGTACCCTTAGAATTCCTCTATGGGCCACTTCTTGGCCAAGTTGAGGTGCATTATGATGCATAGGTGCTCGTAAGGCCAAAAATTGTC
This sequence comes from Cibotium barometz, assembly GCF_041138505.1. Classification (NCBI taxonomy): domain Eukaryota; kingdom Viridiplantae; phylum Streptophyta; class Polypodiopsida; order Cyatheales; family Cibotiaceae; genus Cibotium; species Cibotium barometz. The sequence goes on along the minus strand of NC_141104.1, from coordinate 13,901,865 downwards.
TAGGGTTGTCGGGCAATGCCTGAGGTAGAGCTCGAGCTAACACACCTTTCTGATGGTAGCAGTTGGAGACCTCATGATTGCCCCACTTGACACAATATGTATAGTAGAGGCTTGGACAGGGTCTTAGGTGTGGACACTCCATTCCAGTATGGTTAGCGCGACAGGTCAGGAACCATACAAGCTCTCTCCTAGGATAAAGATGAGGTTGGCCTCCCTAGTTCTGCTGACCTTGGCTAGTTCTCCATTGCTGGCTCATTTGCTACATGAATGTAGTGGCCAATTGCTCAACGTTTTGTCCTGACATGGACTCCTTGTGATTGCCATCAGGCTTTGTGCTAGTAGTCGTGAAGGAAGCTTCTCATGTGCCTTCATGGAGTTCTCGAGAATGTGTTCCCTTGAAATTTTCCTCGAAATCCATAACACTCCTACAATATTGCTCGAAAGAGGTATGGCCCAAGGAATACAATGAGTTGTGTAAGGGCATGTTATCAAGACCCTCTAGAAATCTCCCTATGAACCTTTCGTTAGAGAACTTGTCTTTGGCATTACTGTGCGAGTGGAGATATCTAACTCTATCGATGTAGTCTCTAATGGTTTCTCCTTCCTTCTGCTTTACATTATGTAGCTGCTCAATAGGGCTCCACTTGGTACCTTTGCAAGAATACCCAACCTTGAAAACCTCTTTCAAATCTTCAAAGGTGGTGTTGTCCTCAAGGACCTGAACCATTGGCATGCTTTGCATCAAAGGTACTGACCTTGACTTGATCTTCCACATGGCTGAAGGCATCACAAATTTAATTAAACTTCTCTAAATGTGGGATCGGATCTCCAGCCCCATCAAATTTTGCAATAAGTTTTGAGATGTTTGCGATTTATTCCGCTCTAACCTTGGTGCAGGTGTGCAGGTTGCACTGGTGCTAGAGGTGTGATACCACAGCAGCCACCCCCTCCCTATTTCCATGGCCAATTTCAACATTTTTGGCATCAATCCTGCCATGGCTGGTATAGGAGAGCAGTTTGAGGAAGGGTTGGTGGAGGAACACGACCAGGAGGATACTATACCACGGGAGGCCCTTGTCTGATTCGTGGGTTTAGATATACCCCTTGTGGTCCCATGTGCTACCTAGGATAGACACCTTGATGTGGGTACTATTGATATATAGGCAGACTGGGCTGATGTGAAGGGCTTGGGTAGACCCTTTCACTTTGATGCGACATTCCTAGACCCTTTCACTTTGATGCGACATTCCTAGTCCCTGAGATGATGGTCCTAGCCCTGGACTTTGTGCTCGTCCTTGGGCCCTAAACTGATTGGCTATACCTGAAACAAGCACAACTCTCCAGAATGATGGTTTAGTTTGGGTCTATTGGATCTCGCTTTGTCCCACTTCTAGTTTAAGATCCTGAGAACGAGTAGACTCGCTCTCTTGGGGTTGGTCTATACCTCTCACCCTAGGTTGAGGTTCTTCTAACTGTGTATTTCCCATGATAAAATCACAGAACCTTCAAGCAAGGCTTCTCTGTGAATGTGTGGGAGAGGCAGTAGCTTGCTCTTGAACATATGGCATTTCCATACACTAAAGTTCTGGCTCTCCTGTTTCGAGGTGTAGGGTTCCTTGTCCCGTGTTTGGGTGGTCTTCGCTTCTTTCATTGGTACTGTGAAAGACAAGCACCATTTGACTCCACTCGATATTCACCGATGGGTCCAATCTTACAAGCGAAGGAGCATCCTTAGAGTTTGCTTCATCAAAGAGAGGGTTATTTTGCACCAATCTACCCAATCATGGGTACATGGGAATATGGAACTGTTGTGCAGATCCCCTCTAAGAAAAAATATGTTTTTTTTTGTTTTGTTTAATTTTTTTGGGAAAAATAGAAATACCGTACCCTTTCGAGCAAATGGGAATACGCTTCAAAATGTGGAACGAATAGACGTACACTTCTCAGTTAGAGAAGGAATGGACGTTTGCTTTCAGGTTAGCACGAGCATACAGTTGCACTTTGAAGGATGGAATGGGCATTCTCTTCAAAGCAAAAGGGAACGAGCATTCGAATTTGGGTCCAGAATAGAATGGGCATGGCAAAGAAGCCATGGACGTTCGCTTCAAAAACCTAAATGGAACGTACGTTGTCGTGATGTGGACGGTGTCGCTAGGAAAGTACGAGACTTCTAGCTGTGAGAGTAGGTACCAAACTCCACAAGGAAACTCACACACAAAATTCTCCAAGGAGCATAGGACATATCCATTTTTAATGACATAAACATGTGTCAATTCACCTCAATACATCCTTGAACTCAACCTGATGATCGCACAAAAATTGTGTACCAAGTGCTTGTCCCTTTCCAAGCATAGATTCACTGGCTCCTTTTTCCAAATCCCTTAAACCATTCACATGTAGGCATATCGTATTCTTTCAAATATTTCCCACATACATGTGACCATTTACATTCCATACATCAAGTGACATCAATTCCATCATTCCGAGATGTTTCTTTATCACCTGAAAACCTGCCTTTAAATTCCAACAACTCACAAACAAAAGACAATATATGGCATATCTATAACATGCTCACATGATTCTATGAAATCCCATGACTTGCATTCCAAATCCATTTGGATAGAAACAAAATCAAATTTCTAGAATCCTTACTGCATTTTTGATACTTAGATTCCACGTTTTTTTGATGCTTTGATACCCCAACTCTTCATAACCAAGTTCTTCTTGGTTTACAAAACCTTTAAAGGTTTATAGGCTCTACGATTTTTCAAATCGTAGGTAAGTTAGTGAATAAAAATATAAAAAAAAACGTCACTTATCTGAAAGTAATAAGGCGAATTTCTCTTGAATTTTGCTAATTTCCATATAGTCGCTTCGCTGCAGACCGCGCAGGGCAGAATATATGTATATAATGAAAAGCATATCACTAGATTACACTCATTTTGCTCTTCAATTCTAACTCCTACAAGCTTTGAACAGTAGCCGCCAGTTTGAATTTAGAACCTCTGGTCGAAGGCGCACTGGTTCTCTTTTTTTTTTTTTTTTTGCAGACACCGATTTCTGATATATGCCCCCCCCTTCACTTCTCTGGTTTTTCCTTACTTTCCCGCAAGGAGTTCGGCGCCCCACCACCTTTTGCAGCTATATTTTCGTATTTCCCCCGTTTGAAAAACAAGAGCGCCCTCTTTTTTTTTCATTAATTTCGGATATGCCTTTTTTCGTTGCTGCCACGCAAGCTCCCCTTATAAAAGCATCATATTTCTTCTATACCCATAATGTATCCACTTCTTTTATGCAAATATATTGACCAAGGCAACTAAGGCCTTCACATGCTTAACTTGTGGGACCTTCAACATCATGTATGTGCTTCAAGACACTATATCACCCATTGTTTTGCAACCTTGGGAGCTTCTTCATGATGAACATGGGCTTCATCTATAGTACCTTTCTTGAAAATTATGCATGAGTTCCATGTCACATTGATTTGGAAATGATGATGAAAAAGATCTTCATCCACATTGAGGGAAGTCCATATCATGCACATGGGTAGCCATTTACATCATTCACATAGCCCTTTTACGAGCCACCCATACCATCATTTACATAGCCACACAGGCCAAGTATGTAACTGAGTGTTTTCTACTGCAAGGTCTACCATAAGCATAAGGCTCCATAATTCACACCACACTCATATACAAGCTTCAAGACCTGACTCAGCCTCAGCTCGTCTTATTGAACCTCATTTACAATATGAACATATGTACATAGGCATCATATAATGACTCGTCATAGCACTTAATCCCATGCATCTAGATTTGCATTTGATAGTCTCATATGCATGGTTTCACACCAGAGACGTGCCATGGCACGACATCCACCCCCTCTAAACCTGCACATCCTCTGGTATGTGCCAAATCATCACCAAGATCCACATATATCTGGATGTCGTCCTCATCCTCAATATTCCTCTTCAGCCATATCCATGTTATCACTATCAAGCCTCTCATCCTGAGTTCCCTGTGAATCAAAAGGATCACTGTCAAGCCTTCTTTTAAACATCTTGATCCTTTTGCCTGCTACAAATTTTTTTATCTCTGTTCCATCAAGCTCACACAGGGTATACGTGGCATTTCCATGCACATGCTTGACAATGTAAGGGCCAAACCATCTTTTTGCAAATTTTCTTTGAACAGTGAATTGGTTGTCAAGGCTACTATCATACATTAGGACCCAATCACCTTCTTCAATAGGTTTTGGCCAGAGTCTGTGTCTTCTATCAAGTCTTTCTTTATTTTTCAACCTTGCATCTTTCAATCGAGCTTTAGCAAGCTCTACATCTTCAGGCCTCCTCTCCAACTGCCTTATTCGCAATGCAAGGAGATCTTCCCTGCTCAATCCTTCCACCCAGGGCAATACATTCCAAGTTGGAACTACTTCTTCAACTGGCATTCTGGCTTCTGACCATACATTAATTCTGCAGGCATATATCCTGTCACTGAGCTATGAGTTGTACGATCAGCCCACAAAGCATATGGTAGCAGCCTTGGCCACTCTCGCATTCTTTCTCTGCATGCCTTAGCCAAAGCTTTAATGATCGGAGGATGTCCTCGCTCACTTTTACCATTGCTCTCAGGATTGTAAGCACATGTTAGGGACAGTTTAATGCCAATTCTAGAGAAGAATTCCCTTGCTTCTTCAACATCTAGCTCACCCCTATCAGCTATTATTTTCCCAACACAACCATACCGACAAATCACATCTTCCAAGAGAAATTTGCATACTGTTTTCGTACTCTTTGTTCTAAGAGCACGCCCTTCTACCTGATTTGTCAAATCTTCTCTTGCAAGTGCTATGTACCTCCAGCAGGTGAACCAGATGGTGAGGCTGCTGAGGAGCTCCCATCGTAAATCCCTCTCCTGTGTCCAGCTGGCGGACGAGAAATCCAGTGCCGGAACCAGGCGAGGCTGGCCCCTAATAAATCTGATGGCCTGACTGCCCTGCTCCATCTCATAGCCGATAGCAGGCCGCCCTGACGAAGTCGACCAAGTAGCGGCACCCCACGTAAACATACCCTCTGGAGAGAGGGGGGCTAGAATACGCAGCATCCGCAGCCAAATCTGTTGTGCCTGAGGGCAGTCCCAAAGGCAATGTCTCTGTGTCTCCATAGGGTGGCCGCATCGGACGCAGGCCGCCGGAAGACCACTGTAAACAAGCCAAGTGCCAACTACTGAGCCCCTGTGGACCAGCCACACTGAAAAGCCGAGATCCTGCGGGCCTGCCGACTAGCCCAGAGCCGAGCCCAGAAATCCTCTAGGAACTCCTGTGAGAGTCCCTGTAGTCGCCAATGCCCCGCTGCCCGCTGGAGAAACCGTCCTCCTCGCCGTCAAAATATGCTGCCCCAGCCGAACAGTATACTGGAAAAAGGTGATCTCTGTGGCCTCAAGGGATGCAAGAAGTTCTGATCATCTTTCACATCTCCTATAGTTACCCTTACATTTGGACATGCTGCATAGAGCTCTCCAGATGAGTTATTAGCTGCTTTAATCATCCACCCATGATCTACATCCATTGGCCACTTACATTTGTTGTAGAGATTTTTAGCCATAAGATTTATTTCAGACCCATGATCAATTAGAGCAACATATGGCTCTTCCAAATCACCTATTTTGACAAGGGTTTCAGTGGTTGCTCTTGCCCAATGGCTCCTGGAGTAATGACTCTTTGTAAGAACTTCTTTTTCATCATCTTCTTCCACAAAGCGCACTTGTCGTGCCCCATCAGCAGAGTGATTACATTCCACCACATTTTCTCTCTCTTCCTTTTGCTGTACCTGTACTCCATGAGTCTTGGAAGTGCTTGCCTCCCCTTGTGATGGAATAGATTCAATTATGGATTGCCTCTTCCTTCGTATAATATCAATTATCTCATCATGGAATTCTTTCTTTGCAATCCCCAAGACTTCCCCTAGTGTAAATTCCACCCTGCTGTTTAGAATCCTCTCTTCAAGCACCTTTTTGAGATCTGTTGCGGCTTCAATATCAGATTGAAGCTTGTAGAGTGGACTTTTTCCTTTACCCTTCTCCTTCTCATGCTTCATTTTTGCTGGCACTTCTTCCATTGATACTTCTTGTGGAGGTCTGCTATGCGGTGGAGGCATATGTGATGGCCCAGGATCCTTCTTTTCACTTCCACGTGTAACTCTTTTTGATGGCCCTCCTTCCTCATTTTCCCTTTTACGCTTCTCCTCTACCTGTGCCTCATTATTTTGGCATTTAGCAATGTAGGCATGAACAGATAAAGAATCCCTTGCTCCTCCTAGCCAGTCTCAAGACGTATACAGTCACCTGCCTCATGCAAAGCTTGCTTAGACACCTTCTTTGACGCATTTAATTCCATTGTTGATGGCCAAAAATCTTCATTCTCATAATCTTCATCATTCTCAGATCCTTGCTTTGATTGACCAGCCTTTAATCCATAGGTTGCTGCCTCAACCATAGAGATGGCATGACTAGCAGCCATATCCTCAACCAGCTTTTTCATCCCTCCTTTTCCAAAGTTTGTACTCAATGGAAGACCAGTCTCTGTAAGGTGGATTTTCCCATCTTTGAAAAACACAAGTTGATTTTTAAGGGCTTCTTTATAGCTAGCACAATCTTTCTTTGCATGTTCTGGGTCATCACACCATATGCATCTGTATGTAAACCCTTCTTTGCTTTGAGGCCTTTGCATAGAAGCCTACCCTAATGGTAGCCCCTTTTCTTCAATCCTGGACATCTTCAATTTTAGGTCTCGCATACCCTTAATAAGCTCATCCATCGGCCCTTCTACCTTTGGGATTGTAGCAGCTGGTTTTGGTAGATTCTCAGGGGTAACAGCAGTTATAGGAGTTCCCGAGCTCATCACCATTTTATCCCTCCTTCGTTGCCGCTTTGCTAGCATGGTGACCGCATCCTCAACATCATTCCAATCACTCTTTAGTCCCTGCTCTGTATCCTTATCCTCAAGGAGAATTTCCAGTTTTTCTTGGAGATCTTTCCCAGCTGCTTGTAAGAAGAGCTCTGTTTTTTCTCTGTCCAAAGTTGTGCGCTCTATCCTCGACAGCTGGGCATAGCGCTTCCCATTCCAAGAAAGTTCGTTTGGTCACTCGCTCAGAATCCTCCATGAAATATTCGTCCTTTAAAGCAAGCTTGAACTCCTCCCAATTTCTGCCACCATGTGCTGTCTGCAATCCTCTTATGCGCTCTCTTATTTCAGGAACACATACCAGCTCAAAACTTCGAACCATATCCTCCTCAGTCACCCTGTTTAGCTCCATTTCCTTTATGTAATTGCGCAGGTACTTTGTGATATCCTTTCCATCAAATTGATCCACCTTTTTCACAATTGATTGTAGTGCTTTGGTCGTGGAAATTTGCCCCCTCTCAGCAGCTTGCTACTGTTGCATATACATAGTAAACATCTGAAACATCTGCATAACTCCGGGGTCAAAATGAACCCCCTGACCCTCAGAATTCTCAGCCATATCTTCCCTGTGTATTTCACCACACTCTCACCCCAGCAGTTTCACGTCGGGTTCACCAAAGAGCTGTCGTGACGTGGACGGTGTCGCTAGGAAAGTACGAGACTTCTAGCTATGAGAGTAGGTACCAAACTCCACAAGGAAACTCACACACAAAATTCTCCAAGGAGCATAGGACATATCCATTTTTAATGACATAAACATGTGTCAATTCACCTCAATACATCCTTGAACTCAACCTGATGATCGCACAAAAATTGTGTACCAAGTGCTTGTCCCTTTCCAAGCATAGATTCACTGGCTCCTTTTTCCAAATCCCTTAAACCATTCACATGTAGGCATATCGTATTCTTTCAAATATTTCCCACATACATGTGACCATTTACATTCCATACATCAAGTGACATCAATTCCATCATTCCGAGATGTTTCTTTATCACCTAAAAACCTGCCTTTAAATTCCAACAACTCACAAACAAAAGACAATATATGGCATATCTATAACATGCTCACATGATTCTATGAAATCCCATGACTTGCATTCCAAATCCATTTGGATAGAAACAAAATCAAATTTCTAGAATCCTTACTGCATTTTTGATACTTAGATTCCACGTTTTTTTGATGCTTTGATACCCCAACTCTTCATAACCAAGTTCTTCTTGGTTTACAAAACCTTTAAAGGTTTATAGGCTCTACGATTTTTCAAATCGTAGGTAAGTTAGTGAATAAAAATAAAAATAAAAAACGTCACTTATCTGAAAGTAATAAGGCAAATTTCTCTTGAATTTTGCTAATTTCCATATAGTCGCTTCGCTGCAGACCGCGCAGGGCAGAATATATGTATATAATGAAAAGCATATCACTGGATTACACTCATTTTGCTCTTCAATTCTAACTCCTACAAGCTTTGAACAGTAGCCGCCAGTTTGAATTTAGAACCTCTGGTCGACGAAGGCGCACTGGTTCTCTTTTTTTTTTTTTTGCAGACGCCGATTTCTGATATATGCCCCCCCCTTCACTTCTCTGGTTTTTCCTTACTTTCCCGCAAGGAGTTCGGCGCCCCACCACCTTTTGCAGCTATATTTTCGTATTTCCCCCATTTGAAAAACAAGAGCGCCCTCTTTTTTTTTCATTATTTTCGGATATGCCTTTTTTTCGTTGCTGCCACGCAAGCTCCCCTTATAAGCATCATATTCCTTCTATACCCATAATGTATCCACTCCTTTTATGCAAATATATTGACCAAGGCAACTAAGGCCTTCACATGCTTAACTTGTGGGACCTTCAACATCATGTATGTGCTTCAAGACACTATATCACCCATTGTTTTGCAACCTTGGGAGCTTCTTCATGATGAACATGGGCTTCATCTATAGTACCTTTCTTGAAAATTATGCATGAGTTCCATGTCACATTGATTTGGAAATGATGATGAAAAAGATCTTCATCCACATTGAGGGAAGTCCATATCATGCACATGGGTAGCCATTTACATCATTCACATAGCCCTTTTACGAGCCACCCATACCATCATTTACATAGCCACACAGGCCAAGTATGTAACTGAGTGTTTTCTACTGCAAGGTCTACCATAAGCATAAGGCTCCATAATTCACACCACACTCATATACAAGCTTCAAGAACTGACTCAGCCTCAGCTCGTCTTATTGAACCTCATTTACAATATGAACATATGTACATAGGCATCATATAATGACTCGTCATAGCACTTAATCCCATGCATCTAGATTTGCATTTGATAGTCTCATATGCATGGTTTCACACCATAGACGTGCCATGGCACGACAACGTTCACTTCCGGATGAAGAAGGAACGGACATTTGCTTGGCATTTGCTTGTAAAATCAAGAATCAGAGAAAAGATGCGGGCGTGGCAGCACCTGCAATTGAGATAAGGAATGGTCCTTCGCTTCAGATGAGAAGGGAATGAATGTGGCACTTGTGGAACGAACATGGCACAACTGGGAATTTTCAAAATTGATTGGGGCTTTATGGCTACAGGTCTAATAGCCTCCCTGAATATTCTCTAGTAGTATAGTTATATCCCCAAGATTGAATGTACTTCAATGCAGTTCATGCTCAATTAAATGCATTTATTCTATTTTTAATGCCTCTACCACACCTAGGCAAAGGATCTAGTTGGATTTAGTCTATTGTGGGAAGGATGTTGAGATATCGAGCTCATCTAGTGAGGCGGTGGAAACTAATGACCCGCCTGGGGGATAGGCCCAAACTTACACTATTGGCATGGTTGGTGAGATCATGGGTGATATGTGGTGAGATCATGGTTGGTGAGATCATGGGTGATATGTGGCCAGTGGGATGACAGGCTGTGTGACAGCCATTCTAGAGACTGGCATAGTTATAGCACCATCTCATTTAGTTGGGCTCACACTATAGAGAACCCTAGTATGTATTTGGTTGAGTACCTTTTCATATTGTGTGTACTCTTATCTTTGTATATGGTGTGTTGAGTGTTGTGTGAAGAAGAAGAAGATTTTCAGCCTCTCATCTTCTGTGTTCTCTTTTAGGGTTTTGTGAGTGTGTGTGTGCTTGCAAGAGCTCAAGCTCTCTTATCCCCTACATCTTTTCAAAGGAATGGATGTGGCAGATGTGCCATGGTCAGTGAAGAATGGATATGAATGTGTATGTGAAGAATGAATGTGAATGAGTATGTGAAAGAATGGATATAGATGTGTATGTGAAAGAATGTGATGTGATATAAAGAGATGTGATGTGACATGAATATATGTGGATATGAAGTGATAGATATGAATGAATGGATAGATGTGAGAAGTTGTACATGTGAACGATTGGGTGGATGTGGATGAATGAGATGAGATGTGTATGAATGAGATATGATGTGGATAGAAGTGATGTGATATAATGTGAATAGAATGTATGTGATGGGATGGTTATGAGAATGTATGTGGTAGATATGAACGAATGAATGTGATGGATATGAATGAATGAATGGAGATAAATGTGAATGAATGAATGAATGGATATGAATGAATGTGATGTGATGTAAATGGAGATAAATGTGATGTGTGATGTGAACGAATATGATGTGATGAGATGTGGATATGGGTAGATGCAAGTGGATGAGATCTGATGCGGATAAATGAGAAAAGATGTGATGAGATGGAAAATGATGTGATGAGAATGGGAATACATATGAAATAAATGAGAATTGATGTGGAACAATATGGAAAGATGAGAGTTTGTTATGGAAACTGTATTTATGACATGTTTTTAAATGATTGTTTTATGGGTGAAGCATTTTGACTGTCTTGTGATTGAGGTCGTGGAGACCTAATCTGATAAAGTTGCAACTGACGAAGAGTCAATGGAGGACGTCTTGCATAGCAAGGTCGGCCGAGGTCTTGACCAGCCTCGGTTCGATTTAAATGGTGAGCTTTCGATATGGTGGATGAGGGACCAAGGAAGTGGCCTATGAGTGAAGCGCTAGGTGACCTGCGAAGGATCCTAGAGGGTGCTGACCATATAGTGCTCGGGCTTTGGGTCACTGAAGATACCCACACGTGCATCGTGGAAGATATTGGAACAAGGAGTAAGAGTTGTTTTCTGAATTCGAGCATGGATCTGGTTGATTGACCTTGCTGGTCCTCAACGGATGAGTCCATGGCTTTTTTATATGGATCCATTGGTTGATCTTGCTGATCTTCAATGGAGACTCCATTTTGATATGTGAATTTATTGCCAAGTACTATGAGCTAGGAACCATCGAAAAGGCCCTTGAGTGGACAGGTGGTGAGCGTTCTGGTTACCAATGATGCCATAGGTACACCGATGAAGAAATGATTGGAATTTAGGATTCAACCATAGATTTTGAGGATTATGATCAGTGACACTATGATTTCATTAAATGATTATTTTAAAGACAGCTGATTTTGTGAAAAAGGCAATTTCATATTGGGTGTGTAAGTGGTGTGACTAGTTTTAAGTTTTAAATTAGGCTAGGGGGCTTGGGAACTCTTTTCCCTGGTACCCGAGATAAAACCTAACCAAATTCTTAAATAGATCCCATCACTACAAATGGTGGGCGGTTGGCTGACCCACAAGTCTGGATGGGGTTAGGCTGGACTGATGGATCCCTAAAATGAGACTCAATTTTGTTATGGTACGATAGATGAAGTAAATCCCATATAAAAATTATTCTATGGAAAAGAATCAATGGCTGTGCCTCTCAATGAGGAAAAAAGCATTGGTCTCTATGATCGAAGTGTAATATTTTCCTTAATTTGACTATGGGACTTACCGGTTCGGTCAGATCAGTTCAGTTAGTTAAGGCTTTTGACTACGTTACAGTAAAATTATCCTGGAGGAATCGACCATGCTTTCTGGGTGAGGGAAGTTTTTCTCGGTTCGGTTTTGGAAGAACCGAGGGATTAGTCTCTTGTCCAGATATCCATGGGCGAGGCCTCGAGTGAGGGACCCTGCCCCGCGGGCAAGAAGTGCTACTTCCGCTGCTAGCACCCCTGAATTAGTTGCGTGGTGGGGATAGGGATCTTTCAAAAGAAGATTTCTACGTAGTGGAGACACCACTTTGAAAGAGACAGGAGGATTTACTTAGATACTACCCCAGCTTGCGAGATGAGGACATCTCGAATCTTCAAGTGGGGGAGATTGTGAGGTCCCTCCCAAGCCATGTATGTATGTGTTTTTTTTAATATAGATTTCAAGAAGGAAAGAGAGTGCACTTAGAGGAGAGTGAGATAATAAGGCTAGAAACATTAGGAAAGTGTTAGAATAAAAATATTAGCTCCAAAAGTCCTAAAAGAAATAAGAAGACAAGAATAGTTATATTAAGAGATAAGTATCTCCAAAAATAAAAAAATTGAATTTAGGTGATAGGAGGTCGTATTTAGAGTACTTTTACATATTTAGAGTCCATGCCTACTAAAAATGTGGAAAAGCAACATGTTTCTAAAGATGGCACATTTGCGACTATATACAGACGTTTTTGCCTATTCTACTAGCGTCAGCTTGTAGACTAGATGGCTTCCGGTTATTTTGACTGGCTATACGACCATATTCTGAGTTTTTATTAGAGAGTTATGGCCAAAAAAATTTGCTGGTTCTGTCAGGGTCTCTACACAGGGAAAACTGTAAGAAGGCAACAAGTAGCATCAAGGTAATCCTAGAGCTTGAGATGTATATATCCCTTCATTCTTATCTAATCTCTTAGAAGAGAATCCTAGAGCTTTAGATGTATATATCTCTTCATTCTTATCTAATCTCTTAGAAGAGAAGGTTATATTGCTATGGTCTTTCAGAGGAAGAGACCAAAAACTCCATAGCTTTTCTTTTAAAGAAAGAATAGTATGCCATAGCCCTGCAAGAGAAGGCTATTTTGCCATAGACCTTTGAAAGAGAGAAAAGTCAGAGTACAAGTAAGAGGAGATAAATCTTGGGGATGATCGGATGATTTCAAACATAAGAGAAAGTATTAGAAGACTCTCTATTCTCATATATCAAGTTCTGAAACTCTTATTAAAACGAGCAAAGACACCGATAAATGACCAATTTCTATAAGATATATATTTTTTATTTTTCAATTATATATCAATCTTAGGGGTTGAGGTATGGCCCTGGCTTCTCTATTAATTATTAATAGTGATCTATTTAATTGATTTACCAGTTAAAGTTTGTATTCTTTTAAACAACAGCATATGCCTTAATAAAGAATGTCTTATCACAATCTCAAGTTGAAATGCTAAAATCTTTGTGAAAAGGATTATTTTCTTAAGAAGGTAACATGGATTCTAGTCCAATGGTTTAGTTGAGTAAATGGATTGTTATCTTGGTTAAATTAAGGTACAGGTATAACTCTCCTTGCCTTGACACTGCCCTGTTCTTGTGATTGTATAGTTGGATGGCAGAGATGTTAGTAAGGCCCGGAGTTGGCCCATGGTATCCCTCATACATTGGGAGAATGAGGCTCGCCGATTGAGGCGAGTGATTGTGATGCTGCCTAGTTCTAAGGGCCCAGGCTAGTGCGGTGAATTAGCCCACCCTACTGCGTAGACACCCCTCTAAGGGGCGGGATGATCGAGCGACGGAGCCCGAGAGGGCGACAGGCCAGCTTGAGTCCTGGCCAGTGGTGGCCGACGATGAGGTGTAGGCCAGCGGCGGCTGTGCCTTGCATGGATGAGGAAAAAAGCATTGTCTCGAGGAATCAAGACTAGTAATTACCCAAATTATGATCAATTACCCTATGGGTGATTTGATGTTTAGAAGATCACGCTCCCCCTGCGGGATAGGACTAGGTCTTACCTATGAATCATATCCTTGAATCTCTGCATGGTCAAGGTGTCCATGAGTAGGAAATTTTCTCCAAGTTAAGACTTAGTGGACTATCTTAAGTGTTTTCCCTATTTTGGAAGGGGGGAACCTTACAAGAATATTATTTTTCACACACTCTTACATAGTTCCCTCAATTTGTTAGTTTAAATCATGAATTATAGGCACCAATAGGTAGCTAGAGACTAGCTCTAGCTCCCTATTGAAAAAAAAACATAAAAAAAACACTCGCGCGGGTAGCACGTGTTTGAAAAACTTCTAGGTGAAACTACTCTCTATCTGGCTGCCCATTCACATGCATTCTTCACATACACATTCACATCCATTCTTTCACATACATCCACTCACATCCCATATCATTCATTTACATCCTGATTCACATGACATCACATCTCATCCATTCATTCACATCTATCTGATTCATATCACATCTCATCACATCTATTCACATTACATCTCATCACCTCTATTCACATTACATCCATCCATCCATTCATTCACATCCATCTGATTCACATCACATCACATCACATCTATTCACCTCACATCTCATCACCTCTATTCATATCACATCCATCCATCCATTTATTCACATCTATCTGATTCACATCACATCTCATCACATCTATTCACCTCACATCTCATCACCTCTATTCACATCACATCCATCCATCCATTCATTCACATCCATGTGATTCACATCACATCTCATCACATCTATTCACCTCACATCACATCTCATCACATCTATTCACCTCACATCTCATCACCTCTATTCACATCACATCCATCCATCCATTCATTCACATCTATCTGATTCTCATCACATCTATTCATAGAATTTAAACATAGAATTTAAGAGAATTTTAATTTTGATATAAAAATTCTTTATGCATCTATTTATGCATAAAAATCAATTTTAATGGGAATAACACTTTTGAAATAAAAATAATTCCTTTATGCATCTTTCTATGCATAAAAATCAATTTTAAAGAGAATAACAATTTTAAAATAAAACTAATTCCTTTATGCATCTTTCTATGATTAAAAATCAATTTTAATGAGAATAACACTTTTGAAATAAAAATAATTTCTTTATGCATCTTTCTATGCATAGACATCAATTTTAATGAGAATAACACTTTTGAAATAAAAATAATTCCTTTATGCATCTTTCTATGCATAAAAATCAATTTTAATGAGAATAACACTTTTGAAATAAAAATAAATCCTTTATGCATCTTTCTATGCATAAAAATCAATTTTAATGAGAATCACACTTTTGAAATAAAAATAATTCCTTTATGCATCTTGCTATGCATCAACTTTAATGAGAATAACACTTTTGAAATAAAAATAATTCTTTTATGCATCTTTCTATGCATAAAAATCAATCTTAATGAGAATAATACTTTTGAAATAAAAATAAATCCTTTATACATCTTTCTATGCATAAAAATCAATTTTAATGAGGATAACACTTTTGAAATAAAAATTATTCCCTTATGCATCTTTCTATGCATAAAAATCAATTTTAATGAGAATAACACTTTTGAAATAAAAATAATTCCTTTATGCATCTTTCTATGCATTAAATCAATTTTAATAATTAATATCAGTGATATCCATGCATATTCATAAGTGAATATGTAGATGGAGTAATCAGAATATTTCTTTTAGATGCAAAAATGGTGGAAATTACTCTTTTGGAATAACATAAAAACAAACTTTCTTTTCCACAAAATTCTGGAAAATTTTGCCATAACCTCCTTTGTATGGCTGACCATTTCTCATTTTTCTCATTCTTTAATTGACTTAAATTAACCCAAATTAGATTCATAGAACTCCAATCTACATAATTTTCTAAATTCAAGAGAGTAAACAATAAGAAGAGTTTAATTAATCCTTTAGTTAATCTTTCTAGGATTAAGAAAGGCTGGAATGTAAAGAAGAGAAGGGGGTGGCCTTTTCATCAAGGCATAGCATTTGAGTTTAATTCAATTTACTGCAAAACATAAAAATCAAGAAAACCATAGATTTAAAATTAAACAAGTAAGAAAATTAACTTACATAGAGCTTGTAAGCTCTTCTTTGGCTTGAGGGATTGGGGGTTCTACTCTTGTTTGAAGCAAGAGTGGCCACCAATTCACTTTGGAGAGGATTAGGCCAAAAGTAATTGAATTATTAAAAAATTCAATGTAAATGGCTCAGGACATGAGCAGAGTAACAATGCATAAACACCATTAAGCTTTTACAAAGAGGGAGGCTTCTATTTATAGGAAAAAGTGAGCCTCTAACCAAGCAAACTAATTCTAGAATTTTCCAAATCAGTTTGGTCAAATTTTTACCATTTTTTGGTCAGTTTAGCTTACTTTTAGGATCTCGTTGAAATAGGAGAGAGGAGAGATGAAAATATCTCATTATTTTTTAGTTTAAAACTCCTCCACACATGTGAAACAGGCACCTCCTTCAAGAGGGGAGATCCCCACACTGAGGTGTCAAAATGCATCATTTCCTCTAAATATCTCTTAATTTTTAACTAATAAATCTTGTACTCAGTCAACTCTTCATCTTATGTGAGAATTTACTCATTTTTGGGGGGTTTTTCTTTTATTCTTCAATTTATATCCTCCCTACATTTGGATTAATCTTATTGGTCCATAGAAACCTTAATTGGACCATAATCCAAAAATTTCTAAAAATCTGGACCCTTAGGCTAAGGTCCTTTTTACCTATTTTCAATTAATTCCAATTGCACATTGGAAAGTTCTTTTTGAATTTATGTTTCAGGGGAAACCATTTTAGACACTAGGAGGATTTTTATATCCAAAAATATCTCAATTTTGAATTACCTCCCTCTAGACATTTTCTCTCTCTAGGCCAAAACAGGGTAAAATAGGATCTTTCTTTTATTTCACAGAGGGGAATAATTATAAGATCAGAAGGGGAGGTTCTTACACCTGCACACCTCAAAAGTTGGAGGGAGGAATCTTACATCTTTTATCTAAACATTGTTCCTAAAGAGTCCCTTATTTCATGTGTTTGGCTTGTTTTGTTGTGCCTCCAAAAGGTCTTTATTATTCTAAAGTTAATTGGCCTTATTATCCTAAGTTTATGCATCCATATACCTCTCATATGATATGAACCTTCGAATTCCTTATTCTATACCCCCATGTAATATGGTACTTAACAAATTATCATAGAAAAACGTAAGGGAATCAATCCTTTACGTAATCTAACCTATGATAGTAATTGCATAATCTTAGTATCGTCTTCTAGAATACCTCTATTCATCATGTACATTACTTCACATCAATCTTACACCAATCCTCTTCTATTTACTCATAGAAATGCTTCTTGAATTCGGTTATCTTTAACATCAATCTTACACCAATCCTCTTCTATTTACTCATAGAAATGCTTCTTGAATTCTATTTACTCATAGAAATGCTTCTTGAATTTGGTTATCTTCACATCAATCTTACACCAATCCTCTTCTATTTACTCATAGAAATGCTTCTTGAATTCGATTATCTTTAACCCTGCTATCCCTATTTCTTGACCTACTTTTGCTCTAGCTCGTGATTCCTTGACGTTCCTCTTGAATTAGGAGACCTCTTCTTGATTAACATGGAAGGACTCATGTCCCTCTCGACACTTTCCATATAAAAAAAAACTTTATCATAGTCTCTGGCTATAATTATGGATTTTGGAATAGAAGATGGTTTCACATTCTTGATGAGGTTATTCAAAGGTAGATTAAGCTTCCAAATGAATCAATGGAGAAGATTTACCTCATCCATCTCTGGAGCAAATCGGAGAAGTTTAACAAAAGTTTGGTGGTATTCTTTTAGGGTCTTCCCTTCTTGGGTTAGCTCCAAAAATTCATTCATTTTATCCTCTCGAAATCCTAGAGGACAAAACCTTGATGTCTACGTATAATGAAAAGGACTCATTATCACTCACACGATTAAAAAACATTGATAATCCGTTTATTAATAAAAGATGGGAAATGCAAACACTACCTTCCACACAAGCTGTGCCAAGATTGTAGCTGGAGCATTGTACCATTGCTCTCCACTTCGTCACTCCAAACTAAGCTCCATTAAAGCCCACCTCCTTAATACGTCTACACCAAGGTAGTCCAATATGAATGATTTGTCCGCCATTCCAAATTGTTGAAACATGAAGATCTCATGTGACAATGTGGGTGTAACACTAGTGCGCACCAATCTGTTGTAAAGAGTCACAATGAGCCAAGAACTTCACAATGAATTCACAATGTCCGTAATTAAGTAGAGAGAGATCACTTACTCATTTTGAGATTGCAAAGCCAATAGCAATTCTCCTTCTTGCTTCTTGTCCACCACCAAAAATTGACATTTGACCCGGACATGGCGTGAGGGGCTATGAGACCAAGCTAGAGAAAACAAAATAAAGATATTATAATATATTACTTTTAATGTTGCATAAAATCACTCTATGGCATTCAAAAGAACATACCTTTGCGCACTCGAGACATCCATGCCTTCACACGATGATTGCCATCCCAAACATGAAACTTCTTACCACTGAGATCCTCCCACTGAGTTCCTCTGATTTCATCCTCAAATATGTCATGTTGTACCACCCAGTATGGTCCCCATTCTTGCAAGTCTATTTGTGTGACCGCAAAATACATAGAGCTTCCGGGACGTGTAAGTATCTCTTTGAAATTAAAGCAGTCTGAGAGTCAAGAAGAGTCAGAGGACATGTGAGAGAAAGCTTCTCATTCAGTTGAGATATCTGAACCAATTGGGTCAGTTTCAATCCGGATGAGTTAGTATCAGCCAAGTTCAGTTAGAAAGGTATTAGTAGAAGGATTAGCAGAGGTCAGCAAAGTGCTCAGTAAGGTTCTCAAATTTTGGGTTTGATCTTAGCTCATGCTGGAGGATAATCACAGAGCTTGGAAGAGTCATATCGGATTGGGGTGAGCATCAGCCTTTCGGATCAGTTTATAGTCAGCTGTGTGTTAGAGCTAGGAAGGATTCAGGTTAGTTGATTGTCAGAGGAGGTTAGCTGGGGCATATAGGTAGAAGATCAGAGGTGTTGGAGGTTAGAACAGACTTGAGAGGACAGTTGGAAGAGTTAGTATGGTCAGATTGGGGAGTGTTGAGGTGTCCAAAGGTGTTGGTTGAAGGATTGAGGATAGGACCAAAGTTGATAGATGCCCTTGGAGCTGGGATTTTAGTGTCCCACAATTTTGATCCCTTTACATTTTATTCTTGTATGCATGCTGGTAGTGTTTTAGAGGCCATCACCCAGCAACCTCACACCCCCACTGAGGATCAAAAGGTTCTTATTTAGGGATTTGATCAACAGGTCGGAATCCACTTGCAGATCAACTTAGGACCAATGGTGGTTGATTTTGCATATGATGTTTTCAGAGGTGAGAAGGGAGAAGATGTCACTTAGTTCCTGTGAGGAGAGTTGAATTGGAAACTTTGAGGAACAATAGGGATGATGATGCATATATAAAGCTCAAATGATAGGATTACTTTTAGAAGGAGAAGCCAGGGAATAGTATGAAGATGTGTTAATAGAGGAAGAGGGGGGTAATTGGGAGCACTAGAGAAATGCATTAAGAAGAAAGTACAGGAGGATTGATAATCTAGAGGACTTTGGAAGGAAATTAGTTAACAATACCAAGGGGAGGAAGAAGAGATTGTTGCTTTTGTAAACACGTTTGAAGGGGTCTAGATGCTACCTCACATGCTGCCATAGCATCACCTCTGTACTCGGCCTCTGTACTGGAGGTGCTGCCATAGTAGCACCTCTGTACTCGGCCTCTGCTTCTTGCTGCTCCAAGTCACAGCAGCACTCCCCAAAGAAAACATGAAGCCACTAGTAGATCTTCTATTTGAGATACTACCAGCCCAATCAGCATCTGTGTACCCATGTACACATATCTCTGTCCTAGTTTCATAAAATAGTCCACAATGCAAAGTAGACCTCACATATCTCAGTATGCGTCTCAATGCATCCAAATGTGGCTTCCGAGGAACCTGCATAAACTGACTCACCAACCCAACAGCATAGCTCAAATCTGGCCTGGTGATCGTCATGTAGATCAAGCTTCCTACTATGCGCCTATACATAGTAGGATCCTCCAAAATCTCTCGTAAATCTCCACTCAACTTGCCATTCTGATCCAATGGCACTGAGATAGGCTTACAGCCTGTCATACCATACTTGGACAACATGTCCAAGCCATACTGTCTCTGTAGTAATCCAATACCATGTGGTGACCTAATCACCTCAATGCCCAAGAAATATCTGAGCTCCCCCAAATCCTTCATCTCAAACTTCTGTCTAAGCAAGATCTTTACATCAAAGATCTCACTTTACATATTTCACTGTTTGCTTTTCAACCATAACTCTGAAATTCTGAAAATGAGTGAACATCTCACCCTTCTCCTTCATGAAGTATACCCACACTTTCCTTGCGTGGTCATCAATAAATGTCACATAATACCTGCAGAGCCTCCCATAGACATGGTCTTTGTAGGACCCCATACATGTGAATGCACAACATCTAGTGCATTTCTGCTCACATTTCTGTCACGTGGAAATACATGCTTTGTTTGCTTTCCAAATTGGCATGTTTCACATATTTTCTGCATACCTTCAACTTTAAACTTTGGCAGCCCTGTCACAATTCCTTTAGTTTGCATAGACTTTATTCTCTGCACATTCATATGTCCAATTCTTTTATGCCAAATGTCTATGTCTGCAACAATTCCTGAACCATTTGCAAACATTGCAGCACTCACTTTAGGCATGTTTACATTCAATGTAGACACTCTGCCCACTCTGTTGCCTTTTGCAACCAACCTGCACTTGTCTTTAAAGTCTTCAACATAACAACCATCAAGGTTAAACCGAACCTGCAAACCCTGCTCAATCGTCTGGCCAACTGAAACCAGATTCTTTGTTATGTTTGGAACATGAAGTATATCTGTAAGGTACTTCACTTTGCCATCCTGCATAGACAATGGCACATCTCCAACATGGGCAATTGGATGAGCAGTGTCATCCCCTGTTTCCACAAAACCTGGTCTTTCAAGGTTTTTTCTCCTTGAACCACTCCCCATGACGTCATGTGGTTCGAAGTACCTAAATCAACGTACCATACATCATCTTTATGTGTTGCTTCAACATTTTCACACATGGCATTAACGACATGCTGCATAACAAACAACCTTTCACTATCCTCATTGTTTTTGCTCGACATGTCCAGGCTTACCACAATAAAAGCATCCACGTGTATCATTATACTGCCTTTGCCAATTCCATGACCTCTTTGACTCCCCCTGCCTCTAAATTGGCCTCTTCCACCTACGTGTTGTTGTTGTTGTGAATTCTGGGACTGTTGTTGTTGCTGTTGTTGGCCATAATTTTGATTACCTATTCGGCCACCTCCTTGGCCGCGTCCATGGCCTGCTCTACCTCGTTCTCTTGCTGAACTTGTGCAGAAGGCCTGTTGCTCTGAACTATTTTTGTTTTGTGAGAAGACTGTTGGTCTTTTTTCAAGCTCTTCTCTTCTATAATCAACATAGACACCAAATCTGTGAAATTGGGAATGTTTTTCCAAGTTTGAATAGACGTCTTGAACGCCTTGTATTGTGGCCGGAGACCACATAGACAGACTTCCACGTTATCATCATCATCTACTGAAATAGATGCAAGGGATTCCACAATACCCTTGATCTTCAATGCATAGTCAATGACAAACATACTCTTTTTCTCCACAGTATGAAGTTCATTCTTCAATTGTATCTTTCGTGCCTTGGTATTTGTTTCATAGAGTTTTATCAAGGTGTCCCACGCCTCCTTGGGGGACTTGGCATCCTGTATGTGCCCAATCATGCTGTCCTGTATATTGATAGAGAGCCAATACATAACTTTTCTGGCTCCTTGGTTGCAATCCTTGAACTCTTTCACATTTGCAGCAGTCGGATTGATCTCCGGTATCTCCGGTGCCTCTTCATGCTCACCTTCTATGTAGTCAGATTGATCTCCGATATCTCCGGTGCCTCTTCATGCTCACCTTCTATGTAATCCCAATAACCCTTTCCCATTAGGAAATTTGTCAACCTGAACCTCCAAGCATGGAAGTTGTTCTTATCAAGCTTTTCAGCAACAATCTGGTTTATGCCATCATTTGACATCTGGCCAGACACACAAATTTACCAAAAACAACACTCTGGTCTGTCCTACACAAACTCCTGTATTTTCTGTAACGGTACTCTACTACACTCAAATGTCACAACCAGTGACCTCAATATGCATACACACACCCAATTGCAACTGTTGACCTCCTTGCAGCACACACAATGTCTGCATAACCAATCTGTCTTCCTACAGTTCTTAAAACAGAGTTTTGCACAGAATCGATGACCTACTCCCGCAGTGCTCGAAATCACTTGCTTTTTAAAAAACGGAGGTCCTAACACACCCGAAATGCGTTTTCGGCTCAAAAAATTACCCTATAGCTTTACTCCGACGAAGAAAGCCCCACAACCCAATGTAACCTGCCCCAACAAAGTAAAACCACCTCTGAGCCACCGATGATGTAGGCCACGTGGTAGATGTATATGTGAGCACTTTAGTCAAGGTCGCGGGCACTTATAGTAGCCTTGGACACATAGAGAGAGAGAGTGTCAAGGACTATGGAGTTTAGGGACTTGAGGCACTGGTCGCGGGCTATCAAGTAAGAGGGAAACTTGGTATAGGTTCCAGGTGTGCTAGAGAGTATTCACTTGAGGGGAGGTGTTGAAATATACAAGTGAATAGGGTGTGTGCAAGAACAAGCCCTTGGTTAGAGGCTGTAAAAGAGAATGAGTAAATGTGAAAGAACCTGTGAAAAGGTGAGAAGAATCTACTGGGAGAGAATAAAGGGTAGCATGAGAAGATTTAGGAAGTGTGGAGATATTCTGGGAAAAGTGAGAGGTGGAGAGAATCAAGCAAAAGAGGTGGAGATATTCTGGAAGAGGTGGAGTGAATCAAGGAGAAATCAGTGGGATTTGATGCTTGGATGTAAACTCTATAAATTGAGGCATTGCCCTAATGAGAATTTGCTGGTTTTTGATTATCCATGCCTACATTAAGCTATTTGCTAATTACTCACTAATTACATCTTAATTATTTACTAATTACTCGTCTTAATTATTTGCTAATCACTTTGTTAATGATGTTGATTCTAGCGTTTGATCCACCATAGCTCATCACATTCCTCTAATTTCAACAATGTTTGCACCCGTCTCAAGGATTTAAACCTTGAAACAAAGTAGAATGCACGCGCTGATTTGAGTTGAAAGGAAGCCCCGCCAAACCACACCCAATGTTCTTTTATATTTGCTTGTAAATGGGAATCATTGTTTTTAAGCCACTCCCAATGCAAAAGAAATGCATGCTGCACAAATAAGGTGTCGTGTTCCCCGTCGTCTCGGAAATGTAGAAATGGTGCATGTGTTGCACTGACCTGGACTCCTGTGAGTCGGCAAGCAGATCAGCATCAGTCACATAGCAGAATCAAGCACATGATTGTACATTATATGCACTAGAATTGTTATTTTCTTGTTGTGCCATTGAGCACTTTGGATCTCATCTTGTTCTTGAAATGAGTAATTTTCTGTAAAATCTATGAGACAAAGACAATAGTGTCATGTGGAAAATTGGCATGGCACGTCCTGAATTGCTTATCTTGCGAGCTGGCCATGAAATTGTGAAGCACATATTTTGGGATGGATGCAACTACGTGATCTATAAGCTCCCTCGGTTCAATTCTCTTATACGATAGTAGCCATCTCTTCTTCTCGGATCCTTCAACATTGCCCATTTCAAATCTCCTCCATTCTAGAGTAAGGCTTTCTTGGACCCTCATTTCATTTGGACAGACAGCATACTGCTTCTTCACACCAGAGCGTGTGCATGTACCACTAATGCATTCAATGGAGTGCCATTGAGAGTTTGCAGGCTTTGGACAGAGTGTTGGCTCCCACACAGACCTCACTTGCTACACATGACAAGGATCCAGGTGGCCTGCAATCTGAGCATTCATTTGGGAGACATGAGCATCTATCTCCATGGAGCAATTTTCCAACATGACCAGATCTCAAGTCATTCAAACCTTGTCCGGCAGCCAGGTCAAAGTCTATGTGTGTTTTGCAACAACACACATTCATTCTTTGAGTTTCTTCACATACCATGTCTTACAACGCTCAAAGCTTCTTTGCCCAATCAAAATGTCAGGGCTCTCAGCCAATAAACTTGAGATAAAACTCCGTCTATTCACCCAACCCAAAACTAGCCTGTTGGAAATTCAGTACTTAAACTAAACAGCTACTAGATTATTCACTACGAGAAAACAAAACAATTTCAACCACTGGGTTGGTCTAGGACAGTCAGAATTTCAACTGCCTTCAATCATTAGAAAACAAATCAATTTCACCACCCATCAATACTAATAACAAAAAGGTACATGTGAACTATATATTGCTGTTACAATTGGAAATTCAGTAATTAAACTAAACAACTACTAGAAAACAAAACAATTATTCACTACAAGAGAAAACTAAACAATTTCAACCATCGGGCTGGTCTAGAACATGATCAACTATATTGTTGTTGATGTTCCAGTTCCAACCACCAGGCTGGTTTGGACGATCACATTAAGAACATCAAAACAAATCAATTAACACATTAAGAACATGAACCGATTACACATTAACAACATCACTGAAAAGATGCAGGGGAGAAGAGAGCTTGAGCTCTTGCAAGCACACACACACACACTCACAAAACCCTAAAAGAGAACACACAAGGTGAGAGGCTGAAAATCTTCTTCTTCTTCACACAACACTCAACACACCATATACAAAGATAAGAGTACACACTTATGAAAAAGGTACTCAACCAAATACATACTAGGGTTCTCCATAGTGTGAACCCAACTAAATGGCGCTATAACTATGCCAGTCTCTAGAATGGCTGTCACACAGCCTGTCATCCCACTGGCTGCATATCACCCATGATCTCAGCAACCATGCCAGTGGTGTACGTGTGGGGCCTATCCCCCAGTGAGGTCAACAGTGTCCACCGCCTCACTAGATGAGCTCGATATCTCAACAATCACCAGCTCAATGATATTGTTGTTTATTTTTGTTCCAACCATGCTGATTTAGGGGACAATCACATAATTGTTGTTTGACCTGAACCAGCTCAATGGCATTGCTGTTTATTTTTGTTCCAACCATATAATTGGTGTTACACCTAAACCAGCTCGGTGGTATGTTGCATATGTTCCTACCACTGGGCTGGTTAGGCTGGTGTAGGATAATCACTTTAGATTTCAAACAATTTGTACTAAATCTTTAGAGAATCACAGACAACCACCTGGTTAGGACAACCACTGACGTGCATTGTGTCAAAGAAGCAAGTGTATGATGTGATCCTCAAACTGCTTGCATCCCATTCACTTTTTGCAAATGTCAGGTTCTTGTTTGGAGAAACTCTCGTGCTCTCATGCCAGAACAATGTCACTCTAGCAATGAGTTCCGCAGTCAGGCTGTCCTTTCTTTTCTTGCGTTCTATTGAAGCCCACATACTTTTTTGATTTTGGATCATCCTGCATTACTTTTACTCTGCGTCCAACTGTTGTTGGACCTTCTAATTGACAACATCTTTGACGTTGTGCATCCAAGCTGTTTCTTCAGGGGACACTAGCATAGCTAATGTCGCCCTCTTTACAGCTAGTTGTTCTAAGTTGTGCACCCCTTTCACTTTCTATAGGCCATCTCTCAGCAGGTTACAAAGCAGTGTCTCTTGTGCGTGTATCTCCTGAGGTGTTGGCAGGGTTGTCACTCTATGAATTTTAGGGTGTAAGGAAAAGCTTCTAATGACACGAGACTTGTACTCATCTGAATGGCCTGATGTTGCTGTCATGAATTCTCCCACCAATCGATTGGCCATAGCTCATGTTCATCGCTCCGATGGCAATGTTCGAATGCATCCATCTGCAACAACCGCTTCCTGCTACTACTCTACAAGGAGTCTTATGTCTTCTCGTTATTTCTCCCTCCGCATATGTTGTTGTAAAAGTGTCTTGCGTTGCCTCTTTGAGCTTGTTTCCTCATCCGTGCCATTTCTTTCCTCATCCTGCAATCTGCTCCTTGTGCCTTGACCAAGCTTCTCAGCATTCCTATCTCGCCATCTTTGTCTGGTTCTCTTTGCAAGCCATGAAGAGATGCATATTGCCATTGCCATGGAGATGATCAGATAGAGATTATCTAGCTTAAGAGGTGAGCAAAGCAAAGAAAATAGAGACCACTGAGCTAGTGAGGTGTTAAAACCCTAAGATCTCTCTAGATAATTGTTTTGCACAAATTAGGCATAAACTCATCCACCCAACCACCCCCGAGCCCAAGGGATGCACACATGAATTATAAATGAAATACATCATACCTCTACCTTGATGTTCCATCAACAGGTATAACTCCAATCTAATAGCATGTAGCTATAGTGTGACATGGTAAGTGAGTAGATATGATCCTCTACACAAGAGAGCATAACATAGCCTTGGCCTCACAAGCCCAAGCCTCCCTTGAGTGTGCCCCATGCCCCTATTATATAGGAGGGCCCTCAAGTGACTCTTGACTCTCCATTTCCCATGTGTGACCCTTGGTGGATGCCTGACCCTAACCTTAACCCTTAAGGTTAGTCCTAACCCATGCTCCACTAGAGCTTGTTCCCATGCTCCCATGCTCACAAGCCTAATGTGGTTTAGCCTCCTAGTATATGCACACATAATGTGCATATAACATACTTCCCCTCTCTCAAAACATTGCACTCTTGCAATGAAAAAAAGGAGAGCTGCACTAAACAATATCAACTGACTCCCAAGTCGAACCTCTATTTCCCTATCTTTCCACCTAATTTTAACCTCAAGGATTAGTCAACTAGAAAGTTCCCTTTCCCTGAATTCAAGTACCTTATCAGGTTCATGTGGAACATAGGATAATTATTCGACTTCAACGAGTTCTTAAGGAGTAACATCCTCAAGGATGTTTTGTGGAAGACTTCAAAAATTAGTCACTTGGTTGCAAAGGGTAACAGAAATGGCAAGATGTTTACTTTGGATGTGATGATGTGAACATGCCTGAAGTAAATGCATCCATTTTTCATATGGAACATGTGTCATTGCAGATTTTGACATATGGCACAAGCACATTGGTCATGTGAATGTACAACAATTAAAGTCTATGCAAGCCCAAAATACTGTTGCAGCAGGTTTGCCAAATTTTAAGGTTGATGGTATGCACAAAGAATGTCAAGCATGCCAGCTTGGTAAGCAGGACAAACATGCTTTCCTAGATGAAAAGCATGCCAGTGCAAGGCCATTAGATGTCATACATTCAGATGTATGGGGACCAACCAAGACTCCAACAATTGCAAGTTGCAGGTATTATGTTACATTCATTGATGACCACACTAGGAAAGTGTGGTTTTACTTCATGAAGGAGAAAAGTGAGGTGTTTACTCACTTTCAGATATTTAAAGCCTTGGTCGAGAAGGAAAAAGGCATGCAAATAAAATGCCTGAGATCAGATGGTGGGGGAGAATATTTCTCCAATGAGTTCAATGATTTCCTAAGGAAACACGGAATCCAGCATTAGGGGAAATATGGACTACCAAAAGGGCCTTTTAGGATTAATTTTAATGGCATTTTAATCAAGTTTGGAGCAATGGGAGGGGGGGAAGTGCACATTCTATCCACTAGCTTTAGGACCTAAAGTAGGGCTATTTATTGATATACTTTAGGCTTGTCTCCCTAGTAACCCCAATCACATCACCTTTTTTATCTAGTAGCCCCAGTAGTGTCACTTCACCTCCCTTGGGCCCTACCAGGCCTGCATGGCCAAAAGGCAACCTTACAAATTGAAAAATAATTTTCCTAAAAATTGGGATTTTATCCCCAAAAAAGTGCTTCCATATTATTATATAGTGAAAAAAGGATTCTCCAAGCTTCCTAGCCCCTTTCTATGCTCTTAAACTAATTACACATGTAAACCATTAGTCCTAGATCTCTCTAATCCCTCTTTAATCTTGCTTGCAACCTTCTAATCTTTGTTGTAAGCTTGTAATCTCTCTTCAATCCTCTTGTATGTCTTTAATCTCTCCTTAATCTTGGAGCAAGTTTCAAACCCTCTTGTAAGCTTCCATATCTCTACTAATCTTGCTATAACCTCTCTAATCCCTCTCTAATTTTGCCTACAACCTTCTAATCTTTGTTGTGAGCTTGTAATCTCTGTCCTATCCTCTTGTGTATCTTTAATCTCTCCTTAATTTTCCAGCAAGTTTCTAACTCTCTTGCAAGCTTCCATATCTCTACTAATCTTGCTATAACCTCTTTAATCCCTCTCAACCACTTGTAAATCTTGTTGTTGCAAGGTTTAATGGCTCTCTAAGCTCTTGTCGAATCCTCTAGCAGTCTTCTAACCTCCCTATTCCTCCTCTAATCCCACTTTAGTTACTTTATCCTCTTGTAAGCAACTTCTCATCTGGGTTTGATTTTTTTGCGAGCTTTATTTGGCGAGCTTTTTGGAGATAAGATAGTTTTATGCGAGCTTGTAAGAAAAATGATACATTTTGGGTGAGCTTTTATATAGTAAGTATTTATGAAAGAGAAATAAATACATTCACATACATACATATATACATGCATATTCTCAAACATACCTACCTACCTACCTACCCACCTACCTACCCACCTACCTACCTACCTACCTATCTACCTACCTTCCTACATATATACATACATACATATATACACACATGTGTACAATACATACATACATGCATGCATGCATACTCCCAAACATATACATGCATGCATACATACATACCTACATACCTACCTACCTACCTTCCTACATACCTACCTACCTACCTTCCTACATATAAACACACATTTTATGTCAAAGAAACTTAAATATAGGCACAAACATACATACATACATACATACATACCTACATACCTACATACCTACCTACCTACCTTCCTACATATAAACACACATTTTATGTCAAAGAAACTTAAATATAGGCACAAACATACCTATCTATGTACCTTTCTTCCAATACATACAATTTATGGGTGACAAGGATAATTTAACTTTTCATGCATACTCAAAGACCAATATTTATTTCAACACAAGTAAAAACAAGTACACCCGGTTCATATTTTCTTACAAAAAGATTGAGTTCACATTTCCTTACAAGAAGATATATGGTTGGTATAACTCCTTTACCATAGCGTCGCAAGCTACCTACAATAAGACTTTAGAGCATGTGACAGTATACTCCATCCCAAAGCAAGACAAAAATATTGGGTTCAAATTTTCTTACAAAAAGATTGACTTCACAAACATGAGAGGCTTGGTTAAAGCTTAAGTATAGGCACAAACATCCTTGCTTCGAGGACGTGATAGTATATTGCTCACATCCTCTGGTGATAGTGTCGGTTGATGCATTACCATATCCTCATTCTTATGTAATCCCAAAACTCGCAAGAAGACAAAATAGATATGCTTACATGCAACGTAAGACTTTCCTCTAGATTCTCTTTGCATGAAATCAGGACATGTACACCAAGGTTGTACCTTGATGTGTATAAAATAGTCCTCTCCACTCTCACATGCCAAATGAAAAATAGAGTAGGGGACGGCTGCATTGCACTCTCATTAAGGACTGTCGTCGCTGTCATGGCCTCGGCACTACCAATCCTCTTTT
The DNA here is from genome assembly GCF_041138505.1 of Cibotium barometz. NCBI lineage: Eukaryota > Viridiplantae > Streptophyta > Polypodiopsida > Cyatheales > Cibotiaceae > Cibotium > Cibotium barometz. The sequence goes on along the minus strand of NC_141104.1, from coordinate 13,872,165 downwards.
TTGCTTCTTTGGAAATCCAATGCCGCCACTTGGTTGATCTCTTTGTATTCCATGTAGCATCATGTGGCCTCTTGTCACTTTCTTTGTTGCCCGCTGCTTGTGTGGACGTTTCTCCCACCCCTGACACAAAAGGTTCTTCATGAGTAACATCTAACTTGAACCCTGCCTTTACTAATTTCTCTACCTCTTGGCTGGTTATGTTGGTCCCAACATCCACTTTCCACATATCTGGGTATGATGGCTTGTATATTATGTTTGGATCTACATGCCATGTGTGTGAAACATCTAAAGAACAAAACCACAGCATTTGAGCCTTTGGCCCTCCCGGACCAGGATGTCGTCACTCTGAGTAGAAGCTAGGGGCAACAACTCCAATAGAGCTTCCCTATATGTATGAGTTACACTTAAGTCTTCCATAAATACCTCCCAAACATTTGACTTTTGAGTTCAATGGGGTTTGTCTAATGGCCCACATTGTGCGTCCACCAACGGCCTCTTCCTTTACATGCATTTGTCCTCCGCTCATTGTGCCATAATGTTGTTTAGGCTCTTCATGTCCTACATCTTTGTTTCCTCCAGTCATTGGACTTTTTGGTCCTCCCCTTGAAGCGTGACTTGCTGCACTGTTTGTTCTAGATCTATCTCCAAAACTTACTCTTCTTGCTGTTCCCTGGTTTTGACGATGTCTGCTCTGCATGACATAACCTGGACGATGTGAGCATTGGTCTACTTCCATTGTCCTCACCCTCTTCCGTTGAATAGTCTCCTTATCTCCATGTAGAGGCCTTGATTCCTCATACATAGGAGTATTAGCTACTGTTTCATGGACCATGCGAGCCACTTGTGGTGGTGTCAGTCTTGACCTTGTTGCCACCCTGTCCAGCAACTTGCTCAAGCTTGGTCCCTCACCTTTGTGCTTCCCCATCTGATATGCATATTGCTTTGCACTTTGTAGGTAAAGCGTTTGCCATATCTGAAATGCACGCATCATACAAGCTAACCTTTTCCTTATATCCTTCACCAGCAAGCCAACTCCCATGTACACTTTCAGATAAGTTTGTTCGAGGGGTTTGTGCTGAATCCACCGAGCTTAAGACCACCTGCACACAAGAGATTTCATACATGAATTCACAAAATTGACTCCGATGCAAATACATTCATACAACATATCATTTCTCCATAAAATTTCTCACCCTTGACATGAGGTTGCCCCAATGTGCTATTCGTACTTCCCACCAACTCATCCACGTATCCATTATTGATAGTTTTCCCTCATGAACATGTCCATTTCTCCACCACTCACGAATCTCTTTACTTTTTAAGAAAGCTGACTCCTTATTGGTTGCCAATCTCCATTCTTCACATAAGTCAATATGGTGTTGTCGACTTTCTGCCTTCACGCATTGTTTAGCATGCTTCATCAAACTTTGTTTCCAATGGAATAAGCACGTTTGCTCCCTGTCCTCCATAATGTTGTGCAGACCCCCATTGAAAACGGTCCTAACTACACACCAATTTGACCCTGCTTCATCAGCCCCATAAATCCATAGAAGTGTGCGGGTACATAACCATATTGCTCCATTGTGCTATTCAGCATTTCCCAAAATAGTACTTGGCTTTTTGTATCCTCCTCCTTCATTTCGCATGTGGCAATTGTCAATAGCTCTTGAACACTATAGGATTTTGGAGAGAAGTTTTTTCAATCAGCTATCATTCAAGGTAAATGAAAGAAAGGAAAAAATAAAAGTACGTAGTCTCACCTTGGGTCGTAAACATGACAAGCCATTGTTGACCAACCAAAAACTCGATGAGTGTGATCAAACAAAACCCAGGACTTTGCCAAGTCACCTCCACTATCACACCGCATGCGATTCACCAAGTCCACACGTGATGCTGGTCCTTGCAAAGACATTTTAAAGACATAACATTTATCATCAGGGCCACCTTGTCCTGGGAAACGGCTACCTTGTATAAATGAATAGCGAGATCTTCTCTGTATAAGAAGGATGCTATCAAAGCCCTCTCCTACCGGCATCAATTTTCTTCTCCTGGGATACAATGCGTCTAAACCTAAAAAATATAATTTCACAATAAAGAGAGGACCGAATGTAGAAAAATACATCCAAATATAATTAAGTTACAGAATGAATACTCACCTCTGGTTTTCCACAAGAGGACTCAACTCCTCCAAAAAATTACAAAGCTAATGATCCCCAATACTTGTAGGTAGCTCATCATTTTGATTCATCATGGAGGAAAACAGCATATCCTTCACAATATCCATCTGTATTTTTCGAGGACCTGCACTTCTCTGGGCTTTCAACACTTGAGAAACAAACATTTTCACGCGCTCCAACATTGACCTTGAAGTTCTTGGCTGAACTTCCTGGCTGAACTGGATGTTCATGCAGCCCAGTGTGGAGCATCATTCTTGTAATAGTTGTGTCACGAGGCATTATGTAATACACAACACATCTACACACTTGCACATAGTGTGCAGTTTTGCCACAAAAGTGACAAACTATTTTAGTTTTCTCATCCTCTGTCAGAAGTCCAACTCCAATCTTTTTTGCTAGATGTCCATGAAAGAAGGTGTTGTTATACCTTTTATTGTTGTTCAAGTAAAAAGGACAACTGAGCCTATGGCACTCCAAAGCACCAACACAATAGCTAATACGCACGGTACAACTTATAGACATGTTTGATGTACTGGACGTGTCCATAGGTGATCATCATATTTTTGCTCCATTCCATCCATATTTCCTATTTTGCCATATGTTGGTGGAAACTCTAGGATGGAATCACCATCATAATGTCTTGGCACCTCCTGGACTTGGATGACTTGAGTAACTTTTTCTAGCAATGAACGTAGAAAAGAAGGTTTCTCCTTCACAAAGAACTGAGAGTATACTCTCTGAAGCAATACATTCATCTTCAGAGAGATATTGTGCTTAGAACCTTTTGGATTGCTTGTGCCTTCACCTGGTTGCTAATGAGCCATTCAAGTCACTCTCAGAGGAGGAGCTCGAGATATGAACATGGGTGTTTTGTGTCCCTTATTCTTTCTCCACTGAGGTCTCCAAATGTCGGACATCTTGGGCAATGTCATTAGCACTAGAATCAAGACTATCAGCAGCATAGAGAGGACTACATTGTAGCATATATGTTTTACTTCGAGTAATATCTACAAGGTAGTTTTTATTGCCCTCCATGTCATAATGAGCGATGATTTCCTGTAGGCTTCCATTGGTCCTAGTAGCTTTCACTCCAGAAAGGGCGTGTGATGAAGGCAGAAACCCTTGTAGATATCCATGACTGACAAGCGTGGTCTAGTGGGGTTGGAGAAGTATTAAAGTTTGCGATTTTTTGCTGCAGCCATCAAGCTCCCACTCAAAGGTCACAGTGTGCTTCATAGGGAAGGCAATACGAAGATGCAGAAAGGACAGGAGAGACGAAAATGTGAAATGAAAATAAAAAAATGAAGGAACAGGTGGACTTTATAAAACAAAAATAGAAGATCAGGTATCTAGGCCGAATCAATCATTGTTAGGTAAGGCGGCTGAAATGATAAAACAAGGTGGAGCAATACGATTGAGAATGGTCATGACAAAAAAATTTTATAAAAAATATACAAATATATATAAAAATTCTAAGTTAAATATGTAACTTTTTATATTAATTTATTATATGTATGTTTTAAATTACACATTTATTGGTTTTAAGTATTATATGTATCTTTTTACACTAGTTTTTTATATGTAAGTAACCTTTAAAATGAAAATAATATGTAAGTGTCTATAGGCCCTATTTATTCTCCTCCAGTTCCGAGCTAGTTCCGAGCTTGGGCCAAGAAGGTAAGCACTCCAGCAACCCCAGATACCGTCTGAACACACCCTAAAGGACGTGGAGGGAGTAGAAAAATACTTTAAATAGTAGACGATTATTATTATTGACATCAAGGTTTATAGTTCGAGTTCCTATATTTATCTCCTATATGTATCTACATCTAACCAACAGTATTAATAATCCAAATGGAGACTCTCAACTCAGCTGGTGATCTAACGCAGGATTGGACTTCCGTGCCTTTTGCAACAGATCTATGAACTTCGAACAGGTACTTCTCTCACTATTCTCATCTGTTCTCTTTTCTGAAAATTTGAAGTGTTCACAGCGTTCTGATGGGGTGAGGGGGAGGAGGCAGCTACCGTGGAGGCGACGGTGGAGGTGGAGATGGCGATTCGTGAGGAGGAGGCAGTGGCGGCGGTGGAGGTGGAGCAACTTTATCAGTTAGGTCTCCATGACCTTAATCACAAGACGGTCAAAATGCTTCCCCAGCATTCTTGACATAAAACAGTCATTTAAAAATAGGTTATAAATACAGTTTCTATAACGAACTCTCGTCTTTCTACATTGTTCCACATCAATCCTCATTTATCCTAATCAGATCTCATCCACTCGCATCTACCCATATTCACATCACATTCATTCACATCTTATCCATTCATATACATCTATCTCGATTCACATCCCATCACATCACATTCATTCACATCACATATCATCCATTCACATCTATCCCAATTTACATCACATATCATCACATCTCATCACATTCATTTCACATCACATCTCATTCATTCACATCCTGATTCACATGACATCACATCTCATCCATTCACATCACGTTACATCTCATCCATTTACTCACATCGACATCACATCCTCTCACATGCACATCCACATCCATACATCCACATCCATTCTTCCACATGCACATCCATACATCCACATACACATCCACATCCATACATCCACATCCATTCTTCCACATACACATCCACATCCATTCTTCCATACATCCACATTCATTCTTCCACATACACATCCACCTCCATTCTTCCACATACACATCCACATCCATTCTTCCACATACACATCCACATCCATACATCCACATACACATCCACATCCATTCTTCCATATACACATCCACATTTATTCTTCCACATACACATCCACATCCACATCCATGCATCCACATACACATCCACATCCATAAATCCACATCCATACATCCACATCCATTCTTCCACATACACATCCACATTCAGTCTTCCACATACACATCCACGTCCATTCTTTCACATACACATCCACGTCCATTCTTCCACATACGCATCCACGTCCATTCTTCCACATACGCATCCACATCCATACATCCACATACACATCCACATCCATTCTTCCACATACACATCCACATTCATTCTTCCACATACACATTCACATCCATACATCCACATCCATTCTTCCACATGCTCATCCCCATCCACATCCATGTACTTCCCATCTCACCTTTTCACATATCCTCTCATCTCATTATTCACATCCACATCCACATCCATTTCATTACATCACATCTTATCACATCCTATTTTCATCTTATCACATTCATTCACATCCTATCACATCCCATACACATCGATTCACATCCATTCACATCCTATTACATCCCATACACATCTTATCACATCCATTCACATCCCATACACATCTTATACACATCCATACATCCACATCCATTCTTCCACATACACATCCACATCCATTCTTCCACATGCTCATCCCCATCCATATCCATGTACTTCCCATCTCACCCTTTCACATATCCTCTCATCTCATTATTCACATCCACATCCATTTCATTACATGACATTGTTAACCCATGGCGGACATTGAGACGTACTATGTTTTACGTCATTAATTTAAATATTCTGAGTCATGGGCCGGGCTTGTCGGCACCATATGTTAAGGATAAAGGGATTGGGTGATCGCCGATGAGAGGCGCACCTTGAATATCATTAGGATAAGGGTTAGGGTCGGCCGGCCATGTATGGGCACCCAAGTGTGAACGGCCAAGTCACCTATAAGAGTCAAATGTAACCCTAAAATCCTCATTCTCATGTGTTGTGAATACAAGAGTGCTCTTGCCTTATCTCTTTGGTTTCCTTCTCCTGCGTGTGTGAGAGAGAGAGAGAGAGTGAGAGAGCGATCGAGCACTGTGTAGCGGCACGGCGGCGGCGGAGAGGCGGTAGAGCGACGAGACGACGGCTCCTTCTTCACGGTTGCGACGCGAGAATCCTTCAAGGCAGCGGTTGAGCGGTGAGTGACACACCCTTTGGCATTCTGTTTGAGCTTCCTTCCCTGGTTGTATGCTTGCAGCCATTCGTGGCTCGCATACGGTGTCCGGCAAGTCCCCAGCTACGACCTGTGCGGCAAAAGCGCACATTTTTGGCGCCGCTGCCGGGGAGTTGCCCTGCACCAAGCTCCAGTTTGCAGCTCGGCTGCTGCGCGAAGTTTAATATACACTGTAGGAAAGAGACTGTGTGTTTGTTGTTGAGGTGTTTCTGTGTTTTGCAATCTGTCTTCTGCAATTTGTCTTCTGTGTTTCTGTTTCTTTTGTTATTTTTCCGCTCCGCGTGTGGGCGTGTGTTCTGTTATCTGGTTATCTGAGGGCGGGGGGGATTTCTGAATCCCCAGATCTGTGCTGTGTGCGAACTGCGCCGCGACCAAGGCTGGACGCTAAAGAAACCCTAGAAAACTTATCTCCAAAAAAAACAAAAAATTAAAAATTAAAAAAATATAAAAAATTAAAAACAAAAAAATTAAATTTTATTTTTAAGGAAAGAACCAAACCAAACGTGTGGAGAGGAAGAGAGGAAAGATTTTCTAATTGGAGAAAAAAAATTTGAAAAGAAAGAACCCCAATTGGCCCACGGCCCCGGCCTCGGTCTCGGTCTTTTGATATATATATATAGGAGAGTGAGCCTCCATAGCTTTCTCTCAAGTGAGAGCTTATGGGAAGTCGTGCCCTATATGTAGCCCACTCCCCAAGGAGTAAAGTGAGCATGTGGGATAAAGCCCTCACCCTTTCCTCCACAAGCAAATAGGCTTTTGCCCCTTCCCCCCAAAGGAAACGGACTATTTTGAGGACTACAGGAGCTCTAGATAGGCGAACACGGTGCTGTAAAGCACACTAGGACCCTTTAAACGATACGCTCGTTTCGAGCTATCACACGCCCTAGTCCAAGTTCGACCGTAAGTAAGGGGGTCAAAAACGGGTTAAAAACAATCTAAAAACAAGTAAAAAGGGGGTGCGAAACACCTAAGAAACCACTTGTGTGAGTTTCAAGGGTAGTTACCAACGCACGTAGGGTACCCACGTCACATGCATCTACGTTCTGGTCGGGTGCTAGAGCCTGAACCACTAGAAAGTGTTTAAGTTTACGCAGGCTCACACCATCCCTCCACGTTGGCATCTTGGCCTTCGGCCGGAACCCAAGGGAGTGCAACCCAAGATCCACGAATAGTGGATAGTGACTCATCCTCTGACTCAGAAGCCATGGAAGGGCACCCTACCAAGAACCCTGAGGAGACAAGCCAAAACATGCCAGTGTGGGTCCCACAACCCGGATCTAGCATGTTTAGTCGTCTAATAGAGACCTTTAGTAGAGCTACACGCTCTGAGCATGCCACAAGCGAAGTAAATGAAGAAGGAGGGGTAGTAGATTCACCATTCACATCTTATGTAGACCCTACCCTCCCAAAGAGTGTCCATGTGGATATTCTACCCACTTCGTTTAATGAGGGCCCTACTGAGCTACCACATTCCGATGCTCTTCCTAAAGTAGAGGTCCCTAGAAGCCAACCCTTAAGAAGTGACATTGCGTCCACTTCAAGAGAACCGTTTGGCACACCAAGTCTAGATGGGATATTTCTCAATGAAAATTGGGAATATGATCTACACACAGAGACTCTAACGGACCTATACACGGGTTACACATACCATGTGGGTTGGTTAGAAGTCCTACGATCTACATCTAGCGCCACTAATCTAGAAGAGCAACAACACATGATATGTGAGGTGATTCATAGAATCATCCAAATTGAGAGGCAAAATAGGGGAGTGAACTTAGTTTCCACTGGCCCTATGAGGTTTTTGGATACGGGCAAGGCCAAACAACCAACCCTATCACAATTGGAGACTCCCTCGGTGAGTCCCATAGACCCTTCGTATGTTGTTTCGCCTGGAGTCTCAATGCAGGTTGAGCCCACGAGTAGTAACTTTAGCTTTCCAACCTTGGCTCAACCTTCCATTAAGGACTCCACAATGCCTACCCCAATGATGAGCATGACAGAAAGCGCACCTGTTACCACTGTAGTTAGTACGACACCACTACCTAGTGGAACAATACCTACAACAGTGCGTGGCAGTGCCTATCGGCCTTATGTACCTATTGCTACTCATGCTCATGTAGCTCCTACGCCTCTTAGTATGCCAATGGCGTATGCTCCACGACCACCTTATCATAACCATTATCCAAGGGGAGCTAGGCCTAGCCACATATCATATCCTACGTCATTTGCCAACCTACTCAGACCAACGCCAACTCCTATCAGCCAGGCTATCCCAGAAGTGCCTCCACCAGCTATGCCTGCTCACCTCGGTGATCTCGCAGCGTTTGCTCAGACGATTGGACGATCTATTGCGGAAAACATGTGGGGTATGCCTGAGAGAGAACCTAGAAGCAAGGCAGTACAAGTGGCTAAGCTCACTCAAAACTTCAGTGGCAACGAGGATGTTAGGAAGCACATTGAAGTCTTTGAACACGTGTGTGATTCCTTGGAAGAGCACAATGAACTGCATAAGTGTAAAGCCTTAGGCTTAACCTAGATTGTTCTTGAAAGAATACATACGCGAGGGTGTGCTTTGGGGAGTAGCATCTCAACTCCAAAAAGCTGAACGCGAGGAAGGGGAGTCAGTGAGAGACTTTATAAGTCGATTGAAGCATCTAAATTCTCGCTGCACTCCCGACGAGCGCTTCAATAATAACCAACTGCTCGATAGATTCATCCGAGGATTGCGCCACGAGGACATTTACAATGGCCTAGTCATTAGAGGTCTTACAACGTGGGAAGCAGTCACTGCCAATGCAATCCAGTTAGAAGACAACTTGATGATTGCAGGTAAAAAGGTGTCTTCAGAAACAAAATCCGTTAGTTCGCAAGTATCTGGGCACGAGCCAATGACGGTGAAACCTATTGCCAAGGAGCCCAAGATATCTGAAATGTCTGTCACCGACCTTACTAAGGCTCTCCAAGAATACTTTAGGGGTAATCGAGCTCCTCAGAATAGCCATATGTACCCAAGAAGAGAGCAACAATGGTGTTCGGTGTGCTTAGGACCACATAGCACGAGTGAATGTCCCACATTCAGAGTCAAATTCAATGGGAATTGCAATGCATGTGATAAGTATGGCCATCAATCTAAAGATTGCCTAACACTTAAGCGAATGTTGGCAAACCAGGCACCACTAGCTTGGTCAAACACACCTCAAGTACCCGCGCTAATGCCTGCACAACCTATCGAGCAACCGACACAGCACATAGTTCCAAGGAATCCGAATGTAGTCCAGTCTGTGCCGTTACCACCGCCAGTGCTAGGACCACAACCTCCACATCCACAAGGATTACCCCAATAAACCAGATGGGTTGTGAGTCACATAGTGCGTGTGGGGATTATGAAGAGGAGATAGACCCCACTACTCCATATGGGATCGATACGTTTGAAATGATTCCCCAGTACTACATGGAGGATCATTTCGGGCAAGTCAAGCCTGTATATCAAGCGGCTGCTCTTGCCACAAGAGGGCAAAACCTTAATACCATGGCGAGGAGACCACCTCTTCAATGTTACGAGTGTGGTGGACCGCATCATGTAGCAGAGTGCCCTAATAGGCTACACAAGATCGCTACTCAAATGCAACCAAATCAAGGGAGCACATCGGGAATGCCGGTACTTACATGTAATCGTTGTGGCATAGATCATTTGATCGCTCAATGTCCACATAATCCTAATGCACCCAAGATTACGCCATTGAATTTGGTTGAGGTCACCAACCAAGCACGAGGAACCACACCTGTTGTACCCGCGAATGTAGTTACACGGTCAATGCTTCAAAATCAAAACTACATTCTTGAAGAGAGGGATACTGCATCAATCGCTCAGGCAAAGAAAAAGAAAACACGACGAAAGAGATCGCTTAATGCCACGAGCTCCAAGCCCAGTTCAAAGACCAACATAGGGACAGGAGACGACCCCGTGTATATGAATGATCCTGAAGATGATTCTGATTCAATAGAAACCATGGGGACCAAAGCCACTACCTTAAGGGAGGAACCCACTCGGGAGCTCAATGAAGGAGAATCAAGCGAGTACAAAAATAAGGGAAAACAGAAGGAAACTTCCTCGGCCCCACAACCAAGTCAGTTAATGCCCTCTCGACCACCCAAACTGACTGAGACTCCCCAAGACAAGCCACGTGGGCCAAAAACCCTCAAGAAAAAGATTGGAACTTACCCAAACCCAGTTGAGGAGATTGAACAAGTGCAACACTTAAGGGGTTTGGTGGAGGAAACACAAAGAGAACTGGAGCCAAACCCGAGAAAAGTCAAAATTCCAGACACAGTGTTTCCTACGCAAGTTCAGCCTCACAGAAACCATAAACCGTTAGCTATACCTAGTATCATTCGGGAAGAAAGTGAGGATAGGACATCCGGAAGTGGGCAAACACCCTTTTTGCTGGAAAGAATGTTTAGTGAGGGAATGCCTGACCCCATCGAAGAGGAAGTGATTCCATCTTCACCAGTCCCTAGTCAAGGGGCGATGTCTCGAAAAGTACCATTGAATGTGTCCAAGCTAATGGATTTTATGTCCTCTGAGATCAGAACCACGATCATATCCAAATTATATGGAGATCCTGAGCTATTCTTAGCTCTTCGGGCATTTCTCAATGGAGAACTAAAGGCGGGGCTACCACAATTTGCAAATATGGATAGACCCGACACGCTTCAAGATGAAGGGGGACATTGGGATCTACAACCCAACCTAGATGAAGACTCGGTCGTTGAAATACCTGTTAACAAGTTGGGACAGTACTTTGAAGGTGACGAATCTAATGCAACCCTCCCCATTACTACCAAGGGATTAACTCTAAAGGGAATCCTTGATGGTGGTGCTGGAGTGAGCATTGTGACTAAAAACTGTTGGGAATCTATGGGAAAACCTCACCTTGAAGTCACAAACATAGTGGTTAAGATGGCAAACGGAACTATTGCTAAACCTATTGGAATGTTAAGGGACCTTAAGATCAAGGTCCTGGGATACAAGGTAAAACATACCTTCATTGTAATGGATTTCTCCAAGCATCCTATGTCATATCAAATGATCTTAGGACGTCCTTTCATGAGGGAAGCACAAATGGTGCATGACTGGTCGAAAAACCATGTCTACCTACAATTCCAGGACTCTGTCATTCGAGTTGATCTTGAGAATGGTCGTGCACACCCTTTAGGAAGCAAGGTTATCATTGATAATCGATCAGATACCACTATTCACTCCGCCCCATTAAGGTATTGCTATACATGCAAAAAAGAGACTAATGATGGGAAAGATTCTCCTTATATGGATGTCCTACCGGGTATGACTGAGTCGGATAACGTGGATTGGGTACACCTAGCGGCAACCATAGACACATGGGGAAATAGAGGCACAAGTTGGGTAACACCTGAGGGGCAAGATATGCCACCATTAGTGCCAATAAACATGATAGGTGTTATGCACTTGACTCCTGATGGCGAGGAAGTGGCAAACTCCACTGACACTGAAAGTAGCGAAGACTCTGACCAATGTAACTCTGAGAATGAATCTCAAGAACAAACTGACCGTGAGCCTGATGGGGGGAACGAATCAAATATTCACCCAAATGTGGAAGCAATGTGCTCAAGGCCTAGAACGGTAACCTCCTGCAGTTCATCCGAAAGTGAAGATCGACCAAGTGAGTCCGAATCTGATAGAAACAAAAATCAAAAACTTGGTAAGAAGAAAACGAGACATAAGCGCCAACGCTATCGAGCTAATGTACGCACTGCAATAAACAAGGAAAGATCCACTGCAGAATGGCTTAGTTATGTAGGAGCCATTGATGCTCATCGAAAGATAGCTAATAATTGGGGACAATATCTCCAAAGTGTCATGTGGTGTATTCCGCAACCTCATGACGTCGCCCAATTAGAAATCGAAGAGAAGCCAAAACTAAGTCGTACTGCAAGAAGGCGGCAAAACCAAGAGTTGGCTCAGCAAAACAAAAGGAAGCGGAATTGAAAGAAAAAAGCCAGGCACAACAAGAACCAGTAGACTTACACCCCGCACCCGAGCATTTCAAATCATTCACCACAGGGGAACGTAAAGTAGTCTACACAAAAGCCCAACGAACGCCTACCAATGGGAGTAGCGGTGTCTATGATGGCCCTGCGGTAGTTAAGGAGATAGACTCAGCAGATCCGGGTGAGGAGTCTAAACCAGTTTTTATTGCTCAAGACCTCACCAAGGCGGAAGAAGCTGCACTTACGAAGCTTCTTAAAGAGTTCAAGGACATATTTGCTTGGACATATCATGATATGAAGGGTGTTCCACCCTCGGTGGTGCAACACACGATTCCAATGATTAGCACTGCTAAACCAGTCCAGCAACGTCCCTACCCAATGAATCCTAAGTACGCAAAGATTGTACAAGAGGAAATTGAAAAGCTGGTAAAATGTGGATTCATATACCCAATTGAGCACTCAGAATGGGTTTCTCCGATAGTCATCGTACCAAAGAAGAATGGGAAACTCAGAGTGTGCGTTGATCTCAAAAAGGTTAATGCAGCTACCAGAAGGGATCATTACCCCTTGCCATATTCTGAACATGTGCTTGAAAGAGTGGCAGGCAAAGAGGTATATAGCTTTTTAGATGGGTACTCGGGTTACAATCAGATCACAATTGCAGTCGAGGACCAAGCTAAAACAGCATTTATCACGAAGTTTGGAGTGTTTGCCTTTCGCGTCATGGCTTTTGGCTTGACCAATGCACCTGCAACATTCCAACGATTGATAAACACGGCCTTTAAGGAATATCTAAGGGACTTCTGTGAAGCTTTCTTAGATGATCTTTGTGTTCATTCCTCTTGGGACGAGCACTTGATGTGTTTACGAAAGATATTTGAAAGGTGTAGATTATATCGCATCTCCTTGAATCCTTTCAAATGCCAATTCTGGGTTAAACACGGAGTTATCTTAGGGCATATAGTGTCCAAAAATGGGATTTCCACTGACGAGAGTAAAATCAAGGTCATTCTGGAATTACCCCCACCCACCAACTACAAGGGAGTCCAACGCTTTATGGGCCATGTTGGTTATTATCGAAGGTTTATTCTCTTCTTCGCCGAGATAGCTCGACCATTGTATAAGCTTCTCATCGAGTTTATTTGGACCGAAGAATGTGATCGTGCCTATGAGCTATTAAAGAAGGCCTTGGCGAGTGCTCCAATCTTGAGAATGCCTAACTGGGATTTAATCTTCCATGTGCATATTGATGCATCAAACTTTGCTATTGGGTGTGTGTTAACTCAACCTGGAGAACACAAGCTAGACTACCCCATTAGCTTTGCCAGTCGCCAGTTGAACGATGCTGAGATGAACTACACCACTACGGAGCGAGAAGGGTTGGCAATGATATATGCAGTAAGGAAATTTCGTTATTACCTCCTTGCCACCAAGTTTGTTTTCTACGTGGATCATCAAGCATTGTTGTATCTGGTAAACAAACCATGCTCCACAGGAAGAATCACACGATGGCTATTGATTCTTCTTGAGTTTGATTTCACGGTTGTTGTGAGACCTGGCAAGAAACATGTTATGGCTGATCATTTGTCTCGCATACCTAATGGTGAGGCTCCTACGGGGGTTGATGATGACTTACCAGACACTTCCCTGTTCATGGTGGAGACAATGCCTGAATGGAGTGAGAAGATTGTTAATTTTTTGGTTAATGGCTTTCCACCCAAGGAGCTTCGTAAAGATCTAGCTCGAAAGCTAATCAAAGAATGCGAACCCTATTGCCTGATAGCCGGGACTCTTTATAAAAGAGGAAAGGATGACGTTCTTAGGCGTTGTGCCCGAGAGGATGAGTGTTTATACATTTTACAAGAGGCACATATGGGCGTAGCCGGTGGTCACTTCTCAGGAGACTTAACTGCGCAAAAGATCTTACAATCAGGGTATTGGTGGCCCACTATGTTCCAAGATGCATCACTCTTTGTGAAGGGTTGCGATGAATGCCAACGATACAAGAAACCCCAGAGGAAAGATCAGATGCCCCTACATCCAATCAAAGTAAACCAACCATTTGAAAAGTGGGGTTTAGACTTTGTAGGTCCGATTAGCCCAGCGGCCCGAAACACACAATCTCGCTATATTATTGTGGCCACTGACTATATGACCAAATGGGCTGAAGCGAAAGCAACACGTAAGGCAGATGCGAGGACAACAGCCAAGTTCCTCTTTGAAAATATAATCACACGATTCGGTTGTCCTTTTGAACTTGTGAGCGACAATGGTACGCATTTTATAAATGAAGTGATTAAGGAGCTCACAACAAATTTCATGATCTCCCATCATAAATCTACTCCTTATTATCCGCAAGCGAATGGCCAAGCCGAGAGTACAAACAAGACATTAATCTCTGTTTTGACAAAGACAGTTGAAGCTCATCGCACGGATTGGGATCTAAAGCTTACAACAGCTTTATGGGCCTATCGTACTGCGTACAAAGTGGCTATTAATTGCACACCATTCAAAATGGTATATGGCCAAGAAGCAGTCATGCCGTGGGAATTTGTCATTCCAAGTCTTCGTGTTGCTACTCAAGAGGGTTGGGATGGTAATCCCTTAGCAGAACGTCTGTATATCCTTGAGCGGCTAAACAAAGAAAGACAATTGGTTGTATACAATGCCCTTGTGGAGAAGGATAGAAGGAAAAAATGGTTTGATCGCCATCTAAAGGACAAGGACATCAAGGTTGGGGATAAAGTCTTGATGTATGGAGTGCGAAAGGAAAAGAAGAAGCTCAAATATGCTGGTAAGGGACCATATAGAGTATGTGAAATTACCCCGCAAGGTACCATCAGAGTGGAGACTCTCGACGGAGTTGAAACCATTGGATTCCTTAATGGGAGCAAATTCAAAAGGTACTATGACCCCCTGAGCCAAGAGGAGTTACACGCAATCCATCAAAAGAAGACAGCCAAAGAACAAGCTGAGCTTAAAAAGGTACAAGCAAGAGTCGAAGCAAAAGAACGTCAACAACATGCTAGGCGACAACGAGAAGCCAACTTGGGAATTACGCAAGTATTTTTCGAGGAAGCAGAGGAGGATAAACTGGAATCTGACCCACCTCTAAGATACCCAATTGAGTTACAGAGTCCTTACGGGGAGGTGCTGTATAATGCATTATTGGATACAGGTGCTCAACACAATTTGCTATCATATGGCGTATGGTGTCAACTTGGAAAACCACCTTTAACCAAGAGTTCTATCCAAGTTCAAGGAATCAACAAGAAGAAAACCCCTGTCTCAGGAATTCTGCACACTCCGGTTGCTTATGACAAGGGAACCATAATTCAAAGCTTTTTGGTTATGCCTGCTGGTACCATGGAAGGGACTGTAATCTTAGGGCGCAAATGGATGATGGCCACCAAGTGCAATATCGATTGGGCAACCAGACAAGTCACAACGCAAGAACCAACACTAGGTCTGACCGCTCAAAATCCCGCACCTAAGTCATCCACTCAAATATTAGATAATGAAAAATCACAAAGTCCAGTGGCAAAACCATCTTTGATTGTTGGCCACCCCTCTAACGCTTCAACGCCAAGAGTGGAAACAGGCAAGGTGGTCCCTAAAGCTTCGCTTACTATGCCAAAGAGTACATACAAATGGGTCCCCAAAGCTTCGTTAACAGCTACTTCCCGTGCTCAATCTCGTTCAGCCACCAAGAAGCCTCGTAAAAGGAAAGCAGCTAACCACCCGAGAAAGGGCAATGTAACATCGCGATGGATCCCTAAAAAATTATTAGTAGCCCAAGGGTACTACGAGGGGAATGACCAAATTTGGGTCCCTAAACATAAGCTGAATCCCTCTACATCACCTGTGAAACCTTGCAAACCAATTGTTGCCACCCCAACGACAATTCAAGATCGTGGTAAGGGAAAGGTAATAGAGTGCTCCGCACCACTTCTTCCAGAGTTAGTTTGGATTCCCAAACGATATCGATCAATACCACCTAGCTCAGGAAGGGGGGAGCCACATGAAGCTTCTAGCTCCTCATGCCAGGCACACACTCATATAGAAGTTTCTACATGCTCTACACCTACTCTTGTCAACACCCAACAAAAAACCGATGAGTCTACGTCTCCCCTTGTAATAGTATCGTCGGAAACCATTTCCTCCATTCGTCAATGGGAGCGTACACTACCATCTCTGCAATTGGATGTGGCCACAAGGGTCATAAAAAGCTATCTGCCCACATCACAACCTATGACCCGCTGGACAAATTGGTTCCAAGAGGCTGCAACATCATTGCAAATAATATGATCTACCCAAGGAAAGGGGGAGCATGTACTCACGCTCGACATTCTAATGCTTCCTCCTTAACCTTCTCCCCTGACCATGTAATTGCCAAATTCAAGGGGATGTATATATATAGCTTCATACATTAAAAAAAAAAACAAAGAAAAGAAAAACAAAAATAGTAAAAAGAGCAAGAGCACGTTAAGAGCAGAAATATCAGTATATACAATCAAGAACTAGATTGACCTGTCATAAACCTACTGATGCTATATCTATGTTTGCAGATATGGCAGATACCCGATCATCATACACTTCATCCACTCCTACCTTTAGAGAGAGGTATCATCTGTACCTTTCTCAGATATTCCACATGTGCTATCCTGTTATTGAAACTGAATGGGATCATATAGATATACTAGCCAGAGAGGAAAATATTGAGGAATTAGAATGGCTAATTCGCCTATTGACCATGACTGACCCCTACTCCGTAGAGGAAATATCCCCGATAGCCCAATGCTTTCCTTTTCCACAAGATGACTATCCTCGCATGGTTACATTCTTGATGAGTTTATGTGGATGGGAAAATGAAAAGAAAATATCTGATAATGATGAATGGACGGATGAAACTCATGGCACTACTGAGGTTGACTTTATTTGTTTGGATGATGTGGATAGAGGCTTAGCCTTAGGGCTAGAGCCAGGACTCTACAACATCCTCTTACCGTATCCTCAGTAGTAGTGTGGTAACTGGTAGGTAGGTTAGCGTTTCCAAGTTTTTCTAGTTTAGATTCCTTAAACAAGTCTTGAAATTTTCACACTGATGTGCCTCTCGAGGTATAGTGCTTGTTAGTTCATTGTACAGGTTGAAAAGTTTGAGGTGGGTTCGCTTTCAAGTCCTGAGACTGCCGCAACGTTCATCAAAATATATCTACATCAAATTGCAAGCTGTCTCGTCAAATCAAGGAGATCTCCAATTACAGGTGTAATTCTTCCATACCCACTCTCTTTCATTTTTTACTGTTCAATTAATTGCATAAACTATAATGCATGACCACATGGAAATTGTCAATGTACTACTTAGTTTTTGAAGTTGCTTGCATGCTAGTGTAAATCATTAATGAGTTTAACTTTATTGGAAATATTCCTAAACAGCATGACGTCTTTAGTTAACCTTGGAATACGATTGTCTTAGGTCTAGGGTCAAACCATCTTAATGTTTGACACCTGGCCATGTGTGTGTTGACCTCTAGGACATAGCTATTACCCCTTTGTCGAAAGGATGCAAGACAAATTATAGTTCAGGAGCAAAGATCAAAAGAAATAGATTTTTTAAAAGAAAAAACCTACAATAAATGGCAATACAAGTCTATGATGTGCTTTAATGTTGGCCTATCGCCTTATTGATACTTGGTAGGCGAGGAGTATTCTACTCCAGACCGATGCCTTGGTTGGTAGGGGGTAGCCTTGCCTAAAGTGAGCTAATAGATTCTTGGATAATGCCTTGTGTTAAACATGGTACCAGGATCGATGTTAGTTTTGCCTTAGGAAGGTCGCCATTGTGTGTAAAAATTGTCACGTGCATTTTTTTTTTTTTTTTAAGAGGCAAAAAGCTCCTGTAACTCTGATGTTTCTTGTGTCCCTAGGCTTGTGGTATTAACTTGTTCTTAGAGTAGACACAGTGTGGTCATCTGTTTATTTATTAAGCTTGGTTATTTTCCTTGACTTAGGCCAGTTATAAACCTTGATTAACCTTTGACACCTTGCCTACTCTTGACTTACTTTTAATAATTTTAAACTCCTGTTAATTTGCTACACTAGTTCATTCATGTGACCCTTAAACTAAGTTCTCATAGCAACATCCATTGTGGTCCAACATGCTTGCATTTATACAGTTTATATCTTTTGAATTCCAGCATACCTTCACTCTACTTCCCTGTTTTGCAGACGGTCTACCACAACAACCCTCTCGAGCTTACCATACCATAGCTTCCGAGGACGGAATCTACATCAGGAAGGGGGGCATGTTAACCCATGGCGGACATTGAGACGTACTATGTTTTACGTCATTAATTTAAATATTCTGAGTCATGGGCCGGGCTTGTCGGCACCATATGTTAAGGATAAAGGGATTGGGTGATCGCCGATGAGAGGCGCACCTTGAATATCAGTAGGATAAGGGTTAGGGTCGGCCGGCCATGTATGGGCGCCCAAGTGTGAACGGCCAAGTCACCTATAAGAGTCAAATGTAACCCTAAAATCCTCATTCTCATGTGTTGTGAATACAAGAGTGCTCTTGCCTTATCTCTTTGGTTTCCTTCTCCTGCGTGTGTGAGAGAGAGAGAGAGAGTGAGAGAGCGATCGAGCACTGTGTAGCGGCACGGCGGCGGAGAGGCGGTAGAGCGGCGAGACGGCGGCTCCTTCTTCACGGCTGCGACGCGGGAATCCTTCAAGGCAGCGGTTGAGCGGTGAGTGACACACCCTTTGGCATTCTGTTTGAGCTTCCTTCCCTGGTTGTATGCTTGCAGCCATTCGTGGCTCGCATACGGTGTCCGGCAAGTCCCCAGCTACGACCTGTGCGGCAAAAGCGCACAGACATCTTATCACATCCTATTTTCATCTTATCACATTCATTCACATATCCTATCGCATCCCATACACATCTTATCACATCCCATTCACATCCCATACACATCCATTCACATCCTATCACAACCCATACACATCTTATCACATCCCATTCACATCCTATCACAACCCATACACATCCTATCACAACCCATTCACATGCTATTCCCATTTAATAGCTTTTTCTAGTTTGATACAGATAATGGGACTTTTTCTAAATTTCTACCAATTGTTTGGCCTAATCAAAGGTTCTGTTTCTTGACGACTATTTCCATATCCCTTTTCAATTCCTCAATTGAATTATATTCAATATTCCTCTTTTGAATAAAAGAAATAATGGGATTTGTAGAAATCAATTCTACCCATATTTTCACTTTTGGTAAATAATCATAAATTGAATTATACTAAATTTTTCTCTTCTTCCCATTTAATTTCTTGGATCTCAATTACCATGGGAATTCCTCTTTTTGCATTTGATTATTTACATTCCAATGTCATGGGAATTCCTCTTTTTCCGTCAATTATTTCTCAAAAAATAAATTCATCTAAAGTAAAATATCCATTATTTCAATATGCTAGGAATTTCTCTTTTCCCATCTAAATGATGGAATTCCAAATGTCATAGGAACTCCTCTTTTAACATTTAAATATTTCTCATAGATAAAATAAATTTATCTAAAATTCATCTTTGAATATAAATGAATTATCCAATAATTCCAATATGCTAGGAATTTCTCTTTTCCCATCTAAATGATGGAATTCCAAATGTCATAGGAATTCCGCTTTTAACATTTAAATAGTTCCCATAGATAAATAAATTTATCTAAAATTTATCTTTGAATTTAAATGAATTATCCAATAATTCCAATATGCTAGGAATTTCTCTTTTCCATCTAAATGATGGAATTCCAAATGTCATAGCAATTCCTCTTTTAACATTTAAATATTTCTCATAGATAAATAAATTTATCTAAAATTCATCTTTGAGTTTAAATGAATTATCCGATAATTCCAATATGCTAGGAATTTCTCTTTTCCAATCTAAATGATGGAATTTCAAATGTCATAGGAATTTCTCTTTAACATTAAAAATGAATTACTAGAAATTTCTCTTTTGCTAATTACTATTTATGCATAAACATAAAAAATAAAATTTTCATGATTATAATGAGAATTATTTAATTAATCTAGGATGATTAATCCTAGAATATTGTGGGAAGTCCTCTTTTCATAATATAAATAAAAATTATTTATGTGTTTAATTTTTTAAAAATTTTACCATAGCTCCGCTGCTATTACTCATAATTCTCAATAAATTTGAAAGAATAAAGTTTAGTATTATTCATGTGACTAGAATAACCACTAATTGGATCATTATCCAATTATGGATTGATTCTTAATTTTACCATAAATTAAATAGCATAAAAGTATTAAAAGCTATTATTTTGGCCTCCAATTAGACAAGCATAGAAATTACTTTTAGATTAGAGAAATGCTTAATGAGAAGCTTCATTTGAATTGAGAATAGGTCATAGGAATGACCATTCTTTGTGGGAGAGAGAGAGAAACGCCTAAAAACCATTATAAATTAAGCATAAATGAAAATTTATGTATTTCTTCATTACAATACATTAAAGAACTTGAATAGTATTCAAAAGCCATTCAAATTAATGCTTCTCAAGCTTGAGAGAGGTTGAGAAGAGAAACATTTAGAGATTTAAGAAAAAGAAGACAATAATCCACACTTTACCTACTATATTCAATATGCTAGGAATTTCTCTTTTCCCATCTAAATGATGGAATTCCAAATGTCATAGGAATTCCTCTTTTTACATTTAAATATTTCTCATAGATAAATAAATTTATCTAAAATTCTCCTTTGAATTTAAATAAATTATCCAATAATTCCAATATGCTAGGAATTTCTCTTTTTCCATCTAAATGATGGAATTCCAAATGTCATAGGAATTCCTCTTTTAACATTTAAATATTTCTCATAGATAAATAAATTTATCTAAAATTTATCTTTGAATTTAAATTAATTATCCAATACAATATGCTAGGAATTTCTCTTTTCCCATCTAAATGATAGAATTCCAAATGTCATAGGAATTTCTCTTTTAATATTTAAATATTTCTCATAGATAAATAAATTTATCTAAAATTCATCTTAGAATTTAAATGAATTATCCAATAATTCCAATATGCTAGGAATTTTTTTTCCCATCTAAATGATGGAATTCCAAATGTCATAGGAATCCTCTTTTAACATTTAAATATTTCTCATAGATAAATAAATTTATCTAAAATTCATCTTTAAATTTAAATAAATTATCCAATAATTCCAATATGCTAGAAATTTCTCTTTTCCAATCTAAATGATGGAATTCCAAATGTCATAGGAATTCCTCTTTAACATTAAAATTAAATTACTAGAAATTTCTCTTTTGCTAATTACTATTTATGCATAAACATAAAAAATAAATTTTTCATGATTATAATGAGAATCATTCAATTAATCTAGGATGATTAATCCTAGAATATGGTGGGAAGTACTCTTTTCATAATATAAATGAAAATGATTTATGTGTTTAATTTTTTAAAAATTTTGCCATAGCTCCGCTCTGCTATTACTGATAATTTTCAATAAATTTGAAAGAATAAAGTTTAGTATTATTCATGTGACTAGAATAACCAATAATTGGATCATTATCCAATTATGGATTGATTCTTAATTTTACCATAAATTAAATAGCATAAAAGTATTAAAAGTCATTATTTTGGCCTCCAATTAGACAAGCATAGAAATTACTTTTAGATTAGAGAAATGCTTCATGAGAAGCTTCATTTGAATTGAGAATAGGTCATAGGAATGACCATTCTTTGGGGGAGGGAGAGAAACGCTTAAAAACCATTATAAATTAAGCATAAATGGAAATTTATGTATTTCTTCAGTACAATACATTAAAGAACTTCAATAGTATTCAAAAGCCATTCAAATTAATGCTTCTCAAGCTTGAGAGGGGTTGAGAAGAGAAACATTTGGAGATTTAAGAAAAAGAAGACAATAATCCACACTTTACCTCCTAAATTACTTGATTCTTTGATCACAGTAGGGGCCCCCAACCAATCAATTGGTTTGGTATGTTGTTGGAGTCATCAAGGAAGATTGAAGAGAGAGAGAAGCTCCAATCTCTTCAATTTGTAGAGGATTTTTAGAGGATAATAGAAAATATCATTATTTCAGTATAATACTGGCATGGTATAGTACTCATATTTTTTTACAAAGGGCTAAGGATCTATTTATAGGTGAGGGAGGCCTCTAAACAAGTCCAACTAGTTTCTAGAATTTTCCAGGTTCAGTTTGGCTAAATTTGGACAAGATTTGGACCTAGTTTGGCTCCCTTTTAATTTGGTTTTATCTAGGAGAGGAGAGAGGAGAGAGAAAAATATCACAATATTTTTTAATTTGGTTTGATCTAGGAGAGAGGAGAGATAAAAATATCACAATATTTTTGAGTTTAAAACTCCACCACACATGTGAAATAGGCGTCTCCTTGAAGAGCTCCCTTCTCCTTACCAAGGTGTCAAAATTGAATCATTATACCCAAAATATCTCATTTTTTAATAATACTCATAGTTTTTTACTAAAAAACCTTGTCCTTAGTCAACTCTTCATCTTATGTGAGCATTTACTCATTTTTGAGGGGTTTTCTTTTATAAATTGAATTTATCTCCTCCCCACACTTGGATTGATCCTATTGTCCCATAGGAACCTTAATTGGACCATAATCTAATTTTTTTTGAAAATCTAGACCCTTAGGCTAAGGTCCTTTATACAAAATTTTAATTAATTCCAATTGCACATTGGAAAGTTCTTGTTGAATTTTTGTTTCAGGGGAACCCATTTTAGACACTAGGAGGATTTTTATATCCAAAAATATCTCAATTTTGGATTATCTCTCTCTAGATATTTTCTCTCTCTAGATCAAAACAGGGTAAAACAAAATCTTTCTTTTATTTCAAAGAGGGGAGCATTATACGGTGTCATGCATTGATTGCGGGTATGTCTATTTGATGTTTTCTATGTGTCTGTGTGTGTGTGCGTGTTTGTGTTTTCATTTTCTTTTTTTAATGTATGCATGTGTGTGTGTGTGTGTGTGTAAGAGAGAGAGAGAGAGAGAGAGAGAGAGAGTATGGGAGGGTAGATGAAGATGACAACACCCCTAGCCTTAGAGCTCCTCTCCATCTTACTAGCCCTCGACTAGAGCTATAGCCCTATTTTTACTGTCCATTCGAGAGGTTCAGTGGCATTGATGAGATAGAGGAAACTCTAGATCTTGAAGGAGATCTATTTCTAAGATTCAACCAGAAAGTCATGAGACTATGGCTGATCTTGATGATTTTGAATAGGTTTTATCAAGTTCCCAACTTGTCCTTGTGTCTTTCCCAATGTGATTTCTTTGGCATTATTGTCATTGGGCAATTCAAAGAGGTTTAACTCCTCAGAGTTTGGAACTATCAATGTTTCGTAGTCCTCCTCCTCCTTATGTAAAACTTCACTTCGTGATTCAGGAATGACATATAGTGGATGTGGTGGAATTGGTTTTGAAGCCCTAACCGATCCATAAACGCTTCCTAGCTCTTGTTAAGTCTTTTGAACCAACTCAATGGCTTCATCAATTTTTTCCTTTTCCTTAACAGGATTCAGGTATTGCTCAAGCTTCTTAGAAAGCTTTTGAGGGTGAACCTCAAAGCTATTCTCATTTGATTTTTTCACAAACTACAGGTCCTCATCCTCCTGTAATCAGAGGAAGAGACTCACTGGATGATGAACTTGTTCTCTCCATAATTTTTACTTTGTCTTTTCCATTGCCAACCGTCGTAGATTTATTTTTCTTTGTCATTATTCTCTTGGCACTCTTGAAGGTCAATGCTTCCATATCCCTAGTTTTATCCTTTTGGGCTTGAGCCCTTGTAGTCATGACATGGACTTGGACTTAGAATAAATTGTTCAGCGTCTTGATTTTGGAGTATGCACATCATATTCAATCCCATAGTTTGCCCCAAAGGATTGCGAGTACCAACAAACTATTATGTTTTTTAGGGGAAATCCTTGAGTAGGTGATCTAATCTACACCCTAGAACCACCTCTCCAAAGGAGTAGTAATAACAACCAAAAGAGCATCCTTATATCCTCTGTTAGGGCATTCAGCTTTTATATGTGGACCTCCACAAGCGTAGCAAGAGAGTGGGGCTCTCCACATCAAGGAGTTGATGTCTTTGATTTTGTGGTATACTCCTTAGATTTAAGCATGGTATAGCCAGGAGGCATGACTAGGTATTCCTTATTTTTTAAAATTTCAATAGGAGAATCATAGCTGAGTTCCATGGTAATGTTCTCCATGGGCCTACAATGGACTCTTGGATGACACGTGGTGTAGGTAATGCCAATGATCTTAGTGGAGCTATTAAAGCAGGATCTCTAACTAATTAATTCATCCTTAAAGAGGGATTGAGTCGGTAACACCTATTGGTGTCATGGTTACCCATGCGAGCATAATAGCCACACCACAGGTTAGGTCTGGGTTTGAGATGCGGGCATTCCGTAGTCATATGATTCACTTTACACTATGCACACCAAACCATATCCCTATTGGGATTTCTCGTCTCTTTCAGAACCAGTTTAAACTCATCCTTGAGTTGCTTCATTGGTCGTCCCACCAACTCCGCATCCTCCTTCTTTCCATCAGTTTTATGGCTTTGAGATCCACTTTTAGAAGGAGTTTTGAATGATGTTTCATAACCATTAATTTCTTTTGAAGGTCCCATTAGATTATCATCATAATCAATGGCATCTAAGGCATATTCCCGATGTCTTTGAGCATAGAGGGAATCATGAAGCTTCTCGCTCTCTGTAAACCTTCTAAGAAACCGTATCTAGCTAAGCCTTTCCTCAGGCTCACAATGGTTATACAAGTGTTTTGCTCGCTTGATGCATTCCCTTATAGATTCACTATCCTTTTGCTTTAGAGTGCTTAATTGATTAACAGAACTCCATTTGGCTCTAGTTTTTTCATAAGCTATAAGGAAGGATTGTTTCAAGTCCTCATATGTTGCCTTGCTTTTTGGTTCCAGAGTACAAAACCATTTAGCTGCACCTTATTCAAGTGTGAAGCCAAACGCTCCAATCCATCTAGGGTCATCATTTACACTCAATGCTTCACTTACTTGCTCGAAAGTTTCAATATGACCATGGGAATCACCCATGACATTGAACTTGGTCATTGCTTTTGACACACTCCAAACCTTGGATGTTATCCTATCTCGCTCACGTTCTTGAGGTACAGGAACTCACAAGTGAAGTTCAGTAGCTAGTTCTCTACTTCCTACTACTACCCTAGCAATAGCTTCGGCCATTCTTATGGCATCATCAATTGATAGCTTCCCTATTGGAGGAGTTGTAGTGCCCCTATAAATTGGTGCATCTAGTCCCTTTCATCCATGTACATCCATAGTTTTAAAACTGCATGTTCGAGCAGTGTGGACTTTTGGGCTAGCGTATAATGGGTCTACACTCCCACTCCCAATAGGTCGAGCCATATGGATTTGTCGAGAAGTGGTAGGTAGTCTCATGTCAGCTGCAAAGGTAGGGGAAAATGTAAACTGACCATATGAGAAAGGAGGTGCCGTTGTGTGTACATAAGAGTATGGAACAGGTCCCTTCTCTCCCTCAATGTGAATTCCTTCTTCTCTTATCATTTCTCTACTTGTTAGTACAGATGCATACTCAGGGTTGATGTATCGTGGAGTATACGTACACTCTAGAAATTCACTGGGTTGCACCAACACCCCAGGTGCCTTTGGATTGTGCCTCTTGCACAACTTCTTTACCTTTACTAGTTCACAGTAATGATTCATCGAATCTTGATTTTGTTGGCACAGAGTCAGGTACAACTAAGCGTTCACGAGCTTTGGCTATAAGCTCAACTATGACTTGCTCAATTTTAGGTTCTTCACAAGGAAGATACCTATTTTCCCAGACATGTAAATTGTAAAAATAGAATCCCAAATCTGGATTTTCAATCCTAAAAACTATGGGATTCAAGGGGTTTACACTGCAAGATCCCTCACAAAGTACTATATTAAAGACCCTATGGGCTTCATCCATATACACATGCTTGCTTAAGAAATCCATGTAGTGTCTTTTCAACACTGTCGTGTCCTCTAGGACTCTTTCCCATTCTCGTGGCATTGGATCTCAAAGTTTTCTGAGGGGGCTCACATGGGATGTCAAGGAAAGGATTCAAGTGTTCCTATGATATTCCTTTTTGGGAAGTTTTGGTTTCTTAGTTAGGAATGAGTTCCTGGAACCCAGAATCGTTGTTGTTGGAGAAGGAAAAGTAATGTGACTCACTAAAATCTCCCAAGGTTAGTCTTGGCCCTAGTGGAACTTCTTTTTATTGATCCTTGCTTGTGTTGCTACCTGCCATAGAAGCATGTGAAACTTTTTCCGCACTTTCTCAAAGAGTGAGCGATCACCCTACCATTTCACAGGTGCATAGGTTAATGCCTACTATGAGTCACAACTCAGATGGGCCTTTCATTAACAAATGTTAATTTTCTTTTCTACCGATAGAAGGCACAAATCAATCCTCACTTATTCTGTTTTCAGCTATTTCTTCGGTGTTTCGTATATCTCTTCTGTCAATCTCATCAAAAGTGAAGAATAACTTATTAATTAAATTCAAGAACAACCGAAAATCCTCCAAAGGAGTGTTATGGAAATTAAGAATGTATGCACCCATATACTAGTCTCGAAAATAACCACTATTAAGTGTATTGAACTCAACTCGATCTTAAGTGCTTTCCTTGATTTAAATGATTCCCTTGTTATTTGAGTTGATTATTTTTTCCTTAAGTAAGCTTAGATATGATGAGTTGATTATTTTCCTTGATTTAAATGATTCCCTCATTATTTGAGTTGATTATTTTGCCCCTAAGTAAGCTTAGATATGATGAGTTGGATAAAATCATGCATGGAACAAAGTCTAGAGCTTAATTGGAGAGTTCAATATCACTTGATATCTCGTGGAAGCATCCCAAGTGTTCGATGTATTTTGTCTCCCGAAGCTACTTCTCCACTGGCTCTTTTGTGTACGTGGTTTGAGACTCTTGTTGGAGAAGCCTTTGTAGCTTTGATTGTATTGCTTAGTACCACAATAGCTCCACCTTGCTCACTGAAAGATGAGACTTGCCTTGAATCTAATATCTTTACTAAGTCAAAATTAGGTAATTTGGGAAAAATCTCACATTTTGGGAATCAATTACTCCATATAGTTTTGGACATATCTTAAACATACTAACTCTAAATTTGTCGGAGATCATAGATTTAGATTCTACTCTTCAAGATCTTTCCGATGATATGTCACATGAGGGGGTTTTGACAAACTTTTGGACAAGTTCACCATGCTCCCATTTTTCAAATGGGAATGGGATTTTTCCCAAATTATCTAATATGGTGTTATTACAAAGGAGAAGCGGTGTTTGAGAGGGTTTGTATGCCCTCAAACTGAATTCTTTCCTTGCAAAGATAATAGATTAGGGCGGCACTTACCAGCACTTACCGTAGTGGTGGTTGTTAAGTGTGTTTTCCAAGAATGTGAGAATCTCTTCCTTAAGACCCAGAACATACACTCGGTCGGGGAGATTTGAGCTCGTGCAGGCAACTTTTCTTCTCTCTGTAGAGCAGCCTGCAAAGTGATTAAAATCTCAAAAATTCAAGAGTGATTAAAAGTGGGTTTAAGGTTTGGAATGACTAAACTTAGGTATCTTAATTCCAAATCCAAGCTTGGATTTTGGATTAGTGTCCAATTACTTGAGCTATTCATAGATTAAGTTCACTAATCACTCTTTATAGGGTGATTAGTAAATACTTAACCCAATGCAAAAATGCTTGAAATGCAATTCGAAATGCTTCTATTATACATGAATTGCAAAGCAATTAACTAGTATTAGATTAATTAGTTAATTTTTAAGCTAAACATCAAATTTTGGGTTAATGAGATTCTCTGTAAATGGGCTTAAGGCCAAAAAAATGAAAATCAAATTTTTGCCCAAATTTAATGCAAATGCAAGATTAAATGTTATCGTA
Source organism: Cibotium barometz (assembly GCF_041138505.1). Taxonomy (NCBI): domain Eukaryota; kingdom Viridiplantae; phylum Streptophyta; class Polypodiopsida; order Cyatheales; family Cibotiaceae; genus Cibotium; species Cibotium barometz. The sequence continues at coordinate 13,843,877 of NC_141104.1, read as the reverse complement.
TTGATGGAATTTCTACGCTAATCATTATTATAATAATTAGGGTGCAATATTGAAGGCTAAAACCTACTTTTGAAATATTAAAGCCCTCTGGAATGGACCAAGCAACAACAAAAATGAATTTCTTTTTTTCCCTTTTTTTTTCTTACAGAAACTAACCGCGCCAATTCTTTCCTTCTAGTTTACCCCTTCCACCATGCTTTCTCACTCTTTATGGGAATCTTCGTGAACCCACTTGTCCCAATCCGCATTCAAGTAAGGAGGCGATGTTCCATCTGCAAACAATAACCTCTTCCACCTTCCCTTAACTACTAGTACTGTTATTCACACAGTGTAAGAGAAATAGAATATTAATGCAAATAGTGCAAGAGAGAGAGAGAGAGGAACGAAGGGAGGAAAGCGCTAGTGTTAAGCTTGCCTTACCTCACTCTCAAGAGAACACAACACCTCTGAAGTCTCAACAAAAGAGAGAGTGTAGAGCTCGCTTATTACATGTCGATGGGGATGCTGCAAGGCCAATCTGTCCTAAGCTTCCCATGGGAGGCTCTCCAACCCCTTGAGCAGAGGCCAGCGCTTCCTTACCTCCCGTTGTTTGTCACCAACACGTTTACGACACAGACTCTCTTGTTGGACAGACACTCTCACAGCTTGGTAGATATGGGAATGCAAGTAGATAACTTGCAAGCACACTCTCCCTCTCCCAAGCTAGCAAAAGATAAGAGAACAGTGGCACATAAAGAGCTCTCCATTCCAACTGATACCCAATTGAGAGAGATTACGTCTCAGCGTATGGGGAACTAGTCTAGCCGTCTCACTGTCTGCCTTGAGCTCTAGCCGCTGAAGCCACTAATGTTAGCTCACCCGCACCTTGCACAACATGGACTGACCCCGCCCATTAGCAGCGCTACCAGCCTAGTGTGGAGTGACCTTGCCTACTAGCGCATAGGTCTTCTTGTTGCCACCTTCTCGCTACACATGCGGCCGTTTCATAAAATAAATACCAAGTGCTTCTACACCTAATAATGTACACGTGGATTTAGGTCGGGGTTATACTTGGCCCGAAACCCTGATGTAAGATTCCTGAGGTGTAAAGGTGTAAGAACCTCTTCTTATGTTCTTAAAATTATTCCCCTTTCTCTGAGAAATAGAAGAAAGATCTTGTTTTATCTTATTTTGGCCTAAAGAGAGAAAATATCTAGAGAGAGATAATCCAAAATTGAGATCTCTTTGGATAAAAAAATCCTCCCAGTGTCTAAAATGGATTTTCCTGAAACAGAAGTTCAACCAATATGCATTAGGAATTAATTGAAAATGGTATAAGGGATCTTAGCCTAAGGGTCTACATTTTCAAAAAAAATAGATTATGGTCCAATTAAGGCTCCAATGGGCCAATTGGATTAATCCAAGTGTTGGGATGAGAAAAATCCAAAAGAAAAAAAGAAAATACCCAAAAATGAGTAAATGCTTACATAAGATGAAGAGTTGACTGAGTACAAGGTTTATTAGTTAAAAATTATGAGATATTACTAAAAAAAGAGATATTTTGAAATAATGATGCATTTTTTACACCTTGGTGTAAGGAGAGGGAGACTCTTGAGGTAGGCACCTTTTTCACATGTGTGGAAGGGTTTTTAATTCAAAAAAGTTATGATATTTTTATTTCTCCTCTCTCCTGGATCAAACCAAATCAAGAAGGGAGCCAAACTGGTCCAAATCTTATCCAAATTGAGTCAAATCTTATCCAAATTGAGTCAAACTGAACTTGAAAAATTTTATAACCCAGTTGGACTTGGTTAGTGACCTCCCTCTCCTATAAATAGACCCTCAGTCATTTGTAATAAAATATTGGAGCTATACCACGCCAGTATTATATTAAAATAATCATATTTTCTATTATCCCTTAAATTTTCCTCTCTCTTGTTGGGAGCTTGGAGCTCTCTCTCTCTCTCTCTCTCTCTCTCTCTCTCTACAACAACTCTTGGAGTTTCTCTTCTCCTCTTGGTGGACCAATTCATTGGTTGGGGGCTTTACTGCTAATAGTAGAGAATCAAGCCAAACTTAGAGGTAAAATCAATTTTTATGGTTTTTTTCAATTTATCTCAATGACTTTCTTCTTCTCAATCCCTCTCAAGCTTGAGAAGCTTTCTAAATAATTGCTTTAATTCAAATCAAGCTTTCCCTTAAAGTCTTAATGCTTAAGAGAAAGTCAATCTTTATGCTTATTTGTAATGCTTTCTTTAAGTAAATCTCTCTCTTTAGAAGAATGGCCATCTTTATGGCTAAATCCCTTGAAAAAGGATGCTTCTCAATGATAGTCTCTTAATTCAAAGCTAAACTCTAGGCTTGTTAAGCTAGAGATTAAGAAAATGGTATTTTTATGATTTTGTGTTAACAAAAAAATGGTTAATTCTTTTAGATTATTTAAAAGTAGCTAAAAAAACAACTTTGATTGATTCTAAATGAGAAATAGATTATCATATCAATTTGAAAAAAGAGAAATAATGGAATGAGCTTAAGCTAGTGGGATAATTATAATTAAGTTTATGATTATATGGTTAAAATTATGATTTAAATTCCTAGTTTAATTTTAAGCATAAAAGAGAAACTACTATCATATTTTCATTACAAGCTTTTTTTCTTTAGAAAACAATTGAGAATTATCAGTAATAGCAGCGAAGCTATGGTAAAATTTTTAGAAAATAATACATATCTTATTTTTATGCATAATGCTAAAAGAGGACTTCCTACCATATTCTAAGATTGGACATCCTATGCAAAAAGAATGATTTTCATAATATTCATGAGAAATATTTTTTTTATAATTATGCATAATTAATTGATTATGAGAAAAGAGTAAATTTTAGTAAATTTATTTTTATTCAAAAAGAGGAATTCCCATGATATTTGAGATCCAAGTAATTAAATGGTAAAAGAAAAAATTTTGGTAAATTTATTTTATGTAAAAAGAGGAATTCCCATGATAATTGAGATCCAAGAAATAAAATGGTAAAAGAGAAATTTTTGGCATAATTCAAATTATGAGTATTTATCAAAAGTGAAATTTTGAGCATTATTAATTTTATTGAAAAATATGGGTAGAACTCATTTTTGTAAATCCCATGAATCTTTTACTCAAAAAGAAGAATATTGAATATATTTCACTTGAGAAATTTGAGAAAGAATATGAAAATATCCATCGAGAAAAAGTACCTTTAACTAAGGCAAGCAATTGGCAAAAACTTAGAAAAGTCCCATCGATATCGAAAGTAGAAAACGGTACTAAATGTGAATGCGATGTGAATAGATGTGAATGCGAGGTGAATAAGATGTGAATGCGAGGTGAATAAGATGTGAATAGATGTGAATGCGATGTGAATAGATGTGAATAGATGTGATAAGATGTGAATGCGATGTGATAAGATGTGAGTGGATGTGATGGGATGTGGATGAGATGTAATAGATGTGGATGTGAATGTGAATGTGATGAGATGAATAAGATGTGATGATATGTGAAAGGATGTGATGTGATGTATATGGATGAGAATGAGATGTGATGTGATAGATATGCATGTGAATGAATGGATGGATGTGGATAGATATGAATGTGAACGAATGGATAGATGTGGATAGATGTGAATGAATAGATAGATGTGGATAGATGTGAATGTGAATGAATGGATGGATGTGGATGAATGTGATGAGATGTGAATGGATGTGATGAGATATGGATAGATGTGGATGTGATGTAATGTGGATGGAATGAATGAGATGTGATGTGCATAGATGTGGATGTGATGTAATATGGATGGAATGAATGTGATGTGATATGGATGGAATGAATGTGATGTGATAAGAATAGATGTGGATGGAATGTACGTGATGTGATGTGGATGCAATGAATGTGATGGATGTGAATGGGTGTGATGGGATGTGAATGGATGTGATGAGATGTGAGTGGATGTGATGAGATGTGAATGGATGCGATGAGATGTGAATGGATGTGAATGTGATGTGATGATATCTGAATGGATGTGATGAGATGTGAATGGATGTGAATGTGATGTGATGATATCTGAATGGATGTGGTGAGACGCGGTGAGATGTGAATGTGACGTAATGAGATGGGAATGGATGTGATGTGGATCTGGGGGTAGATGTGAAGGGATGTGATGTGATGTGAATAGATGAGATGTGATGTGAATGGATGTGATATAATGTGATGTGGATCGGGGTAGATGTGAATGGATGAGATGTGATGTGAATGGATGTGATGTGATGTGATGTGGATTGGGGTAGATGTGAATGGATGAGATGTGATGTGAATGGATGTGATATGATGTGATGTGGATCGGAGTAAATGTGAATGGATGAGATGTGATATGAATGGATGTGATGTGATGTGATGTGATGTGGATATGGATAGATGTGAATGGATGAGATGTGATGAGGATGGATGTGACGTGGTGTGATGAGGATCGGAATAGATGTAAATGGATGTAATGAGATGTGATGTGGATGAATGTGATGTGATGTGGATAGATGTGATGTGATGTGGATAGATGTGATGAGATGTAATGTGATGTGATGTGGATGAACGTGATGTAATGTGGATAGATGTGATGAGATGTAATATGATATGATTGGATGAGAATGGATGAAGGATGATGGGAATATATATGACTGATGAGAGTTTGTTAGAAACTGTATTTATGGCCTATTTTTAAATGACTATTTTATGTTAAGAATGCTGGGGAAGCATTTTGACTATCTTGTAAATGAGGTCGTGTGGAGACCTAAGTGATAAGGTTGCAACAGCTCACGGAGAGTCAATGGAGGACATCTCGCGTAGCAAGGTCGGCGGAGGTCTTGACTAGCCACCTCGGTTCGATTTAAATGGTGAGCTTCCGGTACGGCAGATGAGGGACCAAGGAAGCGGCCTATGAGTGAAACGCTAGGTGACTTGCGAGATGAAGGAGCCTAGAGGGTGCTAACCATACGGTGCTCGGGCTCTAGGTCGTCAAAGATACCCACGCGTGCATCAAAAAGGAAGAAAATGGAACAAGCTGTTAGAGTTGTTTTCTGAACTCGGGCATAGATCTGGTTGATTGGCCTTGATGGTCCTCAATGGATGAGTCCATGGCTCTTTTATATGGATCTGTTGGTTGATCTTGTTGATCTTCAACGGAGAGTCCATCTGGATTTTCTTATATGATTATATTGCCGGGTACTATGAGCTAGGAACTTTTGAAAAAACCCCTAAGTGGACAGGTGGTGAGCGTTCTGGTTGCCAATGATGAAGGAATGATTGGAAATTAGAATTCAAGTTGGATATTTTGGAGGATTATGATCAGTGATACTATGGTTTCATTAAAAGATTGTTTTAAAGACAGCTGAATCTGTGAAACAGGTAAACTCATATTGGGTGTGTAAGTGGTGTGACTATCTTGAAGTTTGCCTGAAGCGCCGGCTAAGGGGCCTAGGAACTCTTTTCCCTAGTACCCGGGGCAAAACATGACCAAATTCCTAAATGGATCCTATCACTATAGTGGTTGGACAGTTGGCTAACCCATGGGATTAGATGGGGTTAGGCTGGACTGATGGATCCCTAAAATGAGACTCAATTCTGTTAAGTTACGATAGTTGAAGTAAATCCCGGCTAACCCTTGTTCTATGGAAAAGAATCAATGCCTGTTCCTCTTGATGAGGAGAAAAGCATTGGACTCTATGATCCAAGTGCAAGTCTTTTCCTTGATCAGTCGGATTAGTTTGGTTAGTGATGACCTTGACTACATTAGAATAAAATTATCCTAGAGGAATCACCTATGTCTGCTGGGCGAGGGAAGTTTTTCTAGGTTCGGTTTTGGAAGAACCGAGGGATTAGTCTCTTGTCCGATATCCATGGGCGAGGCCCCGAGTGAGAGGCTCTACCCTGCGCAAGAAATGCTACTTCCGCTGCTAGCACCCCTGAATTCGATGCGTGGAGGGGGCAGGGATCTTTCACATTGTTTACATTGTGCTGCAGGAAAAGTTATATAAAATGTTCATGAAAAGCTAAAAAATCTCACACTGGTGATTCAATCACCAAAGTGGCCCCTTTGAGAAGACCAGATGACTGGTGACCACTTGCTGTGATCTTCCCATCAAGCTAACTTCTTTGGACACCCTAGTTTCCTACAATCAAACTCAATTGATGCATGCAATTATCCTCCCCAGTCAGTACAGACCTTTGACACCTCTGAACATCCACCTAGATGGCTCTACTGACCCTAGCTAACAAAAACGATCCACAGTTCTCTACAATCCTCCAACATCAGTTGTCCTTAAATACACTACCCTAGAACTATCATGGATCCTATGTTGATATCATGGATCCTATGCTAACCCTCTTCAGACCTCTCTCTGACCTTCTTTTGTTGAAAACTTCCTCACCAGTCTGTGCTAACTCAGAAGCCTTAACTGACATAGAATCTTTCCTCAAATGTCTTTTGACATTCCCAAACCTTCATGCACATTTAAAAGCAAGGTATTTCACATTACAAGCACTCTGCTATGATAGAAACTGACCCACAACTGACCTCAACTAGCTCTACTAACTATTCTAATTCGGACTCAGCTGACTGCTAACTACCGACTCCTGTCTATCAGCTAAGTGTCAAACTTGACTTTAGAACTCTACCCTTCTATTCAAATAGATTATATCTACCCCTCCAACCCATTAGCTAACCATTCTTGATGCATAGTTGATTTTTTCTGACACTAGATTGGCCTAGTTATTTCTGAATCCTATTCACAGTGGGGATGACTGATTTAGCAATGGGTCACCCTGACTTCCTAAACTTCATACATACATCCATAGTTGTGCAACTCAACAAAATCAATCAAGATAACACAAACCAAGCTCTATATCCCAAGATCTCATTTATCAAAACATAGTTTCAAGCCTTGAACTTTTCTTGAGACATGGGGTTCAAAAGAGAAAGAGGAAAAAACTAGAACTTGGGATCTCTTTACAGTATCACTTTTGTATTTAAAATCATATCCCTTTTAATGTTTTGGTGGCCTTGCCTAAGCCAATTTCCCAGTTAACCACCATGTGGCTGACATCCATGCCCTCACTCCACATAAGAGAGCCTTCTTGACTTCAGCTTTACTTGAAGAGCCTTCTTGACTTCAGCTTTACTTGAAGAGCCATGGCTACCCACAAGTTCATTTTCAGCCACAAAGGCATGCATAAAATCTCTTTTGTACGCCACATTGATATCACCATCTTCCTTTAAAACCTCATCATAATAATAACAATGTTCCAAAGGAGCTATGGACTAAAGTGAACTACATATGGGATGCCCCACAAAGTGATGAAGTGTGTATGTGGAAAATTCCACACAATACAAGACTTTGCCAAGAGAAATGAAACTATCATTTTCCATAATGCAATGAATAAGTGATTGTTTATTGAGACGAATTGATGAAGTAAAATCTGTTAAACATATGTCATAGATCTCCAATAAGATCAATTATCTTGTTTAAGAAATTATTTTTCAAACCTCTTAAGTCTTAGGATCTTGTGGACGATATCAAAATAAAAATTTAATAATATATCATTTTTGGCAGAATCATGAGGCGAGGAAACCATGGCCATTAGCCAGACCCTCTCTCTGATGAAGAAGAGCTTGACCCCGACGTTTGCAAGGCTCTTCTCACAGAACTCAGCCCCAAGACCCTTCAAAGGAGAAGGGGGGAACCTAGGCAAGGCTGTGGAGAAATGGGTGGAAGATATGGAAGAGTATTTTGATGTCACAGGCTACAATGAGTGGAGCAAAATAGCTCTTCCCAGGCTAAAAATTGTGGAAATAGCCAGGGTGGCATGGAGGAACCATTGTGACACCAACCATCTGGACAAGAATACCCAGTCCTGGAACGATCTTAAAGCCTATTTAAGGAAGAGGTTTTGTCCCCCGGGGTTCTTAAAAACCAAAATGAATGATTTTTAGAGCTAAACCAAGGGAGCAAAACCATCGAAGAATATCACCAGGCATTTGCTCTTCTACTCAAGTATTCACCACCTCTAGATGAAGAGCAACTCATGACCAGGTTCATTCGTGGAATGAATGAACCCTTAGACACACTGGTCAAGAATGCCAAATTCAAATCATCGCAAATCCTTTTCAATTAAATTAGGGTTTTGTGTACTGCTAAAAATTTGTCAAAACTACCAAAGCCCTCAATTCACCCCACCTAGGCACTCCAACAAGCAATTGCTCAAGCATGCATCAATCTAATGCTCCCATGAGATTTCAGCAAAAGTTTTCCATAACCTCCTTTGTTTTTGGAGCTAGATATCAATGGAAAAAAATAAAATTCAAAGCTTATATATCCACTTGCCCCATTGTACCAATGCAATACCAATTGATTTGTATCAATGGAGCATGTTGAAGCTTGCCGATCTCCCAGTCCAAGCTCTTCCAACTCTCTTACCCAAGTTTGATATCCAAGGGCAAGAGTTTGGGCCACATCTTCACCACCACCATTATACCTAATCCCTTTCTGTACTACATTCCCACAACACTCACGGTACAGAAAGTTCAAGGTGCACTCTCCTTGGCCTCTTGTCCTTATTGCCAAGGTACCTTCTCAACATACTAGATGCTACAAGCATTTTTGGAATTGAGGTTTGCATACAACTATGAGATTACAATCAAGTATGTGAGAGTTCACTTACAACATAGGCACTTATGATTGCATGCCAACACAATCCATCTCAATACAAGATTTTAATGCCAACGGTGAGGCTTGCAAAAGTGAGCTCCAAACGGATGACTTCCAATACACAACTTCAATCACTTTCCCTTCACATTGCTCAATACATGTGCCTCTTCACATAAGCATATTTCATGCCTTATGTTATTTGAATCAAGCATGATTAGTGGTATCAATCTTCATTCTATAATGTTAAACCAAGGTTAATGGACACCACCAAAAACATCTTGTTAAAACCTTGTACACAATGGATAATGGATATATAATCATTCAACAATGAGCTAACAAGACACGTCCAGCTAGTGGACGAGCTAAGAAAAGGTTATGAATGTTCTCACTCAATAAGGGGGTGTCCACAGATATCAAGAACTATCAATTGGTCACCCAAACCATGCAATTTTCACCCAAACCAATACTTTAGATGCATGTAACACACCCTAATCTCACATTTGCACTTCATGTTATACTCAACGGGGAAGGCATGGCAAGCTTGTATAAAGGCCATCATCCTATGCACTTCATGTATCTCTAGTTACTTCTCATTAGTTCACTTTTTAAGTAAAGAGCTCCAAATGGATGACTTCCAATACACAACTTCAATCATTTTCCCTTCACATTGCTCAATACATGTGCCTCTTCACATAAGCATATGTCATACCTTATGGTATTTGAATCAAGCATGATTAGTGGTATTAATCTTCATTCCATAATGTTAACCCAAGGTTAATGGGCACCACTAAAAACATCTTGTTAAGACCTTATACACAATCAATAATGGATGAATCATCATTCACAACAACAAGCCAAGAAGACACATCCAGCTAGTGGAAGAGCTAAGAAAAGGTCATGGATGCTTGCACTCAATAAGGGGTGTCCAGACATCAAGAACTATCAATTGGTCACCCACCAAACCATGTAGTTTTCACCCAAACCGATACTTTAGATGCATGTAACACACCCTAATCTCACATTTGCACTTCATGTTGTACTCAACGGGGAAGGCATGGCTTGTATAAAGGCCATCATCCTATGTACTTCATGAAAGATCTCTAGTTACTTCTCATTAGTTCACTTTCTAAGTATTGGGCACCCAACTTCAATGAGTGTGAACACCCATGGCCAGTAAGTGGCATGTATATAAGTGACTTTAACTAATGAGAAAAGTGCATTCCCTTTAGTGTTGATTGGGAGTGTTCTCTTTCTCCTTGTGCTCTAGCTCTCTACCCTATCCTCTTGTTCTCTTGTTGGTAGTGCTTAGGTGAGAGTGAGTGTGTGTGAGAGTTATACCCTCTTGCCCTCTTGGTCTTACCATGTCTTTCTAGTGAGAGAGTGAGAGTGACCTATTGTCTTTGCACGGTGAAGCACAGTCTTGCCAACAACGGGGAGTGCCAAGCTCTACCTTCATGGTGATAGTAGCAAGAGGTGGGTCTTCTCAAGTGCAAGCTTGCATTCATGTGGTTTCCTCTTCCATGAGATGGCAGGTAAGCTACTAAGTTCCCCACAACACATGAACGGTGAGTACTCTTCACTTGGCTAGCTTTTCTTGTTAGTGAGTGTTGTGTATTTGAGCTTTCCATTGGCAGCGCTACTGCCAATGGAAAGTATTGATTAGTTCCTAAGTAGGGTCAATGAATCGAGTTAGTATTAATTAGAATTTAGTATTAATGAGATATTAATGAACATTAAGTAGTAATAAGAGTAGTTATTATTTCTTGTTAGGGTTTTAATTATTTAAGCACATTGATAGGAGGATATGATTAGTATGAGGTAAAAAGAAACCAAAAAATGGTAAAAATCAACATAAAAAAACCAAAAAATATATATATAAATAGAAAAGCTAGCTTGTCCTTTTTTTAGTAGCAAGGGATAAGGAAGGCGGCAATAGTGAGTTGCTCTACTGGGGCTTGGCACTACACAAGCCATAGCTTCACTCGGCCCTTGTGCACTCCCTTAGAACACACATATTCCCTCCTTGTGCTGCTCATCCACCCATGACCCATCTTATAGCACGTGTTCAACCCCTTTTCTCACTCCTTCCTTACACACATACACAACCTGCTTCTTTCTACCCTTCATGTCTACCCACATCATCTAGACACAAGAGTTCTTGCTTTTGACTCAGCAAGAACATCGTCCTCGTAGGGCATATGCAGCTCTAGCATAGCTAAGAACAAATTGAAGGGTGGATGGAATTTGGATGAGCCAAAAAAGATAAAAGTGAAAAAGCTTCAAGAAGAGGGCCTCTGTCAAGCTCTTTGAGTTTATGGGGATGACTACATCCTAGCATCAACAAGAAAAGGGCGGACAAGGGAGAACAAGCAAGACACGTTTTTCTCTTTTTCTCTCTAATTCAATCTTGCTCTCTACATGAATCATTAATCTCCAATTACTTTGCTAGGATTAATTGAAAGAAGAGAGGTTGTGAGGGCTTATTGTAGCAGCGAGGTTTTGGGGTTTGTTTTCTTAAAAGAAATGTGGTTGAATTGCTTCTCTTTGTTGTGGCAGATTTGAGTGTTTATGCTTAGGGTTATTCACCACTTAAAATCCCCTTCCTAATCTCCCTAATCTTCTCTTAATCCTTCCCTTTCTGGGATTAATCTCATAAAGTTGTTGTGAAGTTGGGCAAGATCACTGTTAAGGTGGCTTTGCATCTCTTATTAGCAGCAGTGTGTAGCCACGTGATGTGGTTTTGGGGTTTGTTTTCTTAAAAGAAATGTGGTTGAATTGCTTCTCTTTGTTGTGGCAGATTTGAGTGTTTATGCTTAGGGTTATTCACCACTTAAAACCCCCTTCCTAATCTCCCTAATCTTCTCTTAATCCTTCCCTTTTTTGGGATTAATCTCATAAAGTTGTTGTGAAGTTGGGCAAGATCACTGTTAAGGTGGCTTTGCATCTCTTATTAGCAGCAATGTGTAGCCACGTGATGTGATAATGGATTGAGTGGCTTGGGCCAGATCTAGAAATTAAATTTCCTCAATGTGCATTAAAATTCGGGTTGCTATGACAATTGTGTGATTTAGATTTGATTTGGTGCTATGAATTGATTGTCAAGTAATAAGTGCTAAGTGGGTGGTGCGATTGAATATTGATTCTCTACCAAAATTTTGGGTGGGGTGTAGATGAAACTCACCCACCCACTAGCAAGGAGCTAGTAATTGGTGCAAGTTGTTGGCAGTTGACTGTGGCACACACATGCTTGCTTTAATTGCTTATGGTTGGCACTTTGATTTGTTATGATAGTGTGAGGAAATCTTTTGTAGTGTCGTGCTTGTGCATTTAATTCCTTGGTGCTTGACATCATTCACTTCACACTAACTTGTTGGAGCCTCATGCGTCCTAGCCAACTTGACAACTCACTTCACACTGACTTGCTGGAGCCTCATGCCTCCCAGCCTCTTTTGTGTTGTCTCCGAGGGGTGAGTTCTCTATCCTTGGACTTTCAGTTTTTAACTTTCAGTTTTGTGTGAGCTTCATGTCTCCCGGCCTCCTCAGTGCTACCCCCGAGGTGTGTTCCTCACTCTTCCAGATCCACAGTGAATCATTGGGTTGATCCCCTCATTTTTTTGTTTATCAAGTGTTTGAAAGTGGGTTGTGTGTTCACCTCTCAGACTCCTCAATGTGGCCCTTGGGGTGTGAGCCTCATGGACATAAACCTTAGGGTGTGAGCCTCATGGACATAAACCTCACAAGTGTTGATAAGTGGGTTGTGTGTTCACCTCTCAGACTCCTCAATGTGGCCCTTGGGGTGTGAGCCTCATGGACATAAACCTTCACAAGCATGAGCCTCACAAGCATAAACCTCACAAGCATGAGCCTCATGGTAGGCATGAACCTGACAAGCATGAGCCTCACGGGCATGAATCTTCACAAGCATGAGCATCACTGGCATGAATCCCACAAGCGCCTCAGAGGCATGAACCTTCACAAGCATGACCCTAATGGGCGTGAAGCTTCATGGAGTTTGCCAAGTGCACAGTATATTCAAAGGAGCTTCACAATTACACTCACCTTTATAGCAGTCACTTGAGCTTCACACACGTCCATAATTGAATCCATTACCACATTGATCTAGTCGCAACAATCTAGACTACAAATTGATTTGAGGCGACTCAGGTTTGTGATAACCAGCCCCAAAACTAGACCATTCCACCCTTGTGCACACTTGTTTTGTCGTCCTGTCTTGTAGCTACATGTATTCACACACACTCATCTTACACAATCATAGTTCCTTGGGGAGGAGTGCATGCTACGTTGGTTATCATTTATTCATCTTCAGAATCATTATCATTATTCTCAAGTTTTCATCATGCAATGCTCTCAAGTTTTCACTTTGTGTTGTGAACATCGATAAGTTAAATAGTGAAAACCGTGCTTCTCAATTTGGTAAAGGGATGATCTAATGTTGTATGATGTGTTGTAATTGATAACTATGTGGCATAATCCCCTACCTCAAAGGAAACACACTTGCATAAGCGTGCTATGTTGTAATTGATAACTGTGTGGCATAATCCCCTACCTTGAAGGAAACACACTTGCATAAGCATTTAAACTAGCTACACTTCACGCAAGTATTCACATAAAAAACACCAAAAAAATCAAAAAAAAATATTTTGAAAACACCAAAAAAAATATTTTGAAAAATATATTTGAAAACACCAAAAAAATTATTTTGAAAACACCAAAAAAAAAAAGAGAACAGCAAGAAACACAAAAAGTGACACACAAAGAGACATTGTGGAAAGGAACATGGGCACAAAAACTTAAACATCTGTATAAGGAATCTTCATAGTGGAGCGTAAAGGTACACTTCTATCCCTCAAACTTTCTTTGTAGAAATCCAAGATTGAGCCTAGGCATACTGTCCTAATTACCAAAAGATATATTTGTGAGGAGGTCAATTATATGCACTTGCGATCAGAAGTAGTGGTGTCAGTCACTACAAACCCTCTATACAACAAAGAAAGTGAGAGTGAGGCTTCCTCAAGTGCTCCCATGGCAGGTAGCAGAACAATAATAGAGCAATTCCTGACTCCACATCTCCTTAGAAACCCTTGCTTTGACCTTGATAGTTTAGCAAGCGAGGATTTCACAGAATCTCCAATGGCTACAAACTGGCCTATCAATGATTTCTACTTTTAGCCAATAATCGTGTAAACTTACCCCCTATGTCTAGCCCCTATGTCTAGAGGACAAAACCCACTCTCAAGTGGGAAAATGGTGACCTTTAACATAGATATCCTCCCTCCTATTGGATTAGAAGAATCTCACGAAACCTCAATGTCCACTGATGGGTGGTGTATTAGCATCCTTAAATAGATTATCAATGTCCACTGATGGGTGGTGTATTAGCATCCTTAAATAGATTATCAATCTAATCACACATGAAGTGGAATATGTGGATGGCCACCATCAGATCTGTGAGATTGTGCAACCTAAAGGGGTAAACTAAAATGTAGTTGAACCTTTTGACCCTAAGGTTCAGAGATTCACAAACAAGGAAGGGTGTAGAGTGTACATAGACACCTTTGGGAACACCTACTACCCTAAGATTCTCACAGGAAAAGACCTTTTTGACCACACAACAAATGCTCGCTTAGAAAGAGGATCCCTTTGGTGTCAACAAGGAGATAAAATCTTGATCCCATTGCCTTAAGCTATCCACCCTTGGTTGAAGATTACTTGCCTGTGGAAATTCCAACTATCCAAACCCCATTACATCACAGCATACGAACATTGCATCTAGTGTGGGATTGCCTCAAACATCTCAATTGATTAATGAGCCTTTGGTCTTCTTAAGAAACCTAGCTAAGTCTCCACATGACATCAAGATCCCATTCATTGGGCACTCACCCTCAAGATGGACTCAAGAGAGATATGTAATACCGCCATTTATGCCAAGAAGTAGCATGGTTATCCCTTCCACAAGGACGGTTGTCATGCCTCAACCAAGACCACCACTTGGTATGCCATTCATACCTCTGGTAGTATTGACATCTCTAACTCCACAAAGATCATTAATGGCTCCTCTTGGGCTAGTGGGGATATCTCCAGAGATGGTGGCCTTTACACAAGCTATAGGAAGAGGGTTAAGGATGGGAATGACACTTATTGTTCCTAGAGAACCTCACAAACAATTTGATCTAAGGCCCAGCAAGTTCAGAGACTCATGAACAAGTACGATGGCAAGTACGCAAGTACACAAGATGCTCTAGATCATTTAGAGGTATTTGAGAAAATGTGTGAGGGAGTAGGTGTCAGTGATGACAATCCTAATTAAATCTTAGCTTTTGAACTGACTCTAGATGGAGTAGCCAGATGATGTTTTGAACCATAGAACCTCCTTATAAAGCCACTTACATTGCCTTAAAGAATGCTTTTAGGGTGGAGTTCTCAAATAGTGGACCCAAATGGAGTCATGTAAACCAGCTAAACAATGTCATGCAACAAGAGAAAAATGAGTCAATACGGGAATACATTTAACACATTAGATATTATCATTCCCTCTTCTCAATTGATGAGAAATCAAGCCAACCAAGATTGATTTCATTGTTTCTTGAAGGCTTGAAAGATCAAAACTTGCACAATCACCTTTTTCTGCAAAGGCGGACAACCAAGATTAATTTCATTGTTTCTTAAAGGCTTGAAAGATCAGAACTTGCACAATCACCTTTATCTGCAAAGGCGGACAACCTTTAATGAGTGTCGCATCGATGCTCTCGACTTTGATGATAACATATCTAGCACAAAAAGGGTCTGAGAAATCTAGTACACAATCCAAAGCTCCCCATAGCATAACCTCCAGTAGCAAAATGTCAAATAAAGGAGTGTCAAGGACATGGCTACTGCTATGCTAAAAAAAATGGAGGAAAATTAGAAAGTACATCCTAGAGATTCCGAAGCATACCCAAAGAGAGAGGGCACATGGTGTCCTTGTCGAGGCAATCACAGTCATAAATGAGTGTCCATTCTATAGGGGATGGATGGGCTTTTGGTGTGGTTACTACAAGAGATACACTAATCATGATACCCGCACAATTACAGGTACAATCTAGTAAACCACAGTATGGTTGTTCCATATCTTCCTGCTACCCAGCCTTTAGCACTCCCTGCGCCACTCACCACGGGTAGTTGATATCCTATGTCCCCTATTGGGACTAACCCCCTACCTAGATGAAATCTTAAGTTTCCTGAGACACCTCCCCTTATTCTAGGACTAACTACCTACCTAGATGAAATCTTAAGTTTCCTGAGACACCTCCCCTTATTCTAGGACCTCAATCTATAGCTCTTGGCATGACACCTATGACACACATTGAGGTAGGACCACTCATTAAGGATGTCGCATTATATGCTAGAACTAGATCTTGCAAAAGGACCGCCGTCGAGATACAACTCATACACAATGTCAAGTAAAGACTCTGATGTAGATTTTGTAAGGATGACTCTCAAACCTTGTCTCCCATTTATTAGATGTCAACCTTTGGCACTTATGGTGGCCATGGGCAACCAACGGGTTATAAGGCATGAGAGCTGAATTCTATGACCCTTGGCCAACCTTTAGCTTGCTATGGTGGCCATGGTGGCCATGGGCAACCAATGGGTTATAAGGCATGAGAGCTGAATTCTATAACCCCTGGCCAACCTTTAGCTTGCTATGCTTGTGGGGGTGCACACCTCAAAAGGTAATGCCCTTATCGAGTCTCAAGAGAAGCTACCAAGTTCATCTCAGTGCTATCTCACGACGGTGTTTAAGTTGCGGGCATAACTCAAATCATATAAGATTTCCCCACCAAACCTCCCCCAAGACGTGATTAAGGGCTCACAACTCAATTGGACATGCTAAGTGCACTAAGAACAAACAACTCTTTGGTGCACACCGATGCGATGGTCCTCACACACACCCAAGCCAAGGCCAGAGCTCTTCATAGCTCAAAAGATAGAGAAGGTGACAAAATCTCATATGATTCTACAAAGCATTCCAAAGGACAAAAGAAGCGAGAAAGAAAACAACACACAAAATCTAAACCCTTGGGTTGAATGCATTTCTAGAGCTAAGAAAGAGGGTAGTGCGATCATTTAGAGTGACAATGAGAATATAAAGACTTCTTCTTCCTCAGAAGATGCACCTATTAAAGATGAAATTCTAGACATGGTCCAAAACATTGTGGCTGGAAGACCTGATTGGAAGTAATCCTTGGAGCTTCTAGAAAAATTGACCAAATATCCAAATCCTCAAGAGGAAACATTGATATTCAAGAAAGCCCAAGAACTTATGAAATAGACTCAATTCCAGCTAGAGGGACCTCTAGGACTAATACAACCAGATACATACAAATTTGTACCCAAATCTTCCTTAGACACGATAGCAAAAAAGTTCAAAGTTCTAAAGAAGGTCATCTTGAGTTTTCCAAAAATCTCTAACCAATTCCAGTTTCATCAACCAAAAGACATAGGTAATCCCGAACCTCTAAAAGATCATCTTTTGCATGATTACCTGATCAACCGGGCCAAAACCTGGACCTCTTAGTTTCCATCATAGCCAAGTGGGTCTAAATCTAACTCTTTAAAGTATCTTCCCTTGTACCTCGACTCCAGAGGTGAAGTTACCTCAGTGAGAGTACCTATTTTTGGTAGAACCAAGAGAGAAAAGGACACATTAGGGATGTTTGCAGTTCTGTTTGCTCCAATCACAACCATGTTGGGTGACTTCCTATCAAGAGACCGAAGTCTTTGGCAGAATGTAAGGTAATGGATGGACGTACACTTTGGACTCAAACCTAATGAAGATACCCACTCAGAGACTGAAGACAATGAGAGTGACGACAATCCTAGAGAATTGTACAAGGATTTGCCTGTCAAAAACAAGCTTGGCAAGTACTTTGAAGGTGAAGAACTTAATGTTACCTTGTCTTTAAGACTACAAACTGGAACATACATAGCCATCCTAGATGGTGAGGATGGAGTGAGTATCACTACCAAAAATTAGTGGAAAAAATGGGGATCACCATCACTCACCGATGACCACTTTTGAAGGTTAAAATGGCTAATGGTAACCTCACTTTACACATGAGAGTGGTAAGAGTGAACGGGTTGACCTCATGTGGATTGACTTTTGATCACATATTTATAATCATGGACTTCAAGAAATCAACCACATACGATGCGATCTTAGGCAGTCCTTTTATGAGCCAATTGAAGATGATCCATGACTGCTAGGGCACTCACCACATCTTCTTGCAAAAGAAGGATGACATCATGAAGGTCAATCTTCAAAACTATAATTATCATCCAGGCTATGCCCCTACTCAACGATAATAATTCAATTACCACTGAATGAAGTAAAGATGAAACCAGGAGTTTTTGCCTTTTTGAAAGTTTCGAAGGATGATCTATTATTGAATTGAACTTTAATGCAAATGACTTCCCCAAACTTAACATTACCGCGGTCATTAAACTTCATGTGGAACTGTCTTTGTCTTCGATCGGATCTATGCTTTACCCGTCGGAAGGACCTGCTCTTCCTCATAAAGGGATTCTCTACCTTAGTACAATGGACTTTGGACTACTACAATGTAAGGTTCCCCCCTTCTAAAATAGGGGAATACTTAAGATAGTCCACTAAGTCTTAACTTGGAGAAAATTTCCTATTCATCAATACCTTGACCATGTAGAGATTCAAGGATACGATTCATAGGTAAGACCTAGTCCTATCCCGCAAAGGAGCGTGATCTTCTAAAAATCAAATCACCCATAGGGTAATTGATCATAAATTGGGCAACTACTAGACTTGATTTCTAGAGGCAATGCTTTTTTCCTCATCCATGCAAGGCACAGCCCCGTGGCCTAGTCTTCTAGAATAGAGTTGCCCAAGAACCTATTTATCTAGCGTAGGGCTTTCACTTAATCTGTTGGAAAGCTACCCCACTAATCGGGTCCACCCGTCCGTAGGATCGTGCCGTCGGGGCATTCCATCCTCCCACTTTCCACCCTACTCACGCGTCAATTTGTTTTCTAAATAATCCTAGCACACTTTTTGACATAAATAAACATGTTCCTTAATTAAGGCCCTTTTCACGAGGTTTGTTAAAACAGTCTTTTTCCACAATACAATAATGCCAAACACAAGATATATAAAAAAAGTTTATACATGAATCAATTCCATACAAGCCAAACCGGCTCTCTTATTCTTTTCCTTTATACTGCCGATGATCTAGAATTCGGCCTTCCACCCTCTACATGCTGGGTAAAACCCTACAGGACCATACACCTCATCGTCGGTCTTGCTGGGTGGTAAGGACTCAAGCCGGCCTGTCGCCCTCTCTGGCTCCATCGCTCGATCCTCCCGCCCCTCAGAGGGATTTCTACACACTAGCCTGGGCCCTCAGAACTAGACAGCATCATAATCTCTCGCCTTAATCGGCGAACCTTATTCTCCCAATGGTATGAGGGATACCTTGGGCCATTCCTCCCGGGCTTTGCTAACAATGCCACCCGGCTACACAAGCATAGAACAAAGTTAGTGTCGAAGCCAGGAAAAACTTGCACTCTTTAAAGATAACAATTTCAATGCAATTCATTGAATACATCATCACTCAATTCGTAACTTCATACAATTTTATGTCAATATTTTAAAAGGAAAAGATACACATTTATTAATACTAATATTTTAAAAAAACTCTTCTTTAAAAGATGACCAAGCTAACCTAGCCACCATTTCCTTGAGGAGCTTGTAAAGGGAGGGTTGGAGCCCCATCGAGAGCATCTTCTCTAATCTCGTTGTTGCGCGCTCCTCCCGAGGCAATATTCTGACGTTTTTGGGAAGGGGCCATCTTAGACGTCGTCTTGTAGGGCTCTCTATCGCGATCAAACGCTCCAGTCAGATCTCAATTCTGAGATCGTTTGCTCACTATATGAGAAAAATACCACATGAACCCTCTCTAACGCTAAAACCTCTTGCTAAAGTCCACCCAAATGGGGCGGAGGGGGGGATTGTGAGATGTCCTTAACACAAAAACGTTTTGCTGAAGGGGAGAAGGACTGCTGTAAATCTCTTCACACGGGGGGGGAGGGGGGGGAGAAGAGTTAAGGACACTGCCTCCAAGAGGGGGATAGAGGAAAATTACCCTATCTAAAAAGTGGCAAATGAGGGCGTGTGGAGAGGGGTGGCTGTAAGGGGCGGCTGTACTACAGCAAGTACACTACTGCACTGGGATAGACGGCGGTACGTACGGTGGCACAACAGAGCATAAGCTACGTAGAAATACGTGTTGCCCATGGAGCACCCCGGCGGGGGTTTATATAACTGTGGGGTACAAGTATGGGCGCTGCGCAAAGCAAGGATGAAAGGACGGTGTACCAGCAAAAGGCTATAGATCAGTGGCCTGCATGGCTCAGGGGGAAAGGTACGGTGGTTAACAGGGAAAGGAGTGGTACGTACCTTATTTGGTCAGGGGCAGCATGGGTGTCCACATAGCGGTACGTGTGGCCTACACAGTGGGCGGCCATCCTTTGGTTCTTGTGCGACCATCGTACGAGCACCCTGGTAAGTGTGTATAGTACGGTCCAAATTTTTGGGCGTACACCGCCCCGAGGGGTGAAATTTTTTTTATCCGGGATGTTCTCCTAGTTGTTGGGGTTCACACCGTTTGTCAATCGAACGCCCGTTCGTGCATTTATTAAGGTTTAGAGGTCGTCGCTTTTTAACTAAAAATGATTGAAATTTGTGTATAAGCTTGATCCAGTGTCCGTTTGGATGCTGTAAAATCCTATATTAGGGTAAAATTGCACGTAGATTCCAAATTTGGGCTCAGAATTTGAAGATTCTAAGTAGAAATGACTCATTTAATAAAATCATTGATTTTTATACCATAAAACTCATAAATTTATCTATTACATGGACATTTCTTTATTAGTGAAGATGGGTATGTTACATCCTTCCCCCCTTAGAAAAGAAATCGAGATGTCCTCATCTCATCATGAATTGGGGATAATCCTTTCAGAGTGTAGCTTCATCTTCCCAAGTTGCATCCTCTTCAGGGTAATCTTTCCATTGTACTAGATGTTCTACAAGAGTTCTATTTCGGATTTGCCTTTCCCTAGAATCTATGATGCTACTGGGCTATAATTCAAGGACTCCTTGAGTAGGGATTACAACTTGTTCATCATCAAGAATATGATCGAGACTGGGTACATAAGGTTTTAAATGAAATACATTGTGGACTTTGATATGGGCTGGAAGTTGGAGTTTATAGGCACTTTTACCTAGACACTTGATAACTGTATAGGGACCACAATACCTGGGGCTGAGCTTCTTATATTTCCCAAGTGATAGAGAACTTCGTTTGGGTCACACTCGTAGAAGAACTTTGTCTCCTTCCTTGAAGATCCTTTCAGACCTCTTGGTGTCAACATAATGCTTTTGTCGATCTTGGGCAGCTTTAATATCCTTTTGGATTGCCTTGGTTTGTTCCTCCATCTCTTCGAGCATTTTCCTGGATGCCTCAACTCTTATGGTCGAATCAGAGAAATTTAGAGGAGACAAGCATTCTTGCCCATAGAGTGCTTTGAATGGTGACATTCATATGCTCTGATGATGATAAGATGCATTGTAGGCAAATTCTATCGGAGGAAGGTATTGAATCCACCTTCTTGGTTCCCGTCTACAATATGCTCTGAGAATGTCTTCAATTACTTGATTGACTCTCTCAATCTGGCCATCGATCTCTGGATGATAAGCTGTGCTAAAGCAAAGTTGAGTTCCTAGGGCTTGAAATAAGGACTGCCAGAACTTTGAAGTGAAGTCAGAATCCCGGTCACTTACTATCCTTTTTGGAAGACCATGAAGTTTGAGGACTTCCTTGATGAATATTCAAGCAACATCAGAAGCTTTGAAGGTCTTCTTTGCTGGTATAAGGTGAGCTACTTTGGTATAAGTAAGTCCACTATACTACTAGAATGGAGTCATATCCTCCTTGAACAGTGGGGAGACTTGTGATGACAAAACCCATACTAATGCACTCCCACTTCATTTGGGGAATATCCAAGGGTTGAAGTTTCCCAGGCATCTTGACTCTTTCAGCTTTGATCCTTTGGCAAGAGAGACATTGCTTCAAGTATCGATGGACATCATTTTTCAAGCCTGCCCAATGAAAGCTCCTTCTTATGGCATTTGATGTTTTTGCATAGCCTGGGTGTCCTACAACAAGACTATCATGAGCTTCATGGAGGATTAGTTTCTTTAAAGTAGGATCCTTAGGGATACATAGCCTGTGATTGAAGTAGAGGTTTCCTTCATAATGAGTGGATTTCTACTGCCGCGCATGGACGGTGGCACGCTCTTCTTCAGCCATTTCCAAGGTTGGTTCTTCACTTATAATACAGGCGGTCCTAGCAACTGCTCCTCCGCGGCCTCTGCCACGCCCCCACTGCCTCTTGCACCTTGGTGGATAGGGGTTCCATGGCCTTGATTTCCTCTGTCACCTTGGTGGATAGGGGTTCCATGGCCTTGATTTCCTCTGTCACCTTGGTGGATAGGGGTTCCATGGCCTTGATTTCCTCTGCCACCTTGGGGAAATGATGTTGTCGTCTTGGGACAGTTGGCCCTAAAGTGTCCTGGCTCATTGCACTCAAAACACAGAGGGCCTTCTCTGGAAGAAGCAGCATACAAGTGGGGGACAAAAGAGTTGCTTTGTCGCCCTCTGTTGTAGTAGGGGAAATTCTATTAGGGTTTCTTGTAGGGTTGATGTTTAGGATTTGCCTCAGGGTAAGATCTCTTTTGAGGCTTAGGTTTGTTAGTCCTCATTTCTTTCACAAGGGGCTTTGCTCGTATGAGAGTATCCTGTAATGTGCTTGGCCTCATTGCTTCAAGGCGGGAATCTAAGGGTTCATTTAACCCTTGGCAGAAACGAGCCACTTGCTCGGAAGTAGTCATAGCTGGGGCATACTTTCGAAGAGTGATAAATTTGGAATAGTAGTCCTCAAGAGTTAAGCTCAAGAGTTAAGTTGCACTGCCTAAGACTAAAAAACTCATTCATCTTTATGGATTCATGGGATGGGGGAAAATATCTTTCCTTCACGGCCTGCTTGATGTCTTCCCACATTTGAGAATGCTCGGTGACTCCCTTCACGGCACCACTGTTTCCACCAGAGTTTAGCATCTCCGATGAGGTGAAACCATGCAAGCATAGACTGATTTGCTACTCCACTACCGGCCGACAGAGAAATAATCGTCCATCGCTTCAATCCAAACTTCACCATCCTTCTCAATCTTTGAACCTTCTCCTTTAAAGGAGGGAGGTTGCATTTGCTTTAGTAGCAGGAGCTTAGATTCTCTTGGATATCAGTGCAAAGCACATTGGGAAGTGGAGGGTGATCATCCTGGCCATCATTGTAAAAACAATTTTAAGATTACAAGATTCATACTTGCACAGCGCTTATTTTGGAGAGTAAAACATTGCAAAATTTAATTTCCAAATATTTACAAGGACTTATTTGCCATCAAGGGAAATTCCTAAGCTTGACTATGACATAAGGGTAGAGTGGTCCACATAGGTGAAATATGGGGGTTCCGCTGTAGTTTCTAAGACTCTAAAAACTGATGGGGTAAGGGTGGTAGACTCTAGATTGGGGTAGGTCCCAACACAACTACTCTATTAGCAGGTAAGACCTGCATCACTTGGTCATACACCCAGCGATCTTGAGGTATGCAAATCCCATCTATAGTCACAGAGGTGTCGGCCCTGGGGGTACCGAGTCGACGAACCAAAATAAACGGATCATCTTCAACTTTTCAATCCAACGAATCCACTTTAGGTCGGTGGGATAAGGTTCCCAATTTGATCTGCGGATGAAGAAATATCTCAACCCATGACTCCAAAAATCTCTATCCCATCCTCTTTCAATACGAGAGAAATGAGGGAGGGACATCTTCTCTAGTATCTGCACCATGGTGTCACGGAACTCAAAATTTGAGGAGTGACTAGCAGTCTCGAAGATGCATTAAAAAACTAGAAACTTCGAGTAGGCATCTTCCTCTTCCTACAATCATTCAAACATCAATTCAACTTGTTTTTTTAGTAGGATGTTTTTATTAATTAGCATTATGTTAGGTAAAACATTCATTGCAAAACAGTCCTTAAATGGCAAATCCTAGGAGCTAAGATCGGCTCTGATACCAATTGTAAGGTTCCCCCCTTCTAAAATAGGGGAACACTTAAGATAGTCCACTAAGTCTTAACTTGGAGAAAATTTCCTATTCATCAACACCTTGACCATGTAGAGATTCAAGGATATGATTCATAGGTAAGACTAGTCCTATCCCACAGGGGGAGCGTGATCTTCTAAAAATCAAATCACCCATAGGGTAATTGATCATAAATTGGGCAACTACTAGACTTGATTTCTAGAGGCAACGCTTTTTTCCTCATCCATGCAAGGCACTGCCTGCTGGCCTAGTCTTCTAGAATAGAGTTGCCCAAGAACCTATTTATCTAGTGTAGGGCTTTCACTTAATTTGTTGGAAAGCTACCCCACTAATCGGGTCCACCCGTCCATAGGATGGTGCCGTCGGGGCATTCCATCCTCCCACTTTCCACCCTACTCACGCATCAATTTGTTTTCTAATTAATCCTACCACACTGTTTGACATAAATAAACATGTTCCTTAATTAAGGCCCTTTTCACAAGGTTTGTTAAAATAGTCTTTTTCCACAATACAGTAATGCCAAAGACAAGATATATAAAAAAAGTTTATACATGAATCAATTCCATACAAGCCAAACCGGTTGTCTTATTCTTTTCCTTTATAGTGCCGATGATCTAGAAATCGGCCTTCCCATGGAGTAATAAAACCGGTCTTCTTCTGATCCTCAAGATATATTCTAATCTGATAATATCCACTAAAACCATCATAAACTAAATATCTTTCATGCCCTACTACCTAATCTAAAATTTCATCTTGAAAGGGAAGAGGGTAATGATGTCTCTTTGTAGCAGCATTTATTAGTTTGTAATCCCCACATATTCTCCACTTATTACCCTTCTTTTAGGAACAATAACAATAGGAGAGACACCCACTCAACATCATTAACTGGATATATAAAACCAACTTGTAGCAACTTAGTGACTTTTGTCTCTAGAATCTGCCTCTGTATTGTCCCTAATCTCCTTGATTTTTGAGCTATTGGCTTAGCCCCCTCCTTCAATTTGATCTCATGAACAACACTAGATATACCCCTCATCTGAGTATAGTCCTTAGAAGACATCTTGGGATACGTGTCAAACAGTTCTCCATATTGTTATTTTTCCTCATTGGTCAAATCATCTGCATCAGCTCAGCCTTTGGGACATTGGGCTTCTCAGTTTGAGTACAAACCGACTCTATTGTATGGTTAATCATCTGCACACCACAAATATCTGCTTCCAACTCTAACAAACTCAGATCCACTTCTGATTCCCCATCAGTCCCATCAAAGGAACCAGTAGATAAGTCATCATAACTATCAAAAGAAGCTGAATCATCTCCTCTTTTTGTCTTTAACTTCTCTTCAATCTCCAGAATCTTACATGTTTTTAGGTCATATCTTATCCTTTTTTCCTCGGGCCTGTCAACAAACAAATCTATACATCTTGTGTACCAATCTTGCCTAGATCTCATTGTTGCAATAAGCTGGGGTCTTCCCAAGATGATGGGATATGCCCCAACCCATGTTGGCATGACATGTACATCAATTACTACCTTTTGTCCAAGTATATTCATCTCCATACCCACAATCACACCCAAACATTTAACTTTTGAACTGTTGGCCATCTTAACACTAAATATGGATTTATATGTCACTTCCAAACCCAAATCATGAATTGCTTCCTCTGTCACAACACACACCTGGGCTCCATCATCATCTATATGTACCTTGCTTACTTTCTTTTCTTGAATTAAGACATCAAATATAGGTAAAATGTCAAACACTCTACTTAGCTGAACCACATTAGCCTGGGGTGTTTTAACTTTGACTCGTATAACACTTGCAAGCTTATGCAACTATCTTCTTATACTAGAGTTTAGTTGCAAAAGTTGACCATATGTAATATATGCCTTCTTAGGTTTCACATCTGATAGTAGGTTGTAAGGGGATTCCCCCTCACCTAGCTGAAAGTCTTCCATACCAATTTTCTTCCTTCTGGCAGCTCTAGCTCTCCCTTGCTTATTGGACTCTGGCTTCTCCATGGTTGTCTTGCCTTTTTCCCTTTTCTTCTTGGCCCTTGTTTCCTTTCCAGCACCCTTTGACTCTGACCTCTGCAACCTGGTTCTTTTATTAGCTAACATGTCAACTTCATCTTTCTCCTCTTCTTCAATGGTCTCAAGCATGTGCACATTCCCCAAAGGGCCTTGAGGTGGTATCTACCCTTGTACCGACCCCTAGTTTCCATTATTCACTTCACTATTTGTCGACTCCTTTGTTTCCTTTAGGCCTTAAAATAATCGAGTATACGCGTCCTCTCTCCCTCCTTAGATGAGTACACTATGGAGCTATATGCCCCACAGTTATAGCACTGAAAGTGCTCCATCCTATTCCTTGCCTAAGTTTATCTACAAGTGGTTTTCAACCCATTAATCAAAGTCCTAATCAAGAGCTTTCTAATTAGGGTTTCTTGGAAGAAATCCCTAAATCTCAATGAAGGATTCAAGAACTCCAAGATTCAAGCAAGAAATGCAAGTTCTTAGCAATTGTTCAAATATCACTAAGAAACCATCGTCTTAAGTGTATGGTGGAGAATACCTTTGCCATGAAGAAAAATGTGGACCTCTGTTTTTCAGATTTTGTAGAGTGTATGGGCTTCATATCTCAAGAAATAGGCCTCCCAAGAGTTCTAAAATGGCTAAACACTCCATTGCTAAGCTAAACAAGGTATTTATACATGTTGTAGTTGAAGCTTCCATGGTGCATTTCTCACGAGAAATGGTGCCTCCCTTGCTGAATTTTGCCGCCGAGCTGCTCCTTCTCCAAGGCTCAAATCCCTTGCCATAGGTAACCAAGAACCAACACTAAGGCTTGTTTCGGTTCTTGACTACATGTACTTGAAGAATGAGCAAGAAATTTGATGAACTCTACAACATTCTAGGGTTTTCTTGGAGCACAAAAGGGGGCTGAAAATTCTACAGCAAAACATGGTGAAATTTGGGAAAAATAGGATCAATGAAAAGCTCTGATACCACTACAAAGAACTAGCCATGGCCACTCAAAGCATGGAGTGACAACATGGGTGTAGGAGCACCATCCATGAGTAGGGAGAAGGGCAAGATTTCCATGAAACCTGATTAGCTTGTAAATTTGATTAGTATGAGTTAATTGTGATTAGTTATTCACATTGGCCTATATATCATGGCCCCCTTTTCACACACACTTATTAGTGTCCACCCCCACTTGGCCTTTGGCCCATAAGCTTATGTCCCTCAATGAAAGATCACTGTCCCCCTGTTGAGATTCAAGCTCGATGTCAGTGTGTGCCATCTATGCTATGTGCTGGCATGTTAGGTAGGAACATGTGTGAGACATAAATGACCACGTCCAGCAGGTCATAGTGTGTGGACATTAGCTAGGGTTAGATGTGTGTGGACACAACTCATAGTGTGTTGTGTGTATTATGGATTATGGCTTTATACATTGTGTGAGAAGGGAGATGGCTTTCCTCTATGGTTAGGGTTTGCAATATACATTAGGGTTTGCTCCTGTGTGTGTGTCTCCTCTCGCTCTACCTATTTTTCAACATGGTATCAGAGCCTGGTGCTGTCTATTAGGGTTTATGAGTGAGTGAGAGAAGAGGGAGAAGAAGCTATGAAGAAAAGCTGTGAAGCTTGCCATTGAAGCTGTGAAGCTTGGAACACACCGATTATTATCAGATCTGAGAGCTTGGCCTACCAGGTAAGGTATTCTAAACATCCTTGAGCGGATTGCAGGTGATTCAGGCAAAAACAAAGCAAATTAGGGCAACCCAAAGCAAAGGAAAATTTTTGGTTTTTAGAAGCTTTCCATTGAAGCTTGGAAGCGGTGATGTATGGTAAAATACATGCAAATCTAGCAAAGAAATGAAAAGATGCAGGGAGGAAGAGAGCTTGAGCTCTTGCAAGCATACACACACTCACAAAACCCTAATAGAGAACACACAAGGTGAGAGGCTGAAAATCTTCTTCTTCTTCACTCAACACTCAACACACCATATACAAGATAAGAGTACTCACAATATGAAAGGTACTCAACCAAATACATACAAGGGTTCTCTATTGTGTGAACCCAACTAAATGAGCTGGCGCTATAACTATGCCAGTCTCTAGAATGGCTATCACACAGCCTGTCATCCCACTGGCCGCATATCACCCAAGATCTCACCAACCATGCCAGTGGTGTAAGTGTGGGGCCTATCCCCCAGGCGGGTCATTAGTGTCCACCGCCTCACTAGACGAGCTCGATATCTCAACAAGAAATATGTATGTGACAAGCAAGAATATGTTGGCAACTCATGTACAAGCCCTACACTGATTTTGGAGCATTTTTGATGCATTTGAATGTGTGAAATTTATTGGTTTTTGAGCTCTCACAAAACAGAGAAAAGGAAGCCAAATTTTGATGCATTTGGAGCAAGTTTTTGGCAAAAATCAAAGCATTTATGGATTGCACACTTGCCTAGGTGTGTTGGACACTCAATTACATCATCAATTATCAACATAAACACTCCCAAATCCCTCAGGAGGAGCAGGCGGCACAGGCTGGACACCAGAAACAGAGTATTTTTTAATTTTTTGAAGTGGAGGCCACAATTCAACTTGGGTGCTTTTTGACATATTCCAAAATTGACTTAGCAATTAGTTGCTATATACACTTGAGAAGAAGGCTATATGATTGGATTGATCAATTATCATCAATGGAGCTGGAAATGAGCTGATTAAAAAGGCTATCCTACTGGTTGCAGAGAAACAGAGTGTGATTAATCAACTAATTACTCTTTGGTCTTAAACAATTGGACTAATTCCTTTTACATGGAGTGGACATCATTGCTAAGCTAATGAATGCCTGGTTGCTCAATTTAGACAAGGATTGAAGAAATTAGAGCAAATTTACTACTGGTTTTTCTGATTTTTCTGGTTTTTCTAATTTTTTTGGGTTTTCTCAGAACAGAGAAGGGGGTTTGACAAAATTGATATGTACACATGTTGGTTGGTTGGTGTTGATATTCAACATTGAGGTTGCTTAGGTGTCAATGCAAGTTACCCACACTTGATTGAACCACTACATTGCAATTTGGAGCCTTGGAAAGCGCATCAAAATAGGGTATCTTGGACTGTGTGAGCCAGTTCATTTTGGATGCATACAGGTTGATTTTATACATCAAAATTGAAGTTCATTGTGTACTTTGAAGTATCTAGAACACTCATTGGAGTGTGGTTGAGCTGAGGAAGGCTCGTTTACAAATTTGGTCATGTACAGAAGGTGTATTTACATTGAGCAATATGTCGGATATTCCAGTACAGATTGTTGGTGAAACGCTGGATAGGAAGAACTTCCAGACATGGAAGTACAGGATCAAAAGTTTTCTGAAGGGAAAAGGTTTTTGGAATCTCATTACAGGTGCTCAGAGCCGGAACTACCCCGACAACCTACACAGCAGCAGGTTATAGCTCATAAGCAAAAAGAGCATTCAAAGTGTTGCATTATCTGTCTATATGTATTTCGGATGCTATGCTCATACACATACATGATGCTGAGAATCCCAAGGATGCATGGGATACATTGGTGAAGTTGTTTGATACAGACTGCTCGCAAGTCTCATTTGCGACAACAGATACATAATGTGAAGCGGAATAGAAGGAGCATCCATGATTATGTGCAAGAAATAAAGAAGTATGCAGATGCATTGGCAACAATCAATGCCCCCATGCCTGATGATGATTTGGTAGACATTACCTTGCGTGGCCTTCGCAAGGAATATAAATCTTTTGATACATCTATCTCGGTTTCGGAGTACAGGTTTACCAGACTTTGATGAGTTGGTTTCACTCTTGCTTGTTGAGGAAATCAAACTCAGTGATTCCTTTCAGGATGCATCTACTAGCCATGATGATAATGGCAGAAATTAGGCTTTCTATCAAAGAGAATTTAGAGGCAGGGGGAGATTCGCATCACGTGGCCGTGGTAATGGTCGTAGATGGCAGGATCACCACAACAGAATTTTCAGCCTTCATATGGTGCTAGAGGTGGTCGTGGATATACACCTCAGAGAGGCAGAGGTAATCCTCGTGGTAGAGGACATTGGCAAGGCCAACAAACATCTATGCAAGATGTGGAATGCCATTACTGTGGGAAATTTGGTCATATGGCACGTGATTGTTTCCACAAACAGAATGATTTGAGAGGGGATAGAGCACAACGTGGTGGACATTATGGTACATTATGCACAACATGGTGGAAATTATGCATCAAGCAGTAATGATGGCAGTGCAAATCACTTGTTTGCCATGAAACATGTGGGATCTATGATGACAAATGCTGAAAATGATGACACTTGGTATATGGACTCTGGAGCATCAAACCATATGACTTGTCATGGTGAATGGTTTGAGCATATGAAGCTTATGGATGTGAAAGGCTATGTGGAGATAGGAGATGATACTCAGCATGCCATTACACATGTTGGAAGTGTACCATTGGTTATGCACAATGGTCAAACAAAATCTATGTCAGATGTATTGTATGTGCCTTCTATCACAAAAAGCTTGGCCTCAGTTGATCAAATGGTGGAACAGGGATTACAGGTTCGTTTCAACGAGCATGGTTGCTTCATAAACATGGATGTAGAGTCATTGCTAAAGGCAAGAAAGAAGGCAGGTTGTTTAAGCTAGATGCTGGAATTCCTAAGTTGAAATCAGCCATGTTCTCTAAAAGCAGAAATGTGGTACAGGACATTGATATGTGGCATAAGAGGATTGGACATGTCAATATACAAAGATTAAAGAACATGTAGGCAAGAGGCATTGTTAGTGGGCTACCTAGATTCAAGTATGATGGGAATATGCATGTTTGTGAAGCTTGTCAGTTTGGAAAGCAGGCAAGGTTGCAGTTTCCTAGAGAAGGCAACATGAGTAGCAGACCACTTGAGATAGTACATAGTGATGTATGGGGTCCTACACAAAACCCATCTATTAAAGGCAGTTTATATTATGTGACATTCATTGATGATTTCAGCAGAATGACATGGATATACTTTCTCAGAGAGAAAGTGTTGGAAAAGTTTATGGATTTCAAAGCTTTTGCAGAGAAGCAATATGGTTCTTGGATTAAATGTTTGAGGACAGATGGAGGTGGTGAATACACCTCAAATGTTTGAGGACAGATGGAGGTGGTGAATACACCTCAAATGCTTTTGAGCATTTCCTGAGAAAGCATGGTATAAGAAGACAATTGACTTGCAGGTATACACCTCAGCAAAATGGTGTGGCTGAGAGAAAGAATAGAGTCATTTGTGAAGTGGCCAGGGCAATGCTCAATGAAAAGAGCATGCCAGATTATTATTGGGCAGAAGCTTGTGCTACCGTGGTGTATATACTTAATAAGACACCCACAGCAGCCATACATGGAAGTACGCCAGAGATGCGGCTTACAGGTTTTAGGCCAGACATTGGACACCTCAAAGTTTTTGGATGCATAGCTTATGTACATGTGCCTGACGAAAGAAGGAGGAAGTTGGATCCTAAGGCAGAAAAGTGTGTATTTGTTGGATATGCACAGGATCGTAAGGCATACAAATGTTACAATCCACAAACTAGGCAAGTGGTTATCTCACAAGATGTGGTGTTTGATGAGTTTGCTAGTTGGTACAAAGCAAAGGATGAGGGTGTCATTGAGTCACTTGAAGCTGATGTGCCTGTGAACTTGCCACAAGCAAGTTCTAGTTCTACTTCTATGTCTAGGCCAACAAAGGCTGAGAGTAGTACTGTACGTCCATGGTCAGGACGTTTGAGGCATGAGAGTGTGAGCACTGGGAGTAGTGCTATGGATAAAGGAAAGAAGAAGGTTGAAGGAATTAGAATTACAGGTTATGAGTCATCAAGTTCAGAGAGTTTGGATGAGGAACTTGGTATACCTGTTTTACGCACACCTGGTGCAAGGCAGGATAGATATGTGCCACCACATGCTAGAGTGACAGGTGTTCAAAGTGATCCGCATGCATTGCGGAGATCCCAAAGAGTCAGATATCCAGTTAACAGGTTGACATACCGTGATTTTACTATGCATTATGCATATATGACGTCTTTGGTGAAGCATGTGGAACCTACATGCTATACAGAAGCTATTGGAAAGCATGTACGGGAGAAGGCAATGGATGTTGAGATGGACGCATTGGTTCATAATGATACATGGGATTTGGTTGCATTACCACCACAGGACAAAAATGTCATTGGTTGTAAATGGGTTTACAAAGTGAAATGCAAGTCTGATGGTTCCATTGAACGACATAAAGCAAGTTTGGTAGCTAAGGGTTATGCACAAACCCAAGGTTTGGACTATGATGAAACATTTAGTCCAGTGGCAAAGATGGGAACAGTGAGAGCAGTCATTGCTATGGCTGCAGCTAATGGTTGGGAAATGCATCAAATGGATGTGAAAAATGCATTTCTAAATGGTGATCTACAAGAAGAAGTGTATATGGCACAGCCAGAAGGATATGTACACCCAAAGTATCCCACTCATGTATGCAGATTGAAGAAAGCTTTATATGGTTTGAAGCAAGCACCTAGTGCTTGGAGTGATAAGATGAGCAGATATGTTATCTCCCTTGGATTTCAGGTTTCTACAGCAGATTCTTCACTCTATGTGAAGAAAACAGATCATGGGATTGTTTTACTTGTCATCTATGTGGATGACTTGATTATCACAGGTGATCATGGTACAGATGTGATGCATGTCAAGAAAGCATTGAGTGGGCAGTTTGACATGAAAGACGGGTGAATTGAGATACTTTCTTGGAATTGAAGTGATCAAAGACCATGCAGGTACATGGTTAGTGCAACGCCAATATGCATTGGATATGTTGGCAAAATATGGGATGACAGGGTGTAAGCCTATGAGTACACCTTTGGAGCAGAATGTGAAGTTGCGGGCTGATTTTGGTGAGGAGTTGGATGATCCATCTATGTACAGAAAGATGGTTGGTAGTCTCATTTACATGACTATCACACGCCCAGATTTGAGTTATGCTATGGGGCTAGTAAGCCAGTTTATGCAGAGCCCCAGAAAACCTCATTTGGATGCAGTGAGACGCATTATGTGATATTATGTAAAGACCACTGCACATTATGGTCTTCTTTATGAGAGTGGTAAAGGCTTGGATATACATGGCTACACAGATGCTGATTGGGCAGGTAGCTCATATGACAGGAGGTCTACTAGTGGTTATGCCTTTACACTTGGAAGTGCCGTGGTGAGTTGGAGTAGCAAGAAGCAACCTACAGTTGCTTTATCTAGTACAGAGGCTGAATACAGGGGCGCAGCCATTGCTACCTGTGAAGGAATATGATTAAAGAGTCTCTTGGCAGATTTGGGTGAGCCTATTGATGGCAAAGTTGTCATTCATTGTGACAACATGAGCAGCATATAGTTGGCAAAGAATCCAGTATTTCATGCGAGGACCAAACACATAGAGGTCCATTATCACTTTGTCAAAGAGAAGGTGCTGGATGGTACAGTTGATCTACAGTATGTGAAGACTGATGAGCAGGTGGCTGACATCTTCACCAAGCCACTTAGCAGGGAGAAGTTTGAGTACTTCCGTACTATATTGGGAGTACATGGGATGAGCTTGAGGGGGAGTGTTGAGAGCTTTGATATCCCAAGCTCATCTACATCTTCATCTATGGCAGTACATCATGAGCTTGAGAGGGGCTGTTGAGATTCAAGCTCGATGTCAGTGTGTGCTAGCTATGCTGTGTGCTGGCATGTTAGGTAGGAACATGTGTGAGACATAAATGACCACGTCCAGCAGGTCATAGTGTGTGGACATTAGCTAGGGTTACATGTGTGTGGACACAACTCATAGTGTGTTGTGTGTATTATGGATTATGGCTTTATACATTGTGTGAGAAGGGAGATGGCTTCCCTCTATGGTTAGGGTTTGCAATATACATTAGGGTTTGCTCCTATGTGTGTGTCTCCTCTCCCTCTACCTATTTTTCAACATCCCCTCCGTGCAAATACTCATAGAATTTAAACATAGAATGTAAGAGAATTCTAATCTTGATATAAAAATTCTTTATGCATCTATTTATGCATAAAAATCAACTTCAATGGGAATAACACTTTTATTAAAAAAAACTATTTATGCATAAAATCAAATTTAATAAGAATAACACTTTTAAAATAAAAAGAATTTCTTTATGCATCTATTTATGCATAAAAATCAATTTTTATAAGAATAACGCTTTTATAATAAAAAAAAATTCCTTTATGCATCTTTCTATGCATTAAAAAATCAAATTTAATAAGAATAAAACTTTTGTAATAAAAAATTTCCTTTATGCATCTTTCTATGCATAAAAAATAAATTTAATAGGAATAACACTTTTGTAATGAAAAAATTTCCTTTATGCATCTTTCTATGCATAAAAATCAAATTTAATAAGAATAACACTTTTATAATAAAAAATTCTTTTATGCATCTTTCTATGCATAAAAATCAAATTTAATAGGAATAACACTTTTGTAATAAAAAAATCCCTTTATGCATCTTTCTATGCATAAAAATCAAATTTAATAGGAATAACACTTTTGTAATAAAAAAATTCCTTTATGCATCTTTCTATGCATAAAAATCAAATTTAATAAGAATAACACTTTTGTAATAAAAAAAATTTCATTATGCATCTTTCTATGCATAGAAATAAAATTTAATAAGAATAACACTTTTATAATAAAAAATTTCTCTATGCATCTTTCTATACATAAAAATCAAATTTAATAATTAATATCACTGATATCCATGTATTTTCATAGATGAATATGTACATGGAGTAATTAGAATATTTCTTTTAGATGCAAAAAATGGTGGGAATTACTCTTTTAGAATAACATAAAAACATACTTTCTTTTTTTGGAAAATTTTGCCATAACCTCCTTTGTATGGCTGACCATTTCTCATTTTTATCTTTCTACAATTGACTTAATTAACCCAATTTAGAGTTATAGAACTCTCATCTATATAATTTTCTAAATTCAAGAGAGTAAACAATATGAAAAGAGTTTAATTAATTACTTAGTTATTCTTTCTAGGATTAAGAAGGGTTGGAATGTAAAGAAGAGAAGGGGGTGGCCTTTCCATAAAAGGCATAGCATTTGAATTTAATTCAATCATCTGCAATTCATAAAAATCAAGAAAACCATAGATTTTTCATTAAAAATTATAAACAAAGTAAGAAAATTAGCTTACATGGAGCTTGTAAGCTCTCCTTTGGCTTGAGGGATTGAGGGTTCTACTATTGTTTGAAGCAATAGTGGCCACCAATTCACTTTGGAGAGGATTAGGCCAGAAACAATTGAATTATTAAAAAATTCAATGTAGATGGCTCAGGACAGGAGTAGAGTAACATTGCATAAACACCATTAAGCTTTTACAAAGGGGGAGGCTTCTATTTATAGGAAAAAGTGAGCCTCTAACCAATCAAAATGATTCTAGAATTTTCGAGATCAGTTTGGTCAATTTTTTACCATTTTTGGGTCAGTTCAGCTTACTTTTTGGATCTAGTTTTGAATTAGGAGAGAGGAGAGATGAAAATATCTCATTTTATTGATTAAAAATTGGGGTAATGAGAAAAAGGTGCCTACTTCATGAGGGGAGATCCCCACACTGAGGTGTCAAAATTTAGTTTTTTAATTCTTTTCTTTGGTCCTTAGTCTTCTCTTCATCTTATGTGAGCATTTACTCATTTTTGGTGGGGGGTTTTTCTTTTATTCATCAATTTATCTCGTTCATACACTTGGATTGATCCTATTGGCCCATAGGAACCTTAATTGAACCATAATCCAAAAAATTCTGAAAATCTGGACCCTTAGGCTAAGGTCCTTTATACCTATTTTCAATTAATTCCAATTGCACATTGGAAAGTTCTTTTTGAATTTTTGTTTCAAGGGAAACCATTTTAGACACTAGGAGGATTTTTATATCCAAAAATATCTTAATTTTAAATTACCTCCCTCTAGACATTTTCTCTTTCCAGGCCAAAACAGGGTAAAACAGGATCTTTCTTTTATTTCAGAGAGGGGAATAATTATAAGATCAGAAGGGGAGGCTCTTACACCTGCACACCTCAAAAGCTGGAGGGAGGAATCTTACACTCAATTACAGTTGGCCCTTTGGCCCAATACACTTATGATTGTCCCTTGGCCTCATATGTACAAGTCGTGTCCACAATTATATGTTCACTGCTTCATTACAAGAGCTTTTCTACTACACTAATATTCCCATTTTTTATTTTTGTGTCTCTATCTCT
This sequence comes from Cibotium barometz, assembly GCF_041138505.1. Taxonomy (NCBI): domain Eukaryota; kingdom Viridiplantae; phylum Streptophyta; class Polypodiopsida; order Cyatheales; family Cibotiaceae; genus Cibotium; species Cibotium barometz. The sequence goes on along the minus strand of NC_141104.1, from coordinate 13,807,591 downwards.
ATCATATGGAGTGTTTCTTGTTCACTATATGTGGCGATGGAGTCTTTATTTTTGTGTCTTTATCTCTATCATATGGAGTGTTTCTTGTTCACTATATGTGGCGATGGATGACTATTTTTGTGATGTGTTTTGGGTATTTGACTTGTCCTTGCACAAGTAGTTTGGACACTAGCACTTAATTTTATATCAAAATTAGTGATGTCCTTTCTGTCACTTTCTTTTTGGTTGTTCGATTCAAATGGAATTAGCAAATATACCCTTAACCCTTTGGGATTAAATGCACGCTTTGTATTGTTGACACATGTGTGCTTTTATTATCATTGTAGTATATTGCCCTCTTGTGTGGAGGCTAGAGCTCAAAGAATGGTGCTGACAAGAAGTATGAAAGGATGTCACGAGCACATCATATATAAGGGGCCTAACAATATACCCTGATATTTAATGTGTACACACCCTATATGGATGCTAGATCCCATTTCTCAATAGAAATGTCCCCCATTTTCTTCAAGATGTTTGATTTCTTCTTCTATGGAATGGATGGACTTTATTGTGGGGGACAAACTAGGATGGCATGCATGGGTGCTCACACGACATAGCTACTCCTCATATAAGGGGCCTAACAAAATAGTGTGCACATCTGTCGTTACACCTGCACTGATAACACGAGGGTGGAGAATACAAAAGCTTAACCAACTGGCCAAATGAAATCTAAATTGGCTAATGGATGGGATATGAATCGACTAACTGAATCAACTGATGGAAGTTTAAAGCCAAATACCGAGTGTCAAAGGCAAAAGACCGTAATCCGGATGCCAATGCAAAGGAAGGTACTTGAAAAATGTAGACTTTGTTGAATATCCCTTAACCCATTTAAATGCCAATTTTAGAAGAGACATGGGGTAATATTGGGCCACATTATTTCTAAACATGCCATAGCTACAAATGACAAGAAGGTGAAATTCATTCTTGAGCTCCCACCACCCACCACAAACTTCAAGGGGGTTCAACGATTCATGGGACACATTAGATACTAGAGAAGATTCATAATCTTATATGCTGATATAGCAAGACCATTATACAGAGTACTTGTCATCTTTGAGTGGATAGTTGAGTGTCAAAAAGCCTATGACACCCTCAAGAAAATTTTAGCAAGTGCACCAACCCTAAGATCTCCCAATAGGGACATTATCTTTCACGTGCACATTGACACCTCGGCTTTTGTAATTGGCTACATACTCACACAATTAGGAGAGCATGACATGCATTTCCCTATTAGCTTGCCACTAATGAATGACACAGAATAGAACTAAACCACTGTTAACAGATTAGCATGCTACATCATAAGCACAAGAGAGAAGAAGAAGAAGGTGCATGTAAGGGTCAAATCTGATAATTAGCACTTGGCCAACCCTATTAGGATTAACTCCTCGATGTGAGGCCACTAGGGGCTCACTCTACACTCTCTTTGTGTCTCCCAAAGAGAGATCCAAGCAAGCTAGGTAGGAGCAAGAGGGAAGGAGCCATGGAGAGCTCAACCTCTACCTCATGCAAATCGTATGCAGATAAGACAAGGTGGAGAGAAATGAGAAGGGGTTTTTCTGTTGCTCATTAGGCCAATGCCTCAATTTATAGGTTTTACATCCACAAGATACCAAGCATCTAATCCCACTGATTTCTCCTTGATTTGTGCCACCTCCCTTACATTTTGGGGGCACCTTTTCCTAGAATCTTTCCACACCCCTATATTCACCAGCAATTTCTCATTAGGCCAATGCCTCAATTTATAGGTTTTACATCCACAAGATACCAAGCATCTAATCCCACTGATTTCTCCTTGATTTGTGCCACCTCCCTTACATCGACGGGGGCACCTTTTCCTAGAATCTTTCCACACCCCTATATTCACTCATAGTACCCTTGATTCTCTCATCAGTAGATTCCTCTCACCTTTTCACTACTACCCACTTAATTACAAACTCCCTTTTATAGTCTCTTGCTAAGGGCTTGTTCGCGCACACACCTTGCATATTTCAACACCTCCCCTCAAGTGAATAACTCTAGTACACTTGGACCCTAGTGCTCGTGACAATTGACTAAAGTGCTCACACATACATCTACCACATGGCCTACATCATCGATGGCTCAGAGGTGGTTTTACTCTATTGGGGTAGGTTACATTGAGTTGTGGGATTTCTCTCTCTTTCTCTCTCAGAAAAGATGTTCCTACTCCTCTACCTTAGGAGTCTCCACCCACGAAGTTTGTTGATGATGTCAATCCTTCTTCATTTGGTTTATTGTATAGCAGTCTTCATCTGATTCCAGTAAAAGAAACCTACACTACTGTAGTGGATGTGGCCAGAGTGTTCCTCAAGGAAATCTTTAGATTGCATGGCCTACCACCACAGGAGAATAGTAAGTGATCGAGATCCCAAATTCACATCAAGATTCTGGACTGCATTCTTTAAAGTGGTAGGAACTTTCTTGGATCTCAGCACAACTTACCACCCCGAGACCGATGGCCAAACAGTCCTCGTCCTCGTGTGAGTCCTCCTCCGATGTAGAAAGCTTTCTCCTCTCCAGTTGTTGGGTCCAACCCTTTCCCCTAATTGACCTTGTTCTCTTGCTCTAGTAGATCTCCTTCTATCTCATGCAGCTTCAAATCTGGTACATTTTGTAAGGTTGCCCACAACGTTCTCATACTCTCCCTTGTCCACACTCTTCAGAAGCACTGCTAGTGCCTCGTCATCTTCTACCTTCTTCCTAATGGCTACCAGTTATTGCTTAATGCTTTTGTATTTGTTCAAGTGTACGGTTAGAGGTTCACTTTCCTTCATGTCAAGTTTTTAGAATTGCATTAGCAGATTTATCTTTGAATTTTTTGCTTGAGTTCCAAAAAATGTATTAAGTTCATCCCATGCATCTTTAGCTTGTTGTACCCCTACAATATGGTGAATGATTTCATCATTTAAGCTAAGTACAATGAGTCCTAATGCTTTCTCATTCCTGATCTTCCACTCATTCTCCCCATGCTCCTCTAGACATTCATCTCTTCCCTCAACTAGGCCCCACATATTCTTCCTCATGACCAAATACATGGTCTTTGTTTGCCTTGTATGGAACTGTTCCCCGTTAAATTTAGCTATTTCTTGTGTAGTGCTCACGAGATGATGTGAAGGGGGTCTTACCTCTTGATCCAATCCAAGATTCAAGGGCAGTGTCTACCATTTTACAACTCAAATTTGATGTTTAATGATGATTACAACAAGTTTATCAGCATGAATTCACCAAAAATTACATAAAGCCAAGGGTAATTGATTTGTACTGAATGGTTGGGATATCAAACCATCTCCGAATTATAACCTAAAGTGATAGAGATCTATATCAGATACCCAATGGTAAATTTGAACCATCAGTGAAGGGGTGGAGAAGAAGGTGGGGCACCAAAAAGAAGAACAGTGGAGGTGCTTTTGAGGGGGATGGTGGGGGTAGGGATTCTATGTGAGGAGATGCAAACGAGGAGCCTGATGGTGGAGGAAAGGGTGGTGGGGAAGAAGATCTTGGAGGTGGAGGAGGTAAGCCGCCCTGCCCATCGGGCCGTCATTATTATCATCTGAGCCAAGGCCAGTTGCAACACGACAGCCTGAGGATCATGAGCATAGACAAAGTTGATTGTTGGTGACAGCTTCAGCTTCATTGTACTCCCATGAAAAGGCAATGTGGGTGTCATCAAAGTGGCATATGCCAGTGGCCTCCATGACTTCAATCTGGATGAAGCAGCAATGGTAGAGAATGAGTAAGCCAGGTGCCGAGTAGGGTGGTAGAGGATCATTGATGAGGGAGAGGTAAGCATTGTGGATGACGTGCTAGCCAGTTGTGCAAAGGTACTGCAGCGCCTGGCTTAAGATAAGGGGGAGATAGGGGTAGGGGCAGACACCATCAATGAGATCAAACTGGGTTGTGGGTAGGGAAGCCATAGCGAAGTAGTAAACTCCAGTCTCTAAGAGTGGCTTGAAGGGGGTGGAAGGGGAGTTCAAAGAGATCATGAGGGTGTTGTAAGGTGAGCAGGCACCCTAGAAGAAAAAATAGGGGATGAGAGTTAAGCTATCTATGGGGATCTTGCATAGAGCATATGTATACTATGGGGCGGTAGAGGGACTCGTCTATATATATATATCGTGTTAGAGAAGGTTAAGGCGGATGGCTTGGAACTGTAGATCGAGAAGCTAATAAGGGGTTTGAGGGGGAAATGCCAAAATGGGGAGCTCTGTGGGCGGTCTCCACATGAGTGCATCCACCTTGTCGGCCAAGCTGGACAAAGGAGATGATGGAGTGGATGGGGGCTAGGCCCGGGCCTCAGCATCTCCGAGATGCTCATGTAGGCGATGGATGGTAGCCTCTGTTAAATTGCGATGCTTTGCAAAATCCACGGTGGTGCGGGCTAGAGCATCCTTTGCTCTCTGGGCCTCCCGGCTCATGGCCTCCTAATGTAGTCCTTCAAGGACTGTGAGCTCTTTGTGTGCTGCTCGCGGCCGCTGCATGGGCTTAGTTAACCTATTGCTGGAGCTTAGGGATTCTGTTGATAGCCATGCCCAGTTGCTCTATTTATTGGTTGAATTTTTTCATCAGCTCCATGAACTGTACATTGGTCTGGTATAACTCCTCAGACACTGCTCTCTCATGGGCTTTGGCTAGCATTTCCCGCTGTGAAAGTTGTGCTACTTCTTGGTATCGGGAGATGCAATATGTCATCTGTTGGATGAGTTCCCATGCCATGTTGACAAAGTCGTGGGCAAAGTTAGGCACATCTCTTGCAGGCTGCATGAATGCTCTCTGCATAATTCTAGTTGGAACTGAAACTGCCTACGCGAGCCCAACGGAGAGTGTTGACTGTATTCTGTGTGTCAGTAGGGGATGAAGGCCTCGCCTAATCACGAGAAGGCATCTCCGTGAACCTGTCAGGGGGGGTGGGGTCTCATATAAACTTCTATTAATAAAATCCAACCTCTAGCACTCCTCTTCCTCTTCGGTGGCTTCTGTGGTTGCAGTAAGGCAACACATTCTTCCTGTGTGGGCCTAGAGCTTGGGGGTGGCTAATCCTGATTTGTAGGCGTGGGTTCATGGTGTGGCCTCTTGGCTGGTGGGGAAATGGGAGAGGTGGATGGAGGGTATAACGAAGAAACAAGGCATCCAATCTGCTCAACTGGATTGCACGTGGCAACTTTTCCCATCTCACCGCATAATAGAGGACCCTAGTGTGAGTAATGTTGCTGCCGCAAACTTGCCTTCTTGGAGGTTGGAGCATACAACATGGAGCATCTGGAAGAGGTAGTCAAACCAATTGACATGTTTCCCTTTGTGCACACAAGCTAAGGTGGTTAAGTTGCACCTGCTGAACTTGTCAGTCCACCAAGTGGTGGGCAGAAACTGCAGAGCTCTTGCAGGCATCACGAGGTTTTCCTGGGCGATGTTGTCCCACTCAACTCCATCTTTGTTAGCAGTCCTGTATAGGCTGCAGGTGAGCTTAAGGGCATTGACTAGGCGTACATATGACTACTCCTTATATGGGAGTGCAAGTGCCTCTCGCACAAGCCCTACGCTAAGCTGGACTGGATGCTTAGATAACATCGATATCCAAGATAACATCGGTGTGTCGATTTGCATCATAAGATTTGGTGAAGTATAAGGCATTATACAAGTCCGACGCCCAAGGCTCCAGGGTGGGCAATTGGCCCAATCCAAGCTACTCTAACTTATGCACCACTGTTGGGTCAGCTACAATAGCTCCATGGCATGGACCGGTGTAGTAAAGGAGCTTGTGTGCTCAACTTTACGATGATTCTTCATCAGCGAATGGATAGTGTGTCCATTGACTTGCTTCATCAGTGCCTCACCCAGGCGGGAGAGCTGGGTGGGGTGCTTCATGTACTCCTTGAAGCGGCCATTTGTATGTCTCTTCCTCCTCAAAAGGAAGTGTGGTGGAGCACCTCCAAGGAGGAGTCGAAGGCTTTTGACATCTTGAATGCTAGTTGTGAGGGTAAGGACTTAGGGAAAAAATTTACAAGAGTTTCGCTAGGCTTAGAGTGAAAAGTGAGGAAATGGAAGGAGGGGGCCCATATTTTTAACCCTGTAAAGAAGAGACGACCGTGGCAAGTTCAGGGGATGGATGTGACACTGTAAGCATATAGGCATGTGAAGTCAAACTACAATGCGAATAGGCATGGCAAGAGGAGCAAACGATCAAGGCAGAGCAGCTAAGCAAACAATCAAAGGCTTATGGAACTGGTTGGAATGGCTGAGGGCTTTTGAAGTCGGCACGACCGTGACAGTGTGCGGAAGAGGGAATGACCATTCCAAACTAGGAACGTTTGTGGGGCAATCCAAACTTTGAGAAGGGAACGGCCATCCGAAACTTCAAATGGCAGGCTTCATGGTTGACAAAGGAACTACCGTGGCACTTAGAATCTGAGAAAGGAAGGGCCGTGGGAAGTCTTTTTTTGGTGCACCCTGTACAGGTTTTGTACACAAAGGCTATGCCGCCAGCACTTGGGTTTTGTACTGACCGCCTACCTAGTTTGCCAAAGAAAGGAGTCTATGCCAATTAGGTAATGGAGATGTAGGGGGTGGTACTTCTTGAAGAGATTCCGATGAGGGTGGCAAGGAAGTAGCTGGGGCTGAGGGAGTTGAAGGGAGTTTTGCGGTCCTGTCAAGACTTTGAATGATAGGCGGAGGAATTGCTGACGTTGACACTATATCTATAAGGAAGTTCATCATAGCAGTAGCTTGGGGGTGACTGTGTCACATAGGACTTTTTGCTTCCCTTTGTCTTGAGTAATCTTGACTGTAGATGTTGCCTTGGGTACCCATTGAGGGTGGGTGACTATGGTGTGACACGAGGTAGGAGCTTAGGTTGGAGAGGTTTGGGGATCCATATGGTATGATTGCCTTCACAGTAATGTTGGGCACAGAGAAGAGATTTTGGGATCCATCGAAGGGTTGAGTGCATGGGTTTACGGTTCAGTCAAGGTTCAGAACGCCTAGGAGAGCACGTAGGTTTACATTGATCTTGTACCTTGTAGGCTTGAGATTGGCAAATGGGGGCCTACACTAGGGACGAGAAACTCTGGATGTCTGTTGGTGAGGGGGATGGTGGGATCTTTTGGGGATCCACAATGGAGATGCTCCCTCATAGTAGCCTTGTCCTACAAGAAGTTGCTTGGGCACCCAGTGGTGAGATATCGAACCTTGTGGAGATTTGTTAGTATGATTACAGTGTTAGTTTGGTTAGTGTGATGTGGTATGGTAGTTGCTTGTGATTTGGCCATGTGAGAACGTGCTGCCCCACTATGTGTGGTGGTGGTGTGGGTGTGAGAGGCATTGATGTGGATGGCATGTTAATCGGCCTCTTGTTGGGGGAACGGAGTGATAAGGGTGAGGTGTTGGGGTACTTGTGGGTGGTGGAAATGGGAGTTCTTGGCATGGGGAAGTAATGGGAACTGGCTCTTCATCTGTCATTAGAACGGTAACGTGGCCAAAAGCCAATTGTAGGGTGGTCATCTGTGTATCCCAGTCGATGTTACATCTATTATGGCCCATCCATCCCCTACCGAGGAGGATCTCTTCACACATAGTTCTTGCAAGCATCACATAAAACTTCCCTTCCAAGGGATTATTTCCAATGTGGAACAAAAGTGTGACTATGCCAATGCAATGAATATGTTGTGAGGCAACTGTGGTGACAACGGCAGGTGTTTCTTTCAATGTGGGTTTCGCGCGGTGCGAGGGAACACCATATTTCATAAGACAGTAAATTGTAACTAGAGCCCCTTTATCAACAAGAGCTAATTTTTGGACAAAGCTAGTTGGTGTGGTCATTCCTAACCATAACCGAGCCGGCTTCACCTCCTAGTCTTCTTCTTATAAGTCAACTACTTGGGCCATGTTGACCATAATACCCTTTTGCTTCAGCTTGGCTTGCCTCACTTTGGCCTCTTCTTGCGTAGTTTTTTTCATATCCTCAAGGTCTTGTTTTCGTTGTTTTTTGTCATGGATGGCCTTCGAGGTGGCCTCTGTGAGAGGACCATAGTAGCGTTTAAGTTTGACCATTGAAGTAACCAACCATCTCAACACCATCAAGTGTTTCAGTGCGCACACAATGCCTTCAGAGACTAGGAAAGGTCCTAAGCCCCTGAGCTTGAGCTTTTTCTTGTGCATTTTGGTGCTCAATAAGAGGACCATGTCATCCTCATTCATTTGTTTGTCCTTGAGCTGATCATTAAACCATTGTTTATGCCTGAGCTTCTCTACAATCATGTTATAGACTGCAAAGAGGTCGGTTTCATCAAGCTTTTCAAGTTTGAACAAACGACAACTTAAGGCATTTTTGATGAGTTTTTCGTGCACTACGACACGTAGACTTGGGACTAAGAACTCCATGGGCATGACTGCTTCAGTACTGTAGGTTAGACTTAAAGGGATAGCATTGGTTGCTGCTTTATACGAAGTTTGTAGGCCCAAAGTGCACTCGGCAACTTTTGTTCCCAATTGTTGCGGCGGCTGGCCTCCACTGTTTTAGTGAGGATGACACATTGTTTATGCTTTCGGCTTGGCCATTTGCTTAAGGATAGTAAGGGGAGGAATTCCATTGGGTGACAAGGAACTCTTGAAAGAGGAATTTGATTACCTCATTAATGAAATGCCTTCCATTGTCGCTGACAAGCTCGAGAGGATAACCAAAGCATGTGATTACAGACTCATAGAGAAATTTAGCCGTCGATCAAGCATCAACTTTGCGAGTTGCGCGAGCTTCTACCCACTTGGTACAGTAGTCCGTAGAGCAATAATTATATATCTAGCTTGACTATATTTGACTGCCGGACTGATGGGTCCTACAAAGTCTATGCCCTACTTTTCAAATGGTTGTAAGGAAGGGGTTCAGGGGCATGTGATCCTTGAAACGAGTGTTAATCCCATTGTGGATTAACAAATATGCTCCTCCATTTGAGGACATTAATAAGTGTAATGCAAAGGCACTATAAAAGTTGTACATTATGAGATACTGGCCACCCAAAGACTTGGGACTAAGAACTCCATGGGCATGACCGCTTCAGTACCGTAGGATAGACTGAAAGGGATAGCATTGTTTGCTGCTTTGTACGAAGTTTGTAGGCCCAAAGTGCACTCGGCAACTTCTGTTCCCAATTGTTGCGGCTGGCCTCCACTATTTTAGTGAGGATGACACATAGGGTATTGTTTGTGCTTTCGGCTTGGCCATTTGCTTAAGGATAGTAAGGGGAGGACTTCCAGTGGGTGACAAGGAACTCTTGAAAGAGAAATTTCATTACCTTGTTAATGAAATGCCTTCCATTGTCGCTGACAAGCTCGAGAGGATAACCAAAGCATGTGATTACAGACTCATAGAGAAATTTAGCCGTCGATCAAGCATCAACTTTGCGGGTTGCGCGAGCTTCTACCCACTTGGTACAGTAGTCCGTAGAGCAATAATTATATATCTAGCTTGACTATATTTGACTCTGTCGGACTGATGGGTCCTACAAAGTCTATGCCCTACTTTTCAAACGGTTGTAAGGACACGATGGGATTCAGGGGCATGTGATCCTTAAAACGAGTGTTAATCCCATTGTGGATTAACAAATATGCTCCTCCATTTGAGGACATTAATAAGTGTCATGCAAAGGCACTATAAAAGTTGTACATTATGAGATACTGGCCACCGAAGGCCTTAGTTAAGTATACAGAATAGACACAATCCCCCTTTGTGCTATGAGAGCTCTTGCTTTTGTTTTGAGAGAGAGCATTCTAGCACTTGTGCCTTCTCTATACTTGTATGTTACATGCTTGTATTGAGGAGTGAAAGAGAGTAATTGCCTTGTGTGGTGGTGTGAGCGACTTTACAGTGACAGCGTGGAGGTGGAGCTTGGAGGATTGGAGCTTCTCAAGTGAGCTTGGAGACTTCAAGGGACACAAGTTTGAAGCATTTGTAAGTGACCTATGACAGCTGTGTTATATTACTCTTCCCAAAGGTGAATGCATTGAGTTCCCTCTTGGAGGTATGGTATTAGCCAATAATATTTTTGGCGCCGCTGCCAGGAAAACACCTTTGTTTCTTCCATCCACTTTGAGTTTCAGCTCCCATTACATAAGATTCATCATTGCCTTTACATTCTGGTAGTGTATTATGTATGGAATGAATGGATAAGATTTGAGTGAAAGTGAAAATTTGTGAGAAATTAGTTGTTTTTGTTGTGTAGTTGTGTGGTGGAGTGGCCTTGGAAGAAGGCTCCACTATTTTCTCTAGTCAATTTTGATGTTTATATCACTAGAATTGTTAACATGAACAAGCAAGGTGATGTTTTGTTTTTCTTTCCTTTCAAAACTTTACAAAAATCATAAAAATAAGGAGCCATTAATTGTGTCTTGACCTCGTATTATATTCCTTATACGTGGCACAATCATTTTGGAAGCATCTGGATAGGTATTTTGCACCCAAATTCATCTTAGTCGATGCAGGAATTTCCCACGTGAAACTGCAAGAGACCATTTCACGACGTGGAACGTTTTTTGCAACTTCATGGAGTGAAACGCTCCCGACATCATCACTGTAATTAGCGCAGCAATTCATGGGATTACCTTGCCAAAAATAGGTAGCCTTATCCTGACACCTCCGACACCACGGGTCTGACAAAATTAAGAATCATGAATTAGTAAAAAATGACATGAACTGATTCAGAGGAATTCACGACATGAACCGATTGCATTTCACGACATGAACCCATTGCATTTCATGACGTGAACTATTTTAAAGCCTTTCATGGCGTGAACCATTTTCATTTCACGATGTGAACCATTTGCATTTCACGATGTGAAACATTTTCCCTTCACGGCGTGAACAATTTCTATAATTTCATGCCTTAATCAAATCTAACTCATGAACCTAGTATTGTCAGATTAAGGTTAAGCAAGTTCTTGAGACCAGTAAAAATTATAACAAGGTAACGTGGATTTTTAAGTCCAAAGCAAAAATTTTCAACGCATGAAAGTGAAGAAAAATGTTCACGACGTGAACAGTTCTCTGACATTTCACGCCATGAACTGTTCTATGACATTTCACGACGTGAACAGTTCTCTGACATTTCATGCCGTGAACTGTTCTCTGACATTTCACGACGTGAACAGTTCTCTGACATTTCATGCCGTGAACTGTTCTCTACAATCTCACGGCCTCAAAAATCGATAGTATCTAACCAGAAGTTAATTGGGGCAGCAAAATAGCTTATCAAATCATATTCACATGCACTTGAGGTTTGGAAAGCTCATCGGAGATGACCTCACTCCTGACGATAATGCATCAAATCACCCAAGATCTTCCTATCAAAAGAGTGTGGGTTCAGAGGCCACTCAGTAAGCATTCAATTGAGTGTCTAAAGGAATCTAACCACCGTTGAAACTAGTAGTGAAGAATCCATGGAAGAAGGGCTGCGATACTCTAGATTTGGGAAAGAGGAGAAACCACCCTCCCCTACCAAATCTAGCGGGGTATCATTGATATAGCCCAAGGATTTTTTGGTCTCCAAACTAGTAAAACAAGATGAAGAGGTGCAATCTGTGGGCATGGGTTCATTAACCAGTACTAGACTTGGTCCAAGGCAAGAAGTACCTATCCAACCTGCAAATTCAAGGTTGTCAAACACTTGCACCCCCCAAATGAGAAGAGACATGGAAAGCGCAGCCCCAAGACTGGTCAAGTATTCTTCCCAACCTCAGAGCAAGTAGAATTAGATTTGAAAAGGATTAAGGTAGAACGGCAGCTATGGGAATTGAGCTTAAGGAAATAAGAGCTCAATCCTCAAAGGGCTGGGAAGTGTGAACTTACTTCAATCACGTGGCAAAGAGCCAAAAATAGTCATGGGCACCACGAGTGAGGGAGAAATTCCAAACTTAGAACCCATTACTGAAGAGCCACGAGCAGAGGAAAGGTTTGTAACCCTAGATGAAGGGGATAATCTACTAAGAGAAACAGGTGGTGGAAGACCGCCTGTACACCAAGAAGGACATCGAGCAAATGATTAATCATCCCACGTTCTTATGGGACATGGAACTCTTAATTCTACAAAGGCGTACAGAGGCGACGACTAATGAGATGAGCCATTCCAGAATGAAGTGGCCGAACCATCCTATAGACCAGAAATGCCTAGAAGACCCAAGATAGAAAGAGGACAAGGTCTAGGTAGGGGGGGATTAGCTCCTCAAAGACCAAGGGCGGATCCAACCATAGATCTTAATGCAGTCACAAGGACAGATTTGTTGAATATGGTTGCGACAAAAATGGGCTAAAGGAATGGTTAGGGAAGTAGGCACTGCTCTAGAATCCCGACCCTCCCAAATGAAGCCACACATCATTTCAAAGCTCATCTAGAAATTCTCTAGGGATGGGGATCCTATTCAACATATAGAGATCTTTGAGTCCACATGCGAAACCTACGGGCCAGTAAGTGATGTAACAATGATTCATGCTTTCTCACTGACCTTAGAAGGAAAAACACATCAATGGTTCCGAACCCTCAAACCTGAAAATAAGGTTAAATTCACATAGCTCAAGAATGTGTTTGTGCCCAGCTTTGCCCCCAGAAGTGGTGTGACAGATGGAGTTCTGTGGCAGCACAGCTACACAACATCAAACAAAAGGAAATGGTGTTGAGATGATGCGAGACTATGTGTCTCGGCTCAAGCACTTAAATTCAAGGTACAAACTATAGGAGAGGCTAACTGATGATCAATTATTGCCTTGCTTCCGAAGAGGAGTCCGGGACCACAAGATGCATGATTATCTGGTATTAGCCCAACTGGCTACTCTAGATGCATGTTGTAAACTGGCAATTGAATATGAAGACAATATACTAGAATTACCATAACTAGAAGATGTCAAAATATCTTCGGTAGCGAAAACGACTTCGCGAGTTTCAAGTCACCAAGAGATTGGAACTCCGAGCAAGCACGTTAGCAACATGACTGTGGATGAACTCAATAATGCTATATTGGAAAAATTAAAGGTAAAAGATGGAAGAGAATCATCTAGGCATGGGCATACCCATCTTTACCCTCATAAAGAATTGGTGTGATGTTCTATGTGTAGATTGAATCACACTACCACCGAATGCCCACAATTAAGAGCAAGACCATTACTCTATTGTGCGTACTTTGTAAAATTAGAGAATTATGACACCTCCACGTGCAGATATCCAAGGTTCCAAAACGTAGCACAGTTGCTAGTACCTAGAGTTCCATTGGCCTTACCAGCACCACCTGTGCAAATCACTACACTGTAGGATAGCCAAACTCTTCCTATTCACCTAGGGGGATGTTTCGAGTACATGACACTTCACCCCTATCGCCACCATGTGTTCTACCACCACAGGCTAAAATCAACCAAGTATTGATTGAAGAGCCATCAAAAGATATGGATATTACATGTGTTTCAAACCATGGTACAGTGGAAGGGTAAGGACATAAACTCAAAACATGAGGAGAGGACCACTACAATATTTTGGTTGCAGTGGACTGTATTGGATCACTGAATGTCCAAACAAGAATGTGGTTCATACGCACCAACCTCAACAATTGACTACTGCACCCCCCAATGAAATGCTAGTACGTGCTTGTACTAAATGTGGGATTGATCATTTGATCAAAGATTATCCATACCGTCGTACAAGTGGTTCAACTTCCACTTCTAACCAAGCCACTGTTCAAACCATTAGTGTGCAACCTGGAAACATCATGCCACTCAATGTCCTGACACACGAGCCCAGACCCAATTGGGGGACAAAGGGAAGAACCCAGCAGATGCAACCACTTCCAGAACTGGCAGGAGAAGGAGGGTGAAAAAAGTGGGTAAGGGTGACACCACGGTCACAATTTAAGATGGATCTAAAGAAGATACGATCGACACCGGATCCACTCAATTAAGAGACGAGAGGGATCAAGCAGTCAAATGAAAAGAGTCTGACCAAGAGATGCAAGGGGAAAGACCATTAACCCCTAAAGGGGTTGGTGAATACCCAAATGCCGAAGAGGAGATAAGAAAGCTCAAAGAAGCTAGGGCCCTAGTAGAAGAGTGTCAACGATTTCATGAAACCAAGTTAAGGGCTAACTGGGTCAGGGGTACAATATATCCAAGAAACGAACCAACAAGGGAAAGGGAATTGGACGTACCTACTCAAATTCTAGAAGAGACAGAAGAGGGATCTCAAGAAAACACGATGTCAAGAATGTTTGAGGAAGATGCACAAGAGGAGTCCATCCATTCATTCCCTAGGGATGGATACAAGACGCACACATGGAAGGAACCCCCAATTTGCAAAAAACCCAAAGGCATAGGTAGCCTCGCGGTTGTACTATCCACTTGTGTGCAAATGCCATTGGAAAAATTGCTACGCAGTTCACCAACAGTATGGGCAGACATAAAGGAATGGGTAGAGGGCAGACTAAGGCCAGAGCCAACACTACTATGAGGATGTTCTATCACCTTTGGTAGAAAGAACCTTAAAACACACAAGGGAAAGAATAGCCAGGTCCTCAAGATACTGGTTAATCAATTAGGGAGTTATTACAAAAGTGATAACACTAATGCTACGATCCCATTTCATCATAATGGATACCAGGCAGCACTGGCTATCCTGGATGGTGGGGTGGGAGTTAGCATCATCACAAAACGGTGGTGGGAAAACTGGGGAAAACCCAATCTAAAAAGAGCAAATCGTATCGTTAAAATGGCAGATGGAACATCTTCAAGGCCCATTGGGCTTTTAGAGAATGTGAGACTCAAACTCTTTACGTTTACATTTGTACGTTTACATTTGTAGTAATGGACTTTTTGCACCAACCAGACTCATATGACATAATATTGGAGAGACCTTTCATGAGGGAATCCAAATTGGTGCACGATTAAGCATTAGAACATGTGTATGTTCGTAGGGATTCGCAAATTCTAAATAGATCTGAGAACATGGAGAGCACACCCCATGGAAGGGCAACTATTCAGTAATGATTCGGTCACAACCGAAATGAACCATGTCCATAGTACAAATATGCCAGCCCACGGTGGAAAATTCCAAAGAGAAAGAGGAAACGGAAATTCCAAAGAGGAAGAGGAAACGAAAATATATGCATCACTTCCTCCTCCTCCGGATTTCAATGAAAACCGGATGCATGTGCTAGCTACCATAGATGTGATGCAACCCCGAGGAACCCAATATGTGGAATCTAGAACTGTTCCCACTACCTCTGTGTGTATGGTTAATTGGCAACCCATTGATTAGGAATCAGAAGAGGAGGTCTCTAGCTTAGAAGGGACTGGATCACAAGGTCGTACCAGTGCCCAACGCCTTAAAGGTGGCAAAAAAACAGAAATGATATATCACTCAACGAAATGCCCTACTACAAAGAAAGCCCACGGATGCCCAGTGGTGGCTGAGATACCTCGAAGCTACTAAGGTACACGACGAGTTTTCTAAGGATTGGGGTGAGGAATTGAGTAAGATATCCCTTGAAGGGAAACATAGGGAGGAAGCCATCCTTCAACCCATTGATTAAGAATCAGAAGAGGAGGTCTCTAGCCTAGAAAGGACTAGATTACAAGGCCGTACCAGCACCCACAATGCCTTAGAAGGTGGCAAAAACAGAAACGATATATCGCTCGACAAAATGCCCTACTACGAAGAAAGCCCACGGATGCCTAGTGGCTGAGATGCCTCGAAGCTACTAAGGTACATGACAAGTTTTCTAAGGATTGGGGTGAGGAATTGAGTAAGATGTCCCTTGAAGGGAACTATAGGGAAGTCATCCTTCAAACGCCTAAGCTTACGAAAGCTGGGCGCCGAAAATGAAACAAAGCATTGGTAAAAGCTGAGTGAGAGACCAGGAAAATTATGGCTAAAACAAAAAGTGAGGATGAGGATAAACCAGACCTGCTTTCAGTACCAGACCATTTCAAAACCTACATAATTGACGAACGAAAGGTGATTCGACTGATGGCAAAAAGAGTCAAGGAAGATGGATTGTCCACATCATATGATGGCCCACAGCTGAAGTCAAGAAAGTTGATATTGCAGGACACGGGGAGGAAGCCAAACCTATTTTATCGCGCTAAGGACTTCATGCTGGTTGAAGAAAATGAGCTTGTTGCTCTCCTTAAAGAGTTTAAGGATTGTTTTGCCTCGAACTACAAAGAGATGAAGCGTGTACCACCTGAGGTGGTGCAACATACCATCCAAATCATGGACGGATCGAGACCAACTAGGCAAAAACCATACCAAATGAATCATAAATATGCGGCAATTGTAAAGGAGGAAATCGATAAACTCATTGCTATAGATTTCATCTATGAGATAAAACATATGGATTGGTTCACCAATCGTAATATTGCCAAAGAAGAATGGGAAACTTAGGGTATGTGTCGATCTTAAAAAGGTCAACGCATCTGCTAGGAAGGACGATTATCCATTGCCCTATACGGGACATGTTATATGTACATTATGTGTGCATATACTAGGAGGCTAACCCACATTAGGCTTGTGAGCATGGGAGCATGGGAACAAGCTCTAGTGGAGCATGGGTTAGGACTAACCTTAAGGGTTAAGGTTAGGGTCAGGCATCCAAGGGTCACACATGGGAAATGGAGAGTCGAGTCACTTGAGGGCCCTCCTATATAATAGGGGCATGGGGCACACTCAAGGGGGTTTGGGGGCTTGAGGCCAAGGCTATGTTATGCTCTCTTGTGTAGAGGATCATATCTACTCACCTACCATTTCACACTATAGCTACATGCTATTGGATTGGAGTTATACCTCTTGATGGTATGGGACATCAAGGTAAAGGTATGATATATTTCATTATATTTCATGTTGTTTCCATCAGAAATAATTCCTTGGTTGGAAAGGTGTTTGTCATGCCTACAGGTTTTATGGAGAAGGAAATGATCCTAGGACAATCTTGGATTTGCGGCAGTAAAAGTAATATCCAATGGGAGAAGAGGACAGCACTGTTGAACGAGGGCAAAAATGTCATTTATGTACCCTTATGGAGCTCGATAAACATATGCCTTGCTCTTGCATTTTCTTTCTTTTCATGTTTTTAAATCTTTTCCTTGTAAGCATAAAATCGCATGATTAGAAATCATTGATTGCCCCCTTGTCGACAATGTTATTCGTTATCATCGTTGCACAAACGCCACGCTCTACGGTTCAATCATATCATGCATTCATAAAAACAAGTTATTCAAACACGAAAACAACTTCACTAATTCAAGTTACAAAACCTGCAAGTTCACAGCTCAATGCCAAAACCTGCAAGTTCACGGGCTGAAAGCCAAAACCTACAATTTTATGGGGTTTTCCCATTTCACAAGATTACCTTTCATGGCCTACACTTTCACGGCCTTAGACCATTTGACGAAACTGACTTTCACGGGTTTACCCAATTTCACGAAATTATCCCATTTCATGGGATTCACTTTCACGGCCTTAGACCATTTTTAGACCATTTCACTTTCACGGCCTTAGACCATTTTTAGACCATTTCACAGAATTCCATTTCACGGGTTTATGCCATTTCACAGAACTAACTTTCACGTGTTTACCCCATTTCACGATATTCACTTTCACAGCCTTAGACCATTTCATGGGTTTACCCCATTTCACGGTTCACGGAATTACTCCATTTCACGGAACTAACTTTCATGGCTTTAGGCCATTTCACGGGATTCCATTTCATGGCGTGCACTTTCACGGGATTCCCTTTCATGGCCTTAACACCTGCACTTTCATGGTGTTTAACTAACTCACGAGAATTTGGACCCTGTCATGTCAGAGCACTTATACCCTCTCAATTGCTCACACCACTAACACTTTTTCCATCAAAATTAACCTTGACACTTCTCCGCCCCCCCAAAAAAAAAAAGGAGAGAAAAAAAAAGAGGAAAGAAAAGAAAACAACAAGGCATGGCACATGCCCTCACCAGTCTATGAACTGACATTTTTCTCAATGTACAGATGTCGACCTCAACAACATCTAACCCCCCAGAAGCCGTAGAGACCTCGACGGTGACACAAACCAGTGCAATAGGATCCCCAGTGAGTAGAAAGAGAAGACCCACATGGGGCCCGAAGCTAAGATACCTGGTCAGTATGCCTAGGCATTCCATGGTGTGATCATTAACAGAGAACTCCACACTGCGCATGGAAAGGTAGCCTTATAGTACCATAGTCTTGAGTGCCTACAAATTTTGGAAGATGCCGAAGTCAAAGAAAAGTTGGAGAAGGTGTGGGCCTACTAGGGCGGATGGCACAGAGTCTCCCCCGAAACATTGATACAGAACTATGTGCGAAGTACATCAAGACATATGACAAGGCCACCAAGAGGAGGACAGTAACTAAAGAGGATGGCACCATAGAGCAAGTGTTGACGAAGGAATTAATACGTGAGGCTTTGCAGCTACCACCATCAGTGAAAATACACACACATAATTATGAAAAGATTCCCCTAGGTGCAGAAGAGTTCGTACAGCTGTAATGGAGCAGAATATGACAATATCAAGGATGAAGTAACAAAAAAGGCATGCAGGGCAATGTCACTAATTATGCAAGTGAAGCTAGTGGATAGGTACAACAAGGTGCCACTAAACAAGATAGCCAAGGTACATGAGGAAAAGGAGGATGAGTGGGCCTACTACATCCACAAAGAGATGGAGAATCATCTAAAGGCAATCGAAGATCTGCAACCCGTACCTCATGACATAGGTACTCAATCATGTGGCTCAGAGGCCTCTTCCAGATCTAGAACCAAAAGAAAGAATGCAACTCGCACTCCTAAGAGAACAACCAACACTAACTGCTGTGCTAAAGAAATGCAAGAAGGATAGGCCGAGCTAATGGAGACTAAAGAGATCATGAAGGAGATCAAGAGAGGGAGAAAAAAGAAGACTAAGAAAAAGATGAGGGGCATAATACCGGATGTCGCTGAAGAGACACAAAGGATCGAGGCTGAACTCGCTCAAGAAATAAAGTCATACTAAGAAGTACTGGGGCAGCAGGAAGCGAGTATCAGCTTGACAACACCTCAGAGAGGACAAAAGTATAGCATCTAACTCCTCCTCAAAGTCTGGCCCAATTAATATTCAAGAATCTTTCTCCCCTCAAGAATTCCACAATGTCAAACACACCTGCTGGGTTGCAAAAAGAGTCTGAACTAGAAACGTTGCCATCAGTAGAGCCCCAAGGACCCGAAGAAGCTACATCGCTCCCAGTACAACTCGCAAAAGAGCCACTAGATATAAGAAAATGACCACGGGCTGAAGATACACCAAGTCCCAGCAAAAGGCAACATCTAGAGGATGAGGAGGTGATACCAGAAACATCTTCCCTCCATAATCTGGATTATGAAAGATTCTTTCAAGAAACTATGGAGGGACTGGATGAACTCTTGAACTTGCCACACACTAGACTGGAAGGGGCTGCAGCAACAAGTGCTTTCCTTTGAGAGCAAGAGCAATGTGTATGACGGTGCCATCTCCTCACAACTCACATGCTTCATGACCGTAATGCCACATTATGGAAGTAGGTTCAAGAGGCTACCAACCAAGTACAGACATTGCAAGAGCACCTCACAGCAGCGGCAGAAGCAACCCATAAGGATGTTATCCTAAAGAGCTTAAAGGCGGCCAAGGATCAGGAAGCTAGATACCAAGCACTAGAAAACAATAATCTGGTTCTAAGCCAAACCATTGTGTAAAAGATCAAAGAGAATATAGATTTGAAAGCACAGCTAGAGCAAGCCAAAGAGCAACTTCAAAAAAGGAAGTCACACGTAACTAGGAGCAAGCGGCTATCCATGCTCAACAACTACAGGAGCTAAAGCACACCTCCCTAGCCAAGGAAGAAGTGTTGAGATGTCAAGCTCAACATGAGCTGACACTCACGAGGAGGCGCCTGCATGACCCTTTGACATTTACATCACTGGCGGGTTTGGTAACTGGTACCGACATATCTTCACCAGAGATTCTACATCTGGACTCCACCAACTAGTCCACACCTACCCACTCCTCTTAGCGTGTTCACATTATGGACCACTTGTATGTACTCTATTATATGTGTTAGTCAATTTATCTTCTTTGTAGACCTCTTTTGTTGTGTGAAGAAGAAGATGAATTTTTAGTCTCTTACTTTGTGTATTCTTCTAGGGTTTGTGTGAGTGTGTATGTGCTTGCAAGAGCTCAAGATCTCTTCTCCCCTACATCTTTTCAAGAAGAGCTACAAGGACAACTCCATACACTATCCTCAACTCTGAAGGAAGTAGAATAAAGAGTGCTCCAAATACAGCAAGAAAGAGAACAGAACAACATAGCAAATGCCAAGAAGATTAGAACACTCAATGAGACCATCAGCACTAATAAGTCCGAAATGCAGATAATGATGGCTACACACAAAGATGTGATGGTGCAAGTCACACAACAACTCCAAGAAAGTCAAAATTTAGCTACAGAAAGACTTCAAAGGATTACAGAGGCTTAGGGAAGGGAGGCTACCGCTAGACGAGCACAAGAAGAAGCAACAAGGCATTTCAAAGAGCTGGATGCTGCCAGGATGGTAAGAGAAACATATATTTCAAACCTTGTCACCACCAAGGACTCGCGCATCCAAGGGTTGGAATGCCAAGTGGCCATCCAAGAACGTAGCCAACAACAAGAACCCACAAATGAGATGCAACTACTCCTTGAGTGAGCCTTGGAGATAGGTCAGTTTTTGCTAGTAACTCCTTGGGCCCCTCCTCAAACTCTGACTCTCTTTTTTTCTACACTAACCCTCTCTTTACTTCAATATGATATAAACATGTCTGATGAGCTAAGCCTAGGAGAACTAACACTTATTAAATAAAACACAAAACGTGATACTGATCCTACCATCATCATAAACATGTCTGATGACCTAAGCCTAGGAGAACTAACACTTAACACAGAGAACATGATACTGATCCTACCATCATCATGGGAATTTTTCGGGGGGACTTAGTGCTAACTGATCCTAAAGATATTTGCTTTTATCCCTTGCACCCCATTATGCTCAACCTTCATAGTTGGTGTCAGGTGCTACAAAATTACGAAATCCTGGACAACAGTGTCGATAAATTAGACCTGTTTGTTCTCCAAATGATATTCTTGACACACCAGCCAAAGACGAGGTTGTACATAAGCCATGGGTGGCTAGAGCTATATAATACTCACCAGCATTTAAATCTTTGTGAGTCCTCATTATATCATCCTTTTGGTATTCTAAAACTATATCATAATATCTACAAACATCTAGAAGCCATGTTAACCAATGTCCTTTATACTTTTAATAAAACACATATTGAGTATCTTAACATAACTCCGGAGGATATAACTGAGCTACAAGATTTTATGAAGCTCCACAAACCTAGCCACCCACCCCCAAGTTTAGGATAGGGTCAAGAAGAAACATCGATTCATTACTTAATCCTACTTACCCCATATATTCTAATGTTGCCAGTAAACTACTTAATCCATATGCAAGTGCTCCGCCCACTGAAGCAGATTGTATATTCTAATGTCGCCAGTAAACTACTTAATCCATATGCAAGTGCTCCGCCCACTGACAAATCTCAAGCAGATTGTATATTCTAATGTCGCTAGTAAACTACTTAATCCATATGAAAGTGATCCGCCCACTGACAAATCTCAAGTAGATTGTATATTTTCTACTCTTCCTTCTCAACCCTTAGAATTTCCCACTAACACTCTTGCCCTCGAGGAGTTACCGGCACCTGACCCGTCTCCACCACAGCCAACTCAAGAGGTACGTCACACTCTACCACAAGACACAATTGAACCATTTACTGATGATTCTATTCTTAAGTCCTTATATGCTGCAAAGTACAAAGGTTTCATAAGAGCCGAGAATCCGCTACTCAAACCAAAACTCATGTTCAAGGTGTTAATGCAAATAACACCCTTTGAACCTACTCGGCAAATTCCACCTGTACTCAGATGTCCCACCAACAAAGCAACCCTATGTACCGTACCCTCTCCGAGCACGTAGACCAGAATTAAAAGAGCTACTACCTTTGGCTGGAGAGGGCACGTTATGGTCCAACGTGGCATGACGCACAAATTTATGATCAGTTCTACTTCCGTAGGTGGAAAAAGACTAATCCAGTCCACATAAGAGGGAGTTATACAGCGATTATCACAGATGATGCTAGCCCCAAGCTGGAGGATTTCGAAATACAATCGGATTGGAGAAAAGAGTACCTTAGAATCCAAGAGTATAGCCATCAATATATGTGTGCACCAACAACACAAAGAGTAGATCCATTGTACATGCCACGGAAGAGAAGATGGACACCATTGGAGTTTCAAGAGGCAGAGCAAAGGGATTCACATGTATGCTATAACTTCCCTATATTCATGCCAGCAACATTACAGATATAGGAGAGCAAAGAAAGCATATGCTGAATTGGATACAGGCATGGCGCCGTATCCCGGACCCGGCAATTATAGCCAGTGTTCGATTCCTAAAACTGCTTATGGTCGTGATAGATCAATCCAAGGAAAGATATGATGGATATAGTGTTGATCAGTTGTAGTTTGACATGAATCAAGGACCAAGTGACAAAGGCATGATGCTATATTATCATCACCTAAGGTGTCTACTAACATATATGCATGTCACATTCGAGGACATGGTCGACACTTGGTTCTGGAGATCACACGCTGCATTTAGAAGAACCCTGAAAAAACTTCAGTCACGTCAGAACTTCTATCGTCAACAAGTTCAGAAACCAAGTCTTTTGACCTTGGTAACTAGTTCTACAGACAGAACCTACATTAGGTAGGGGGGATATTAATCCCATTTTGGATTAACAAATATACTCCTCCATTTGAGGACATTAATAAGTGTCATGCAAAGGCACTATAAAAGTTGTACATTATGAGATATTGGCCACCCAAGGCCTTAGTTAAGTAAGAGCCAATTGTATATAAGGCATTTTCTCGTAATGGGCATCCAAGTGTGAATAAGGGCTAATTTTATACAAGGCATTTTCTCATAATGAATAGACACAATGCCCCTTTGTGCTATGAGAGCTCTTGCTTTTGTCTTGAGAGAGATAATTCTAGCACTCGTGCCTTCTCTATACTTATATGTTACATGCTTGTATTGAGGAGTGACAGCTAGTGATTGCCTTGTGTGGTGGTGTGAGCGACTCTACGGTGACAATGTGGAGGTGGAGCTTGGAGGTTGGAGCTTCTCAAGTGAGCTTGGAAACCTCAAGGGACACAAGTTCGAAGCATTGGTAAGTGTCCTATGACAATTGTGTTCTATTACTCTTCCCAAAGGTGAATGCACATTGAGTTCCCTCTTGGAGGTGTGGTAGCCCATAACAACGAGGGATTGCTACACGCTGGCATTCATCACATCGTTCGACATAATACTCAATAGCATCAACCATTAAAGTGGGCCACCATAACCCAACTGTGAGAACCTTGAGCAATGATATCTACTCTGCAAAGTGCCTGTGCAAAGTGAGTCTGTTTTAGGAGGAAGACATACTCAACTTCTCTAACACAACGTCTTAGGATTTTGTACTTGTCCTGCTTGTAAAGTTGACCCATAATAAGCTGGTAAAGGGCAGCCTTTTTATTAAACGTGAGCACGGTCCTTATTGAGAAAAGGATCAACTGGTAAGGCATTGGCTAAGAAGTGAGTCACTTCTTCGCCCCATTCAGGAATTAAGAAAAGTTAGAACAAGGCGGTGTCTGGTAAATCATCGTCTACTCCCACTGGCTATTCGCCAGTGGTGGGGATCCTTGACATGTGATCTACAAGAACATGTTGAGAACCTTTCCTCATTGTAATGGTGAAATAAAACTCGAGCAAGATAAGCAGCCACCTGGTGATTCTACCTATTATACAAGGTTTATTGACCAGGTACAAGAGGGCTTAATGGTCTACGAAGAAGACAAACTTGGTCGCCTGGCGAAACTTCTTAACTGTGTAAAGCATCGCTAATCCTTCTCTCTCATTTGTGGTGTAATTTCTCTCAGCTTCATTAAGTTGGCGGCGGGGCTGGTAAAACTGATGGGGAAGTCCATCTTGCGTTCGCCTGGTTGGGCCAGCATGCATCCTATGGCAAATGCTGAGGCGTCAATATAGACATGGAAGATAAGATCCCAGTTGGGGGATCTAAGGATT
Source organism: Cibotium barometz (assembly GCF_041138505.1). Classification (NCBI taxonomy): domain Eukaryota; kingdom Viridiplantae; phylum Streptophyta; class Polypodiopsida; order Cyatheales; family Cibotiaceae; genus Cibotium; species Cibotium barometz. Next base: position 13,783,310 of record NC_141104.1, on the reverse strand, counting down.
GGAGCACTTGCCAAGGCTTTTTTAGTGTGGCGTAGGTCCTTTGGCATTCTTCTGTCCACTCAAAAACTATAAGGAGTCTATAAAGGGGTCTAGCAATATCAGCGTACATAAAAATGAATCGCTGATAATAGCCGACGTGTCCCATGAAGCACTAGACACCCTTGAAGTTGGTAGGTGGGGGAAGCTCGAGAATGAGCCACACTTTGCTGTGTCAGTTGATATGCCTTGCCTGGAGACAATGTGTCCCAGGATCACTTTGTGTCAAACCCAGAATTAGCATTTAAGAGGGTTCAGTGAGATGCGGTATAGTCTGCATTGCTCTAGCATCTTGCGCAAACATGCGAGGTACTCCTTCCAAGAAGAATTCACACATAGGTCATCCATGAAGACTTCCAAGAATTTTCAAAGATATTGCTTGAAGGCCATACACATTAAGCATTGGAAGTTTCCGGAGGTATTGGTCAACCCAAAGGGCATGACTCTATATGCATATGTACCCCATTCAGTAGCAAAAGTAGTTTTGTGGTTGTCCTTGGGATCAATCAGCACTTGGTTGTATCCTAAGAATCCATCTAGGAAACTGTAAGCTTCATTTCTCGCTGCTCTTTCTAGCATAGTGATCCCTTATAGTGGCGGCATTTGACCTTTTTTAGGTTAACTCACACCCTAACTTTTTCATTTTTCTTGGGCACTATCTCACAATTGGTGATACCCACTCCTTATGTTCAATTTCAAAGATGAATTCGGCATCGATAAGTCTTTCTTTGCGCAGACCATCTTGGAATATTTGGGGCTCATTGGGTAAGCTCGTTGTTTGATTGGCTTGGCTCCATTAGCCATGGGAATGTTGTGCTGGACCACTTCTGGGGTACATCCTTCATATCCGTGTACTTCCAAGCGAAACAGTCCTGGAATTCATTCAAGAGAGAAATGAGCTCGGTTTCTTCTTCCTTTGAAAGGTCTTCTGCCTGCTGCTGCTAAGAATACGGGCCTCGAGTCTTCACTCGGGCCTGCCAAGTTCACTTCCTTAACCTTAATTGGACCGTCATATGAGGTCCCAAGTTACCCACTATTAGACCTTTAAGTCGAATCATATTGAACAAAGCGATCGACCATTTGAAAGGTCTTAAAGTGCTTTGGCACCTGTCATGTTCCTTCACCTTTAGCACTTTCCTCATCAATTAGCCTTTTGGCTTCTTTTTCTACTGCGAGTGCTAACTTTTTGTTGTGTGCCTTGCCTGCAAAGTGGAAAAGCTTTTCAGGGACTGGTTCTGGTTGAATGGGTTCAATTGGCTGTGGGACAGTAGTGTGGACCAAAAGAGAGCTGTTTGCAAACGCTTTTTGCCACATTTCATTGAAATGCTCATGTGCTTCCATAGCACCCACATATTTCAACCACTGGGTTTCAGAGGTTGTCTGGGAGGGAGGATGTACCGCTCTGGCCCAGGGAATCCTTCGGGCCTGTGCGTTTTATGGGAGCGTGTACTTCTTGATGACTTAGCTCGAACAACTTGTTCAAGCTCTTGCATGGCTATATTGGGCAGATATGTTGAACTAAGCATATATAATGATGTAAGCTTCCGCTGTGGCAAATCTTGTACCAGTTTTTCTAGGCAAGATGTCCAGGGTAGCAAGGATATGCATCTAGTTCTCAGAGTCTTCCGACTCTGGAAGTGGTGCGCAATCCTCACTCTTCTTTTCATCTTCCAGTGTTTTATGGCATGTTTGGCATAGATGAACTTCAGTGGTTAGTGTAGTTATGTGACTGAGTCCTCTATAAATGGTCTGCCACTCATGGGGTGTACTTTCCACGTGCGTAGATTGATCTTAAAGGTAAGATCTTTTCTCTAAATGTAGATGTGGTCAGTATCCCAATCATGGATCATCTTGGACTCTCGCATAAAGGGTCTGCCAAGGATGCAGTCATATGAAACTGTGGCTGACGTCCAAAATTCATCGCCACAAAAGTGTGGTGGTAGGTGGTTCCCATAATCTTAATTTTAAGATCCCTTAGTAGACTAATGGGTCTAACAATGGCTCCATCAACAAGAGATTCATTAACAATCGGGTATTATCCAAGGCAGGTGCTCCCCATTTTTCCCAACATTGTTTGGTCACAATGCTCACTCCGGCTCCTCCATCCAAGATTGCAGTAACTTGGTGGCTGTCGAAAGTTATCAGCAAGGCTGCATTAAGTTCATCACCTTCAAAGTATTGTCCAAGCTTGTTCACTCAAACGGTAGGAGTCCCTTTTACCTTAAGAGGTATGTGGAATTCTTCTTCCTCAGATTCATCAGAGCTATCAGGCTCCATGGTTTCATGCATGCCTACCCTGAGACGTCCCTCCATCCAGTCTTTCAGGTCATTCCATAGGCTTGGGCAATCTTGGAGCAAGGTGCTAATAGGGATTTGGACCTGAGAAGAGAGGAAAGAAGAGAGACCTGCAATGTCTCTTGAAATGGAGGCTGTCTTTTGATGAAGGTCGGGTCTGCTTTGTCTCAAGCTTTTTGAGGTGTATGGTATGGGAACATGGATTTCTACATTGGTTCCCCTATGATGTTCATCTCCCAGGTCTCTAAGATATTCCGCCACCCTGTCTTTATGTTGGGGGGGTAGCTTCTTCTTCTATTAACTCTTGCGGGAGTGGTTGGTATGGAAGCTCGCAAGGATAAACCTGAGCATCATGCGGCGCAGGTCTCTGGTTTCAGATAGACGGGCATGGTTCAAGGTAGGCAGTAGGAGGATCAACTTCTAACTGAGCTTGGCACTCACGAACTAACTCTTAGGCAGCTAGGAGCCTTTCTTTTTCCTTTATAGGATTTGGATATTCCATAAGCTTTTTGGGTAGCTGACGGGTGTCAATGGGTTCTTGGGCACAGGCGGCGGCACGTAGCATATCTTCTTCTGCGGATGAAGAAGTTGAAGGAAGAGTTGTTATGCCAGAGTTAGAACCGCTTTTGATAATCACTCGGCTTTCTCCCTTCCCAAACTTGGTGGCTTTCTTTTGTGAGCGCCGAGTTACTCAAGCTTCTCTTGCTTGGTCCTGATTTTGAGAGGTTCATGCCCCTGCAGTAGCATGTGCTACTGTCCTTTGCATGTTCTATAGTTTGCTTCCTGCGCTGAGGGGGACTGCTCGAATGAAACCATTTCTAACACTTAGCAAGTTAAGGCTAGTGTGCTGGCATTAGCTTCATGAGCCTTTCCAACTATTCCTGGTCTTAGCGGGCAGTCTTTGTACATATGATCAATACCACATCCAACGCATAGTGGAGTCATGGCAGGAGCACCTGTAGGGGCACTCGCCGTTCTATTCCTGTTGGGACACTCAGCCACTCGATAAGGTCCACCACAATCATAACATTATATGGGCAGTCTTCTCATTGTTTGATTCATATCCCTAGCCCGCGATATCGAAGCTTCTAAGTACACAGGGTACATTTGATCAACCTCCATGACATAGTGACTGAGAATTTGTTAGGGTGGGCTCATAGGCTCTTGGGTTTCATAAGTAGGAGTCTCCAGGATTTCTCCCTAGTTCCCATCCTCAAAGAGTTCTGTCATGGTTATTTAACGAGCTGAGGGTGTTAAGGGCATTTCTAGTACCCTAAGGATTCCCCTTTGGGCCACTTCTTGGCTAGGTTGAGGAGCATTGTGATGTGCAAGAGCTGGCAAAGTCTCAGTGATTACCTGGGGTTGGCAGGTAGTACTTGAGGCATAGCTTGAGCTAAAGCAACCTTGTGATGGTAGCAGTTAGAGATCTTGTGGTTGCCCCACTTCACACAGTAGGTACAATAGAGACTTGGGCAGGGTCTCAAGTGAGGACATTCGGTGCCAGTATGGTTTTCTCGATAGGTTGGGCACCATATGAGTTCCCTTCTAGGATAAAGATGTGGATGGCCCCCTCGATCCCGACCTTGGTTGATTCTCCATTACTGGGTCATTTGTTACATTAGGGCAGCGATAAATTGCTCCACACTTTGTCTAAACGTGGACGTCTTACCCTTTTCGTTAGGCTTTGTGCTAGTGGTCTTGAAGGAGGCTTCTAATGTGCCTTCGTGGAGTTATCAGGAACGTGTTTCCTTGAAGTTATCCTCAAACTTCAGAGTAATCCTCCAGCATTGTTCAAAAGAGGTGTGACCCAAGGCAAACAAGGAGTTGTGCAAGGGAATATATTCAAGTCCCTCCAGAAATCTCCCAATTAGTCTCTCATTAGAGAACTTGTCTACAGTACTACATCATCGTGAGTGGAGGTATCTGAATATGTTTATGTAATCTCTAATGGTTTTGCCCTCATTTTGTTTAACATTGTTAACCTATTCAAGAGGGCTCCATCGGGTACTTTGATTAGAATACCCCACTTTGAAAGCTTCTTTTAGAGCCTCAAAGGAAGCTTTATCTTCTGATTTCAGAGATCTGAACCACTGGCTAGCTTTGCTATCCAAGGTAAGGCCAAAGGCACTTATCTTAGTCTGTTCATCTATATGGCTAAATGCCTCGCATATCTGATTAAGCATTTCTAGGTGAGTAATGGGGTTTCATGTTCCATCAAACTTTATGATGAGCAGCTTTGAGATGTTTGCTGGTTTGGTTAGTTCTTACCTAGGTTGAACTAGTGCAGGGAGAGTAATGCCATCGGCTACCCCCTCCCTATTTCCATGGCAAACCTTAACATTTCAAGTGTCAACCCTGTCATGGTGGGAGCAGGCGATGTAGGTTGGGAAATAGGTTGTGGAGGAGCGGAACCAGGTGGATAGTAGACTAGTGGGGGTCTTTGCTCTCTGGGAGGACCAGGTTGTGTCCCACGTGGTCCCGTTTGGTGCACTGGGGGTGTGCCCCTTCTTGATGTGGGTACTGCTAATAAACCGACGGGCCCTATTGTTTGTGGGATGGGCTTGGGTAGACCCATTCTCTTTGGTATGATGTCTCAGGCCTTGGGAAAGATGGACTTGGTTCTTGGTTTGGTAAGGTTTTCGAAGCTCTAAACGAGTCTACTACCCCTGAGACAAATATGGCTCTCTAGTCTAGTAGCTGGGTCTAGGTTTGATGGCTCTTGCTCTATCCGACTTCCACTCTATGTTCTAGAGAAGGAGTGGGCCCACTTTCTTGAGTTTTGATCCATATCTCTCCCTATGGGTTTTGGTTCTACGGGCTATGTGTTTCCTAGGATAAAATTGCCAAGCCTAGATGCAAGGCTTTGCTGAGAATGAGTTAGAGAGATAAGAGCAGGTTCTTGGACAAATGGTATGTCCATACATTGTGGTTTGGGCTCTCTTACCTCAGGGTCTGGAGTCCCTCGTCCACTACTAGGGAGGTCCTCGCTCTCACTAGTACTATCAAAGACAAGAAATGTTTGACTCCACGCGGTATTTACTGATGGGTCCGATCTGATTTGCAAAGGAGCGTCTAGAAAGCTCACTTCGTCGAAGAGAGGGTTATTTCTAACCAACCTACCCGAACATAGGTGCATGGGAATATAGAAGTACTGTGCAGAGCCCTCTTAGGAAAGTTTTTATATATAAAGGAATGGGAATACACTTGTGAGAGAATAGACGTTCGCTTCTTGACTGGCATAGCATGTGCTTCGAGGAATTTGAGATGAAAACGGGCATTCGCTTCAAGGCAGGAAGGAAGGGATGTTCAAAATGAGATTGCAAAATGGAACGAGCGTTCACTTCAGGGCAGAAAGGGAACGGGTGTTCCGGATGAAACAAACTAGAACGGGTGTTCCAGATGAAACAAACTAGAACAGGTGTGGCAAGTGATGCCACCGGGCATTCGCTTCACGGCAGGAAGGGAACGAGCGTTCGGGGGATGAAACGAATTGGAACAGGCATGGAAAGCTGATGCCGCGGGCGTTCTCTTCAAGATTGGCACGAGCGTGCGCTTTGAGGAATTCGAGATGGAACGAGCATTCGCTTCAAGGCGACAGGAAGGAAGGGACGTTCGGAATGAGTTTGCAAAATGGAATGAGCATTTGCTTCAGGGCAAGAAGGAAATGGGTGTTCGGGATGAAACAAACTAGAACGGGCATAGCTGATGCCGCAAGCGTTCGCTTCAAGATTGGCACGGGCGTTTGCTCTCAGAGAGGAGAAGGAACGGATGTGCGAGTTTATGGGTTGCATAGAACGGACGTGGCAGGTTACAAAAGGGAACTTGAATGGGCGTTCGCTCTAAGATGAGGAGTGAACGAGCGTGGCAATACTTGGAACGGATGTGCGCTTCGAAGCATACGGCCGTGGCATTATCTTGACATATGAAATAGATACCATCATGCCCATGGAATTCTTAGTACCCAAGCCTAAGAATTTCTGTCAAGAAAAGGTTGACAAGAAATATCATAACCATTTGAGCTTGAATAATTAGAAGAAGCTATATTGCATACAAAAGCACAAGCTAAAGTACAAGGAAATGGTTCGATGAAAAATCAAAGTTGAGGACATGGTTCATTAAGAACAAAAAGCATAAGCTAAAATACATGGGAATGGTTCGATGAAAAATCAAAGTCAGGGACATGGTCCTCTCATAAGAAACAAAAGCACAAGCTAAATTACAAGGGAATAGGACCATTCCTAGTGTGCAAACTCGCACTCTCGCTATCCAGATTCTTGCAAATTTTATCCAAAAATCCACCCAGCCTCATAGCCCTCTATAGTGCTCTACACCCCACTATCATCATGGCGAATGCAGTAGGGGCATCAAAGACCTCATTAGATATGTTGCTGCTCACACCCACCAAGAAGAGGAAAGCCACAAAGGTTTACATCTTCTTCCATACTAGGCATGGAGATGCTTCTTGGGAAATCGATGGGCACATGATCCGTAATAGGATCTAGTCCAAGAAGAAGGTGGAGCACAAGCTCACCCATCACACACAAGAATGCTACCAGGTTGCCAAAAGGAATGAGGTCATGGAACACATGGATAGACTAAGACTTAGCAGGCTAGCCGCTCTTTTGACTTGGGGGCTAGACCTTAGCATGTGCTTTTGTTTCATCTCACAGCTCAGTACCATCACTATTAGATGATTCAAAAGGAGCTGACCTGATATTGACCTTAAGCTTAGATGTCATCCCTGAAGCCTTGAACCTACCTAGAGTTGCAGAACCCTATCAGAAACTAAGTGGAGCATAGGGGATGGTTAAAGACATCATCAGGGGCCTAGTCAACAAAGGATGGGGTGATGTGGGAAGATATTTCTCAGCACGACCTAGTTACACTAGCCAGAGTCCTCACCAAGCAAACTAGCCTCGAGTGGACTAATTGATACAACAAGTGTAACCTCTCCCTACTCGCTCGTCTTAAGCGAGGTTTTCTAATGAAGTAAGCTAACCATTTCCACCACGAACTCCATAGCATTTGCGCAAATCCAACTAGCAAGTTCAGAGCGGCCATGATCCTAACCAAGGTTCTTTATTATAATGTAGAGTGGGAAGAGCTCCCTGAACCATACAACTATACTAGGGTGCAACCACCCCCAGTAAGCCTCCTCCAAACCCCACAGACTCCTGTGACCCCAAGAAGCAAAAGATGGATCAGGAACTAGCTAACCGACAATGATTCCTTTGCAGAAGACAAACTTGATGGAGACACCCACATGGTAGGTGGGAAACTATGGGCAAGTGGCGCTCAATCCCCCAAAGAGCACGTCTAATCAGGTGGCCCCTCCTCTGTGTCATTTCTCATGGGCTAAAGAAGAATCTAGAAGTGCTAAGCACATGTTCCATTTCTAGGATAGTAGGTTCTCTAGTTCACAAGAAGCAGCGCAAAACATTATTGAGATACATAAGTGGATCCTAGGAAGGGCATCTAACTTCTCATGGACCATTTTAAATTCTCAGGGATGCCTTCTTGACTTCCCTATAGCCTTTACCTCCATGGTCCATAACCTTGCTCTCACCACCATGACGTAATTCATGGGTAAACAAGCGGATGCAACCTAGCAAGCCTTGCTCCTTGCACATGCCAACGTAGCCTAACTGGAAGCTCAAAAGAATGCTACAATTGCATTGAATGACAAGCTCTAGGTGTAGGATCTTAAGGCCAACTCTAGGATTAACCACATGCTGCATGAGCTGGATGTAACGCACACAAAAGTCCACGGAGCTAAAGCAACAAGGGTGCAAACTCGGGAGGAGCTCACATAGGGAATAGTTGCACTACAAAAGGCTGAGGTCTGGCATAATATAGGCTAAAGCTCATGCATGAGTACCAAGACAAGATGTCTAGGCAGCATGTAGACTTCAAGAGAGCTCTTTGATGCCAAAAATGAAACCATTTCCCAACCCTTGATGCCAAAGATATAGTTGAGAGCCAAACCCCAACAAGAACAAGTCACACCCGACACCAAGAAAAAGATGGGTATCCTCATGGATGTAGCCATAAACTTGGTGGACCTTACCATTCCTCCCCACCACCCTTTGGCCTCCTCGAGTTGCAGCACTAGAGCCTCCAGCTCAATCTCCTTCAACATTTGACATTGCTTTGTATATAAGACAATTTGACCAATGAGAAAAGACATAATCCCATCCTCACAATTGAGTTTAAGTTTTCTTGCTCTTGTGATTGAAGTTTGCTTGCATGCTTTCTCTTTTTTGATACATGCATGCCTAAGGATTGTGTGGGTGAGTGTGTTGATGCAAGCTCTCTTCTCCCTCTCTTCTTCTCCCCCATGCTCTCACTCACCCAGGGATTGAAGAAGAAGTTGAGCTTTCCATAGCTCTCTCTCTCTCTCTCTCTCTCTCTCTCTCTCTCTCTCTCCACCCATTTGTAAAGCTCCTTTGTAGTGACAAACAAGGGAGGCAAGGTTAAGGACCCTAGCTCTCCTTAAGAGAGGGTTGCTCTTCTCAGAGCGGCTAGAGGTGCAAGACGGTAAGACCCTTGTATTCTTCTTCTCCTTCCTTCTATCTTGAAAGGATCAAGTGTTCCTAAATTGGGGACACCAATGGGAACCATTCATGAATGAATACACTCATACACTTCTAGTAGGTAGGCTCGTAATTATTAGAGGACATGTGCTTGGAAGTAGTGAGCTAGTCAATATGACTATCTTACTTTTACTCAGATCTATTCCCCTCATTTTTTTAGTAGTCATGACTTCTCTCATTTCTTAGTATCACTCAACTTCTCAACATTTTTTGTAGTCGCGACTTTTCTCATTTCTCAATATCACTTAACTTCTTATTAACATTTTTTGTTGGTAGCTCTACATCCCTTTCTATCTTAAGATGCATGGGCATTGGAGGCAAGAGATTTAGTTACACACAACACTATGGGTACAACGATAAGAAGCAAAATCTTGTGTGATGATGAACTTAAACACAAGCTTACAAAATAGGGCATAGCTAGCTAGGAGTCCTGGACTAGAACAACTACTCCACGTGCTAAATAAATATGTAAAAGCATGCTAGTTTATTTGCTTAAAAGGAGTAACACCCAACAAGTTAGTTAAATTGTGAAATTTTGATGAATCCATGTTTTTAGTGATGTATAAGAAAACATGTGCATGCCTAGGTTAACAAATGGTCAATCACAACAATTATACCCCATAATTACCATCAATTGTTTTAACATAAGAGTGAAGTTTGAAATGTGTAGATTAACCTACCATTAAGCATTGAAGCAATACGATAAGAGTGAAGTTTCAAATGTGTAGGTTAACTTACTATTAAACATTGACACAATACGAAAATGGATGCAAAAGTTTTACCTCCTACAAGATGACAGGCTCATGGGCTCACAAAAAAGCATAAAACCTTACACCCAACAAAACCAAAGGGTAAGCATTGCAAGTTATGGAAGTAGAGGGCTAATCATGACATCATGGGTCATTGAATATTTGTGCGTTTACTTTGAGGAATAACATCTTTGTAACAAAAAGTTTCATGCTAGGAACCAAAAGAAAAACAAAAATTATGGCCTTGCATTTGTTTATAGTTGATGGATGTATGTACTTTGGCTAAACCTCAATCGCCTCAATCTTCCACCTTATGTGAATGGTTGGATATTTTAAAGATAAAGTACATGAGAAACGTACTATGATTAAATTCTTTTTGGCATCTTTTAGATTGATCTATGATTATGGAAGGAAAGGGCCTTTAACAAGCCATGGAAAACAAGCACATACATGTTTTTTTGTAAAATATACAAGTATAAAGGCACGTTGTTGTGTTTGAATAGTTGTACATCCCAAAAGGTAGTGTCAACATTCACACAAAGAACACTTACCCACTTGTAAAAGGACCTCTTCTTCTTTTTTTCCACATCCCCATATGTTTTTCAAAACTGTTTAATTTATTTAATTGAAGTCATATAGCACACACAATGCTTTTTACACAATAATGGCATTTTATATTATGATAAACTAATGAACTTATCAATAAAAATTTATCATTGGAATCACAACCTTGCCACCATTGAAAGTGTGAATGGGCTTGACTAATTAAACAAATATACATGTATAAAAACTTAATGCAGAAGACAACCTTTTAGATACATATTAACACACGTAATAATAGGGGAAAAAGGAAGTGCTTCAAACCATAGGTGATTTGGGTATCAATCTTTGTGTGGACATCATGCCAAATTTTACATGTGAATATAGCCTATGCTCATCAACTCAAAGAGGGTGGCATATCGTACTATATACAAAAAGAGGATGCTATTTTTTTAAAACCAAGCTCAATTACTACACTAATCAATCTAATGCATTTATTATAATACCATAACAAGGTCACATAGTAAGAAATTGTTTGATTAACACATCGAGTACTTGAAGTAACAACGTTAATAAATCTATGCTTTTCTTATGCACACTTGAGAACTGACAACCCCCACAAAACCAAAATGTTCTCTCCTCACAAAAACAACAAAGGGGTTTTAGTGTGAATTTGTAATATAGACAATTATTAAGGTTTTTAAGGGCTATACTTGTCTTGAATCACGTTACATTTGAGCCCTACCATGTGAAGGATGTGTGATGGTTTAAAACATGCAGAGAGCGTAAGTTTCAACGTTTTGGTGCATGTGCTTAAAATTTGTGATGAGCAAAACTTATAAAGAGTTGTGAAGGCTATTCTTGACTTTTCAAATATCTTGATAAGTGTAAGATAGACACTTTTTTCAAAGCTCGAATGAGGGGCACTAAGATATTAACAACTCTATAAACTAAAATTAATTCAAGGCACTCCTCAAAATTTGTTTTGATTTTCAACAATTTGCTAAACACTGATTTTTTAATAGACATACATAAAAAAAACTAAAAAATACATATATGCGGCATGAGCTTAAAGCCATGAATAAGATGCCTTAAATTGCATGATGCAAAAAAGGTAAAAAATATATCCTTGAGTTCTTTTAAAAAGTTTAAATTGCATTTTTAAGAGCACCGCAAAAGATATATAAATAGTTTTGGAAAGGGAACAAGACTAAGGGTTTATGATCATGCAACAAATCAAGAGCATGTAAAAATCAAGGTCTTAAATAATTCACATGGTGCATGAAAAGTAACATGAAAGCTAAGGATATAACATAAATTCTTGTTGCTAAAACATTTTTGAAAAATAGGTAGCTTATATTTTGTTTTCAATGCAAGATCTCGAATGGAGATCTAAGAATAAATAAGTGATTGCACATGCTAATCACACCCCTCCATGCAAATGAGCGTGCCTACTACACATGCTTGTAAAATGAGCCTGCACATGCTGATCGCACCCCTCCATGCAAATGAGTCTGCTTACTACACATGCTAATCACACCCCTCCATGCAAATGAGTCTGCTTACTACACATGCTTGCAAAATTCTAAGTGTGTGAAGTAGTTCATGAAGGAAAGGTGGATGAGTAAATTAATAAGTGAATACTCATCTCTATTCTTTTAAAATGATGGAAGGTCCACGAAAAGGTGAACTAATAAGCAACCAAAATTTCGTAACATTTCAAAGTATAAATCATACTTATGCTTCCTTTATGCTCAAAAGTCGTAAAAAAGGATACTAAAAATAAGTCTTTCCTCTTAATTTAAATTAGAATTTTGATAATATCTCAAGGTATGAAAGCACTGAATAGTTTAAACTGGATGTTTTGGTATCTCACGGTATACACTATAATGAAAATATACCTTCCTCTTACTTTGATTTAGAATTGTTGGAAATACCTCAAGGTGTGAAACCATTAAATAGTTTTGATTTGATGTTTTGTAGAAACAAATAAAAGAACCTAATAATATAATACAATCGCAAGGCCTGAATCAAAAATTTGAATCCCCTAACAACCAACCAGGTCACACTCTTGAGGACTAGCTAAGAGTGTGACAACACACTTTTAAGTACTACGACACGAGAAGGTCTAAATCTTGATTTAATATTATGGTGTTGGGATGTGAGGTAGAAATGCTATTATCGTGGATGCTCTCACTAGACTTGCCCTTCTAGTTAAGGGATTTATTTATGAATGGGAGTTATTCATGCTGTATTTCTTGTGATGTATTATTTAGTACACGGGTAGATTATACATAGGTATTTAGATTATACTTAGGTATCGGTAATTAGATTGTACTTATTTATGAATGGGAGTTAATCATGATGTATTTGATGATTAATACATAGGCATGTCCTATAATGTTGTAATATCATTGGAAAATAATTTATAAGGTTACGAATAAAAATGTGGAGACGATTTAGTTCATATAAGTGAAAAGACATATAATGATTATGTTTTCTTTATTATATTCACAAATGGGAAATGGAATAAAAAGATGATAAAATAAATGTAAGAAATTTATAAATATATTTTTTTAAAGGTAATTCTATACAATTGTGTAAATGGAAATTGATATTTTATATGGAAGGTGTTGAGTAGGGAAACAACCATATGGCCTTTTCCCACAATGATGTGTGTAGGTGAGCTCCAAAGAGCAACCAGTAAGGCTTGGCAGCATTAAGAACATTTGATTCTAGAACTTTAATAGCTTAGACCGCGAGACTTTATCATTTTCATAGCATCTCCTATAGATGGTTTGGCTTCCCTCCTCCATAATTTTAAGTTACGGTGGGGTTTCTATAAATTTGGGTGCTAAACATTTGAACATGGGTAGTATATTGAACCAATTAATATACATGCCATCTAGCTTATTGATTAGGTTTCTAGACAGTGCCTTAGGTTCTACAATGAAGTTGAGGGATATTAAATATGTATATACTAGGAAATCAAATGTAGTAATGGCAAAGAGTAAAATGCATTTTCTCACTTACAGCTAACTTAAATCACATTTAGGAAAAAACAAAGATTTAGCATAAAGTTAAAGATCTTCCAAAACCAAGCAAATTCACTACTAAGCCCCTTTGGGCCCTTACACATATAGCAACCCATCCATGTTTCGATGATAAGAAAGAGGGTTTCATGGGCCATTGTGTAAATGGCCTAAGGTTCACATAATCTTACTTTGTAGAACTATGTTTAAGTGATCAATTATAATTATACACCTAAATGGAAATGGGAAGTTAATGGGGAAATATGTAAGCCTTGAAAATTTTAATAATGATAACAAAATTCCATTAGGCGGTCTTTTTGTAGAAACTCATATAGCATGTATTTCAATCATACAATTTTTCCTTTTTTGGTAAACTTTTTCACAATTTTTTACTCCACTTTTTATAAGTGTTTGGATTTTGAAATAAAAAATCCTCCTTTGTAAAGTCACATATATATTTTTACATTGAACAACTATTTGCTTAATCCTTCTTTGCATGTATGTGGCATGGAAATTAAAACATCCTTCTTTGTGCATGAACACGTTGTGTTACATACATGCAACATGACCATCTTGGAATAAAATGAATTATTATAGTTATAAACCTAAATGGTAATATGAAGTTAATGATTGGACAAAGCCATTTTGGTTGTGTTGAGTATTAATCGAGGGCTAACTAATACAAGGTTATCACTTATGTTATAAATACATAGGTTTTCGTAGTCATGAATCCTTTGAACAACATGTAGCTTCTTTGCAAAATTGTTACCCCCTCGTGCTTCTTTACGTTGTTGCCCTTTTCTATGTCACTATGATGCTCACTAATGGTTACCTTTTTTCAGCTTACCACCACCACCCGACTCTCCTCCACAACACCTCTCAATCAACATTTCCTAAGATCCCCTGTGCCTATATGGCACCATTGCTCTCTTGCTTCTTGTACTTCTCCTCCTCCTCTTTTTCCTTCTCATGAGTGGTTTGAGAGATCCAATGAGCCTATGGCTTTCTTCCATGTGCTGGCATGCCCTTTTCCCTTGCTTGTCGTAGTGGAAAACCCCACTCATAAAACTACAAGGGAGCCTTTCTTTCAAAACTAGGATGCCATTTTTTTCTTCAAAAAAGTGGGCTTCAAAACCATTTTAACCTTAAAAAGGAATCCACCTTTGAGAATTGGGTTTAGATGAAAGGCCACCTCAAGGACATTTTGTTGAGTAATGAAGGCCAAGGTACCTTGTAGGCCTTATTTTGAAGTCCAAGGCAGGGTTGCAAATTTGAAACCTGACGCATGCTCAACAAGATACACGTGTCCATAGTGCGATTTGGTACTACACGTAAGAGATTTTACTAGAGTGAAAGCATATTACCTTTGGAATGGGACTAAACATACGAGATTTTATTAAAGTGAAAGGAGATTAGGTTATATATTTGGAATTGAACTAAACATAGGAGTTAAACCACATTGGGTTAATTAAAGTGAAACCACATTAGGTCAATTAAAGTGAAACCACATTGGGTTATAACTTTGGGGATAGGAGATTTTTATTAGAATGAAAACACATTAGGTTCTACCTTTGGAACAAGTATTGAGAGATCTAATAATGACAACTACATTAATGATTTTTGTTTTCTCTGTAGTGATGTAGGGTGCGTTTAGTGCGCGCGCGTGTACTACTCTCCCGGCATGTTGTCTGAGGGCTCAAAAACAAAAGGGAGGGAGCTTTTACAATCGCAACAGAATTAGGAGTAGCTGAGGAAAGGCAGAGAGATCCACACACACACACACACACACACACACACACACACACACACACACAGAGACACACACACAAAGCATACAAACTAAGCATACAAACTGTACTGCTTCTTCCTCGGATCCCCCTTCATCATTTCAGCAAGATCTGCAGCTCATCGTCACCAAAGCTCGCGCTTCTCAACAGCTTTCCTTTCTGCTTTTTGCCTTTCCTTCTCAATAGCAGGTCTTCCCGTGAAGTTTTTTTTGCCAACATTCGCTGTGATCGGGGCCACACCGGCCAGGCTGAAAGCCTGTTTCTGCTCACCAGCACGCAGATCTGCAAGGTATGAGTGCCTGCAAAAGCATCTCTTTTTGCTTTTTCCTTTCCTCCTCCTTGCAAAATGAACCTCAAAGCTTTCTTCTACAACCCCTTGCTTTTGTTTCTCTCTCTCTGCGAGATTTTTGCTTTTTAATGAAACAGAAAGCTTTTTGTGAAAAATATGAACAGGCCAGCCAGGTAGTTATTTTTTTCCTAAAACCCTAGCAGGTACAGTAGACATGGCCTGCTTGCATGTCTGAGCGTGCGTGCTTGCACGCTTGGAAGCCCCTTTGCATCGTTTGTAGTTTTCTCTCTGAATTTTGTACTTAACTGTTTTCTGCCTTTTTCTCTCATTTGTTTTTGTGTGATCTGACACCCGCCCCCCCCCCCCCCCCCCCCCCCCCCCGCCCTTCCTGCAGGTTTCCTTCTTATAACATCAACTTGGCCTTCCATGATCCCACTCAAACGCTCGAAAAAACATGTACAAAGAGGTAGAAAATCTTACATTCAGAAGAAAGTAAATCCAACCATTTCTTCGAAATCTTTGCATCTTTACAATCCTTACCGGCTCATGACAAGGCTCACTCTGCTTATCATTGTCTTACTAGACTCAGCCATCATGTTGCAACCGACCATAAGCAGAAAGGTATGATCCATTCCAAAAGCTTGCCATGGGTTTCGGACACAGAAGAATGGAAGTTGAAGCTTGCGGGAGTGGAAGCAGTGGAGAAGCAGATGATAAAGTTGAAGTGATCACAAATCCTATGGTCATTGAGCAGAAAGTGAAGAAGGAGAGGTCAAGGGAGAAGGAGAAAGAGAAAACAAAACTGAGAGAAAGACACCGCCGCTCTATTACGTCCAACATTCTAGCTGGTTTGAGGCGTTATGGCAATTATAACTTGCCTATTCGTGCTGATATCAATGATGTTATTAAAGCTCTTGCCCGAGAGGCAGGCTGGACAGTTGAAGCTGATGGAACGACTTTCCGCTCAAAGGTTAGTTTGCTGCCTAATTTTTTGGTTGGGTTACAGTCCCTCTACCTAGCAGTATAGTAACGTGCCTACAAACTAGCTAAATACGAGCCATAATAAGTCCACAAGAGTGCATCTGTTAATACGATTGAAGGTTAGAACCATGTTGAAATCATGCAGTATCTCACATATGATGAGGGGTAGATGTTTGCATGCATGATTTATTGAAGCTTAGAGCCGTGCTGCAGCTTTTCCGGAAGCTTTATAAATACAGGTGTAGCAATTTTGCCTTAAACATTGATATCTAATATCTTGTTGCGGGGCTAGGGTATGGGCGCAAGAATCCAACTGTAAAGACCAGAGGGGTAGATCTTGTCATTCTACAAGGAGCAGCAGACACATCACGAGGGAGATAGTTGAGTAAAATCTTGAGCTGGTCGATAAGGTGGCCGTCAAAAGTTGTTGATTCCCGAGTAGGTCATTTTGTGTCGTCATGTCAAGAGAAGAGCTGCTGTTTCTATTCAGGTCCACAGAGAATTCAATACATTAGGTGGTTTCGTTCAATGAGAGCAAACTTATGAAGGACTCAGTTCCTCTCCACATGTGAATATGAGAAGGCCTTCTAGTTGTGCCACTTGCTCCCACACTTGGATGTCATGTGGACATGCTACACCAGACAATTGAGGGTGTGTAGGAACCCTCAATTGGTGGTACTAGTGACACCAAGTTAATGGGAGATGGATAGTGTGCAATCCATGGCTGTGGACAGCTCTTTGGCCACCCAAAAAGGGGGCCGTGGACATGTTGGGTACCTAGGTTTGGTAGGCGCTAGAAGAGCCAAGGTAAGGTGCCTAGAACAAGCATGTCTTTTCATGAAGATTGAAAGGGCCAACCCTACACCTTAGTCTGCCAGTGGAGGGGCAGCCCTAGCACCTGGCGTGCATTGACAGACTCAACCACGTGTCCAAGAGATAAAGATATAGTGTAATATGCGGAAGCTTTGGGGGAGATCGAGGTAACTTCAATGCTCAAAAATCAGCACACTTTTCACGACGAGAATAACGCACAAAACTGAACATAGATGTGCAGAAAATAGAGAGAGAGAGAGAGGGAGAAGAGGACATAGTATTGGGTCCCTAATACCCGCTGTAGGGTCCCCACCATGGATGGTGTATTTGCTATTATTAGAATGATGCAAAATCTGAAATAAAAGATTGAACCTGAACCTTCTTGGCTAAGGAGAATCCTCTGCCCTTGACCTTCAATCCTTCACCCTTGCGTTAGCTTCTCCTTGGCTGTCTTGGCCCCTTGATTGGCTTCAGCACTTGGGGAAATATGAGATAGCTAGGACTGATTTATGCGCCTGGTATTTATACCCCAACTAGATGCTGGTCGGCTGGTTTTATCCAGGTCGGTTTGCTGAAATAAGCCCCACGACCTGTTTAAAGTAGCATTAAATGCTAAAAATTCCATGTGTTCACACCTATACTGCCTGGCCACTTGCGCATGCTGCTGGACAGCTTTCTGGGCTCTGGCCGCATGCAGTCCTGGCTGCCCTATGGGCTAGCCGACTAGCTGGGTTGGCCCAAAGGCAAGTCGGCTGCTTGGCCAAGCCCTCTTGGGCTGGTCGACAGTCTGTCCAGCCCCTCCTGGGTTTGTGGGCAAGGGCCATGGGCGGCCTAAGGCCTACCCCTTGCCCAAACATGGGGTATAATACCCCTTTCTGGGGTAGCTCTAATGGATGCCCCCTTCTACCTACACAGTTGTGTGGCATCTGGCCACAGACCAAACACACAGAGCAACTGACATCATTCCAGAGGGAGACTCTGAAACCGGCCTCTGGTAGAAACCAAAGTGCGGTAGACTAGCAGTCACCTATCCAATTGTAGTCCAGACAATTAAACAAACAAACCAGAGCTAGAGTGCTCCAAAACAAAAAGGAGAATGACACCTGTTGGCCCCAAAGCTTGGCGCCCCTTTCGGTATTTCTTTATTCAATTTCAATGGAAAAGCTTAATTGAGTACAACAAAGCCAGTCAAGGAAAAGAAACTTGCATGTCCAATCTGGCAACTGTCAAGACCTCTTAGCATAGAGGATACACATACAGATCTGTGTCCCACAAAAGCAACACACTGCTGTCTCCTCTAATCAACCAAAACAATGCAACAGGGAAGCCTTGAGCACGCATCTGGCTGTTCCATGATCGTAGCCTCAAACTCAGCCAAAGAACAAATCCACCATCTCTGCCACACGCCTCCTCTCACAAAGGGCTAGAAGAAACAACTTTGAAGCAGTCGTAAGCCAGTGGAAAGAGAGAAAGATATTCAGTAGGTACACTGCTGTCCCTCAGTCCAATCCTCCTTAAAAACACCAGCCCTGAGAGTACAGAGTATGCTGTCTTGAATTGCAGCCACCCGCCTTTACCCTCCAGAGCTCACACGAGGGGGGGGGGGGGAGAGAGAGAGAGAGAGAGAGAGAGAGAGAGAGAGAGAGAGAGAGAGAGAGAGAGAGAGGCTGCGCCTGTTGACCTGTCAATCGCCTCTCTTGTCTTTGTACCCGCTGTCCTGCAGTTGCTTGTACCAGTTGCCCTGCACCATGCACCAGTTGTCTTGCACACAGACCTAGACCTGCACCAGCCGACTTGCGCCAGTTGTCCTGTATAGACCTGCACTAGCCGACTTGCACCAGCTGCCTTGTACAGACCTGCACCAGCCGACCTGCGCTAGCTGCCCTGTACCAGTTGCCTTGCAGCTGCCTGCGCCAGATGACATGCAGCAGTCGCCTGTATGAATTGCCGCCTGTACCAGTTGGCCTGCACCGACCTGCACCAGTCGACATGCACCAGCCTGTACCTGCTGACCTGCACTAGCTGTCCTGTACCAGTCGACCTGCACGGATCTCTTCAGGCGACCCCCACTCCTTCCTCTCCATGCAGCCGGTCGCCTTGCCCTTTCCAAAAGCAAGAGAGAGAGAAGTGGAGAGAGGCGTGTACCTCCAAAAATGGAGTAGTCTCTCCCCAAACTTATCCATAAGAAATTCTAAGGCCCTAAGGCCTTTAAGTTTATTAAAACTTATCCCTAGGGGCCCCTTATGCTTAGGGGCCACCCAAGGTTAAAACATATAAATATTAAATCCCTTGGTCCCCCTTCACACTTGGGGATGTCCACACATGTTACCATTTGTCCGGGCACCCAAGTATGAATCGTGAAATATTTATCTTGCTCACCGAACACCATGCTCACACATGTGCTGTACCAATTTCACAGGGTCATGACACTCATATCGCGGACTGGCACTGTTTCATGCATTGACCTCGGACGAATGGAGTGGAACTCTGGCTTACTCGTCCTGGATTGGGCTCAATGGGACCAGTTTTCCAACCCAAGTCTTGCACCTTCTTGTGTAGATATGTCTACTTGGCATCCAAGTGCGAGATGCACGTGACATCCCTTTCTGCTTAACTTGATGGAAGCTGCATAGCCTCCAAATAATCCGTCAATAATGATGCACGTGACATCCCTTTCTGCTTAACTTGATGGAAGCTGCATAGCCTCCAAATAATCCGTCAATAACGTCGGATAGTCGTTGAATAACTCTTTGTCAAGCCATACTGCTTCGTGGGTCCCTCGGTCCTGAAACTTTGTGAGGAACTGTCTTTGTCTTCAGCTCGAGCCATGCTTGAAACAGTGCAAAAGGATTTGTTTTGGAACCATCACTTTAGCTTCATCAATAATATCTGGTTCCGCTTCGTCTTTCACTTTTGAAGGGATCGAACTTGCATATGGTTTTAACCAACTGACATGGAACACATCGTGCATAGTCCAGCTCGGAGGTAGCTTCAACTACATTGAATCCTCATTGATCTTTCTTTAGATGGGGAAAGGTCTGAAGCTCCTGAATGACAACTTTGGGCATCGCTTGCCCATCTGTTTTAACCTTTGCTTCATAATCCGAAGATAAACCAAATCACTTTCCGAAAACTTCATATCTCTTCAGTCTTTGTTGGCCTGTCGAGTGTAGGTCTCTTGCGCGTTAGCCAATCTGTCTTTTATTAACTCCAAAATCTCCTGGTAAGACTCCGTCAATTTGTTTGCTTCAAGTACTGAAGACGAGGTTTTGGTCAATAGTAGCGACTGGAATGATCTTCCAAATGGTGCCTCATATGGAGTCTTGTCAATAGCTGAAGAAAAAGAATCATTCAAAACAGCTTGAACTAAAGGTAAGTAAGATTCCCACTTACCTTACCGATCGTGGACATAACACTTCAATACATCAAAGGCCAACTGGTTGTAGATTTTTGTCTAGCCGTTCATCTGTGTGTGAAATGCACTGGAAAAATTCAATTTAGTATTAAAGTTATTAAACGATGCCCTCTAAAAAATGACTGGTAAACTTGGCATCTTGGTCTGACACTATGGTCCTAAGGATCTCGCCAATCGGGTATCAATGTCGAATGAACAAATGGGCAACATCTTCGGCGGTCACATTGGCCCTACATGGAATAAGCATAACAAATTTGCTAAATCTCACACGAGTGCAGCTATATTGGAAGAAACACCCATATGCTCAGTTGTATCCGATAAAATGTCTAGGGCTCATGATCTTTTCGGAACCTTCCCGGAACATAAATACAAAAGATCTCCAAGATAGCTAGTCCTAGAGAATTGCATAATGTCAGGCTCCATGGGTCATACATGTACACCATGTGAGGTCCCACAAGCCACACATGTACTATCATGTCAGGCTACACCAGCCATACATGTATTGTCATGTCAGGCTCCATATGCCACACAGACACACCAGCGAGAAAGCGGCACGTTTGCTCGTCCCATTGTAAAAGATGAGAAAAGAATGCAAGAGGGTGTGAAATGGTGGGAGACATTTGGGACTTGCAAACCCAAATTACAAGCTCTTGCACTTAGGGTGCTTTCTCAAGGCATATGTGCCTCCCCATGTGAAAGAAATTGGAGCACATTTTCTCTCATTCATACTAAGAGAAGAAACAGGCTTCTCCCTTCTCATACGGAGAAGCTTGTTTTCATACACACACAAACTTGAGGCTCATCTCCAAGATCAAAGAAAGAGGCTATGAGAGAATGGAGCATAGTAGTTAGGGGGTTGTTTGAAGCGGGTTTCCTAAAAGTTTCAAACGTGTTTCAAACGGGTTTCGTAAAATTAGCCCGAAGTTTCCTACCTACAGGTTTTTGCATGTACAAAATTTCAAATATATATTGTATAAAATATGTAAAAATAACACTAAATGCATAGAATACATGGAAATATCAATTTGAAGCCTATAGTCTATAGTCTTTGAATCACAAACAACAAAAACCATATAATCATCCATCATCAATGTCAAACCATACATGACACTATCACGACTCACACTACATAGGTTAAAACTTATAAGTTTGAAGTGTTCATGTCACATCAATGATCATACATGAATCATGATGAATCAATAGTCATGGCCCAATGCCCATAAACAATACATAATAAATCAAGATAAGCCACATGGCTCATGGACAATGGCTCAGGCTCTCGACTCTCAGCCTAGCTAGTAGCTAGTCTTGCAAGTCTCCTCAATCTCCTTATCCTCATCATCGTCAGACTTGGACTCATTGTGAGAATCTAAATCAGATGTGGAGGAAGACTCAGCTGTTGCACTCGCCTCACCTGCTGCACTGGAACTAGCACCTGTTGCTGTAGATGAATGTGCACGACTAACATGTGCAGGTGCTGTGATCTCCTCATATAGCATGGCATAAATGTCACGCTCCTCTCGAGGAATCTCTGGGACTTCTCACACTTTGTCAATGTCGATTTTATCAACATTGACTTGGTGAGGCTCGATGGGATTGCCTACCTGCTCAATTAGGCAGAGGTTGCAATGACAAAATACCAACCCCTCTAATTGAGCAGTGGACAACCGATTTCTTTTCTTTGTATGGAAGAGGGTCCAAGTGCTCCAATTCCTCTCGCAAGGACCCGAGCTACAATCCTATGATAGGACTCGAATGGCGAGGGATTTCTGTCATAATTCATGCAACAAAAGAAGTTGAAGCCCTTATTAGAAATAACTTATAAGTATAATACAAGTGGATTCTTATGCAAGATTCAAGAACCAAGAGTCAAGACTCACCAAGTGAGGGGTGTTGATGCCATATTTCTCCCATCATGACACTGGCTGTAGCTGTGTCTTCCGCATTTTGGCCGTCATTGAACCAAGTTTAAAGCTACCATTTCGGAAAATAAGCAGCTCATCCTCCAGCTGCCTTAGCAGGTCCACATCCTCTCTTGTGTATCTTTGGATGTACTGCTGCCATCCATCCTCAAGCTCCTCATTATTGTATTGCTCCTCATTTCTCCAAAGAGGATGCAATATGTGAGCAACTGCATGGATTGGTCTATGAAACCAATCCCATCGTGTGTTCCACACGGCTCGGATGTCCTGAACCCTAAAAAAACAGCCATGAAATGTATACAGTATAATGTCACGACTCATAAACATGATATTATACAAGATTGAAGAATCAAAGAGACTAAGAGTGCATGCATAATGCAGCATACCTCTTTGCTGATAAGATAGTGTAGCGGTTCAAAGCTTCACCAATTCTACCCATGAACTCGTACAGGAGTCCCAGAGTGTTGCCCTCCATGTCTGTGATGCGAAGAACACTATAAATAGATTGAATAGCCTTTATGAGAGCTTCAGTGTTACAGGACTGAGTATTTTACCTCTTTTCTTAAGCATTGTGATTATGTTTAAACATGTTTAGCATTCACTGATCATGTTTTACTCTGTATATGCATGTGTAAGTTTGTACACGTGTGTGGATGCAAATACATGTTTGGTGTGTGTGTGTGTGTACATGTGTGTACATGCTCATATGTTTGTTCATGTGCATGTATTTTTGGGTCCTTCTCTTACCTTGTTGCAGGTGTAGCAGTTCTGTGTGTAGCAGTTTCCTTCTCAAAGCAATCTGTGGGTCAGCCCTGCAAGTACAACCAGTCAGCAGCCAACGCAACAGCTGACGTGGCACTGCCACGTGGCACAGGTGATTGATGTAGACAGCTTATGTAGCACTTGTGGCACAGGCAGCTTACGTGGTTGGCTGCAGGAGCTGACATGGTTGGCTGCAGGCGATGACAGGGCACAGGTGGTTGGCTGCAGGTGATGACATGGCACAGGCGTTGCCAGCTGTAAGAGGCAGGCCTGGCTAGCAGTCCAGTAGGACTCAGCGCAAGAGAGGCGAGCAGGCGCACTCAGCGCAAGGAAAAGCGCCGGGCAGCAAACGCAAGAGAAAACTCCGGGTAGCAGAACGCGAAGGCGACGGGCAGCTCATGAGCTCTTGGGTGGCCTCTTGCTTTGCCTGCATCTGTAGATTGGCTTTGATGCTCCCTCTTTGCAAGGCCTTGGCAATGGGGATGGGAGTCCTTTGTGCCCGTGGTGCAAAGCTACCTTCTGAAACCTTTTGTTTCTTGGATACACTTGTACTACCTGGAGCTGACACATCCACATCTTCCTCCTCATCTTCATTCCTCTCCTTTTCTGTCGGTAACTTCATTTGGCCTAATAATTTGGCTCTCTTCCACTCTTGTAATGATGCCTTGATAGCATCCGGCACAAGTGGACAAGAGCTAACTCCCTTTCCCGCTAAACTTGTGAAATGGGCCTTCACCCGGTCTATGCTGCCATCGGACTGCAAACCACAATACTTGCACTGCCATTTGGAAGCACCTCCACCTTTGTAGGAGGCCGATTTGATCACATGGGTCCACATATCACCTCTTGTGCGAGGCATTTTGTTGAAGGAGTGTGCCTGTAGAGAAACCCCCAATTTTCAAAACACTTCAATTGACAAAAATCAGCGGATTACATAGCTGCTTAAAAGTTAAGACCCTTGGCCAAAGTCTAAGGCAAACATTGGAGGCTTAATGGGGTCTCTGTGAAGAAAACCCCCATTTTGCAACATCTCCATCTTGCCCCAAATTGGCTAAAATTAGCAAGCAAGATTGATAAAAAAACACACTTGGCTGTAGACACGCGACCAGAGTGAGGAAACGTGGAGGTTTGGGCCAGGCCGGGCAGCGCTCGTATTCGCTGGTGACGAGGAGGGGAAGGCGGTGCACGGAAACCAGAGAAAATGTTATCGAACAACTTGCCGCTTGATGTTGACGTTGGATTTTGGGGAAAAAAAATGTTATAAAAAACGTGTGAAAGAAACGCGTTTTCTAGAAGGAAACGTCAGGGAATGAAACATGTTTCCTAACTACACTGGAATGGAGATCATGTTGGAAATGCTTAACAAAGAAAAAGATGAGGAGCGCTTGATAGCCTCTTGCAAAATTTGCAAGGGCTATTGCAGAGACAGATGAGGCTTTGGAGCCTCTTTCGATTGCTCCACCCTCTACAGATGGCTAGCCATCCTCTAGCCATGTTGGGACATCATACTGAGTTGCTACCGAGGCTTATGAGTTTGATGATGATGATGAGGAGGAGGAGTTTGTGCAGATGAGGATGAGGAGTCCATTGATCATGCTGAGGATGAGGGGAGCTTTGATGAGGCTTAGGGCTACTTAGTATTTTTCCACTCTATACTTATGTTTTGTTGTCCACTTCCTACCTATGTTTTTCCTCACTGGCTCAGGAGTTAGTCTACAGGTTTTGCAGCTTGCCCATTGAGGAGTGAGCACTCCATTATCCATGTTTTTACTCGCTTCCACTTATGTTTTATTTAGTTTCTTGAGGCTTGGACCTCCTCATGTTTATCCACAACCTACAGGTGACAGGTTTTGGCATTTGTTCACTCCATGCTCCCTACTTATGTAACATGTTACATCATTGATCATACATGTAAATTTGTAATAAAAAGTCTGGAGTTTGGATTCCGGCTCTACATCATTTATGTTTTTTCTAATCCCAAAATCTTTGTAGTTTCAAGTTTCTTTGGTTTTTTATGTCATATGTAGCATGCTTTTTCTTAAATTTAGGGTGCCGTATGGAATTTCTTGGGGGTCTGAACCATACTTTTTCCATACTTCCATACCCTATGCGTTTGCCGTATGAAAAAACTATGATACAAATCTTGCTCCTTGGGCTTCGGGCATCGTTGCCACCCAAACTAGAGTATGTCCAAGTAATCATTATATAGGTAGAGTAATGATCAATTCTAGTCTAATATATATACAATGAAGAGGGCTAGAGCCTAGGGATACAATCCCAATTTGTCTTGATCGCAAGACGTCTATATGCCTGTACTCCAAATATATCTGAACCAACCACTTCCTCATAAGCTCGAAGTATATCTAGGTAGTCCTATAAATACTCCTTTGGCATCCATTTCGCATTCAACAATGAATAAGAGGAACTTTTTGACCTCTGTCTTTCCTCTTTTTCTCATAGAATGAAAATTTGTTCTGGCTCTTCCATCCGTGGTGGATCCTTCAATACATGCTCCTCTGGGGGTAACCTTGTACATGGTTCCAATAAATTGTCATGGAAGGCATTATGTGTCCTCTAATGATCTGAAAGGTCCAACCGATAACATACATGGAGGAGCTTCTTGGTAACCTGAAAAAGGTTCATATACCATCGTTCCATATCTTGTCTTTGGCTATCCAAAGATAAAATCCATAGCAATACTCTCCCATAGAACGTTCAATGGGTGCAATAATCCTGCTAGCTTTTGTTGATCAAACTTGACCATCTATTTGACAAACCAAATATTCTCAAACATATAACTCAATGTTCTTTCTCATACAAGGCCTAATAAAAGTAGCTTTCCAAAGCTTGAGTTGTAATCAGTACGCTTCTTTGCCCTATTGTTCACTTTTGGCCTCAAATCCTTTGTTTCTTATAAAAGGGTTTGCATCATAAGAAAACCCTTCTTGATGACATAAGAAGTCACCAAATCTCCATTTTGCAATTTGTTCCAAAACATCTTTGAAATCCTCTTTGGTATCATAAGGATTCTTCATCAAAGTGAAATCCATATGGTAACCCATAGAACCGCATGGCTCAAGGGTATCCGAGATAATGCATCTGCTACCTTGTTGTCTTTGACGTTCATAGACCATAGCATGGCCTTTTTGGTTCAAGACTGCTCCAATGCAAGCTCATCATGTTCAAACAAAAAAAGTCTAGAATATCCAACACTAGTCCTTTGCTAACATAAAATCTCAATGCTTCAAAAAGGGTTTTGTTTCAGCTTTGGTCCACAAAGATCCCACGTGAAACCGGCCTCTGGTAGAAACCAAAGTACGGTAGACTAGCAGTAACCTATCCAATTGTAGTCCAGACAATTAAACAAATAAACTAGAGCTAGAGTGCTCCAAAAACAAAAAGGAGAACGACACCTGTTGGCCCCAAAGCTTGGCGCCCCTTTCGGTATTTCTTTATTCAATTTCAATGGAAAAGCTTAACTGAGTAAAACAAAGCTAGTCAAGGAAAAGAAACCTAAGACCTCTTAGCATAGAGGATACACATACAGATCTGTGTCCCACAAAAGCAACACACTATTGTCTCCTCTAATCAACTAAGACAATGCAACAGGGAAGCCTTGAGCACGCATCTGGCTGTTCCATGATCGTAGCCTCAAACTCAGCCAAAGAACAAATCCACCATCTAACTCTGTTTCCACCCTTCAAACTGCCACATCCCTCCTCTCACAAAGGGCCAGAGGAAACAACTCTGAAGCAGTCGTAAGCCAGTGGAAAGAGAGAGAAAGATATTCAGCAGATTCACTGCTGTCCCTCAGTCCACCAATCCTCCTCAAAAACACCAGTCCTGAGAGTATAGAGTATGCTGTCTTGAAATTGCAGCCACTTGCCTTTGCCCTCCAGAGCTCACGCGAGAGAGAGAGAGAGAGAGAGAGAGAGAGAGAGAGAGAGAGAGAGAGAGAGAGATTCAGGCTGCTCCTGTTGTCTTGTCAACCGCTTGTACTAGTTGTCCCGCACGAGCTGTCCTGTACAGACTTGCACCAGCTGACCTGCGCCAACTGTCCAGCAGTCACTTGTACCTGTTGGCCTGCACCGCCTGTACCAGTCGCCTTGCAGCCACATGCGCCACATAACCTGCTGCAGTCGCCTGTACCAGCTAACCTGCAGCAGCCGCTTGTATGAAACGCCGCCTGTACCAGTTGGCCTGCACCGACCTGCACCAGCTTGTACCTGTCGACCTGTACCTGCCGACCTGTAGCTGCTGTCCTGTATGGCTCCCCTTCAGGCGACCTGTACCAGCCGACCTGCACGTCCTCTCCTCCACGCAGCCAGCCGCCTCTCCCTTTTCCAAAAAGCAAGAGAGAGAGAGAGAGAGAGAGAGAGAGAGAGAGAGAGAGAGAGAGAGAGAGAGAGGGGAGGGAGGCGTGTACCTCCAAAAATGGAGTAGCCTCTCCCCAAATTTATCCATAAGAATATCTAAGGCTCTAAGGCCCTTTTAAGTTTATTAAAACTTATCCCTAGGGGCCACTTATGCCTAGGGGCTACCCAAGGTTAAAACATTAGAATATTAAATCCCTTGGTCCCCCTTCACACTTGGGGATGTCCACACATGTTACCATTTGTCCGGGCACCCAAGTATGAATCGTGAAATATTTATCTTGCTCACCGACCACCATGCCCACACTTGTGCTGTTCCAATTTCACAAGGTCATGACATACCTCCCTCTTGAAAAATGGCAAGCGTCCTTGATTGCAATCTGGTGATACAGCAAGACATCCAAAGTGAAAAGTACAATATGGCAAGATCAGCGTCCCAATCTCTCTAAGCCATGCATATGTAGCAACATTCACTGCAAACCAATGGTGTAGTAATAGTCCAAGTTGTATACCATTGTGAACCATACACAACCACATCCAATGTGACTAGTACACATATATCATAGAAGTCCCATAAACAGATGTACTATTAGCCATCAGTACCTTCGGGTGAGACAAAAGCTGCACCAAGCGACCTCTAGATGTCATCTGAGCCTGTCTGTATCAAGGGAGTGGAGGTGCTACCGCCCTCTTGAGCATCAGGCAATGTTCCAGACCCATGCTCTGCTGAACCTGAATGAGCTGTAACAAGAGTCGGCTCCAACTCAAAGGCATCGAGATAAAGCTGCAAAATTTGAGGTGAATCTGCTTAGTCACCCTCCTCCATCCACTTCGCATCCATTGGTGAATAGTTCTTGAACTTCACAAGATAGCGACGGGACTCTTTACCTCGTACCTTTCTTTCCTTATGTGCTAGTATTTGCTCTGGAATAAGAACCTCATCAAGTTCCTCAACTTCCGGCTGAGCCTCATCTGATACATCCTCAGGCACATTCCCATAGAAAGGTCTAAGTAGACTCGCATGAAATGCATTGTGAACCCTCCAGTGATCTGGTACCTTCAAACGATAGGCCACCTCACCAATCTTTTCCAATACTTGAAAAGGTCCATGATAGCGCATGCTCAACTTAGGGAATAAGCGCTCTTTATCCTTCATCTTTTTGAGCCTAGCTTTCTCAGATCGCAAAAGAACCCAATCACCCAATGCAAACTCTAATGCACGTCTGTGACGGTCTACTGCTTTCTTTTGCTTTTGCTGAGTTTTCTGGAGTGCTAACTTAACTCTCCGATAAGCTTCATCCATGTTCTCGACATACTGGTCAGCCTCAAAGATCTTATCCTTTGTGTGCAAAATAGGTGGTACCTTCTTCCCTCCTTCCACAATCTCAAAAGGCGCCTTGCCCGTCGAGGTATGGACAGTGTTGTTATAAGCAAACTCCACCAAAGGAAGATACTTTTTGTCATGGCCCTGTGAAAATGGAGCAGGACAAGTGTGGGCATGGTGGTTGCAGAGTCAGAATATTTTATGATTCACATGGGGGGTGCCCGGACAGAGTTTAAGATGTGTGGACATCCCTAGGTGTGAAGGGGGGAACTAGAAACATTAAGTTTTAATGTTTATTGGAGTTTGCCCCTAGGCCTTAGTGGCCCTAGGAACTTATTAAAGTTGGGGCCCTAGGGATTAAATTGGGGAGGAGTTTTCTCTCTTCTCTCTCTCTCTTCCCTTTTTGGGGAGTCGTGTAGCAAAAGAGGAGTTTTCTTCATGCGCATGATTCACTAGCGTGGAAAAGCATAGAAGCTGAAGGCGGCTGCTGAAGACCAGTCTGGTTGCTGTTTTTCTGTTGGCTGTGAGCTGTAACAGGCCGTACAGCAGCCGTACAGTGCTGTACGACTGCTGGGTTTGCTGTGGACTGAGGAGCGCAGAGCTGTGGGGCTTTTTCACTGCTGGTTTGGCTGCGCAAAAGGCCTGAACAGGCTGTACAGTCTGTTTTTCAGCAAGTACACCTTGTACAGCTGCCGTACAGTGTACGGGCAGCAAGGTACAGCAAGTACATTGCTGCAGAGGTGCTGACAGGTGCTGAACAGGTGCTGGACAGGCCTGATTACTCAAATTCAGGCGACCAGAATCAAGACAGCAAGCTGTTCATGCAAGTACAACTCTTGGCACGTATCCCGAGGCAGTACAGACGGGTACAGTGCTGATTTTCAGATCTGTATTTTCAAGGACAGCATAGGAGTGAGCATCAGGAGGAGGATACAGGCAAGTGCAAGCACATGTGTGAAGCAGGGTTGTGGATTCAAGTGCCTGCAAGCACAGATTGGTGTTGTTGCTTCCTCCAGTGTTGTTTCACGAGCTGAACTTGGTAAGCTCTGTTTCTGTTCATCTATCTCTCTTTCTACTGCTTGATGTCTGTTGCAGATATGTGTTATCTGGCTCCTTGTGAGAGGAGGGGTATGGCAGATTGACAAGAGATTAAGACAGAGATTGGACAGCACATGTATGTTTGAGCTGAGAAGATGTATCATGCTCTTGAGTTATGCCAGATGTATGCCCATGGCTGGCCTGCTTTGTGATCTTGGCTGATCAGAGGGAGGCACAGTGTGTTGCTTGAGGACACAGATCTGTGTGCATAGATCCTCTGTGCTGAGAAGGATTTGTGGGCCGTCAGATTGGACTTACAGGTGTAAACTCTTGGCTGGTCTTTGTGTTGTACTCAGCCATACATATTATTTATAATTGAATAAAGAAATACCGCAAGGGGCGCCAAGCTTTGGGGCCAACAGGTGTCGTTGTGTTTTCAGATTTGGGCACTCTAGCTCCAATCTGTGTTTTGTTTCTCATCTAGACTACAAGTGGACGGGTGATTGCTTCTACCGCACTCTGGTTTTCTATCAGAGGCCGGTTTCAAGGTTCCGTCCCCGGGACCAATCATCAACTTTCTGAAGGGGGTGAGCTCGTGGTTGCTTTGAAGAAAGCCATCGCTGAAAAATTCAGCAATCATGTCTGATACAGAGGAAGAGTACTTCTATCATGAAGAAGAAGAGCAAGAGACTTCTCCTGAAAGAGATGCAGGAGAACAGGCTGCAGATGTTGAGCCTTATGAGGATGTAACACAGCCAGAAGATGTGCATGGTAAAGAGGATGATGATGCTCGGTTCAAAGATCGCTTGGCTAGTGTTATGGATACTTTTATGCAGCTCACACAGAGTGAGAGATTTGCTGAATTTTTGAGATCTCGCACAGAACCCCGCACAGAGCCCCAGAAAAAGAAGAAGAAGGTTCGTTCAAAGAATCTTTCTCAGGGTCATAGTGGTACCACTCCACAGGATCCATCTCCTGCCCAGTTTCCGAACATGCAGCATGCTTTTGGTGCTAACCCACAGAGTTCCTTCTATGGACAGCCACCTATTCCTCAGCAGAACATGCATCCAGGTTATTTTGGTGGTGGCTCGGTGTTTCAATCCATGACTGGGGGTTATCCTCAGGGAGGCATGGGTATGTATGGGCCTTTTGGAGCCAATTTTCAGCCTGGCATGCAGGGGAATATGTATGGTGGTATGCAGTCCGGTATGCAAGGAAATGTGTTTGGAGGCATGCAACCTGGGATGCAAGGCAATATGTTTGGTGGCATGCAGCCAGGTATGCATAGTGGAATGTATGGAAACATGGCTGGAATGTATGGTATGCCTGGCATGGGAATGGGAAATGTTGACCCAATGATGGGTATGAATGTTGGGGGCAGCAATCTCACGAAACCACTTCCATATGATAATCTAACGCCTATGGGAAAGGCGAAGGATTACAAGGAAGGGGGAGCTGCAGTGAAGTTTGACACTTTCAGTGGGGCCAAGGATAAATTGAAGGCACTTACCTTTTTACAGCAGTTTGATGCTGCTTTTTCTGGTGGGAATTACACAGAGTCCTCAAAGGTGAGGAAAGCTGCCACTTTTCTCAAGGGCAATGCTTTGCAGTGGTGGTCTACTCTTCTTTTGCAGGGCATAGCACCCACCACATGGGTCCAATTCAAACAGGTTTTCTCTTCCGTATGGCTCACATCTACATTTGAGGTGGATGTTATGACCGCATGGCACAAGCTGGATGCTTCAAAGTGTGATAGTTTGGAGGATTATAACAAGAAGTTTTGGGAAGCTCTACTCCCAGTGACTTCTTATCGTGCCGTGCCATTATCTGAGCAGGTAGAGAAGTATTGTTGTGGGCTGCCCAAAGAGGTACGAGATTATTGTATAAAGACAAGAGTAACGAACATGTCACAGATGATTGAAAATGCTATGACAGCTAATGCGTTACTCACAGGTGGTTCATCTGGATTTAAAGGCAGTAAGAAATTGGGCAAGAAAGCTGAAAAATTTGGGCATGCTTCTCGTGATGCTAAAGGGTCTACAGAGACAAAGTATAAGAAGTTGCCAATGCCCAAAAGGACTTCTGAGGAAAGACAGGCTTTGAGAGATGCTCAAAAGTGTTTTTACTGTACTGAAGAGGGGCATATGTCATTCAATTGTCCCAAAAGAACGTCCAAGAAGGACCCTGACAATAAAGGAGAGCCCAAGCCAAAGAAACCAAAGCCTTCTGCAGGCTTAGTTCCTGATCTTGTGGGGGAGCAGCTAGGTGGTGAAGCTACAGAGTTGTGGAGGGCATGGGGCAAAGTGAGAGATCAGAATGCTTTGATCTTCTTTGACACAGGTGCTAGAGCCAACTTCATTTCACCAGATTTGGCTGGCCGATTGGGGATTCGCG
The DNA here is from genome assembly GCF_041138505.1 of Cibotium barometz. Lineage (NCBI taxonomy): Eukaryota > Viridiplantae > Streptophyta > Polypodiopsida > Cyatheales > Cibotiaceae > Cibotium > Cibotium barometz. The sequence goes on along the minus strand of NC_141104.1, from coordinate 13,750,967 downwards.
CAGAGGAGATGGGGCCGCTACATGAGGCAAATATGGCTTGTCCAGGGTATGCAGAACCCGTTACTCCTATCATTGGGAAGCTTCGGCTTCATTTGCAGGGTTATGTGGACAGCGAGGAGTTCTTCATCATGCCTTTGGATGGCTGTGATGTTTTGTTGGGGATGCCATGGTGCCACAGGGTACATGCGGTGGTGGATACTTACAATAGGAAAATTACTCTGACTCATCGAGGGAAAGAGCATGTATTGGATGTAAAACTCAAAGGGGAATCTGTTCCTATTGTATCCGCTTCGGCGATTTCATCAGTAATGAAAAAGCATCTTTCCGCGTATTTGATTTATGTAAAGGATGCACAAGATGATGAGTCTAAGTCTAATTTGTCAATGTTAGATAAGGACATGGCTGATTTCTTAAGTGGGTTTCAAGACTGTTTTTCCGAGTCATTGCCAGGAGAATTACCTCCTGAGAGGCCAGAAGATCATGCCATAGATCTGATTCCTGGTAGTACTCCACCGAATAGACCGCCGTATCGTGTTAGTGCAGCCCAACAGGAAGAGATTATGAGTCAGGTGCAGGAGCTATTGAATAAGGGGTTGATTCAGCCTAGCTCATCACCCTTTTGCTCACCTGTGCTCTTAGTGCAGAAGAAGGATGGTTCTTGGCGCATGTGTATAGATTACAGGGCGCTGAATAAGAATACCATCAAGAATCGATTCCCCATACCGAGGATCGATGACATATTGGACCGCTTACAGGGCTCCACAGTTTTTAGTCGTATTGACTTGAAAAGCGGGTATCATCAGATACGCATTAGACCCGAGGATGTGCATAAGACAGCATTCCGAACCACGTTTGGGTTGTATGAGTTCTTGGTTATGCCCTTTGGTTTGACAAATGCGCCTGCCACATTTAACAGAATGATGGACAGGATTTTCAGACCTCATAGAGAGTTTGTGGGCACATTCTTTGATGATATGATTGTGCATTCACAAACTGAGGAAGAGCATAGAAGGCATTTGGCCATTGTGTTTGCAGAACTCAGAAACCATAGATTGGTGGTTAATGGCAAGAAGAGTGAGTTTTTCTTGCAGGAGATACATTTCTTGGGGCATATTGTGTCTGGTCATGGAGTCCGTATGGATCCAGCCAAGGTAGAAGCAATACTTAACTGGCCAGCTTTGAGGACCGTGCATGATGTACGCAGCTTTCTAGGATTGTGTTCCTATTACAGGCGTTACATACGGCACTTTGCTGAAATTGCTTCGCCTCTTCATGCTTTGACGAAGAAAGCAACTCCGTTTAGATGGGCTGATCGGGAAATTACAGCATTCAAAAAGCTCAAAGAAAAGCTTACTTCGGACCCAATATTGGTGTTACCGGAGTCCGGACCTCCGAAAAGCTTTTGTTGTCCAGTGTGATGCATGTGGAAGTAGCATTGGTGCAGTTCTCATGCAAGAGGGACATGTTATAGCCTATGAGAGTAGAGTTTTGCAAGATGCTGAGAAGCATTTACAGGTGTATGAGAAAGAGATGTTGGCTGTAATTCACGCTCTTTCTACATGGAAACACTACTTGCTTGGGGCTGATTTCACTGTGCAGACAGATCATCAGACCTTGCGATATTTCCTCACGCAGACTAAGCTTTCAGAGAAGCATATGCGTTGGGCAAACTTTTTGTCAATGTTTCACTTCCAGATTGTGCATGTGGAAGGCAAAAAGAATGTAGTGGCAGATGCTTTGTCACGCAAGCCACAGGTCTCTGCAGTTTCACTTGCTTATCATCATGAGCTTGATGAAATGAAAGAGCAGTATGCCCATGATGAGGATTTTGAAAGGTTGTATGATCAGATGTCTGAGGGTCAGCGGCATGAGCATTACACTCTCAGAGATGGGTTTTTATTGATGCATGGCAGACTGTGTGTTACCAGGCCATTGCGACTCAAGGTTATGATTGAAAGTCATGCTCCACTGTATGCAGGTCATAGAGGTATTGACGCCACGGTCAAAGCAGTGGAGACTTTCTTTTATTGGCCAACTTTGAGAAGAGATGTTGATGCCTTTGTGAGGCAATGCATCGTATGTCAGAAGGTAAAGTTTGACCGTCAGAAGACACCAGGGTTATTACAGCCTTTACCTATTCCGGATAGACCTTGGGAGAGCATTGCCATGGATTTTGTATTTGATCTTCCACGGACACAAACGGGAAATGATGGCATTTGGACTATCATATGCAGGTTCAGTAAGCAGGCTCATTTCATTCCCGTGAGGAAGACAATTAAAGTGGATCATATGGTGAAGTTGTTCATGGCGAACATCTTCAAGTATCATGGCTTGCCTACGTCTATCATTAGTGACCGTGATCCACGGATGACGAGTTTGTTTTGGAGAGGGTTATTTGACAACATGGGTACAACTCTCAAGTTTTCATCGTCATTTCATCCACAGACAGATGGTCAGTCAGAAGAGGCTAACTCTACAGTGTTGGATCTTCTCAAGTGTTATGTGTCAGAGCACAAGCAACAATGGGAAAAGTATCTTCCTCTAGTGGAGTTTGCATATAACAACACTGTACATAGCTCGACAGGCAAGGCGCCTTTTGAGATTGTAGAAGGAGGGAAGAAAGTACCACCCATTTTGCATACAAAGGATAAGATCTTTGAGGCTGATCAGTATGTGGAGAGCTTGGATGAAGCTTATCGGAGAGTTAAGTTGGCCCTCCAGAAAACTCAGCAGAAGCAAAAGAAAGCCGCAGACCGTCACAGACGTGATTTACAGTTTGCATTGGGTGATTGGGTTCTTTTGCGTTTTGAAAAGGCTAGCCGCTAGACTCAAGAAGATGAAGGGTAAAGAGCGCTTATTCCCTAAGTTGAGCATGCGATATTATGGGCCTTTTCAGGTTTTGGAAAAGATTGGTGAGGTAACCTATCGTTTGAAGTTACCAGATCACTGGAGGATTCACAATGCTTTTCACGTGAGTCTTCTTAGACCTTTCCGTGGGGATGTGCCTGAGGATGTATCAGATGAGGCTCAGCCGGAAGTTGAGGAACTTGATGAGGTTCTGATTCCAGAGCAGATACTGGCACATAAAGAAAGGAAGGTACGAGGTAAAGTTTCCCGTCGCTATCTTGTGAAGTTCAAGAACTATTCACCGATGGATGCGAAGTGGATGGAGGAAGGTGACTTAACAGATTCACCTCAGGTTTTGCAGCTTTATCTCGATGCCTTTGAGTTAGAGCCGACTCTTATTGTGGCTCATTCAGGTTCAGCAGAGCATGGGTCTGGAGCATTACCTGATGCTCAAGAGGGGGGTAGCACCACTCCCTTGATACAGACAGGCTCAGATGACATCTAGAGGTCGCTTGGTGCAGATTTTATCTCATCCGAAGGTACTGAGGCTGACAGTACATCTGTTTATGGGACTTCTATGATATATGTGTACTAGTCACATGGAGATTTTTGTGGATATGTATGGTTCACAGTGGTATACAACTTGAACTATTACTATGCCATTGGTTTGCAGTGAATGTTGATACATGTGTATGGCTCAGAGAGATTGGGACGCTGATCTTGCCATATTGTATACTTCACTTTGGATATTTTGATGCATCACCAGAATGCAATCGAGGACGCTTGCCATTTTTCAAGAGGGGGGTATGTCATGGCCCTGTGAAAATGGAGCAGGACAAGTGTGGGCATGGTGGTTGCAGAGTCAGAATATTTTATGATTCACATGGGGGGTGCCCGGACAGAGTTTAAGATGTGTGGACATCCCTAGGTGTGAAGGGGGGAACTAGAAACATTAAGTTTTAATGTTTATTGGAGTTTGCCCCTAGGCCTTAGTGGCCCTAGGAACTTATTAAAGTTGGGGCCCTAGGGATTAAATTGGGGAGGAGTTTTCTCTCTGTTCTCTCTCTCTCTCTTCCCTTTTTGGGGAGTCGTGTAGCAAAAGAGGAGTTTTCTTCATGCGCATGATTCACTAGCGTGGAAAAGCATAGAAGCTGAAGGCGGCTGCTAAAGACCAGTCTGGTTGCTGTTTTTCTGTTGGCTGTGAGCTGTAACAGGCCGTACAGCAGCCGTACAGTGCTGTACGACTGCTGGGTTTGCTGTGGACTGAGGAGCGCAGAGCTGTGGGGCTTTTTCACTGCTGGTTTGGCTGCGCAGAAGGCCTGAACAGGCTGTACAGTCTGTTTTTCAGCAAGTACACCTTGTACAGCTGCCGTACAGTGTACGGGCAGCAAGGTACAGCAAGTACAGTTGCTGCAGAGGTGCTGACAGGTGCTGAACAGGTGCTGGACAGGCCTGATTACTCAAATTCAGGCGACCAGAATCAAGACAGCAAGCTGTTCATGCAAGTACAACTCCTGGCACGTATCCCGAGGCAGTACAGACGGGTACAGTGCTGATTTTCAGATCTGTATTTTCAAGGACAGCATAGGAGTGAGCATCAGGAGGAGGATACAGGCAAGTGCAAGCACATGTGTGAAGCAGGGTTGTGGATTCAAGTGCCTGCAAGCACAGATTGGTGCTGTTGCTTCCTCCAGTGTTGTTTCACGAGCTGAACTTGGTAAGCTCTGTTTCTGTTCATCTATCTCTCTTTCTACTGCTTGATGTCTGTTGCAGATATGTGTTATCTGGCTCCTTGTGAGAGGAGGGGTATGGCAGATTGACAAGAGATTAAGACAGAGATTGGACAGCACATGTATGTTTGAGCTGAGAAGATGTATCATGCTCTTGAGTTATGCCAGATGTATGCCCATGGCTGGCCTGCTTTGTGATCTTGGCTGATCAGAGGGAGGCACAGTGTGTTGCTTGAGGACACAGATCTGTGTGCATAGATCCTTTGTGCTGAGAAGGATTTGTGGGCCGTCAGATTGGACTTACAGGTGTAAACTCTTGGCTGGTCTTTGTGTTGTACTCAGCCATACATATTATTTATAATTGAATAAAGAAATACCGCAAGGGGCGCCAAGCTTTGGGGCCAACAGGTGTCGCTGTGTTTTCAGATTTGGGCACTCTAGCTCCAATCTGTGTTTTGTTTCTCATCTAGACTACAAGTGGACGGGTGATTGCTTCTACCGCACTCTGGTTTTCTATCAGAGGCCGGTTTCACTTTTCCCATTGTTGCTTGTGCTCTGACACATAACACTTAAGAAGATCTAACACCCAGGATCATTAATGTGGGCATGGGGGAGGTGTAGAACCACCCCCAAGAGGCCAGGAGGGCCCCGGCTGTTCCCACCAGCCATGTGTAGGACTGGAAGGGGCTGTCAGCCAGCACTATGGCCTGTAAACAGCCAGCCGACTGGGCCCCAGGCCCTACAGGGGCTGTCGGCAGGTGTGGGACACAGCCCACACAGGCTGCCCAGCAGCCCATAGCCCATGCGCAAGTGCCCAGCCAGTGCATAGTGTGAACACAGGTATTTTTAGCATTATTTGCTATTTCAGCAGTCATGGAGCTATTTTTTTGCCAGCCGACTCTTGTAGAACTGGCCAATTGGATGCAATAAGGCGTATATAAACCCAATGCTGGAATTCAATCATTCATCTCATATTTCACAAAGTGCTGAAGCATCTCAAGGGCCCGGACAGCCAAGGGAGAAGCTAACGCAAGGGTGAAAGCTGAAGGTAAAGGGCAGAGATTTATCTCAGCCAAAATAGGTCAATGCCACAGGACCATGCTACTTTTTGATACGTGATGGTTGGCTTTTCTACAAAGGCCGATTGTGTATCATGAAGTCATTCATGGCAGCTCTTCTCTATGATGCCCATGACGCTATCACTGGTGGTCATGGGGGCATGAATTCGACTGTGGAGAAGTTGGAAAGACAGTATTATTGGTCAAGAATGAGGTGAGATGTGTTTGCACATGTGCAACAATGTGACATGTGTCAGAAAGTGAAAGCTTGTCGTGGGAAGAAGATAGGGTTGTTACAGCCTTTACCGATTCTCGAAAGACCTTTCCAAGATATATCCATGGATTTTGTCACGAATCTGCCTCCTAGTCCAGGTAAGCGTAATACTCAGTGCTCGACTATTGTTGATAGATTTAGAAAATTTCTTATGCTTATTCCTTGCACTGCCAATGTGACTGTCGAGGATGTTGTCCATTTGTTCATTTTGTATTTGTACCCGATTGGTGGGATCCCTAAGACTATAGCGTCAGACCGAGATGCCAAGTTTACCAGTCATTTTTGGAGGGCATTGTTTGATGACTTTGGTACTAAATTGAATTTTTCCAGTGCATTTCACCCACAGACTGATGGCCAGACAGAAATCTACAACTAGTTGGCCTTTGATGTGCCCAAGTGTTATGTCCACGATCAGCAAGGTAAGTGTGAATCTTATTTGCCTTTAGTTGAAGCTGTTTTGAATGATTCCTTTTCTTCAGCTATTAGCAGGACTCCATATGAAGCAGTGTTTGGAAGACCATTCCAGTTGCTATCAATCATAACCTTGTCTTCAGTACCTGAAGCAAACAGAATGAAGGAGTCGTACCAGGAGATTTTGGAGTCAGTGAAAGACAGGTTGGCTAAAGCATAGGAGGCTTACACTCGACATGCCAACAAAGACCGAAGGGATATGAAGTTCTCGGAAGGCGATTGGGTTTATCTTCGAATCATGAAGCAAAGATTGAAACAGGTGGGCAAGCGATGTCCAAAGCTATCATTGAAGAGCTTTAGACCTCTTTCCATCGAGAGAAAGATTAACGAGGTTTCAATGAAGTTGAAGCTACCTCCGAGCTGGACTATGCATTGTCTCATTAGAAAAAACAAATGTACTACACTTTTAAAGTGAAAACCATGCTTCTATTAACAATGACTTATGTACAATATAGGAGATGGACTAAAGATAAGTCCATCTCCAGAGCACCGCGAGCCCGTGCATCGCCTGGTCAGAATCCTCCAGGATCCTCCTTAGGTGCCTTGGCACTTCACTCAGGGACCGCTTCGTCGGCCCTCATCCATCGTACCGGAAGCGCACCATTTTAACCATACCGAGGCTGGTCAAGACCTGGGCAGGATTTGCCGCGTGAGCTGTCCTTTGAACACTCCCCGCCAGTCTACATCTATGGGTAACAGAGATGGTTTCTGCCTTTGGAACTAAGGTATGACTGAGGACGATTGGGACATTGATCTTTGTCATATGGTTTTGGCTGTACTTGACCACAGGATTGGTCAATTGGATATTGAGATGATGCTATTTGTGGAGTTGATCTCCTTTGGAATGGCATGGTTTGGTTGAGCTCAAAGTCTGCAGCAACCTGAGCTAACACTTCGAGACTCATGAAGGGCATAAGTCTTGCGAGCAGTCCTAGAATTGGGTTGGTTCATGGATATATAATGATCGAACTCTATTTGTGCATGTATGCATACACTTTTTGAGGTATTATTATATTTTGGTGCCATTGGATCCTGGTACCCTTGAGAATACATTGGATAATACTTTGGATTGTGTCGTGTGATGCATGTATATATGATACATCAAGTACTTTATTATGTTCATGGATGCACCACTGGGTGTGACTCTTGCGGGATGGCCATGAGACATATGTGGGAAGTACTTAGTGGATGTATTGTTTGGATGCATTGAGTGCTTTCATATGCTCATGTTGCACCATCAGTCATGGGTCCTGCAGGATGTCCATGGGCGTAAGGCTTGCGAGCAGCCCTTAGATTGTTATTTTGGAGTAGGTAGAGCATCTTGAGGAGCATATTGTTTGCGAATGCATATATGTGTCATATGTAGAATGATGCATGGTTTTGTTTTTGGCTAACACATGTTACGTGTTTCCACTTGGTTTTAGTAGACTTTTGCTGCATGTTCTGAAGAACAAGCAAGAGTTGTTTGTCACTTTGACGTGATGGTGTGGCCTTATTGTCCAGGATGATTGTTTCATCACCCAGATGCATTTGAGAGCCATTGATTTTGTCATATGGGAACTCTTTCCTCAGAAGATGTCTTACTGTGCCATTGAGTGCAATCGAGGACGCTTGCTATTTTTCAAGAGGGGGGTATGTTACGATCCTGTGTTTTCCTCTGGATAGTATGCAGGTGGGCACGGGGACATGGTGGACAGTGTGAATGGCATCCGTTTGGAATTGAGAAGGAAACCCATATGTGGACAGTCCCAAGTGTGAAGGGGACAAAAGGATTTTAAGTTTAAAGGTTTATAACCTTTGGTACAAAAGGATTTAGTTTATAAGGTTTTATAACCTTTGATGATTTAAAATAATAAAGGATGCGCTTTTTGGCTATTGCTTTTAGTTTTTGCTTTTTGGAGAAAAGCAGGATGAGGCGCCTCCTTATTAAGGAGAAGGGTGGTGAAGTCGGTGTGTGTGGCACGCTTCTCCTTGGATAGCTGGTCGCCAGAGAGCACAAGCGAACACTGGTCGTTGGCGCATAGCAACCGAGGCACCGCAGTAGGCAAGGCAAGGCCATGACCTTGGTGTTGGTGCCAGTGAGAAGAGAGAGGTAACATGGTAAAAAGCAAGGAGTTGGCTGGGGGTGCACGACAGTAGCTAGTCGCAAGGGCTGAGAGAAGGCATCGCGGGTGGGGGTGCACGACAGCAGCCAGTCGCCAAAAAGCAAGCCAAAGCAGGCATACCACAGGTTTGGGAAGGCGGTGCAGGGGATGGGCGCACAACAACGAGCCAACCGGGTGTTGGTCGTGGAGCAGATAGCCACGCCAGCAACCAAGAAGCACAAAAGCCTAGCAAAGCTAGCTTGGGGCGGCTTTCTGCAGCGTGGAGCAGGCCGGCATCACCATCATCACTTTTCTCCCCTTTTGCATGCGCCTTCATCTACCTTGTGCTAGCGTTGCACCGAACCTCGTGAGCTTGAGAGGCTACTTGGCGCTCTTTGGATCTATGCTCTCGGGACTGACTGAGAAGGCGAGATGTGGCTAAGAGGCAGACTGCAGAGTCATTTCATGGTCAGGCGCAAAGAGGGTTGCAGCATGAGCCTTTATGGAGACAAAAATTTGTTCGTTTGGAGTGCTGCAGTGTTTGGTTCAAAAAACACTCCATGGGAAGGCCACGATGGAAGCTGTTTTGAAAGCCGGTTTCATCTCCTTACGAAGAGAGCAAGGGTGCTATGAAAAGTGTCTTGGCTAGCAAGTGGTAGGACTTGGATCATGGGACACAACCAAGGTAGACTTGCAAGAGAGCGAGGGTGCCATGAGAGGTGCTGGCTAGCGAGTCTTGAGCCTTGAGTGTGTGCGAGGTCCTCGAGCACTTAGCTTGAAGGCTTTTTGAAGACAAAGATCAAGGGTTAAGGCTTTGCGAATGACCCTTGATGAAGAATACATGGGGTAAGGCTTGCTAAGCACTCATTTGGAAGACCTTGGTGAAACTACAAGGGATCGTGTTGGTGGAGGATTCTACAAGTTGTACTTTGTACTCAAATTTAATCAAGTAAAGAAATACCGCAAGGGGCGCCACTGCGATTTGGGGCCAATCGGTGTCCGTGTACTGTTTGCAGGAGCACTCTAGCTTCCCCTGTTTGTTTTCCTTTTCTAGGTCCTCAAAGGTGTTGAAGTGTTTTGTGTGCGAGTGTTTGTTTCACCGCCCGTCAAGTTTCTGAAGGCTAGTTTCAGGTTCTTTGGCATATGCACATGTACCTCAAGAGGAGATCAAAGCTATGAACTGTATCTTTTTTGGGCTATAGTAGTGAGAGTAAGGGGTACAGGTTATATGACCTTGCTGTTCACAAGGTGCTTACTAGTGGAGATGTAATCTTTGCTGAATATTCAGGTCAGCCCCGACATACAAGCAGCTAAATCAGTCCCTAGATGTTGATTCGTACCCTTGAAGATAGGAAACTTTCAGCTCCTTTGGAAAGCAGGACAAGGGTAGGCAAAAGAGGTGAACCAAGGAGGCATGAGAGTGACTATGCTTGTATGGGTAGTTTGTATGATTTAGAGGAGCTAGCTTCTAATGAGCAGGCTCAAGGCAATGAGCATTGGCCATAGTCACAAGGGACGGGGGACGGTGACGGGGGACGGGGACGGGGATGGGACGGGGGACGGCCATAAGTAGGGAACGGGGACGGGGGGGGAACGGCACTCAAAAAATACTTTTTTTAAAATTTTTCTACTCTACACTTATTCTACTTTGGAAGTACATCAAAATGAGCACAAATTTACACTAAAATGGTAAGCTTTTGAGTCATATTAATAATGAAGTAGATACAAAATGAGTCATGACTCAAGAGTCAGGACTAAGCCTTAAGGAGGCAAAATACATGGAGGGACTCAAATGAGTCAATGACAAAAAAGTGCTGAAGACTAGAGGCTAGAGGCTAGAGCTAAGTAGTAACGCCCATGAATCATGATCCATGAATGATCATCCACGTGAAGTGCTCGCCTCATGGTCATGGGTAGCTTGTGCCAAAGAAGCATCAAGCTCATCCTCAGTCTCATCCTCACTGGCATGCTGCTCCTGCTCCTGCACCTCATCCTCTTGTTGCTCTTCTTGTTGACTCATCTCCCACTCGGTGAAGGAATCTGTCTTCTTGGTCACGCTCTTGCAAAGCATTCGCAAGTTCGCGCTGACGAAGACAAGGTCATTGGCACGCTCTACCCCAAGTCGGTTCCTCTTCCTAGAGGCAATGTGGCTGTAGGTACTCCAAAGTTGCTCCAAGCAAGAGGAGCTGACGGCCTGGCTAAGTATGCGGATGGCAAGCTGTTGCAGCTCTGGTCCATCTGAACCAAAGTCCTCCCACCATAGAGCAGCACCAACTTTGGAGCGGTCAACCTATGCATCATGACAACCATAGGAGCCATGAAATGACCTGTACATCGAAAGCTGGTCCTTGATCTTGCGCCTAACCGATGCATCAGGCACAAGACGATCCAAGATGATCCTCCATCCAGCGCTCACCTCCCGGTCGCTCTCCTGCTTGTTGCCTTGGAATTCTGGGTCCACCACATAAGCTGTTGCATGCAATGGAGAGTAGTAGGAATTCCACCTTTCTAGACACAAGGCATGGATCTCCTCGTATCTGTCTTTGTCAGGCACGAAGTCTTTCAACTTCTCTATCATGCGATCCATGGCCTCGTAGACCTTGCCTATGCATGGTTGCATAGCGTCTACAATTCTCAATAGGTGGACTATGGGCCTCACCATAGCATCTGTGGTCTTCACACGCTCCCACCAAGAGGCGTCATCCGCTCGTAGCCTACACTCTTGGCCAGTGTTTGTATGGGCTCTTGCATGGCGACAAACTCGTCGCTAAGGAAAAGCCCCCTCAAAGCACCGCTACAATCCTTCAACCGGCCCAACATGAGAAAGTTGTAGGCAAACCGGGTGTCGGAATATTTGAGGAGAGAGAGACAGGACCTCTTGTTGAACTCATGCCGAAGTCTTTGGTGGTTGAGGACAAAGGAGACCATGGTGTTGGCCTCCTCAATGAGCGGGCTGATCCATGGTAATGCCCCGATGTCCTTGAGGAGGTTGTTTAGGCAATGAGCCATACAAAAGGACACCGTGACATGTCTATACATACTTTGGAGAATAGCTCCCGCCGCCCTATTGGAAGGCTCCCCATCCGCAACAAAGCCCACTACATGCTCGGGGCCAACGATCTCCATGGTGGTAGCCCACTCCACCGCAAGCACATCCGCGCTCTTCCCAGTGCCGGATGCATCATGAGATGAGATGAAGTACATCTCTCCGCGGGAATATGCAACCATGCCGTGAATACTCCTCTTGCGGGTGTCACTCCATCCATCCACAATGAGGGAGACTCCGTTCCTCTCCCATTGCCGCTTTGTGTTGTCGGCCACTTGCTCTACAATGCGCTTCTCCTTGTCGAGCAATGTAGTGCGCAAGCTGTCGGATTAGGGAGGCGTATAGGTTGAGCCATACTCCCCAATCTTCTTAACCATGACCTTGAAGTATTCCGACCTATTCAAGAAAGTAATTTACTAATGAGAAGGGGACTAGGATGATGAAAACATGAATGATGAATTGGCAATGATCGATTGCACTTACCTAGCCGCTTGAAAGGCAATGTGGTCGTGGGAGAAGAAGCGGGCCACCGCCATATCCACCTCCTCCTTCAACTTGGGGTTTCAATTCTCTCCAAGTGTAGATTGTTCCCGTGGGCCACGTAATGATTGAGAGGCCCTGGAGATGGAGGGTGCCGGTGTTGTGGATGGAGTAGCATTCCGACTTGATGGTGAAGGTGATGGTGTGCATGATCCTGATCCACCACATGGCTCCATTGTAGAGGCTTGAGTTTCTCTCCCCATCGTCGCGGGATCCACGGCCACTCGTGGTGTCCTTCTTGTCGCTTCGACCGCTTCGTAGACGCTAAGCTTGTCAAGAAGTTCGCGTCTCTTCTCGGGCGTGACATTCGTGCAAAACCTCACCTCATGCCCACTCATGCAAGAGGTGGGCTCGCACTTTGTCGGTGCTACCCGTTCGCCGGTACGGGCAAAGCTTGCATACCCATGGCCGAGAACCGCCTCCATGAACGGATGTGGTGTAGTTAACCTCCTCCCACCATGTCCATCCCGTTGTCCTTCTACGAGAAGCCCCGGCACGTGAGGAGGATGCCATGGTTGAAGATGGCTTGACTCTTGAGCCTTGAGGAATGAGAGAGAGAGAGAGAGAGAGAGAGAGAGAGAGAGAGAGAGAGCCTTCCTTGAGGAATGAGAGAGAGAGAGAGAGAGAGAGAGAGAGAGAGAGAGAGAGAGCCTAGAGGCTTGGAAGTTGGAAGACTCGAAGACTCAAGAGTCAAGACTCCTTTCTGTCTTTATAATCGTGCATTATTCAAGCCCTATTTACAAATAACCTACTAAAGCAAACTAAGTAAACTATATCTACTACTTAGATAATCACTTTTTTTTGGAAGTCCTCGTCTCCTCCTCCTTTTTCTCACTTTGATTTAGGAATGTCTATGGTGTTGTATGCCCAGATGTTGTAGAGCTGGGCATACAACACCATAGCCATTTCTAAATCCTTGTCTCCCCCTCCTCCTCCTTTTTCTCATTGATCTGCAGAGCTGCTGAGCATACAACACCATAGCCATTTCTAAATCCTTGTCTCCCCCTCCTCCTTTTTCTCACTCTGATTTGGGAATGGCTATGGCTACTGTGCTACTTGCTATTCAAGGACATATGAAATACCTTGACCCCCAATTCCTTGAGGCTTGAGGGAGAGCCTAGGCCCTAGAGCTTGGAACTTGGAAGTTGGAAGAGAGAAGATTCAAGAAGCTTGAGCAATGAGCCTTGAAAGCTTGAGCAATGAGCCTTGAGAGTTGTGAACTTGTGTGTGCTTGTAGCCTTGTAGAGGCTTGTTCTTATATAGATAGGCAAGAGAGAGAGAGGAAAGCCTCAAGGGCAAGAGAGAGAGAGAGGGCCAAGCCTCAAAGAGCCAAGGCCCAACAGCCATAAACGGCTAGAAGAGCCAAGGCCCAATAGCCATAAACGGCTCGAAAGGAGCAGGCAGGCGGCAGGCAGGCGCAACGGTCAAAAACGCAGCAACAGCAAGCGCAACGGCTCTTTGTCGTCCCCGCACAGCGCCGTCCCCGACAGGCGTCCCCGTCCTTGCGCCGTCCCCGTCTCGTCGTCCCCTGTGAGAAACGTCCGTCGAGGGACGTCCGTCCGTCCCCATCCCTGCGCCGTCCCGTTTCGCGATCCCGGCGTTCCAACGCTTCGTCCCCTCCGTCCCCTGTGACTATGGCATTGGCAAAAGGCCATGCACGATGAATATAGTGTCCTTCACCTTTGGAGAAGTGGTAGAAGCTCGGCTCGTTGGTCTCTGTATAAAAATTGTGTCCTCTTGGTTAGGACAATTTTTTTATATGTAAACGTGCACCTACACTTGGGCACTGATGACGTGAGTAGGGATGTCGTAGCACCTAGTTGATGCTATCCATGATGGAGTTGATGATCTTATACTTCATGTTTGGACAATCTTTGAGGTAAAGTTCACACTTTTTGTATTCTTGTCTTTGCTTGTTTTATTTTAGTGAATTAGTCATTTAAAGTTTGTTTTGTCGTTGCTAATTAGTCATTCAAAATTTGTTTAGCTTGTTTGTTAAAAATTCTTTTGTTGTGGTTCAATAAAGAATTTGTGTGTGTATGTGGGTGTGTGTGATTTAGTTATGTATTTGTCTAGTTTTGCAAACAGCTGACGTCTCGCGTAGCAAGGTCGGTCGAGGTCTTGTTGACCAGTCTCGGTTCGATTTAAATGGTGAGCTTCCGGTACGGTGGATGAGGGACCAAGGAAGCGGCCTATGAGTGAAGCGCTAGGTGTACTGCGAAGGATCCTAGAGGGTGCTGACCATACGGTGCTCAGGCTCTGGGTCACCGAAGATACTCACACGTGCGTTGTGGAAGATATTGGAACAAGGAGGAGTAAGAGTTGTTTTCTGAAACGGAGTATGGATCTGGTTGATTGACCTGCTGGTCCTTAACTGATGAGTCCATAACTCTCTTATATGGATCTGTTGGTTGATCTTGCTGATCTTCAACGAGGATTCCATCTTGATTTTTATAAGTGAATATTTGCCGGGTACTATGAGCTAGGAACTATCGAAAAGGCCCCTGAGTGAACAGGTGGTGAGCGTTCTGGTTGCCAATGAGGCCATAGATACTCCGATGAAGGAATGATTGGAAATTAAGATTCAACCGGATACTTGGAAGTTTATGATCAGTAACATTTCTTCTCAGGTGTTCTATATTAAGCTTTCCTATTTTGATTTGTTTGTTTTTAGTGATTCTCTTCTTTCTTTTAAATTTATTCGTTGCTAATTAGTCATTCAAAATTTGTTTAGCTTGTTTGTTAGAAATTCTTTTGTTGTGGTTCAATAAAGAATTTGTGTGTGTATGTGGGTGTGTGTGATTTAGTTATGTATTTGTCTAGTTTTGCAAGTTATTATTATTGTTGCTAATTAGTCATTCAAAATTTGTTTAGCTTGTTTGTTAGAAATTCTTTTGTTGTGGTTCAATAAAGAATTTGTGTGTGTATGTGGGTGTGTGTGATTTAGTTATGTATTTGTCTAGTTTTGTAAGTTATTATTATTATTATTATTATTTCTTCTCAGGTGTTCTATATTAAGCTTTCCTATTTTTGATTTGTTTGTTTTTAGTGATTCTCTTCTTTCTTTTAAATTTATTCGTAAGTTCAGATTTATCTGGCCTTATGATGATATATATAGTTCCATTATCAAGAATTGTACATTTGATCTTATTGACTTACATCCTAGTAAAAATGTTATTGGTACAAAATGGGTGTACAAAGTCAAACGGACTAGTTGCTAAAGGATATTCTCAAGAAGAAAGAAAGATATATTAACGTCTCCTAAAGGCTGAAATGGCCCATGAGACCGAAACAAGGTACAACTGATGATGATGATGTCTCATCATAACAAATCTGAAAGAAAGAATGAAAATAGTAACATCCTAAGAGAGCTAAGAGCTGAAAGCTGAACCAATGAATCGTCGCGGTAAACTCCTTTGGTGGCGGGCAATGATGGCTCGAATCTGCTGATGGTGAGGGAGTTGTGGACGTGATCCTCGTGGTCGTGGGCGTCTCGCTCTACAGATGGCAATGGCTCTGTCCAGGGTGACTCCTCTGGAGGGTGGTCTGCCAGGTAGGCCTGTAGATGGGGGAGTAGAGGCTGGTGGGGTTACAGTGCTGGTCTAGTGAATATACTAGTGGCTGACCATATAATCAAGTGGAAATGTAGATCTCTGATCTCAGCCCAATCACTGCTGTAGATTACCCTCAATCACCTGTTGACTAGAGAAATGCTCTACAAAAGGCTCAATCGCTTGGAAGAAACGAGATGAGGAAATGAATATTCAACCAAAATTTGTGTAGTGCCCATCTGCCTTAGTTGGCCGACCTACAGGTTGTAGGTCTGCTGAAGGGGGTCCAAGACAAGCCCAGAACATGCACTCTGGCCATCCTGACTGCCACGTGACATACCCAACCAGTCTGCCTCTGCTGCCCACGTCTATCTGATGCTGCCCAGCTGTTCATGATGTTGGCCACCTGCCTCTGGTGCCTGTCGGCTGCTGCCAGGTGGATCTGACTAATTGTAGGTGTGTGACGTTTTCAGCTAACTTAAGCTTGAATGCCCATGGCATTCACCCTACCTGTCAGAGCTTCATATCTTTGTGCAACCATAATACCTGCTGCAGCCTGCTCTCAGTGTCTGTGTGACTAGCTCATTCACAGACAGCTGTTTATATAGCCTTCCGTATGCAAGTGAAGGTTGCAAATGCAGGTAGCTGAAACTCTCTTGGTGAGTGAAATGATGAAAGACATGAAACAAATCATTGTTGGCATAGCTTTCAAGGTCAGTGTTTGTAAGAAGCCATCTCTTCAAGTCTTTACAAGACATAAGTACCTGATGATGGGTGGGGGCAGCTGTTTATGAATGTGCTATCAAGCCTGTCCATAGAGCCTGCCGTCTCCATAATTTGTGGATTTCTTTACGATGGCCTTAAGTGGCGTTTCGAAATGAACACTGCCGTCTCCATAATTTGTGGATTTCTTTACGATGGCCTTAAGTGGCGTTTCAAAGCTTTGAGGAACTTGCAAAATTAAATTTTTTTACTTTTTGAGTTTGGAGAATGTATTTCGTTTTGTAGAATATTTATCCTGTGCACAGTAAATATCTTATATGATTTAGAAAAGGAAAACATTCATAGTTGTTGTGTGTACTCTTTAATACCATTTGACTCCTATGAGTTTGGTGTGGGTATTCTTCATGGCTGTGTAGCTTTCTTCCATACTTTTTAGTTTTTCAATCCCTGTGCGAACTTCGTCCTTCACAAGGTTGGGTGTTATTGAACTTCAACTCGGACATTCTTTTACATCCTTGCAGGCACATTCTACGTGGGTTTCTTCTCCTGCCAGTGGGAGCAGATTTTCTGCTGGGCAATTCAATTGTCCACAGAAAGTGCTCTTATCTGATACTTCAGATGGCGATATGAAGCCTGCTGAGCTGGTTAAGATGAAAGAGAATCTTACATGCAAAGCTCAGGGACAATATAACTCGAAAGCTTGTCTACATCTGCTTTCTACTAGCCTTGAGAGGGAGGCTGGGAACTACAAAGCAAACATGAATGGCAAACTCTTTTTGCAGGAAGATCAGGTGCCACTTATTCTTAAAACATCTCCTTGTTTCTTTGTAGGAGTTTTGGAGTTTTCAGGTAAAGCTCTTTTGGTCTTTGTATAGTTTGTGTGTAGAAGATTATCAAATTTTATGATGTCATGGTGGTGATTTGGCCCTGTGTTGTGAATTCTATTCGTTATCCATATTGCGTAACATGTGACTTGTTTTCTGAATTAATGTTGCAGGTGAGACAAATGACAAGCGTGGAGTCTAGCAGAGACTACTTAGGGACTCCATATATTCCTGTGTATGTAACGCTCCCTGTAAGTAAAAACCACTTCTTTTCTGCATTGCAAGCTCCATTTTCTGTGAATTTCATTCTGTAAGGCTATCCCATGCATGTGCACTCATGCACGATAATGGCATTTTGTGGTTATCCATGAAAATTGTTTAGTTGTTCATGAAAACCTGGGCATGCTCTTTAGAATTCGTTGGCCTATAGTTTTTTTTTTTTGCATTTATTTCAGTTTTTGGAAATTTTGCAGTAGGGACCTTTTATCTTGTCTACTTGCGGGTATTGGGCATGCTGGTCTTTGTGTTGGTAATAATGTAAGTAGGCATCTTTTATCTCGTCTTCTAACGGGTGTTGGGCATGTTGGTCCTTGTGCCATAATGCACATGCAATGTCTGCATACTAAATGCCAAACATTTGCAGTTTAAACTGTGGAAAGTTGTTTATGAACACTTGCATATAGAAACACCTACAAAAAGGGATTGTTTTGCACTGAGCTAAGAGCAGTTCAACATGTTTTTACTTGAATTGGGAGGGGTGGTCATCCACACAATGATCTTCCTGGGTTTGGATTTGGATCGAGTGTGAACAAGTGGAAGGTATCCATTTCACATTACAGAAAAGGCTTAAAGTTTACCTTAACCATACCTTGCATCAACTTATGAATTCAGCCAGTGTACCTGCACATGAAGCACACCGGGCTGGTCCACATCCCTAAAAATGGACTTTGAAGATGCCAAATTTCCAAAGATGGCTAGGAAAATATCATGTGCACAATCTGTCCTAGGGTGCCACATGGACGTTCTCCTTCATTTATGATATAGGATCCCTTTTCTGATGGGCCTTGAGCATGTTGTAAGCCCTAGTCCAAGGGACAGGCTGTGAGTCAACATCTAGGTCATTAGGGTTTGGTCTGGTTGTGCCTATGGCACAAGTCTTTTGTAATCCTCTTTGCAAGATGTAATGTTTGTACAAGCCCAACTGGACACTTATTAGGCACATTGGTCCGGTGTCTGGGAAGCCTAAGTTAGTGTCAAGTCCTTGTCCAAGTCTTGGGCAATCAGGTCTGGCCATGTGTAAAAGCATGCACTTATGTGGTTACTATTAATGGTCATTTTTTGGGGCCATGGCTGTAGACAGCCCATGAGCACCCTTCAAGGTGGACCAGATTGGGGCAGTGGACTTAAAGGGGGGGGGGGGGGGGCAGTAAAAGACGCCTATCTAAAGTGACTTAAAGGCACACCTTTTGAGGCTACCTGTGCCCACCCTAGCCCTTTGGATGCTTATATATATGGCTGACTTGAGGCCGAAGAGATCATCTTGATAGCCATCATCTACTCTCAGCATGAAGGGAAAGAAAAGGAGGGAAACACATCATAGCAAGAGGGCGACCAGGTCATGCGTGTGCAGAAGGGGTCTCAGCCCAAAACACACTTCATTATCAGTTCAACTTCATCAAAACGCAGCCCATACAGGTGCTCATATAGGAGGTGGCCAGGATAGCAGCATAATGCATCATAGAAGTACCATAATCCGAGCAAATACACTGGCCAGTGATGCGGGCCCTTGAGAGGGCAGTTGGGGCCCAATACTGTGTTCTTGTGTATCTTCTAAATCCTAATCTCTTTGCATGATTATTTTTTAGCAAGTGTGATTGCATCGTTAATCTTATCTCAAAAACGCTTCTGCATAGGTGCATGTTAAATAGGTATCTGTGATTTTGACTTTGATAAGAGAAGGTGCTGAAATTTTTCACCTAGTCAAAGAAGTCTTTGGGTTGTTTCTGGTGTTGCAGGCTTCCTTGTTGCACCCACCCGTCCTCATCCTGAAGGGATAAGAGGTGCTGATTTTTTATCTCACAAGGGTTATTTGTATGGTTCGTTTTCAGGCTTGGGGTAGCTCAGTAGAGTAGCTCCCATCTCTTGACGGGTGGCTGGTTTGCGAGCCTTCTAGGAAGCCTCTGAAAGAGCCTCCCACACCTCTAGTGGATGGTCTTATTATGTTAGGGCACAAACATGAATGATTCCACTATAAGTATCCAAGGTAGAGAGGGGGCAGCCAGAATCTCGTGTGTCTCTACAACAAGCTTGTACTCCGAGTGTTCCCCTTCCATGGATACCTACATGGCTATGATGCAATCTATGCTTCAGTCCACACTCCAATCAGTACTTCCAGCATTGCAACCCAAGCCTCACGTGGATCCGGGGGGATAGAAACGAGAACAAATACCACCAATGTGCCATGGAGATGGAGCAGCTGCGAGCATTTCTCGCAGCTGAGGCCAAGCACTTGGGAGTTACCCTCGTAGCTGAGGCAAAGGAGGCTGAAGATGGTGTATCTTAGAGATGGAGAGACTATGAGCTACCCGTGAAGCCAACCATCAATGAGGGGCCGAGAAGGCCAATGAGCTATCTGCGAAGCCGACCATCTATGAGAGGTCAAGAAGGCCAAGGACGACGAAGGGAGCATCGTTTGCCGAGAGTGGGATGACCACCTCAGCACCATGGCAGATCAACACCACCATCGCTAAAGCCTTACTTCCCACAGTTCAACTGGCACCACAACCATCAAGATTACTGGCACCTTGGAGCAGATACAGTTTAGTAAGTGAAGTATGACCCTAACCTTGATGCAAATGTCGTTCGCTCAGGGCTTCATCAGTTTATTGACCCGAACCTTGATGCAAATGTTGTTTGTTCAGGGCTTCATCAGTTTATTTACTACTTTGTTCAGAGATCTGAGCAGATACAGTTTAGTAAGTAAAGTATGACCCTGACCTTGATGCAAATGTCGTTTGTTCATGGCTTCATCAGTTTGTTTTCTACTTTGTTCAGAGATCCGAGCAAGAATGCATCATGTTAGGGGCTTTTTTGTATGGGTTAGACCATCAGATTCAGTGGGATGTCTGGAGTTCGAATCCCGAGACACTGACAGTTGCCATGTGGCTAGCTTCACTGGCAGTTGCCGTGCAGCTAGCTTAGAACATGAAGATGAAGTACAACCATGGCAAGCCCAAGCAAGACAACCTCAAGTCTTCTTCCTGTGGGAGTGTTTCTTTGTTTGAATATGACAAAAGCGTTTCTCTGCCCGAGTCTATGGGCGGAATTATGACAAAAGCGTCTCTAATTGAGTCTATGGGTGACATTCTAAAGCCGTGTTAGACCTTGGCTTGAAAACAGAAAAAAAATACGCGGCATGTGGAAGGTTGTAAGACACTGGGGTAGGGTTCCTCTTAGACCCCCACCAAGTCCTCTGGCACCAGTGGCGCTAAGTCCTCAGGGGCTCAACCATAGCTGGCCCCGGATCAGAAAGCCAGTCAGGGCATTCGAGAAGGGAGATTGTCTTCTATAGAGGTAAAAAAACATTGACAAGAGCAACGGTGCTTCTTTTTTTGTCATATGGTGGGGCATCCCAAGCATGAATGTAAGGCCAGCTACTCCCATGAGTATGCTTGCCTCTATACGGCTCTGGATCCTCCAAATTAGTCTTCCCAACTAGTCCCATTTGTCGGGAGCTCAAAGCTAGGCAGGAGGGGTGGGATACCCCACATACACAGGTAGTGGACAGAACTTGATGAGCACATGCCAGAAATGAAATGTTATATTAACGTCTCCAAAAGGCCAAAGTGGCCTATGAGACCAAAGTTACAACCATGTGAGACATCTGATACACTGTCTGGAAAGAACTGAAGGTAAGTATCTAGCCCTAAGAACATAGAAACATGAGAGCAGCATCAGCTCCGAGTAGATGGTATACCACTCTCGAAAACATCAAGCATGGGGCTAATGAGTATGGCCGAGAGGTCTCTCTCAGCTATGTCACATGGAAAGGTAGCTCGATGGCGGTAGAGCATGTCTTGAATCTGGAGCTGATGAGGTGATCCTGGCCGAACCTTGGGGGGGGGGGGGGGTGGGGGCATCGGGCACGCTGGAGTGCGGAGGCTCAGTCCGAGGTAAGTCCTCTCGGGCGAGGTAGGTCCGGAGCAGCTTGTGGAGGGTCAACAAGATCCACTATATTGGTGTCCTCCACCTCCTGGGTCTAGAAGAAACTGGTGATGGTTGGCTGGCGAGGGAGGGGGCGGGTGGCTGGGGCCAAAGCTCTCTCAAGGTGTCCCTGTGTTTGCGGGGCTCAAGCAGGAAGAGGCCTAGGCAACGCTAGTCCTGGAAGTCAATGAGCTTGGAGAGTGGACCAAATCCCTCACGAAATAGACAGTGGAACCTCTTGCGGATCTCATAGTATACTGGGCAGCGACATGTGTAATGCTCCTCCGTCTCAACCTTTGTGTGGCATAATCGGCAGATCCTCTCCTCTCTGGGTCTCCGTATGAGCTTCCCGGCTCTGAAGATGCACTCAGCTCTACCTTGTCTCCACTCTGAGGCGGTGGGATGAAACCCTTATGTGGCCAAATCGCAATCCGCATGGCATGGGACATGTGAACAATCAAGTAGCCCGGCTGCTAGATGAATCCATCCTCAGTGACTGTGAGGAAGTGATCTCTATAGAAGTGCATCTCTGTGGGGAGCTCCGAAGGTCTGATCCATGTGCAATGGGTGTAGAGGTTGAGAAGATCTAACCGGATAACCCTGTTGGTATCCTCGTGAGAGAGCCGGAGAAAAGGGGACTCCAAACTCTACTGAAGGGAGGGTAGGCGGTCTATGCGGAGCCCATATACTGAGAACCAAGTGGAAACTAGTGCATACCGTACTCCAGAGTGGCCCTTAAGTGCTAGCTGTCTTGAGGACTCTTGGGCAAGCCTCGGGTACCTGAGGGGATCCATGTGATTGATGCGATGGAGGTATGTGACTGTCTGGAAGAGTGCATCAACTACCATCAGGGTTGTAGGAAACCCTTCCTGGATAACCTAGTGTGGGATTGATAGTTTGTTGCGGATCATACGGGAGAACATCATGACCTGGGGCCTCTCAACTCGCTGCCAATCCTCATTGGATAAATCTAGCCCCCAGAAGGCTGCTCCATACATCAAGGCTGGTGTGACGAGGGTGTCAAAAAGCCAACCCTTCGTCCTCGGCTCTTGGAAATGTGCCTGGAAGCACTCAGTGTTGCCAGGCGTTTCTGAAACGGCAGGTATGAAACGGGTTTCATACGTTTTGAAACGTTTCATAAAAGGTAAGAAACGGGTACAAAAAGGTTTCATACAAAATAGAAAAAGCTAGTATATTTTTAACTTGAAATATACAAAAGAAAAAATTGTTGACATAACTTATAAGAGACCACATTGAATTCATTTCAATAAAAACAAAATACATGTAAGATATGATGATATCACAAATCATGTGGGTGATCACTGATGACTAAACAGAAATCAAAGGGATCACCACGTGGGTGATGAGTCATGACTCAAAATCCAAGATCAAAATAAATAACATGTCCAAAGTTCAAACTAAATGACATGTCCAAATAAAATGATACTGGCAGCTGCTAGCTACTATCTGCATCCTCATCCTCATCCTCATGCTCATCCTCATCTGCATCTTCTGCCTCTGCAGCCTCACTCTCAAGGTTAGCCGAGTCCTCAAATGCCTCATCCTCTAGAGGTGTAGGTGCACCACTAGTACTAGCCTCAAAATCCAAGATCAAAATAAATAACATGTCCAAAGTTCAAACTAAATAACATGTCCAAATAAAATGATACTGGCAGCTGCTAGCTACTATCTGCATCCTCATCTGCATCCTCATGCTCATCCTCATCTGCATCTTCTGCCTCTGCAGCCTCACTCTCAAGGTCACTGCCGGTAGCCGAGTCCTCAAATGCCTCATCCTCTAGAGGTGCAGGTGTACCACTAGTACTAGCCTCTCAAGAAGATCGTGTAGTGCGAGCTGGAGCCATGATCTCCTCATAGAGCATAGAATAGATGTCTCTCTCCTCTTGAGGAATGTCGGGAATCTCCTTGCACTTCATGATATCAATCTTATCTGGATTCACTTGGCGAGGCTCAATGGGATGACCCTTTTGTTCTAGCAATCGGAGATTGCGATGACAAAAGACAAGCCTCTCCAATTGTGTTGAGGAGAGTCTATTTCTCTTTTTCGTGTGAAAAAGAGCCCATGTACTCCAGTTCCTCTCACAAGGCCCTGAATTGCAATCCTGGGAGAGAACTCTCAATGCAATCCGTCTCTACATTGTACAAAAAAGAATGTTAAGTTAGAGTCAAAAAGAGAGTAGCATTTGAATGTAGATTTTGAAAGAATAGGAGACAAAGATACAAGATTCAAGAATCAAGAAACCTTACCAAGTTGGGTGTCCCAATACCGTATTTCTCCCACCAAGACACTGGCTCCAACTGTGTCTCCCTGAGCAATGCAGTAGCTCGCCCAAACATATGGCTACCGTTGCGGTAAATGAGAAGCTCATCCTCGAGCTTTCTCATAAGCTGTATATCACCTCCCACTCCCACCAACTTGGTAATGTACTCGATCCATCCTGACTCTAGCTCCTCATTGAGGTATTGCTCCTCATTCCTCCAAAGGGGATGCAAAATGTGAGCAACAGCATGGATTGGCCTATGAAACCAATCCCAACGCCGATTCCAGATCTCCTTAATATCTTGAACTCTACATGTGACATACATAAGAGATCAAGATTTATAAAATAACTTATAGGAAGACTCAAGAGAAAGACTCAAAGACTAAAGTTAAAGCCCAAGGGTGAGCACCTGTCACGCGACAAGGTAGTGAAATCATTGAGAGCTTCACCAATTCTGTCCATGAACTCATAAAGCAGCCCAATGGTACTCCCCTCCATGTCTGTGAGCTGAAGGACACTAAACATGGGCTGAAGTGCCTTCACAAGTCCCTTTGCATCCTGCCACCAAGTATCTCTCATGACCATACGAGAGAATGCTATAGACTTGGGCTCATCCTTGTCCTCCCATGCTGTCCATTCACGACACACAATAGTGCGTAATAAGCCATGTCGCACTCTCACTAGTCTCTCCACCACAATAAACATATATGCAAACCGAGTTTTGGAAGGCTTTAGAAGCTCAAGATCACTATTGGCCCTGTACATGCTCAAAACCTTTGGCCTCCTGGTGACAAAGTTCACCATGGTAGATGCAGCTGAAAATACATGGCTCACCCAATCAAGCTTCCCCACATCCTCAATCATCAAGTCAAGGCTGTGTGCTGCACAAGGTGTCCGCACAATCTTGGGGAACTCCTCCTCTAACATCCTGCCCATGGATACACAATTGGACCCATTGTCCGTGATCACCTGCACAATGTTATCAGGCCCAATTTCATTGATTGCCTGGGGCATGTGGGACATAATGAACTCCCCTGTAACCACTATCCCTGGCACCGATGCATCTATGGCATGAATGAACATTGTGCCTTTGCAGGAGGACACAAGAATGTTGTACACATTTCTCTTCCGCACATCTGTCCATCCATCACAAAGCAAAGTACAACCATACTTTGCCCAAGTGGCCTTGAGAGGCTCCATCTCCATCTCCACAGCCAGTTGCTCCTTGCGAAGCTCAGTAGTGCGCAATGTCTCGTAGGAGGGGCCATCCCACTCACACCCAATGCGGGAGATAGCTCTCATTGCCTTCTTCCATCGAGGAGTCCTGACAATGTGGAAGGATAATCCACATTGAATAAACAACTTCATCAACTCCCTCGTTGCCTCTTTCATGGCAGCCTTTTGCATCCCCGCCTGTACATGTCCTTTCTTGAACACTGGAAGACTAGTTCTTTTGGCTCAAGGTGCCGAGCTAGAACCACTTGCAACACCACCTGCAACCTCACCACTGGTATCTTCCTCAATGAATTGAGCTCTGCCTCTAGCACTAATCCATAGAGTTTGGCCAATGATCGTCCTGTAATTATTTGGATCAAGTGGATCTCCGGCTTTGAGGATGGGGGTGATGGTGTTGGTGGACCAAGAGGGTCGAAATCCTTCACAAAGGGCTCTATTGAACATGTAGGCTAATAGGGGTGCCAGGGTATCATCGGCATGCGAGATGTACTCGGCAGTGAGTCCCTCATGATCCTGGGCTCGCCCATTGCGTAGTCTACGAATGGCCTTGAGGACCATTCCCTTTGTGAAGAAGATGGAGGTGGTGGGACAGGGATCTGATGGTGGGCGTAGGGGTGGCTGATGGGGGATATGATAGAGGGAGTGTGCATAGGAGTGCCATGTGTCCGAGCAGGTGATTGGTGTGGGAGGGCGATGTTCTCGGAGTTTCCTCTACGCCTCTTTGCAGTTCGGCCCTAAGAAAAGTCGGTATAACTCATCCTGTTTCCGAGCATAGATCCGTACCTCATGCTTAAGACGGGAGCTTGTGGCCCGACATTCGTCATCATACCAACAGTTCTGGGGCATGGAACGGCAAGGCGGCTTGGCGGTAGACCGTCGTGTGCAGATGAAAGAAGTGGTGGTGGATGTGTGGAGGATGGTGGTGAGCTATGATGTGAGGGTGGATAGGGGGGCAGTAGGTTCCACATCCTGGAGTTGGCGGTAGATGTGGTTGGAGTAAACAAGGTCAAGCTCGTGATCGAAAAGGACTTGAGTGTAATGTGAGATGGGGGTGGTGGCGGAGGGGCGGGTGGTGTGCAGGTAAGAGTGAAAGAGAGGTAGGCATGGTCAGCCTCAAAGGGGGGTAGCGGGATGGAGAAGTCGGGGAGGTGTGCCAAAGCTGGAGATCCCACAAGGTAGTCCACTGTGCTAGGGAGAGAGAGAGAGAAAGAAAGAAAGAAAGAAAGAAAGATTTTATTAACGTCTTCCAAAAGACCGAACTTGGCCTACGAGACAAATCAGTGTACCTGTGTGGGGTATCCTCTGTCATCCCAACAAAATGAAAAAGTACTGAACTAAAAAGCTGAATTTGGGTGTGCAATAAGTACAATGAGTGGGGGAGGTGATGGAGCTCTACTACTAGGAGAATGCAAAGCTATATGCATGTTGCATTAACTAAAGTAAAGGCCCCTAAATCAAGGGTCCAACCATAATGTGCCATGTGTCCCTAGAAAGGTGTAAGTGACCTCTGAGGTTTAAAAACAACTTAAACTATTAATGCTATAAGGCCTAATGTGCCTAGCACTAATACTTCCTAATTCCTACATACAATTCCACTACAATTGTGCATATCTCCTACAATCCTATGTACTGTTGCTTAGGACTGGATCACTAGTGGAGTTCATATCCTCGAGGATGATAGGCAATATGGGGGAAACCCCCTCCTGCAGCAAGCACTTCATAGCTAACATTTGGTATCAGAGCAAGGTTAGCAGCAGTTCAGCTTTAGTAGTATTGTCTCTGTTTGCATTTTTCCAGAGCAAGCGGTTATGTACTAGATGGAGGTGTAGTTGGGATGGGTGGCAGCGCAGCATTGTACCAAATGGAAGTGCAGCTTTGACAGGTGATCAGGCGGCTGTGGTGTCTCTAGTACACGCATGCAAGGCGGCTCCAGGGCAAGAGGCTAGCTAGTGGCACTGCAAGGGCGGTAATTGGTTGCAGGGCACGCAAGGCTCGCAACTCCACGACACAAGTTGCTGGGCAAGAGGCGCGTCCAGTTGACTAGGGCGTTGCAAGGCAGCGAGTGGTTCTGCAAGGGGCAGGGGGAATGGACTTCACTGCTGCATAGGCGGCGCAGGTGGTGTCATGCATTGCATAGAGTAGCAACCAGGTGGCGCAAGTAGACTACGGCACTTCATTGGTGGCTTACGGGTCATGGTGCATTGACAAAAAGGGTGCTCCTTCAAGTCATCACATATTTTTTAGATGCAATGCATTGGAGCTTTTGTATTATTGTTTAGTACTCTTGCAGGCTTGCAGGCACACAGTTCCAACTTGGAGATTCTTGCTCTAGCACTTGTATTTGCAATAGAGCAGTGGGCTATTTGCATTGTTGAGCAGTGATGGCACATGCACAGGATGTATTTGGGGGTACCCAAGAGGATAAGTCAGATGGAACCAACTTCTCCTTGTGGAGTTTTATGATTCGTAATGTGTTGGTAGCCAAAGGGCTTGGGGATATTGTCAAATCCCCATAGGATCTCCTCGTAGAACGCTCCTGGTATAAGCTCAAAACCTGCAAACAAACCAAACAAACATGATGGGGGTGCAGGCTTGACTCATCTCCCAACCTTGACAACCGTGGGCAAGCCCACAAGTCTTGGCTGTCCCCACCGAGCCATGAGCTGAGCTAACTAGATGGATGTACTGACCAATCTCTATCTCGTGACGTCCCATACCGCCACCACGAAGCTACCCTTGCGGGCCTCGAGACTGCTGCCGGCCTCGGCTGCATGAAGCAGGTGCACGTCTGCACTAGATCCAGGCTTTTGACCATAGAGCTCTCACACAGACACGCGAGACTCTATATGACTAATGACTAACCTTGTCCACAATATTATAGGCTCTTGGCCGGTCATCGGACGTCCACACTTGGGCGCCTGTCCATCCATACTTGGATGCGCGTCCGTTAATCTATCCCTAACTCAGCTCGCCAATGAGTCTGCCTAGCTCCAAGCTTCCCCAACCTCGAAGCTAGTCTTGTGTGCGTGTAGTACACGGTAGATACACACTGTGCACATGACATACTCCCCTTTCTCTAAGAGCTCACTCCTGAGCTCACTAAAAAGCCAGGGTAATCTCTCTGAAGAGTAGTCAATGTCTTCCATGTAGCGTCCTCCTCAACATGATCCTTCCACTTGATCTTGTATTTCGTGATAAGTGTGTTACGCAATCTTCTTTCACGAAATCCAAGAATCTTTTCAGGTTCGTGTGGAACAAATGTCATGTCCTCGACATCTATGATTTCTTGAGGAGTAACTAATTGGTCTGTTCCACCCAGTACTTCCTTAAGTCTACTGACATGAAATACAGGATGAACTTTCACATGAGAAGGCAAATCCAATTCATATGGAACTAAATCAATCCGTCGTGTAATACGAAATGGTCCACAGTATCTAGGGAATAATTTCGGAGATCTATCTGTTCGTAAAGTCTCGGAATCTTTCGGAACTGGCAAATACACCATCGTGCCTTCAGAGAACTCTCTGGGTGAACGATGTCTATTAGAATAAAATCTGTCTCGGTCTTGAGCACTTCTAATAGATTCCTTCGCAACTTGTAACATTTCTTGCATATCTTGCAAAAAATTACGTGCTGCATCATGTTGAAGTCCTGAGAATCCCACTGTAACAGGTGATCTAGGTTGAAAACCATACATAAGCATGAAAGGACTAAAACTTGTACTCGTATGCTTAGTATTGTTATATGCAAATTCTAACATAGGAAGATAATCCTCCCATGAACTCTGTCTTTTGGATACATATGCTCAAAGCATATCCTCCACAATCTGATTCACTCTTTCAGTCTGGCCATCAGATTGAGGATGATCTGAGGAACTCAAATTCAGAGTTGTTTCCAACTTCTCAAAAACAAGTTTCCAAAAATCACTCGTAAACTTAGAGTCCGTATCACTGACTATGTCCTACGGTAACCCGTACAATCTAAACAATTGCTCGATAAACTGCCTTGCTAATTGTGTAGCTGTAGTGGTCTTCCGGGTCGGTAAAAATCTAGCCATTTTTGTCAAGCGATCTACCACAACCCAAATAGAATCGTGGCCTTGATGTGTTCTTGGCATTTCGGTAATAAAATCCATGGAAATACTTTCCCATTTATTACCTGGGATTGCAAAGGATGCAACAACCCAGCCTGTCTAAAGCGTTCAGCTTTATTTGCTTGACAAACTTGACACTTGAGAACATAATCTTCTACATACCCTTTCATCTTTGGCCAATAAAAAGTGTGTTTCACTAACGATAATGTCCTGTGTACCCCAGGGTGTCCAGTAGAAGGGGCATTGTGACACTCCTTAAGAATCTTGGACCTAATGTCCGGGATCTGTGGTACACAAATTTTGTCATTACGGAATAGTAAACCATTCCGAATCATCCACTTGTAGCTTGAATGGTAGGCTGCTCTGTCATCGAGTCTTGGTCAATCAATGAGCTCCTGTCTTGGATCTTCTGCCAAAATGGACCAAAATAACTATCAGTCTTGCAAAGCCCTCTCAATGACTGAAATAATTTAGTAGAAATCTCGGTGAACGACAAAGTATTCACCTCTCTAATTCGACTAAGCGCATCTGCGACACTATTCATTCCTTTTCTATAACGAATCTTAAAATCAAAATTTTGCATTAATTCAGCCCATCGAGCTTTCCTTCCTTTCAAATCATCCGCATCACACACATACTTGATTGACTGATGATCAGTCAATACCACAAACTTGGAGCCATATAAATAATGTCTCCAAACCTTGAGAGCGTGAATCACAGCATAAAGCTGCTTCTCAAGGATTGGTCAACGAGATTGAGTGTCGTCTAGCTTTTTACTTTCAAAAGCAACAGGTCTACCATCTTGAAATAGAGCAGCCCCGATGGCATAGTTACTGGCATCAGTTTCAAGAACATAAGGCCGACTAGGATCGGGTATTACTAAGATAGGTGCTTCCTTGACTTTATCTTTCAAAAGTCTGAAGGCCATATCCAAATCGTTATTCCAAGTGACAGGCTGATTTGACTTACGTCCACGACCTTTCAACAAGTCGGTCATCGGTAGTGTGAGCTGAGAGTACTCTCGCTTAGATTTCCGAAGAAAAACAACAAAACCGAGAAAAGAACGAAGTTGTTTCACTGTTCGCGGTATAGACTGGTCCAGAACCTTCTGAACTCGATCATAGTCAATGCTCAATTCATCTCTAGTGATCTTGTGTCCCAAGTAAATGATGTCTGTCATAAAAAACTCACATTTACTTAACTTAGCATATAGTCGATTCTGTCTTAAAATAGATAAGACAATCGTGAGGTGTCTAACATGATCCTCAAGAGTACGACTATATATCAAAATATCATCCAAGAACACCAACACAAATTTTTCCAAATGTTCACGAAAAAGATCGTTCATCATTTGCTGGAAAGTGGCTGGAGCATTGGTTAACCCAAAAGGTAATACGAGAAACACGTAATGGCCATACCTAGTCCGAAAGGCGGTTCTTTCGACATGCCTTTCATGAATATGTATCTGGTGATAGCCAGTACGTAAATCTATCTTCATAAAATATTTCGCTCGTGCTAACCGGTCAATCAGGTCATCTGATCTAGGGAGAGGATAACGATTCTTAACTATCAGCTTGTTCAATCTCTTGTAATCTATACACATTCTCCAGGTGTTGTCCTTCTTTCTCCTAAGCAACACAGGTGCACCCCAAGGTGATTTACTTGGACGGATCTGGCCCATCCTCAAATAATCTTTGGTGTTTGGCCAACTCATCTTTCTCAGCTTGGCTCATCCTGTAAGGTGGAATACTAACAGGGTGATCACCAGGGATCAGGTCAATACGATGATCTACTGCCTTTTCAGGTGGTAAGCTTGATGGTAGTTTCTTAGGAAATACATCTTGAAACGAATCAAGTATCTTCTGTAATTCTTTGCTTTCAAACACACTTAATTCATTGACATCCATAGAAGGTATGAGAAATGAAGAAAGTGAAATCAATACACAATGGAAAGCAGTATACAAAGAAGAATCCATTATATTGCCAAAATCAACTGTATTTACAAGAGGTCCCTGAGAGGGATGTATACAATCACCTAAGACCCTATCATGGTTGTCACGGTATGAAAATACGATACCGTACGGGAATTTTTGGTACGATATGAAATTTTCGGATACCGTACGATAAAATACGGTTTTTATTTTTTACACTTACAACCTATGGAGCTTCAAGCTTGAATGTGAGGGAAGGTTGGGAGGGGAGGAGTCTACAGTGCTTGAGGAACCAGAACATGGATATGTGTCTCCTGGTTGGATCTCCCGATTGTCTCCAAAAAAGAACCTTGGGTAATGCAATACCAAAGGTCTCCCAGTGTAGCGTTTATGACTAAGGGACCGTCCTTGCACAAATACGAGGAGTGCATCTAGGGTGATAAGTTTAGGGACTCCTCTCTAGATCAAAATGGACATGTCCAAATCTTCTCCCTCGTACATAACTTGAGAATCTAATTGTCTAGCCTATCTATATCAGGGATTCCCAAGTGATGTAGCAAGATTCTCTCATCCTACCAATCAAGTGTACACTACCAGTCTACCTCGCCAGATTTTTTAGGTCTCTCAACAATCCCATATGGAATACTGAGTGGACACGAAAGTTGCGAAGTATTGCGAGCATTTGGGATCTTCGTAAAGCAGGGTTTCTATATTTTTTAAAAGCATTTGGAATTTTTTTTTCAAGAAAAAAAAAACTCGTACCATACGATACCGTACGGTATCGTATCGTACGAACCGTACGGTACGAATCCATTCGTACCGGTACGAGAAACAACTATGGATACTATACTGGGTGTTCTTATGTTCAAAAGAAAAAATATGACTAGATCAATCTATTTGGACTTGAAGAGTCTTAAACCACTCAATCTCTAATAACAAGTCTACATGTTCTAGATGCATAATATAGCATTCCAGAGTATCTTTGGAGTCCTGAATCCGGATCGGTAGCGTCTCCACCTTTTGATTCCATACTTGCCGACCCGCAGGTAGGCGTACCTCATATGCATGATCGCTGGATGTTGTGTTAAGACCCAATTTCTGCACAAGTTTGTAATTAACAAAATTGTGTGAGCTTCCAGGGTCTAGAAGAACGTGGATTCTATGGCTATTCACTTCTCCATAAACTCGGAGAAGATCATGCAAGCCAAAAACTTTAGAGTTGAACAGACAATTAGAACATGTACTAGAACGAAAAAGTACAGTAACTGACGTACCTGTTAAAGACAACTGGTTAGCTGCCTTTGGCTTGGGTCCTGCGTTGGTGTTTGCACCCTTTTGCTTCGGGCACTCGTTACGCATATGTCCTTTTTCTTTGCAGATGAAGCAACGTCCCTCCTCCTTGAGCTTCAAAGCCTTAAGGAGATGTTTCTTCTTCGCTGGTGTCGAAGTTGAGTTCTTCGAAGGTTGGTCCGAAGACCTTCCTTCAGTCGTGCTAGCCATTGGTGCGGAGAACTTTCTTTTGTGCTTGTTCCCCTGCTCGGTAACAGGTTTAGACTTGGAAGAGACCATTGTATCATCATAGATACGAGCGGAATGAATGGCTTCGTCCAAAGTTTTGCATTTGTTGTTTTTAACTTGTAAACAGTATGAGTCGGGTAAACCGACTACGAAGAAACCCAAAAGAGTTGTGGGATCCATCTTCGTAGCTTTTATTTGCAAGTCCCTAAATTTCTGGAGATAGACCTCATAAGTGAGGTTCTGCGAGGTCATGGTCAAAGTAGTAAACCGGGCAAACAACATCATAGTCATCCTCTTTCTTGAGGAATTCTTTCTTGAAGACGTCTTCGAACTGTGCCCAAGTCGTTGGTTTAGGGTTGAGTTCCTTCCACCAAAGCAAAGCTTTGCCTGAGAGGAAACCTGCTGCTAATTGGATCTTTTTTCCATCGTCATATGGATGAAACTGAAAATGGACTTGCCACTTATGTAGCCAAGTGTCCACTATCTCCTTGGTACGCTACCTTTGCTCGCCCCTAAATTGTTCCGGAGTAATATTGGGGCCTAAAGTAGATGCCAAGGTATCCATACCCGAAAGAGTAGATAGGGTAGTGGTCAACAGAGAGATGGAGTTCTGTAAAGCTTGCATCTGCACGGTGATTTGTGCTTGACGTTCCGAGGAAGAAGCTTCGAGAGCAACTTTAAACTCTTGGAAATCTGATTCTGAAACATAATCGTCGAAAAGATCGGCATCGGTGGCTTCCGTAGCCGGCAGGTCTTCACGTTCGAGAAAGGGCTCCAACTTGGATTCTTGGGTCGACATCTTGAAGAGGGTTAGAGGAGAGAAAAAATTGATCTTGCACAAGTAAGAGTGCTAGACAACTTGAGAGCTTGAGAGATGTGTGGCAAGAAGCCCGCTTAAGGGGAATATATAGCCTTCCCCAAAAGCTAACTGTAGCTTTTGCTTTTGTGTTTTTTAAAAAATAAAAAAAAAATAAAAAATAAACATATATATATATATATATATATATATATATAACATAGAAAACAAGGCATGGGTTTTGAACCCCTTTGCTAAGGTTAAGGAAAAAAACGAAAGCAAGAGAAACGTGGCGTGGGTTTTTTTGTTAAAAAAAAAAAAGCTAAAAAAAAACTCCACGCTGTGTTGCTTTTCGCTAATTCCATCGCCGCCTTCCTGCCACCTGTCAAATTGTATGTATGCTCCTGCAATCAGCTGTCGCCCGCGCACGTGGTTGGCCGCTTGCATATGGCTGTCGCGAGCGCACAACCCTGCACGCCTGCGCCTGCTGTGAATACAACTCGCCGCCAGCGCTTACAGTCGGGGGTCTGTGCTTGCCTGCGCATACTAGCCCGATTGCCTGCATACGGGTCCGCTTGCATACTGGCGCTTGTTCCCTCGACTGCCTGCAATACCACCTGCGTGTACTAGCACACCTGCACACGACTAATGCAGATTTCATGCGGCTGGCATCTTCATTCAAGTGGGCTGCGCATCAATCATACAAGCGCTACCTCTCTCTCTCTCTCTCTCTCTCTCTCTTACTAACAGCCGACAGGCTTTTTCTATTTTTCTCTCTTCAAAGTGTTCATACAGTTGCAAGAAACACATCTTTCCTCTTCTTGCTAAACAAACCAACCCTTACTAGACCACAATCTTCTTCACGGGTTCCTACGATGAAAAAACATGCTGAAATCGAAAAACAGCAGTATGCACAAAAAAAACAGCAAGCTTCTCGAACTCATACCTTTTCTTCGACCTCTTTTCTCTACCTACCGACTTGCTCGTTCACGAGGCTTGCTCTGATACCACTGTCAAATCCCCATAGGATCTCCTCGTAGAACACTCTTGGTATAAGACTCGAAACGTGCAAACAAACCAAACAAACATGACGGGGTGGTAGTCGTGGGCAAGCCCACAAGTCTTGGCTGTCCCCACCGAGCCACGAGCTGAGCTAACTAGATGGACGTACCGACCAATCTCTACCTCGTGACGTCCCATACCGCCATGAAGCTACCCTTGCAGGCCTCGAGACTGCTGCCGGCCTCGGCTACATGAAGCAGGTGCATGTCTGCACTAGATCCAGGCTCCTGACCATAGAGCTCTCACAAAGACACGCGAGACTCTATATGACTAATGACTAACCTTGGCCACCCTTTTATAGGCTCTTGGCCAGTCATCGGGCGTCCATTCTTGGGTGCCCGCCCGTCCATTCTTGGGTGCGCGCCCGTTAGTCTATCCCTAAGTCAGCTCGCCAATGAGCCTGCCTAGCTCCAGGCTTCCCCAACCTCGAAGCTAGTCTTGTGTGCGTGTAGCACACGGTAGATACACACTGTGTACATGACAGATATCGTGTCAGGTGATGATACACGCCCACCAACACTTCAGCGAGCTAGATGGACGTACCGACCAATCTCTACCTCGTGACGTCCCATACCGCCACGAAGCTACCCTTGCGGGCCTCGAGACTGCTGCCGGCCTCGGCTACATGAAGTAGGTGCATGTCTGCACTAGATCCAGGCTCCTGACCATAGAGCTCTCACAAAGACACGCGAGACTCTATATGACTAATGACTAACCTTGGCCACCCTTTTATAGGCTCTTGGCCAGTCATCGGGCGTCCATTCTTGGGTGCCCGCCGTTGCGCCCGTTAGTCTATCCCTAAGTCAACTCGCCAATGAGCCTGCCTAGCTCCAGGCTTCCCCAACCTCGAAGCTAGTCTTGTGTGCGTGTAGCACACGGTAGATACACACTGTGTACATGACAGATATCGTGTCAGGTGATGATACACGCCCACCAACACTTCAGCGAGCTACACTTTACAGAACAGTTGCACAAAGGGTTTCAGATTTACACACCCCCCCCCCCCCCCCCCCCGCCCCCCCGTGCGTGCCCAACTTCCTACATAGGAGCATAGGTGGTGGGACTCTCATGATGCACATGCTATGTTATTGATTGCCTTAGCATTGAAAAGATGTATTGTACCTCCTATACGGTCATGTAGATAAACAAAACAAGCATGGGACACATTGGATAACATGTATCAAACAAGGAATGAGGCACGGGTTGCCTATCTCAAGAGGCAGCTTGACATTGTTGAGATGCATGAGGGAGACTCCATGACATAGCATCTTACCAAGGTCAAAAACTTGAGAGAACAACTAATGAATATAGATGAAGTTGTAATTGACAGGTAGCTTGTTACAAATACTTTGATTTTTTTGCCTCCTCCCTACCTTGGGTTTCACCCCTCTTAATCTCTTTATAATGGGTGATAGAGATCCGGTCTCTTTTGATGAGCTTGTGGGTTTGCTCCTACAGGGGGAGCAAACTAGGACCAATCACTCTTATGGTGGTGAACATGCTTTTGCAGTGAAAGATAAAGGAAAATCAAAGGTAGACACATGGAAATCGATCACCAAGAGTGATAATTCTTCCAAGGATGATGCCTCAAAGAGCAAGAAGAAGAAAGGGAAATGCCTTTTTTGCCACAAGCCAAGGCACTATGTCAATGAGTGTAGGAAGAGGATCGCTCAAGATAAAGTGAAGAAGAAGGATGTAGGCGGCAAGGAGTCAAGCAATGTGGTAGATTCTTCTAATGACAACAATGAGAATTCCTCCAACTTTGTGGAGGGTGATGAATTGTCTCTAAGTGCACGTGAGAAGAGTCAACTTGTTTGGTACATAGACAATGGAGCTTCTAGCCATATTACTTCCGGATGTGATGTATTCAGTTCCATGCAGGTTATGGATAATGGGAGGAGTGTCTCATGTGCAGATCACTCTTCATACTGTGTAAAAGGCATAGGCAAGGTGCCTTTGGTGCTTGTTAATGGCAAGCAAAATCAAATGAAAGACGTGCTTTATGTGCCAGGCATAGAGAAGAATTGTGTCAGTGTCTTCTATTGCTATGCAAGGTTTGTATGTGGAGTTCGCAAGGGTGAGAAGTGTCTCATCAAAGACCCTTCCACCAATGGGTTTCAGATTGTCTTTACTGGTACATTATGCAATGGTTATATAGGTTGGATACCTATGATTTGCAGGCACATAATGTATGTTCAGTTGCAAGTGATACTTCCTCTATGCGGGCAGCTGAATTATTACATGTACTTTTTGGGCATGTTAACTTTGGAAGTTTAATGCTTCTATAGAAGCATAATATGGTTGAATGTATGCCTCATGTTGAGATCCTTGTAGATCATGTCTGTGGGCTGCATTCTTGGCAAAATGCATCAAAAACCCATGGTGTGGTGAGAGCTGAAAGTAAATTACAGCTCATACATAGTGATGTTTGTGTTCCGATGAGGACCCTATCCTTGGGAGGACACTCGTATTTTGTCACTTTCATTGATGACTACTCGAGATTCACATGGGTGTATCCAATAAAGGAGAAATCTGACATGTTTATGCATTTTCAGCACTTCCAAGCAATGGTAGAGAATTTTTTGGGTTCTAAAATTCACTCTCTTCATGCAGATAGAGGAGGTGAATATATGTCCAATGCATTCATGGCAAACTAGCAGGAAAAAGGCATTAAACATCAATGCACGGTGCCATATACACCACAACAAAATGGTGTATCAGAGAGGAAGAACATATCTTTGATGGAAATGGCCAGGTGCATGATAAAAAGGTAAAGAGTTGCCACACAAGTTTTGGCTTGAGGCCATTTTATGCGCATGTCATTTACTAAACAGATGGCCCATGAAAGTCTGGAAGACCATCACACACCGTTTGAGGCTTGGTATGAGTGAAAGCCCAAAGTTGATTACTTTCGTGTGTTTGGTAGTTTGGCATATGTACATGTATCCCAAGAGAAAAGGACCAAGCTGGATAAGGCCGTGATATACATTTTAATGGGTTACAATAATGAGAGTAAGGGTTATAGACTTTATGATCTCTCTACTCACAAGATTATCATCTCTACATTGGATATGCATGTCTAAACCATATAGAAACCCTCTCTTGTTCTCCTTTGATTTGTTCAACTTTAAAGCCATATGAGTGACTTAGTTGGTAAATACTAGGACCAATTGCATGTTTTCGCGCAAACCCCTGAACTCATTCTCGAGCCGGCAAGATAATGAGGCAGTAGAAAATGCTTCTTGAGATCGGTGACAAATTGGCCCCATTCATAGGTGGCAACCCAAACTAGGAATTGGCTTGGGCCCAATGAGTCAACCAAGATATAGCTTCACCTATGAGCTCAAATACATGGTTGCTCAAGGACTACGAAAAGAGAAATACGCCCAAAGTAGTGCATCAATTGGCAGAGGATGATCAAAGAGAGATAGAGGATGCAATAGAGAAGATGCATTTTTTAATGACTACAAACGAAGGTATTATTTCTTCCTTCCTCAAATATTATCTTGCCATCTTCTTGCATCGAGTGTCTTCCTCATTTCCTATCATATTAATAGGTTGGGATTTTGAGGTGGTTGAAGCTACACTACATGATTTTAAGGGCAAAAGCGTGGTGAAGGTGCAATGCAAATATGATGATGCATGACTACGTTTGTGTTTTCCAAGATCAGATTTTTACACAGTTCTCATAGTGAGCACACAAATTCAAACTCTTACATCAAGTCTCTCATGAAGAAAGAGGAAAGTTCAAAGGCAGCACTCATAGGCTTGCAAGGGCGTCCTTGAAAGGACAAGGAGCATGATCCAAAGCAAAGATCTCTCAGCAGTGTTTTGGTTTCAACAAAAACTGGAAGCCCAAGTGCTTTCTCTCCTTGTTCAATTCATACTAAAGAGAATGAAAGTTCTTTTGAAAATTTCATCTTGTTGTGTTGGGGTCTTTGGATCCATGAGGTCAAAGTAGGTAACAAGCCCACGTATGAGTGCTTTCTCTCCTTGTTCAATTCATACTAAAGAGAATGAAAGTTCTTTTGAAAATTTCATCTTGTTGTGTTGGGGTCTTTGGATCCATGAGGTCAAAGTAGGTAACAAGTATGCTAAGATAAAGCCTTTCTTAGATGATCAACGTGGTGGAAAGCATGTAGCTGCTAGCTAACACAACTTTCTCCACATCCGACTTTCTACAAGCAACAAAATAAGCTTCAAACTGATGAATCCATGAATACAAAGTTGTGGGATTGAGTTTCTCATTATACTTACTAAAATTCATGTGAAGATGAGTCGAGGAAGCCGTTGGCACCGCCCTTGCATCGAGAGCTACAAGGAATCGCTTGTGTTCCATGTGTTGTCTTTGTTCCTTCTATGGGGCAGCGCAAGTTGCTACTTGCGTTCGAAGCTCAAACTTCCGTACCCTAAAATTCATGTAAACCATGTGCTTGCTGTGATAACTCCACAATAGAGCTAGTTGAGGTAGGGATCTGGGTGAGAATTGGCGAGGGGGATGGGCGAATGGGTGAAGAAGAATCTGAAAGAGGTAGCCGCTTTTCTTGGGCTTGGATCATGGCTTTTTGCTCAAGCAATTGTTCCCCTTGTTGCTTCATGAGAAGTATAAACTTCTAGAACATTGCTTGCATCTGGTCCCATTGGGAACATTGCTTCTTGATGCCGTCGTCGTCGTCGAAATGACAGTCTCTTCTTGGGTCTAGTGTTTTCTCTCATTGTCGGATTTTGCCATAGTCAAGTTTTTCCCCAAGTGCAAATAAACTATCCACTATTTGTGTGGGAGACGATTCCGGAGGCTGAAAACCAACTGTCCTTTGAGGGGCAGGAGTCACATCGGAATGGGGAATGCTACGGGCGTCTCTAAACCAACCACACAAGTGAACATACTTTTTTTGCTTTCTTTTTTTGTTGACTGAATTTCTTCACCAAAGGGAAAGCTCTGATACCATTGTAACATGCGGAAGCTTACAGACAAGGATTATACTTTGATAAACAGCCCTTAGTTCTTGACGATGAATAGCACAATGTAGAGAAGATAAGATTGCACATAGAGAGGGGAGACAGATATTTGCTTTATTGAATAAGAAGAATGACAGATTGCTGGCTGTAAATAGCCAGGACTGAATTGACTTAGACAGCTTTGATTGGCAAGTTGGCTGAGATAACCTTCAGCCTGGAGTTTGTCCCCTGAGCTAAACTTTCCAACTTGCTTGGCCCCTTCTTGGCGTGTCTTTAGCCCTTGTACGTCTTCACTTACAGAAATATGAGATGAATTATGCTCTAGGCAGCCCATTGCTTATATAATATTTCCATATGCTAGTCAATCTGTGCATATAGATGTCAGCCTGCTCACGACTGGTCAAATCAGCAATTAAAGCAGCGCTTATCACACGTGTGAGCTTTGGAACTGCCCTGGCCTCCTATGGTGGCTCTTGGACATGTCTTCCATGGTTGTGTGTGTGGTTATTACTTGGCACTTTCCCGACAAACTCCCCCTCCGAGTGATATCCACCTACTATGGCATATATGGATTGATCTTTTTATAGAAGTCATGATCTTACTAGGTATCCTAGGATATATGGATTTTCCATAGGTTTTCACCATCTTACCCAAGGGATTTGCAATGAGTAGAGTTGATTACAAAGGGGTTTGGCCCTTTGGCCTTTGATGTTTAGAATGTCCAATTGTAGGCGACCATGTTTGCCTCTTGTGTTGAGCTAGAGGTCTTCTCGCCTTCATCTTCATTTCTTGCGAAGTTGGCTTGTGCTTTCTTTTGATTGCACTTCTTTGCTTTGTTGATGAAGATTTTGTCGGTGAAGATCATTTTGTTGATGATGCAGATAATGTTGATGATGTTCCAACTTGTTGTGAAGATTTGAAAGACCCCATAATAAAATGCCTTCACTTCTCATATGAACATCCTCTTATTATCCCTTAGGGTTGTTTTAGCTAGGGTTATCTTATCTTACCAAACGTGTTGTTGGCCGCGTTCCTGCGGCCACCTATTGGTATCCTTGCTGCTCTGCCTCACACTTGGTGCGTCAGGGAACTGATGGGAACTTTCGATAATGCATGCCTGTGGAAGTTGATGCCTTGGGTTGCTATGTAATGTGTTTGCATGTGTCAGTCCGCCTACCCACTTGGAGAATTCATCAGAAAAGTACATGTAGAAGTCAACTCTAGCATTAGGTACCGCATTAGCAAGCATTAGTAGGGGGCCGTGGCATATGCACATGAGCCAGCCCATAAGGCACCCCATCATGGGGGTTGCCATGCATATGGGTCTAAGAACCCTATACCACCTCTCCAAAGCATTTCGGCCAACACAGCTGTCCTATTCAGCAAGTCGTCCGCCTTCTAAGCATCATGGAGAGCATAGTTGTCAGGTATGAAAAAACGGTACCGGTACGAGACTTTTAAATTTTGAAAAATAAGCTCGATTGAGGTATGATCCACTTTAAAAAACACTTGAAAAAAAGATATTTGTACACATTTAGAGATGTAAAGTCTAGAGAAGTTGTAACTTGTCATAAACTAGAAAAAAGTTAAAACACTAGTACAAAGGCTCAAGAGTCATGAACAATGAATATTGAACATGCCATAAATAAGAGTCGTGGCTCACGGCCTAGAGAAATCACTAGGGGAAGGAATGCCCTTGCTAGAGGTGCTCTCATCATTAGAGACTAACTCAAAACTGCACTTGCTAAGGACATTGTTCTCTTCATCGTACTCGGGCTCTCTGATGCCTGCAATAGGAGCATCCTCTTCTTCAACAACATGTGCTAAAGTGCTCCTTGAAGTCGAGCCGGAGCCACACCTCACATATGTAGCCACCGTGGTCAAAGTAGGGCGCCGAACAATGCATCCACGGCCTCCTACTCGTGTGCCACCTCTAGCTGCTAACCACTACAAGTACAAGAAACTCGATGGTCAATCTCCTCTAGCTCCCTATAGAGATCGGCATATATGCCCTCATCTGGATCTCACTCCTTGTGGACACTCTTAAGAGTGTCCACTGTCAACTTGAACTGGTCGACATAACAAAGTTCAAACATTTATAAATTATTAGTCACGACTCATTATTCATGACATGCTATAGCCTATGAATCATCATTACTGAGTCGAACTTTGAACTCTGGAGGTCTCTACCTATTTGGAGATCTCCATGTCATGCATTGTCTCCACCATGCGTATGTTAGCACGGCAATATACAAGCCGCTCTAACTGCATGGTGCTTAGATGGTTTCGTATCTTTGTGTGTATGAGTGAGTAGGAACTCCAGTTCCTCTCACATGCCCTCGAAGAGCAATCCTATGAAAAATAAGAGAGTTAGAAATTAATGTAAGAACTAGTTAGTAGTTACTACTCTAGAGTATATACTTTAAACTTTAAAGTTAAAAGTCTTAAATATTCAATAGTCACCTATGACAAGACTCTCAAAGCTACTTTTTGTACGTATCTTTAAGAGTCTTGTCATAGGTGAGATGGTGTCATATCTTTGTGTGCATGAGTGAGTAGGAACTTCAGTTCCTCTCACATGTCCTCGAAGAGCAATCCTATGAAAAATAAGAGAGTTAGAAATTAGAATGTAAGAACTAGTTAGTAGTTACTACTTTAGAGTATATACTATAAACTTTAAAGTTAAAAGTCTTAAATATTCAATAGTCACCTATGACAAGACTCTCAAAGTCACTTTTTGTACGTGAGCCATTTGATAACCATGACTCCCACCAAAAAAGTGGCCGGACCATTGACTCTCTACTCCAGCAAAGTGGGTTCGTGAAAGCGACTCTTCTCTGA
The DNA here is from genome assembly GCF_041138505.1 of Cibotium barometz. Taxonomy (NCBI): domain Eukaryota; kingdom Viridiplantae; phylum Streptophyta; class Polypodiopsida; order Cyatheales; family Cibotiaceae; genus Cibotium; species Cibotium barometz. The sequence goes on along the minus strand of NC_141104.1, from coordinate 13,708,898 downwards.
TCATTATACCGAATGAGCTCTTGGAGGAAGTCTCTTTGCTCGTGGACGGGAAGTATCCTTGTCAAGTAGGCATCCGGATTGGAAAGTAGCGCCTCATTGGCAAAGATCCTTGGTACTTTGTAGGCGGGATGCAATAAGGCCGCAAGACCATGGATAGGTCTATGCATCCATCACCATCTCCTGTTCACAAGCGCCACAATCGAATCACATCATGGAGTGGGTGGAGGATCAATGGGATCCCTAGAATGTAAAAAGGTCACTTTAAGGTTAAGCCTTTAAGGAACGAAAAAGAGTGAAAACGAGATTTGAAAACGTGGGACATGGGTTTACCTAATCCCCGCCATAGAAATGTCGGGGTTCTTATCAAGCATGGTGATCGCACGAATCTCTGCTAGAGTCTCTCACATGAAGTGGGTGAATAGTCCCAATGTGGAGCCCTTCATGTTGGCCATGCGCAAAACCCTATACAAGGGAGTCACCGCAATGACAATGGCATGCACCTCGTGCCAAAAGGACTCCCTCATGCATGGCCGTTGAACTGCTCGGGCCTTGTCCGCACTAGTCACCATCTCCTCTCTTAGCCACGTGACGAAATCCGGGGAGACCACGATCATCTGGAGCTTCGGTTGCACGTTGTATAGCCACTCCAAGAGAAGCCACATGTAGGCAAACCGCGTGGAAGAGGACTTCTTAAGCCCTAAGTCGCTTTGCTCACGAAACATAGCGAGCAACTTTACCTTCTTTGTGAAGAAATTCACAATGGATAGGCCTTGTGCGACCACCCACTTCACCCACTCTAGCTTCCCCACATCCTCCATGAGTAGTTCTAGACAATGGGAGACGCAAGGAGTCTACAATGGATGGGAACTCCGCCTCTACCAAGCGTCCCATTTTACGGCAATTGGACGCATTGTCCATGATGACTTGAATGACATTTTCATGCCCGACCTACATGTAACACAATGGCAAATGCAATGACATTCTTAGAAGCGTGAACGTAGATACTAGAGAGTCGAGACTTGAGAGTCAAAACTTAAATTGCAATGCACATGTGACATAGTACATATCTGTATGATGGCTTGCTGGATGTGATGATAGATAAAGTCCCCCGATGTTTTTTGCCCCGCCTTTCCGGTATCCACGATGCGTAAGAAGTATGTGCCGCCGAGAGCGCATGAAACAAGGATATTCATGATACCCTCTTCTTTCGATCACTCCATCCATCGAAGAGGATAGGGTAACCATACTTCGCCTATCCTTCCTGCACGGGTGTGATTTTGTCGTTGATCCTTTGTCTCTCGTCATCAAGTGCGGTGGTGCGCATCTCATGGTAGGTGATACCATGGCATTTGCCATGGGATGGCTCCACCTCTGCAATGGCCTTCACCATTTTGTGCCATTGTGGAACCTTGAGCACACGCAAGGAGAGATTGCAATTGATGACTGTGCGTGCAATCTCCTCATTCGCGGCTTTCATCTTTGCCTTCACATAGGTGAGGAGGTTAATGTTTGCACTGATGGCGGTTTGTCTCATTACCGGAGAGCTCTCCTCCCTTGGCCTCTTTGATTGGAAGTTGGAACCACCGGAGCCGGAGCCGGCGGACGGGACGGGCGAAGGAGACACGGATGCGGAGGTACCGGGCATGGAAGCTCCCCCATGTCCACCTTTGCCTTGGTTGCTTATGAGTGAGTACTTCTTCACTATACTATCCGCAATTTCTTGGGGAATCTCCTTGCACGGCGCCACTTCCAAACGAAGCTTCGACACATGTGCAAGGAGCCGTGGCGCTACTTGTGTAACCCTTCTTGCAAAAGTTACATGTCTATTTCCATGACCCCGATTTATTGGTAGGTTTCTCGTCAGTGGTGGTATATAAGGCAAAAGCGTCATGCTTTTCCTTTCCTCCGGACCTCATTGCCAAAGTCTAAATGAAATGAAATGAAATGTTATATTAACGTCTTCAAAAGGCCAAAGTGACCTATGAGACCAAAGTCACAACCATGTGACATCTGATACACTGTCTGGAAAAGAAAAGAAAGAACTGAAGGTAAGTATCTAGCCCTACAATACATCAGTAGAGCCTAGGCCCTAGAGGGCGGGAGTCGGGAGAGGGAGAAGAGAGGTAGGGGGGGGAGAGACAGAGCTTGAGCCTTGAGAGTTGAGACTCAAGAGAGAGAGAGAGAGCTTGAGAGCTTGAGCTTTGGGCTTGACTCTTGAGGCTTGAGGCTTGAGGCTTGAGAGAGACTCCAGAGCATGAGAGAGAGAGAGAGAGAGAGAGAGAGAGAGAGTATACAAGCACCAAGGTGAGCCATGCCCCAAACGGCTACAGCAAACAGGCGAAAAAAGGGTCAAAAAATGGCGCAGTTTTTTTTTCACAGTTTTATTTCGCTGCTGTACCACACCGCACCGTACGAAACGTACGTTTCGTTTCGTACGTCAGCAACGAAATGCCAGTTGGTAAAAAATTGTTTTGGAGTCATTTCATTCTGGTCGTTTTAGTTCGTGCCATACTTTACGTGCTGTTGCTGCGGTACGCGTCCCGCAGACAACTATGATGGAGAGCAAGGATACCCAATCGGCAGCCACATTAGCATTCCAGCATCCGGTTGGCAGCCACATGGACCTGCAATCATGCAGTTGGCCAGCTCTTGCTAGTCGGCCAGCATAATGGACAAACATGGAAATGATATGCAGCATTTAATGCTTGTCCAAAAACAGGCTGACAGGTTGTAGTGAAACGACCAGCAGTTAAATTCATATATAAGAGGCGCCTAGTCCACAGCATGATTCATTCCATCACAAATCAGTCTACAAGTGTTCTAAGAGCGGTGTGCCTAGAGCCTCCGGCATGTTGTGCATACCAGCACTTTACTGTGCTTCATTCCCACCTACGCGTAGATCCTCTTCAGCATTCAGCGAGCATATGTGCATCCCTCTGCTCTGGGCTTGCATAGTGGTCATTGAAGAGTTATTCAAGGTATATCTTGGACGGCATATGGTTTTTTCTGCGCTCGGTCTACTTCGTCCTTGCGTTGGGCAGTCCTCAGTCATCATTCATACTCATCATACAAAGTTCTCCAAAGACAAGCAAATACTCTCGCGTGCAGAGAGGGGAGGGAGGAGGGGGGGGGGTTGCTTTAGTGGGTAATTGGGACCCAATCTGGTGCCGACTCTCTATCTTCTCTCTCTCTTCTCTTCTCTCTCAAAGTAAAGTGGATTGCATCAACTCATAGGTTTAAAGAAGACTTTGTTGCGCGTCACGACGATCAACTTATTGCATGCTACATAAAAGTAGTCCACAACCACAATGGTCAGGGGAGCTTTCTTCATGGGAGAGTAGGACCATGGTCTTTTGTTCACATATACAACCAAAAGGTCTTCATGGTACTTTTTCTCTTGGGATTGTTACGACATCGTCACTTCTCTTCCACATGACTATGTATCAAGCTTTTATCTTGATTTTTTAATAATTTGCTCGTGCTTAATAGAAGTTCATTTAAAAAAAAGAAAAGAAACGAATTTTGTAACTAAAAATTTGGCTATCCATACATGCTATAGTACCTTTGTCAGGTAGTAGAGAGAAACATTCTAGGCATGCTCTAGTACCTTGTGTAAGCTAACCTACAATGGCGGTGTCAACTTGGAACACTCACAAAATGTAGGATCTTTTTTAAAAACATAGCTTAAGCACAATAGAAGACAATGATAGAGAGAAGTACAGTATATTGCAATAAGAAAATATACAATGATGGTTGTGGTCCACACCCATATGGAGGGAGCTTAAATGGTTGCTAGAATTGCTAAGAGTGTTGTAAGATAAGGAGGTAAACACACAGTGATGACTGTTGAACTACGTAGAGATGGGCCTTATAATGCGTCTATATAACCCTGGAAAGATGGGTGGTCATGACTAGACTGCATTCGGTGTGAATGGTTTTCCGGCTAATGATACACACCTACCTGCAGCCTATTTGGCAGTGTGCTAGACCTACGAATACCATCCCACCACTAAGCCTACCACTTGGTCTTTAAACAAGGCCTATATGTCAAGTTGCCCAACCATGGCTTCTCCTTATAATGGGGGCCTTACTAAACATGACCTAACTAAACCCATTACAAAATAGAATGAGGGTGGACATTGATATCCAACATTTGGAAGGTAGCAAAGAGGAAAATACTTTGACACCAAGGTTGGGCTGCACTAAGATTAGTGTTTGCCTTGAATACTTCAAAGTGCAAAAATCAAGAATGGACCTAGATGAAGAAGAGAGGAAAGAGAAATGACAATGCAAGACTTGATTCTCTAAACTGAATATATCGTCTATTGCTGAATTGAATGCTTACATTTTATAGAGAATTAAGAATTGAATGACTTACTAAACTTAATTTGTGAACTTTGGAAGAATAGCTGATGTATTCCTCTTTTAACATTAACATCTGGTTGAGAAGGAAGTCCTGGACTTATTCACATAATTGCAGCTGTTTGGGCCAAATCTATTGCTTTTCAAGACTTATCCTCTCTCCCTTGGCTGCCTTAAAGTACTTGTGAAAATGAGTAGAATGGGGAGAGAGATGGACCAAATAGGCTACCTTGTGTTACTTTTTGTTTCTGCATTATTTTGCCTTCTTAGTCATTTTCAACTTGGTATTCCTTGCAAATATTAAACTCCTTGAATATGATGGTGATTTCCACCTGTCGAATCTTTCACTTCACCTACTCTA